>NC_141696.1:265100477-266300477 GCF_964263255.1 Lissotriton vulgaris
ACCATGATCCTTTGCAAATACAACAGAGCAGCCAGCACAGAACAACTTCAGACACCAACCACAGACACTCAACTCACCCATCACACAACCCACACACCATCAGCACCCCTCCAAAAGCTCTCACACATACACCTACCAGAACAGACAAAAACATGCACCCACACACCCACCCACCCACATCACTCCTCACCACCACCAATCACCATGCCCCCTAAGAAGAATCCACAGTTCAAAGACACAGAGTTAGAAATATTGGTAGATGAGATCCTCAGAGTGGATTTATTTAACAACAAGGAGGGACAAAATAAGGACAATATTTATAGGGGTCCAGTGTACGTGTCCTGTAGACTAATAACAAAAGAGTGTACAAAGTTCCCCAGAGGAATAAGGATTAACAGAGTGTCTCTCTCACTGAAGGATGTGTATAGGCGTGCCGGGGAATACAAGGAATTCCTTATCGGAACTTAGGATGCCTCACACAACTAAAAAGCTGGACGACTGTTGTCATCCTACCTGATGGTTGTTTCGTCTCATCATTGGCCTCCTGCTCCAGCGTCCGGCTGGCGGTGCAATGCCTGACGGGTAGCACGGAGTGCTACACTTTGGTGGAGTTCTTTTGTTCCTGGCCAGTGGATGAGTGCGTGTGAGGGGCCGGGGGGGTGAAGTAGTGAGCGTGAAGGAGTGATTTAAAAAAGTTAAGTATAGTCCACTCAGACAACTTTATTCGTGTGGCTAACTGTCTTATTAAAAGAGTGAAGGGAGGGGTACCGAAGCTCAAAGTAAAGTAGTTGGGCTTCGTTCAACCCTCACCTATGGTGTGGTCAACATGTTTCATGCCGTATAGGCAATTCTTCAGGACCTTAACGTGCTCATAAACTTAAAAAACTTATCCGGGCTGTCAGATGTATCATATACAACCTGCGTGGTCGAATGTACCAAGGCAGGATGGGGTCCTGCGTGGATGCCCGCTCTAAGAGAAGAAAAACAATCATAGAAATACGAATGAAAGACTAATCATTCTTTGCAGCCTCATATCCAATATGTAGGTCAGGTCTTAACATCGAGAAAGGGAAGAGCCATTTTCCCAGTGTATGTTGTGGCTCAATGGGGTCACAACTACGAACAGTGAGAGAGAAAGAGTGTAATCGTGCGTTTCATTGGAAGTCATGAGTCAGTGAAACACTTTAAAATAATTATCTATATACAGTGTACTACACCCATTGCTTATTTGCCAATTCATGTGCCAAAAAATGCAAAGGGTTGTATAGTAGCTAAGAGGGTAGCCATATGTGCCTGAGAAGGGATGGGGATAAAGGGAGCCCCATTAGGTGTTGATAAATTGTTGGTTCTTACCCACAATCCCTGGAGGAAGGTCCCCACAGACTGTCCTTGTGGAGCCTGAGCTGCTCGGCAATTACCTGGGAGTAAAAGAGTGATAGGTCGATAAAGGTACATTGTACCGGTGTTCTGGGCACAAAGTGGTGGCGATACAGGTGGACCATGCCGACCACAAGGCAGTCTGCAGCCCAGTCACGGACCCCGAGACACCCAAGAGACAACATCCGGGCAAGGGACCCGCAGGTGCAGTGACACCGCGGGCACCGATCGGGCCCCAAACAGCATCGCCGCCTAGAGCCAATCACCATCAAGCGTACCCGACGGATCTTTCCGTCGCTACCAGACTTCGGCACCGCTCTAAGGGGGGCAAAGAGTCAGCTCGAAGCCCGACAGGGCCTCGCGTGGGACACCCCCGGCAGAGCCAAGACCAAAGCAGTCCATCTGAGGGCAGCCCGGGGCACCGGGAGCAGAACCACAGAAAGCTACCCCGAGAGAGCCGGAGTGCGGAGGATATCGCAGTCCAGCTCCAGTCAACCCGTCTCCCCTCCTTACCTTCAACGCTCGAGGCAACCGCTTGTCAGCACCTACCCCTGCCACGGCGACGTAGTGAGATCGCAGGACAGGCGGTACCTCAACAAGAGTCCCTGTCGCATTTAAATGCGTAAGTCCGCGATTGCCGTGGGTAGGCGTGTCCGGGGCCTCGTTGCTAGGCAACGCGGCCAAGCGTGTTTACCGGTGGGTTGAGCAGGGAGAGGGGCGGGGAAAGGGGAAAGGCTATCCCAGGCACCCTGATTAAGCGCCATCTTAGAGCAGTATTGCCCCATCTGAAACGGGTGAGACTGTGATGTTGCTCGAGTTGGAATAAGGGTTTCTATCGGTAGTGTTGAAAAGTCAGTACTTTCAGATATGGTGCGTTTGATCTGATAAGAGGATCTCATGGGCTGGTGGAAATAAAATAAAAATAAAATAAAATAAACTAAAAGGGGCCCAACTATATCTGATGATGGGGGGTTATGTGGCCCGCTAGTAATAAATGAATAAACATTGTATTTCACGACCTATCCTATTTGGGATTAGGGGTACCCTCTTAGCTACTATACAATCCTTTGCATTTTTTGGCACATGAATTGGCAAATAAGCAATGGGTGTAGTACACTGTATATAGATAATTATTTTAAAGTGTTTCATTGACTCATGACTTCCAATGAAACACACGATTACACTCTTTCTCTCTCACTGTTCGTAGTTGTGACCCCATTGAGCCACAACATACACTGGGAAAATGGCTCTTCCCTTTCTCGATGTTAAGACCTGACCTACATATTGGATATGAGGCTGCAAAGAATGATTAGTCTTTCATTCGTATTTCTATGATTGTTTTTCTTCTCTTAGAGCGGGCATCCACGCAGGACCCCATCCTGCCTTGGTACATTCGACCACGCAGGTTGTATATGATACATCTGACAGCCCGGATAAGTTTTTTAAGTTTATGAGCACGTTAAGGTCCTGAAGAATTGCCTATACGGCATGAAACATGTTGACCACACCATAGGTGAGGGTTGAACGAAGCCCAACTACTTTACTTTGAGCTTCAGTACCCCTCCCTTCACTCTTTTAATAAGGCAGTTAGCCACACGAATAAAGTTGTCTGAGTGGACTATACTTACCTTTTTTAAATGACTCCTTCACGCGAACTACTTCACCCCCCCAGGCCCCTCACACGCACTCATCCACTGGCCAGGAACAAAATAACTCCACCAAAGTGTAGCACTCCGTGCTACCCGTCAGGCATTGCACCGCCAGCCGGACGCTGGAGCAGGAGGCCAATGATGAGACGAAACAACCATCAGGTAGGATGACAACAGTCGTCCAGCTTTTTAGTTGTGTGAGGCATCCTAAGTTCCGATAAGGAATTCCTTGTATTCCCCGGCACGCCAATACACATCCTTCAGTGAGAGAGACACTCTGTTAATCCTTATTCCTCTGGGAAACTTTGTACACTCTTTTGTTATTAATCCTCAGAGTGGAGCCACATTTGTTTGGCGCATTGGTACAAAGGACCCCCATGTCACAGAAAACCAAGATGTGGGACAAGATCGTGTACAAGTTGAACACACAAGCTCCAGCGTATCGCACAAAGACCGACATCTAGACCAGGTGGTATGATGTGAGCAGGAGGGTCAAGAAACTCCTCCAAAACGAACACGCCCTGAGCCAGATCACTGGCAGTGGCCCTCCTGCCAAACCAGTCTACTTCAGGTCCTAGGAGGAGAAGGTGCGGGACGTCCTACCACCAGAGGGCATCCATGGCCTACCTGACATACCAGAGCCTGGTGAGTACACAACCAACATGCCCAATATTGTGTCGCAATACACATACATAACCGTTAAGGGAACAGTGAAACCATGCACTGATAGCAAAGGCATAGGAAACAAAAGTCAATCAGCCCAAGAGTCTATGCTAGTCAGACGAACACAATAATGGCCACATCATAGTGATTTGTAACTGTTTCATGACATGTACAAACCTACCAACAAATAGAGCAAGCCAGTGTCAGCCATCTTTTCAGCACAGGCACACCCACTCACAGGGAAGCAGAGTCAGAAGGAGGGAAGTGAGGGCATGCTGGGAAGGGGGGTGTAGCCCAGAGCATGCTGGGACTGCAGTCACTACCAAACCTCAGCCACCTACATGGCCCAGCAAGGCCACACTGCACCATACTCACCTCAGAGGGGGTGGAAATGGGCTGGCAGGTACCCAGGGACTGGGCTCTGTTGTGGGGAGCACAAGGCCCTGCTGGGAATTGGCCACCATCGATCAACAGAACTCCACTGTCTGCCATCTTGTCAGCACAGGCACACCTCCTCACAGGGAAGCAGAGTCAGAAGGAGGGAAATGAGAGCATGCTGGGAAGGGTGGTGTAACCCAGAGCATGCTGGGAATTGCAGTCACTCACAATACCCACTCACTAACATGGCCCAGCAAGTTCACAATGAACCATGCACACATCACTGGGGAGTGGGGGGGAAGGACTGATAAGATCTCTGCGACTGGGCACTGTTGTGGGGCACACAAGGCCCTTCTGGGAATTGGCCACCAGCAAACACCAGGACTCCACTGTCTGCCATCTTGTAAGCACAGGCACACCCTCTCACAGGGAAGCAGAGTCAAATGTTAACAGGGATTACACTCCTGTGTCAGCCACCTGATGGCCCTTGAGTACCAATGACCATGCACTTTGAAATCCATACATGAGCTGGGTGTGCGCACACATCTACATGCACATTGAAAGGCTTCATGTTGGCAGAACAATGTGCTACCACAGCATCAATATCTGTCTGTGACGACTGAAGACAATGCAGTGTTCAGGCATGCATCCTGACGTCACGTTGCAAATGTCATGTATATCAAACATTGTTACAAAGATCAAGGAGGGGTGAATGGTCTACTCCTCCTGAGCAACCTGGTTCATTACTGATTGTGGTGCCTCCATTGAAAGCCTCACATATGTACACACGCGTAGTGTGTCATACCATGTTTTTCCGCATCAGTGTACTGTAGCAGCAGCATCATTGGCTCCCCCTTGTTGCAAATATGCTGTGCTTCCACCTGGAGGTAACCTAGCAGGTCCCCCAATAGTGCCCAGAGGAGAAATCTGTGGGTGTAGATCCAGCTACTGATCCACAACACCAGGGTTGGTCACTGTTGGTCAACATGTAGCAGCCCCATGTGATCCTAGACCTAATATCTCCTCTGGACACTACTGGGAAAGCAGCCAGTCTACCTCCCAGTGGAGGCACATCATATTTACAGTAAAGGTGAACCAAAGTAAATGCAGCTACAGTACACTGAGGCGGCAATCCAAGAAGCACAGCCCCATTCCTGTATACAAATAGGTGGAAATTTACTAAGGAATGAAATCATGTACATACCATGGCTGCACAGAATGAGTTATCCCTTGCACCCTCCTTCATTGTTAGTACTACCCATTGCAAGATGAATGTATCAGTACCTTTTTACCCCTCCCTGTTGCAATATACATAGATCAACCATTGATGTCTGTAGTAACATAACTGACAATGTCTGTCTCTTCCAAACACAGGTGCTACTGGGAAAACAGCAGCAAGTGAAGATGAGTCCCTGGCCCAGACTCTGGTGGAGGATGTGCTCTCTGGTGTGGATCTGGCTCTGTCCCCTTCGGATGACGAAGATCAACCTGGCACCTCTGGTGTGAGTCATCAGGCAGCCCCACCATCAGAAACACCTGCACCCCCTGCAGCCACGTCAACACCATCTGGCCACAGACCTAACACCCCCGCCAACACGGACAGACCTAGGAGACCAAGTTCAAACAGCACAGGGTCCCGCCCACCCAGGATGATACAAACAATGACACCAGTACCAACACCCAAGGGGGTCCGGGTCAACTGTGCCTGCCAACAGGTACAGCCTGTGTGCCTAGGGGTGGTGGGAGTGGTGTTAGGCAAAGGTCACGGTCTGCAGAGGGGCCTGGACTGCCTGATGACCCCCAACTGGTAGGCATCATAGATGCGTAACAGGATAGCACCAGAGGATTCAGCCAGGTAGTTGGGGTCCTCAAGGACGTGCAACAGGAGCAGGCTGGCCATTAAGTAATGGCTGAAAATCCGTTCCGTTCGCGGAATTTGCGGATTTTTGGCAAATTTGCGGTCAGCGAATCGCACGAATTTGCCCAAAAATCCGCAATTCGCAAACTGGCGGATTTTTTTGCTTGGTCGAGCTTGAAAAATACAATCTTGCGCGCGCGGGGTTGACTTACCGTGATTCGGAGTTTGCCGAGTTGTTTTTCCTCCCGGTTTGCGTGTGCTGCGCCATTTTGGATCTTGCTGCGTGATCGAGCGAGAGTTTTTCGACCGCAAGTATGTCATCGCGGCCCGCCATCTTGCACAGCGAGAGTTTGACAACGCAAGTACGTCATAAGGGCCTGCGATTACACATCTCGGGAGTAAACAATTGCGAACACATCGATGCAGCGCGCAGATGACTTCCGGCGGGAGATTTGAACAGCTCGCTTTGCCGAACTTGCAAAAATTGCAATTCTGCACAAGAAATCCACCACCGGCAGCATAAACCTTCTGAAAAAGAGGATTTTGATCAGAATAACTCCTCAGATTGGCATATGGCTGCACTTTTTTGTGCAAGGAGTCCATTTTTTGGGGGAGGGGATAATGAAGTACCCCATAGTCTCCAACTTCCTGTTCCTGTCCAGCAGGCTCCTCCCAGTGCTTTGTCCATGTCCTGGTCACTTTTCATTTGGATCTAGAACTGGAAGGATTACTTTTTGTGGCTGCTGCTGGATATTTGTATTTAAGGACTTTTTGGACTTTGGATCACTTTTGGGTTTGAGATTTTACAAGTAAGTTGGTGTTTTTTGGGGCATTGCAGTTGCTGCAACTACAATTCTGAAACTTTTTCACAACTTTAGAAAAAATATATTGTGGGTAGCCACAGTATCCAGTAGGCCTAGAGTTAGTCATGGAAGCATTATTTAACTGTTTCTGTGAGTTTTGTTGAACTTAAATCTCATTTATGTCATGGAATTTTAGCTCACTATATGTGGATATTTTTTAATTTTGGGGTGCCTGTAAAGCCAACCTAGCCAGTAGGCCCAGGGATAGTGAGTGGTGCATGGACCAAGTCTTTATGTGGGGTGTCTGAATTGAAACATCATTGAGGGCATGAATGGCATTGGATTGTGGTGATTTTTGTGTGTTTTTCGACTTTTTGGGGTGTTCTTGGGGCCTGGCCATGTGGGTGGGGGTCAAGGGGCCATTTTGAAGCCAGGCAGTGTGCTTAGGCCTGCACCCAGTTTGACTTGCTTTCATCCATTATGCCCAGGGGTACTCAGTGGTGAATGGAAAAAGTCTTTCTGTGGGGTGCCTTGAATTTAAACATCATTGAGGGCATGGATGGCATTGGATTGTGGTGATTTTTGTGTGTTTTTCGTCTTTTAGGGGTGTTGTTGGGGCCTGGCCATGTGGATGGGGGCCATGTTTTTGCCTGGTCCAGGCAGGTCCTGGCTATGTGGCTGGGGGTCAAGGGGCCATTTTGAAGCCAAGCAGTGTGCTCAGGCCTGCACCCAGTTTGACTTGCTTTCATCCATTATGCCATGGGGTAATGAGTGGTGCATGGACCAAGTCTTTCTGTGGGGTGTCTTGAATTTAAACATCATTGAGGGCATGGATGGCATTGGATTGTGGTGAGCTTTGTGTGTTTTTCGAATTTTTGGGGTGTTGATGGGGCCTGGCCATGTGGATGGGGGTAATTTTGAGGCCTGGTCCAGGCAGGGCCTGCCATGTGGCTGGGGGTCAAGGGGCCATTTTGAAGCCAGGCAGTGTGCTCAGGCCTGTACCCAGTTTGACTTGCTTTCATCCATTATGCCCAGGGGTTCTCAGTGGTGCATGAAACATCTCTCTCTGTGTGGTAAACATCCATTTTTGATTAGAATTGCAATTTTTATTTTGGGTCTTTGGGTGTGTTGTAATAATAATATTAATTGAAGCACAACATATGTAACACATCAGTCATCGTTCATCATCAGTGCCAGGAAGAAGTCCTGTAGCGGTGTGTGCAGCACAACGTCACGTGACGTCATGTGTGGCCATAGACAACTCTGCAACTCGTGCAACTGCGGCCTGAAGAAAGGTAGCCATAGCTCCTCTGCCAAGAAAGTTGCCCGTGCCACTGCCAGTAAGAAGGAGCAGAAGAAGCAAGTGGCGCCACTTACCAAGGAGACTGGTGTGCCCACAGACACTTTTTTTCGGGAAAAAAATACTACGTCTGCAGCAGAGGGGTCCGCCGGGGACCAAGCTGGGAGCAGAACCTCCACTTCATTGGGCTCAGTGCCACCACGCCAAGTTAGGTCCAAGGCCATGAGTGCTGCAAAGGGAGCCACTTTAATTGCTCAATCACCATCGGCCAGTGATGATGTTGGCTCATTGCAAGAAAGTAGCATCCAATCAACGCAGGGTGTAACTCATCTGACGAGTGTTCAAGAACCACAGCCACAACGACAACCACAGGTGCAACTAGTACAAGCGCAAGTACATGTGCAAAGAGAGGCGCAAGTAGAGGCGCAAGTAGAGGCGCAAGTAGAGGCGCAAGGAGAGGCGCAAGGAGAGGCGCAAGGAAAGGCGCAAGGAGAGGCGCAAGTAGAGGCGCAAGGAGAGGCGCAAGGAGAGGCGCAAGTAGAGGCGCATGGAGAGGCGCAACTAGAGGCACACGGAGTTGCACAACTGCCCACAATGTTTGTTCCTACAGAAGTAGGGGCACATCAGGAAATCGAAATTGAAGCGGAGGTATCATCCGAGGACGCCACTCCTCCTGATGATGATCCATTGTCTTCCAGATCCCCAGCAAGAAAATATCAAGGAGGGCTACTTCTGATGATCTTGATGTTGATTGGAACCCACCAATGCAGTCTGAGAGTGAGGCACGCCATGAGCCGACAAAGTTAGCTAAGCCTAAAGGGAAGGTGCCCGCAAGGCTTTCATTTATGGGTGATGACGACGAACAAAAAGTGGTGTATTCTGCTGCTGATGAACAGTCTAACGATGACCCAGTCATCACTGTCGTCACTTCAGCCTCAGCCTGCAAGCAGCAGACAGAGATTTTGACCCTATCCCGAATTGCTGCTGAGCGGGATGAGGGGCGGTGTGGCACTGGTACCACCACCAACGCAGTTAACTACTACACCAACACGACCGGCAGCTTCCATATTTTCTCGTCAGAAGGGCCAGCAGGGACCTCCATCCAGTTCGACCTACATTACCTCAAGTAGTGGTGCTGTAAGTGCATAACAGAGTCAAATTCAACCACACCTATCCTCCACTTCATCAGGCATTGAAACTGAAAGTAGCACCTCTACCACCAGCAGACATCTCCAGTCCCCAGTTTGGGACTTCTTTAGTGTTAGCAAAAAGGCGGAAAACATGGTCATTTGTTCGATTTGTAAAAGTGCAGTTAGTCGGGGTAGGCTTGGTACCAACTGTGGTACCAGAGGCCTTGGAGGTCATCTCCAAAAACACCACACTATCATTTAAGAGGCACACCTAAAGAAGATCCAGGAAGCCAAAAGTACAACAAAATCGAAATGCATCCATTCAAATGTCATTCGATGATGACGAGGGGCTGATCGTGCAGGGGGGAATTGAAGAAGCAACAGACATTTTTTCTACTACACCCAGTACCCCTGGTAGCAGCACTGCAGTGGTAGCGCCCACACCCTCTACCCCTGCAACATGTATGAGGCACACTAAGAGTCTGGGAGAGACACCAATGCGAAAAAGTACATCAATGAGCCTAACTGGGTTGAAGAAGTCTGCATCATCATCATCATCACGTATAAAAACGGTCCAGACCACCATTCAAAAGCATGTTTTGGTTGGAAGCGCCATTTGAACGCAACCACCCTTTATAATGTAATGCTGGATAAAATGTTAGCGCTGGATCTTCTCCCTTTTTCTTTTGTGGAAGGGGTGGGTTTTCTAGAACTTGTGGCAACAGTCTGCCCCAAATGGAAGGGTCCTAGCCGGTCCTCTTTTGCCAGAGTTGCGATCCCAGCACTACATCAAGATGTGCTAGAGGTGATTGGGGCAGCTTTGCAGAAGAGTGCTGTTCACACTATCTACCTGACAACAGACATGTGGACCAGTTGTCAAGCCCTTGATTACATGTGCATCACTGCACACTGGGTCTCTTTTGCAGGGGTTAGAGACAAGTTACATGCAGGTGTTGACACAGACACAGTTTTTCAAGCTACTCGGGAACATGCAACAGTAGCCATGTTTGCCATGGAGAAATCTCATACTGCACTAAACCTTTTGGATGAGTTTCAGAGTAAGGTCTATGAATGGCTGCATCCAAGAAAGCACATGATTGGTTATGTTTCCATGGATAATGGAAGTAATATAGTTAAGGCCATGCATGACGGTGGCAATTTCAGAGTGCCGTGTTTGGCTCACTGTATTAACATTGTTGTGCAAGATTTCTTGAAATAAGAAAACAAAGTCAGCAAGTTACTGACCACCTGCCGAGAATCTGCACACATTTCAGCCATTCTTTTAAGGCCCGGAAGAAGCTGAGGAACATGCAACGTGAACGTAGACTGCCAGTCAGAGGACTCATTCAGGAGGTGGTAGCACGTTGGAACTCAACCTTCTACATGCTTAAGCGTCTATCTGAGCAGTGGATGGTAATCAATGAGTATGTCTTTGCACTAGGTTCTACTATGAAAGACATGAGGCTAGAGTTGGAGGAATGGAAGCTAGTTAAAAGCCTGACAGACATGCTTCGTCCTGTTGAGGTCTTCACGCGTGAAGTCAGCAGGGAGGAATGTACTTTGGGCAAAGCTATCCCATTGCTGCGCATGCCAGAGTGCCAACTGAAGGCAGTGTCCTCAACGTTCCGAGATGATCCTGAAAAGCAAGACGCATATCAGTTGGCGGAGAGATTATTAAGCCACCTAGTTGACAATGAAAGACTTAAAAAAAATATACATACAGAACAACATTACATTTGTGCCACTATTATGGATCCACAGTACAAAAAGGCAGTGGCCAGCAAAGCATTCATTTCTTCTAATGAAGCAGATCTTTCAAAGTACAAACATTGGCTAGCTCTGTCAGGCACTCGGTTCAAAAAAGAGCGGCAGAAAATTTAAGGATGCAGCAGAAGAACTACTGAATCAGCAGGCCATCCGTCATCAAGGTCTACTTCTGAATCTGTGGCCAAAGGCAGTCACTTTCCCTCACAACTGTTAACGACACCAGCAACCGTATCATCATCCTCCTCACCTGCACCAGGCCCAGTTATAATATTGTCAGATGTGGATTGGCTAACTTATCAAGGGTTTGCCTGTTCCAGTGATGCAAAGGCCAGAGATGGTATGCAAAGTGGAGCACCCCTGGTGAACCTTGAGTGGATGGTGCAGGCCTATCCGGATGACCCAACAGAGGTCTTCGTTAATGAGAACCCATTGCTATATTGGTATGGGAAAGGACCTCTATGGCCACTAATCACCAACCTGGCTCTAAATTATTTGTCTTGCCCACTCGCAAGCGTGTCTTTTGAACGTGTTTTCAGTGCTGCTTGTGCCATTGTAACTTCAAAAAGGACCCGCCTCTTGCCCAAAAATGTGGAGAGGTTAACAATGATCAAGATGAATCAGCACTTCATACCACCAGATTAAAAAATATGTGAATGCATGCAGGAAGAAGAGGACGCCGACTTCAGTGACGGAAGTTCTTCTCTGTTAGCTGACCTACTCCCATCTCAATTCACAGAGTTTGAGGACAAGCTCTACTTCCCTGACACCTAGGCCTGAAACTGACTTCCTTTTTTTTCGTCCTGCCTCGGTCCTTATTCTCTTTTACTCCTGTGTGTCTTTCTTTGTTTTGCAACTTTTACCACAACAAATCTCTAATCACAACAAATCCATCAGTAGCACTGTCTTCGTCTTATTTCCTTATTGAAGGTCCGCTGTGTGCAATCCTGAAATTCACAAGTTCACAACACAGTCATGCTACTCTATCCTCCTCCTCCAGACTCCCCCTATCCATTTCCCTCAAGGCAGATGGCTGGATTACGCAGAATGAAGAAACTGTCGCTTCGTAGACGAGTCCCCTCAAAAGAAGTGGGACTGGAATTACTGACTATATGCTGATTGCTGACAGTTACTTCTGAAATTGATTGACACACATGAGAGGCTGCCCTGTGGGCCTCCACTTTAAGAACAAAAAGATGAGGACAAAAAGTGGAACAGGTAATGAATAATGAGATGGCATGCACTGCAGTGGACAGCAGCACTGGCTGGCTGGCTCTGATAAAAGCAATTGCTGTTTGTTTGTTGTGCATTAAATGAATCATCATATGTCTTCTGTTATTATTTAATCTTTAAACACTAAATGTAACTCAAGTCTACTCTTTGTTTTTTTACCTTGTTTAATTCAAATTCTTCTACTGCAGGGGCCACTACATCACATTTTTTAATATGCAAATTGTCCTTGGACTCACTGTGTGTGTAGACTGCGACTGCATGAACAACATTGAGTTTGCAAATATACCATGATGATGACGAATCTTGATGATCAAAGTTACATAATATATTTTATCTTTACAGTCACTCACTGGGATGGATGGATCATCATCGTCGGTTTACGGAAGAACTATGGCCATTTCATGAGTGGCAAACAGGTAAAACAGTCAACAACAACTACAGCAGAACTACATGTCTGTGTAGTCGTGGTATGGAGTGGTCGAGCCAGTGCAGTGTTTTTATGCCAGAATCCAGACAGCAGTTCATGTAAAATTGTGGCTTTGTGGCTTGCTGCATACAATTAGATATGCTTTGTCTGTCTGTGTCAAAGAGGTATGCTACATCAGGTTACTTCACTCAGTGGGGCCTGCCTTGACCGTCTGCATGGCCCTGGCCTGCTGTGTGCTAATTACCATCCTTGAAAACTAGGAGACTCAGAGTACGTACTTTAGAAATGATAATGCTTGTATGTAATACTGTCGCCTCTGACACGGAAAGTGTTATTTTTACACTACAGCACACCGTACCTTATATTATTTTCTCTGTGTTGTTTTAATTTCACTTCCTGCTTTTCCATCAACAATTACAGGCAGGCTTTTACCCAGTGCGATGGGAAAAACATTTAACTC
The DNA here is from genome assembly GCF_964263255.1 of Lissotriton vulgaris. Lineage (NCBI taxonomy): Eukaryota > Metazoa > Chordata > Amphibia > Caudata > Salamandridae > Lissotriton > Lissotriton vulgaris. The sequence goes on from NC_141696.1 coordinate 265,113,520, forward strand.
AGGCTTACCATTAGCAATCCGCAATTCCGCATCTGCCAGGCAGGCAGTTGACAGTGTGTCTGGGACCAAGATTGATCAACGGAGCGTCAGATAGAGGAGTACCGCGAAGAAGAGGAATGGCTGGATGCATGCAACTTCCCAAATTGAACAGGACATCTTTTAAATAATGTTATTGTTGTGAACTTCTATGAGTGTGACTCTGTGCATTTGTTTGCTCTCTGCTTCAAATTCATCCCTCCAGCTATTTGATAAGTTTTTCTTTGCTATTTTTAAAACTAATGTAATGTACTACTAAGTGTTTTTTCTCTCTGAGGGCAGATAGGCAAGTGAAATTGCATAATTACTGAGGCCCTGTACTGTCACATTGTTTCTTCATAGTTAGTAAGTTGTAGTACTACTTTTCAGTAATCTAACCATCCATTTAGCAAACAACTTCATGCATGCAGTAGTGCATGCACTTCCTTTATGTCCCTTAAAAGATTTATGGATATCTTCGTATCCAAAAGATTTCTTTTTTCTTCATTTGTTGTTTGTCCATCCATGCTGTATTTTTTTCCTCGCTCCACAAAACTTTCCCAAAAACCCCCATTCCCATCCAATTTTCAAACCCTAACCCTCTTCCCCAGGACTGTGTGGTTTTCATTGAGGTGTGACTAAATGACAACAATAATACCACACACTTGCTGGAGAGGATAAGGACAAAGCAACAGAAAATACATTTCAAGGATGATGAAGTAATCCGAGGATATGCTCTTACTGTATACTGTACTATCTATCGTACTGTTCTAATGCCACTCAATGTTTCATTTCCTTATTTTTCATATGCTGCTACTGCCAGTGTGTGGTGTACCACTACGACACCACAACAACGATGACATTTCATCTGTCCAGGATTCAACCTTAATCGCCATTTGCCATGCACCCAGCCCTGTGCCTTGCCCTATTCTCAAACACGAATCACAGGTAAGATAAGCACGTTGGAGGTGGAAGAATAATGGAGTAGGAGAGGAGAGACTGACGGTAGTACTAGTAAAGTAGTAGGACAATTGAATTCACTAACTCTGTCAGTGGCACTTTTCAAAAAATGTGGGCGATTAGACAATTTGAATCAACCAGCCAGTTAAGTTTAAGGAAAACAAACGCACAGTTGAGTTAACCCCCCCTGCCTCACCCACACAACAGTAAAAACGCGTATGCTACGTTTAAGTTGAAAATAAATAATTATTTACACCCTAACAAAAAAAACTAACCCACAAGACCCGAACCACCCCCCTCCCTAACCCCAACCAATGTCCATGAAATGTCCTGAAGAAAAGTTCCAAAACCCCAACGCCCAATTCCCCCCCCCCCCCAAAGTCTTTAAAAAAGGGGCAAGGGACAGTCTCTCCTCCTCTACACCGCCGACGGTGTTCTTTGGCCAGGTGGTCCTGACGCTCCCTGCAGTGTCTAGTCTGTGATTATGACAAACATTGTACCAACATGCTCTAAAAGAAATATTTGAAAAGTTTTCCCAGTTAGCTGTGATCTGTTGAAATGCAACAGCTATCAATAAATCAACAATCTTAACATTCAGGGCAAAATCATCCCAACACGAAGAGAGACTTCCCAGAAAAATATGAGTAAAAGAAAAGGGGATGTAAGTATGAAAGATTGCATTGATTTGGGAACAAACTTGTTTCCAAAAATCATGAATTACCATACAGGAAAATAACTTATGAAATAAAGTGGCATGTGGTGAAGAGCAAGACCAACAGAGATCTAAACAGTAGAAAACTGTTTGCTCAAAGTGTATGGAGTGAAGAGAAGTCTGTTATAAATAAAGAAAAGGGTTTGAGTTATATTAGCTGCTCTGGATGATTTACAAAGTTTGGTCCATATTTTATCCCACAAAGATGGGGGCCAGGAAGTGACAAAATCAGATTCCCATTGTACTTCCACCTTAGATTTAGGACGAATGTAGTCTGTAGTGTGGAGATACTTATAAATAGAAGATGCCTTGGGTGTGGTGCGTAAAAAAGAGTGGAGCTGTGAAATGGGGTTGGGAGAAGGAGGGTGGGCTATGGAGTGTGTAAGGATGGTATGCTGCAACAATACCGCCTCCCGGAGGAGAAGGTATTTGCGAGCAAAAGAGAGAGGTAGGTTAAAAGAATGACTCAGAGATGAGTAGGGTAGAATAGTGGAATTAGAAAAAAACTGAGAAATCCAAATTAAGCCCTTCTGCCTCCAAGATTTCCAATAAAAGGGTTTATTATTGATTAACAAAGATTTATTATAACAAATGGTAGAGTTAAGAAATTCAGCGACTGTATTAGGGGGATTTGGAGACGAAGATAGAAGCAACCTAGTAGTAAACTTGTGTATAGGAGTAGATAATGTGTGTGGTTTACGGGAAAAAGAAAGATATTCAGTGAAGGAAAAGGGGGAAAGGGAGAAACGTTCAAGCATCACCCAAATAGGACAGGTGTCGTCAGGGTCTTGTAACCATAAGGAAGCCTGTCGCAGGAGGAATGCCTTGTGATATGTTGGAAAATCCAGAGAGTTGACACCTCCTTCTGATTTAGGACGTATTAGTCTGAGAAGGGACATGCAAGATTTCTTACCCCCCGCCCAGAGAAAGGTAAAACGAAGTGAGTTGATCTTCCTAAAAAACTTTGTGGGAATAAGGACAGGTATATTAGAGATCGTGTAGAGAACTATACGGGACAACATCATCTTAATTGTGTCAAGGCGACCCCACCAGGAAAGATATAAAGGATGTAATCTAGTAGTCAAATCAGAACGTTTCTGTCTACACTTAATAAGTCAAAGCAAGACTGTATCCGTTATTGTGGGAGTAATATACATCCCTAAGTACTTAATATGAGAAGGACTCCAAGTAAAATTTGAAGCAGTAAAATCAGATTTATAGGTACATTTTGTTAAGGGAAGGATTTCGCATTTATCATTGTTCAATTTATAACCGGAAATCTGAGAATAGTCACGTACCTCTGCAAGGAAAGCAGGTATGGAATCCGTAGGATTGGACAAAAAAGTAAGATGTCATCTGCATACGCAGCAAGTTTAATATGGCAATGCAGTGTCTGAAAACCAGATATGGTAGGGTTTTGGCGGAGTTTGCAAAGGAAGAGTTCTAAAGCTAAATTAAAAAGAAACGGGGAAAGAGGGCAACCCTGACGAACACCTCTACCCAAATTAAAAAAGGAGGAGATTAAACCATTAGCACAAACAGCCACCCTCGGATTAGAATAAAGGGAGGAAATTAAAGAGATGAATTTAGGGCCAAAACCAAACCATTTAAGGATATAGAAGAGATAAGTCCATTCAACCCTGTCAAAAGCTTTTTCAGCATCTAATGCAATTGCTGCTAGGGAATGTTGGAAACATGGAGATTTAGATAGAACATTAAATAAAAGCCTAGTGTTGTCAGTGATAAAACGCCCTTTGACAAATCCAGATTGTTCCGGACCTAATAAACCCAGTAAAAAGGGATCCAGTCTCGCCGCAATTGCCTTAGCAAATAATTTATAGTCTATGTTAGCCAATGAGATGGGCCTATAATTTTTACAATATCTGGCATCCTTCCCCTCTTTGGGTATGAGACATATGTAGGCGTCAGAAAAAGTACCTGACAATCTACCCATAGTGACAAATGAATCTATAAGGGAGTATAACTTAGGCAGTAGAAGATTAGAGAATTTGAGATAAAATTCAACCATGAAACCATACGGACCAGGGGCTTTGTCTTTTTTAAGATGTTGCAGTGCCGTGAATAGTTCTTGTTGGGAAATGTCAGATTCCAAAGAGGAGAGGTCGGGAGGAAAATTGTGAGGTGTTTGTATATCAGCAAAGAAAGTGGATAGGGACTGAGCAGTGGGATGAGTATCAGAGGAATAGAGAGTGGTGTAGAAACGCAAAAATTCAGTTAAAATGTCATCTTCCTTATGCCTGAGATCAGAATTATCATCAAAAACAGCTTCAATATTTAACTTATTGTGTTTAACCTTCAGGTAGTTAGCCAATATTTTCCCCGCTTTATTTTTACCCCCATAAAACTTTGCACTGGATTTTAACAAATATAAAGAAGCATATTCCGTGGATTGTTTGTTAAATTGTAACTTAGCATTGATGAGAGCTGTCAAATTGTCTTGTGAGTGAGAACTATAATAGGAGTGTTCCAGTCTCTTAATGTTTTGAAGGAGATCCCCTGGAAATTTCCGAGCGTTTTTCCGCTTTTTGGCAACAAAACCAATTATAAAGTCTCTTGCTGCCGCATTGAAAGTGTCCCAAATAGTGTGTTTAGGGATAGTAGGGGTATCGTTAATCTAAAAAAAATTGTTAAAAAGATTTGCGAATGATGCATTAAATTTGGGATCTAACAGAAGGGAGTTATTAAAGTGCCATCTTCGAGGTCCCACAATTTTAAGTAGAATGTCAATATTGATGGAGACAGCAGCGTGATCAGATAACAAAATAGGGCCAATGTCTGCGCTAGTGAGGGTTTGGGAGATATGATGAGAAACAAAAATGTAATCGATCCCGGACTGCGAGTGATGAGAAGGGGAATAAAAAGTGAACTGTTTAGTCGCTGGATTACACAAGCGCCAAGCATCAATAAGCTTATGCTATGAAATTGCCTGAGCAAAAAGCTTGTGAGGCTTGTTAGGGACAAAAGAGACTTTGGAATGTCTGTATAGAAAGGGATTGAGAGGCTGGTTACAGTTGCCTGCCAAGATGAAATTGTCATCCATAAATCCAGTAATGCGGGAGGCCAAACTGTGCCAAAAAAGAGGGTCACCCCCTGTAGGAGCATAAACATTAAAGAGGGAGAGTGGAACACCCCTTAAAGAGAGTTTGACATATAACCATCTACCTTCAGCATCTGATTCAGTAGCAACTAAGGAATAAGAAAGAGATTTGCGACACAAAATTACTACACCATTACGTTTACCATCACCAGGAGCATAAAAAACCTCACCCACTCAGCCCCTTTAGAGTTTAGCAGACTTTATCTCAGATAAATGAGTTTCCTGTAAAAAAAGCAAAATCGACATTAAATTTGTCAAGGTGGGACAAAATCCTTTGTCTCTTGATGGGAGAATGAAGACCTTTAACATTCCATGTAACAATTCGAACAGACATCAGACATGATAAGAAAAATGACAAGCACAAACCAGAAGATCAAATGTGAGGATAAGAGAGAGCACAGAAACGAAAACTAAGAAAAATGAAGACTGAAAAAGTAATACAAGTAGAGAAGAGAAGATGAAAGGACGCACCACAAATTGAGAAGAAATGTGAAGGAGAACAAGTAAGATATAAGAAGAAAAAATGAAGTGAAAAAGAAGAGGAAGGGGTAACAAGTAACGGAAGAAAGAAATAGATCATGGAAAGAAAAAACATACCTACAAACGAGGGACGGTGAGGATGGGCAACCAGGAACAAAACCAGGAATGGAGGGAGGGAGGTGTGGAGCCACATCGAGCAGGCAAGACCTCCAAGGTCAGCGAAATGCACAACCGGGGGAACCCACGGAACAAGGTGATGAATCTGCAGAGAACATGAGGAAACCACAGGAGTTAGAAATTCAACATGGGAAAAGAGAGATAACAACAACTTAGTAAATAAAGAAGTGAAGAAAAAACAAGAAAAACCATAATGAAACAGTAGTTAATGCAATGATAGAAGATTAAAGGACAAGCAAGAGGAGAGCAGGGAAGAAAAAAGTCAAGAGAATATTGAAGTAGGAGGAAACAGTTCAGGGAGGATTGGAGGAAGAAGATTCAGAAAGATCCATAGCTGTAGATCTGCACGAGTTCAGGAAGCTGCGAAGACGAACTGGATCATCATAAGTTGTTGTTTTGTTGTTGTACGTGATTTTACAAAGACACGGGTGAAAGAGGCAGTATCTAGCCCCAATGGAACGGAGATCAGCTCGCATATCCAGAAAAGCCTTGCGTCGGGTTGCTGTAGCCTTGGCATAGTCCTGCGTCAAAGAAGAGAGAAGAGCCAGACCAAGTAAGCCTAGGAGAAGCAATAGCAGCAGAAAGGACTTTCAAAAGGTCAGTGTACTCTAGGAAATACATGATGACTCCTCTGGGTCTTGAAGTAGTTGATGACGAAGAAGGAGGTCTACCAAGTCTGTGGGCACGTTGAATATTGAGCAAAGTACCTTCTGGCAGATGAAGCAGCTTTGGAAGGAAAGACTTGAAGAAGGCAATTGGGTCATTCCCCTCACAACTAAAAGATTCACGGGAACAAGAGAATGAATTAAATATGTAATTTAATTCTTAACGAAAATTGAAGCACAGCACATCAGTCAGGATACAGATTAATAATCATACAGTTGGTCTGGAATCTGGAACCCAGGATGCACGATGCAGGCACGCATCATACATTCCAGGCACCAGAACCACACAGGGGAAATAAAGGGGAAGTAGGATGACATAATAGAAAAACAGGATACAACATATCATACCCCTTAAAAAAAACAACAGGGTAAAATTACAAAGTACATCACTCTAAATATCTGCAGGGAACATTCCTTAGTCTATTGCAGGTTTTAACTCTAGAAGCAACAGAAGAATCATCATGAATAACATTAGGAGAAGGCATAGCTAAATCAACATCAGATCTTCTGAAGCTATTACCAAGATCAGGAGAAGAAGAATTATGTACATTTTCAACATTGTGTTACTTATACACTCTACGGACATTCCAGACTCTTCCATCCTGCGTGACTACACTATTTTTAAAAACTTTGACAATTTTGATGGGAGGGAAAAACTTAGAAAAACCCTTAACAAGAAAACCAGGTTTCCTAACACGCACCCATTCCCCCACCACAAAATCATTATCTCTGGCCTTCATTTTGGAATCAAACAAGGTTTTCATGTGCAGTTGTTTGTCCTCAACCCGTTTGGCAACACCAGCAAGATCCACAACAGAATCGTTTATGTCAAGTTTCTTAATCCACCAGGGACATATATGAGATGGAGGTTCCCTTCCTTTAAGGAGTTTAAAGGGACTAACCCCAGTAACAGAATGGGGTGTGATGCGATACGCCCATAGCCTTTTCCTCACGACATCCAACCATCCATCATCAGAAACATGCACACCATTCAAACAATCCTTGAGAACACGATTAAAGCGTTCGACCTGACCGTTTTCCCTGGGTTCATACAAAGAAGTGGCGTAATGCTTAATACCACAACTATTAAGAAACTTCTTAAAATCAGCCGAAATAAGCTGAGCACCATTGTCAGTGACACAAGTTTCAGGATACCCTTCCCTGGCAAACACTTCTTTAAGGAAAAGAATAACAGAGTGGGAAGACACCGTGCTAACAAACTTTACCTCAGGCCACTTGGAGTGGTAGTCCACAAGTACCAAAGCATAACGAGCATCGTATGGCAACTGCTTAAAAGGGCCAGAAATATCAAAACCCACTTTCTGCCAAGGAAAGTTGGGCCAAGGTACAGGCTTAAGGGGAGCTGAGGTCAAATGAAGCATTTTATCACTGTTGACGCAGTGAGAACAATCTCTTACTAGCCTATCCACCATTTTATCAACTCCCGGCCACCAAAAACTTCCTCTAACAAGGCGTTTCATTGACGACATGCCAATGTGACTCTGATGGGCGAGGAGTAAAATCTTCGTTTGTAAGGATTGGGGCGGGATTAACTTACCAGCTTTGAAAAGTAGACCAGAAAACTCTTCGACCTCAGACGAAACTTGACAAAAAGGAGCTACATCAGGTGAAATACCCCTAGAGACTGGCCAACCATTCCTTACAAAATCAAGAAGTTGTTGACAAACCACATCCTTACCAAGTTCGGCAAACCACTCTTCCTCGGATAAAGAAGTAAACTCCTTAGAGACACAATCCCCAACAGAAGCAACGACATCAACTTCCATATCCACCTTGGGAGCATCCTCACAAGGAAACCTTGAAAGAAAATCTGCAGTAACATTACACTTACCGGGAACATAGACTATCTCGAAATCATACTCCTGGAGACGTGAGGACAAACGAGCTATGCGTGCTGTGGAATTCCATCCACCACCAGGAGACAAAATCCCAATCAAAGGTTTATGATCCGTCCGTAGTACGAATCGATTACCCCACACGTAATTCCTAAAATGTTCGACAGCCCAAATACAGGCCAGCAGTTCCTTTTCAATGACAGAGTACCTTCTCTCTGTAGAAGACAAAGTTCTAGAGGAAAAGGCAACACACCACTCATCCTTACCTGACGATTGACTTAACACACTACCAATGCCATAAAGACTAGCATCGACTGTGATGATGCATTTCTTGTTAACACAGAAGGACTTTAAAGTAGGTGCATTAACAATTTCTTCCTTAATTTGCTTAAACGCCTGTTCTTGTCTTTCAGTCCAAATGAATTTGGCTGAGTTTCTTGTAAGTTCCCTAAGAGGCTCCATTTTACTAGCAAAATTTTGGATGAACTTGCTATAGTATTCGCAAAGCCCAGCAAACGAAAGCAGTTTTTCCTTATTGTCTGGGGAAGGAGCTTTAACAATAGCATCAACAAGGTTCTTTTTTGGCACAACACCGTCACCTGAAAGAGAATGACCTAAATAATCCACAGACTTGCAAAAAAACTTGCACTTACTAGCTTTGATAGCCAGACCAAATTCCTCCAACCTGGAACAAACCTCCTTAAGATGAACATAATGTTCTGAAAAGTTTTTTGAAAAAATAAGGATATCATCCTGAAAGCACTTGACATAGATACTTAGATCCTTGAATATATGATACATTGCCCTTTGGAAGACTGAAGCAGCCGACGCTAGGCCAAAAGGCATCCTCTTAAATTGAAACAACCCATGGGGAGTGATAAAGGCTGTGAATTGCTTGGAGTCTTCTGTGAGCTCAATCTGATGATATGCGGATCTAAGATCCAAGGTTGAAAACACACAGGCTCCGTCCAACATGCATAACATTTCATTTATGTTTGGTAACGGGTGACAATCTATGACCAAACACTTGTTCAGAGCTCTCAGGTCCACACATAGCCTAATTGTTTTGTCAGGTTTAATCGCCAAAACAATAGGCGAAACCCATTCGGAGGATTCTACCTCCTCAATAACATTATCTTTAACCATGGTATCAAGCATAACTCTGAGCTCTTCCCTGACACTAATGGGAACACCTCTTAATTTTTGTTTAAGAGGGACTGTATTAGGTTTGACCTTAATTTTATGTGTAAAACCATTCAACTTTCCAAGTTTTTCAGAAAATACATTAGGAAAAGAATCAGAAATTTCTTTTGACATAGAAGTTATGTCATACTCTCCATCAGATACAGCTAGTACACACACAGGATCTTTCAACCTAGGATTCAAAGAGATCCCCAACTTTGCCTGATGCCTCCACCCTAGGACATTTACACCCTTAGATGCTACATACATCTTGATGACTGCAGAATTATTCTTGACAACAATAAGAACTTCTTTAAAACCTATAAACTTGATCTCGGAAGTATCAAAGTTATAGGCAACAATGTCAGGCTTACACAAGGAATCTACATCAACCAGGTTCCCAAATGACTCTACACAATAATCACGAGTAATTATAGTCCATGGAGAACATGAGTCCACCATGAGTTCAAGAGTCTTACCCAAAATGTTCACTAGACTTTTGGAAGATGGCAAGGTATCTGCAAGAGTCATGTCAAATGGGCTTTGTACGGACACCACAATACCTGATTCTTTAATAGAAGAAACATTATTCTCCACTTCAGCAACATATGATACATTCGCATTAGGACGTCTAGGAACATTGAAAGAAGGCTTTTTGTAGTCATTAAATGATTTAACGGAAGTTTTACAATATTTAGAAAAATGACCTGTACGACTACACTTATTACACTGTCTATTTATAGCAGGACATTGTGGAAAAGAAGCTATATGATCTGGACTCCCACATCTAAAACAATAAAATTGTTTACCTTTACCATCATACTTATTGGAACCTTGAATTTTCGTATCTCGCACATTTATTGTGCTAACTTCACCAGAGGAAGTGGAAGGAGTAGTGTGAACAGAAACTTTATCTAAGGATTTGATCCATTTATCGGATTGCTCTAAAGCCTTAGCTGTACTTATAGCAGTTTCTAAACTAGGATCCCCTAAAATCCACAATTGTTCCTGAACCTTCTTGCTCTTTACATGTACAACAATTTGATCTCTGATCATTTCGTCAGTTATCAAACCGAAATTACAATGCAAAGAAAGGGCACGTAGAGCTGTTAAAAATTCGTCGAAACATTCATTTTCATCTTGTACTCTGGTATAAAACTTAAATCTATTTAAAGCTACACTGGTTACAGGTTTAAACCTTCCTTCTATTCTCTGTACCGCCTCATCATACACACTAGTATCACCCCCAGATCTCACAGGAGGTAAAGTCCTAAATACAAGTTGCCCTTCTGACCCAAGACAATGTAAAAATATATATTTTTTTCCTTTCTGCTGACATCCTTTCACCATCCATAGCCTTGAGGTAAGTAAAGAACTCTTCCTTCCATCTGGTCCATGGAATGGGCGGATCTCCTTTGGTTTGCAAGAATTTAGAAGGTGGGTCAAATTGCATTTTGGGTAGATATATAAACAAAGCTTCAAAATAGTCAAGTAAAAGTTATAAGTCACAAGTTTTCCTTTCTAAACATAAAGATGGTTCGATTTGTACTCCCAAAATAGGTCTAAAGTATTAATAAATGAAGAACACAGAATGTATATTGTCTTTTTTTACCCTCCGGCGTGTAGAAATACAGTCCAGTTTAACCGGAATCGTCACGAACTGCTTGATGTCTTCGGTAACTTTGTGTATCCTGTTACCATGGATACACAAAATGGCGCTCACAAACACGACGTGATGACGACAGAGTGCGTCTTGGCCATTTGCGCATTGACGTGTGGAGAGGCGTACGTCAGCAGCGTATTGACGTGAAGAGGTACGTACGTCAGCAGAAGCCTCGGGCTGACACACAGTCTTGTGCGTTGTATGCGCGATAAATGCCAAAACGCCAAAAGAGCATAAAATTCAATACATTCGCCAAACAGCGTTACCTATCTGTCGGAGTAGGTGTGCTGGAACCGCCTGAATATGCGCCACAAGAGAAGGTAGGAGCGAAGACTTTTCCGTGATACTTTTCCTTTTTTTTCCGTTGGTGAAAACCAAAAAGTTGTAAAAATTCGTAACAGAAGATAGGTTGGTCGTAAATCTTCCCAAATACGACGTAGTGGAATGAGGCAATATTATCTTTGAAGAGAAAGTGAATAAAATCCAATGTTTCAAGTTTTCTTTTTTTTCCGCCGGGTTCGAAATCAAAATCTTTGAATTTCTGTTCCTGTGCTTCAAGGATGGTGGCAGAAATCGTGAGATATACCTCGTCGCCAATAAAAGATTCACGGGAACAAGAGAATGAATTAAATATGTAATTTAATTCTTAACGAAAATTGAAGCACAGCACATCAGTCAGGATACAGATTAATAATCATACAGTTGGTCTGGAATCTGGAACCCAGGATGCACGATGCAGGCACGCATCATACATTCCAGGCACCAGAACCACACAGGGGAAATAAAGGGGAAGTAGGATGACATAATAGAAAAACAGGATACAACAACAACCCTCCACCAGGCCGTAAATACGCAAATTATTGCGTCTATTACGGTTTTCAAGCTCTTCCACTTGCTGTTGAAGGGATGAAACCTGCGAAGACAAGTGAGAGACTTTGGTGGAAGATTCTTGAAGAGAGGAAACACTTTGCTCCACGGAGGTAACCCTAGCCTCCATTTGCGACCAGTTATCGGTTAGCACTTATAATTTAGCGTTGGTTTCCTCCATGAATGGGCGCAGAGCCCTGATTTCCTCGAATAAAAGTTCCACAGATACAGAGAATAAGGGCTTAGGTGGAGAGGGAGGGTCTTTTTTTAACCTCTTAGAAGTCGCTTTCCCCGAAACTGGTAAAGTTGATTCCATTGCGAAATGCGCGTTCTGAGCAGGAGATGAATGAGATGCCTCAAACTTAGCAAACTCGGAGAATATCTTAGAGTTTTTAATCAAACTGCATTTCGGAGCACTGGAAACCAAATGCAAACTGTTTCTGCCATAAAAAAGACCAGTCAGGAAGTGGCAAAAACACAGGGCTGCAGGGGAGAGCTGAAACAAGAGCAAACTGACAAGCGAAGAAAATAAGCAAAGTCGCGTGCTTTAAGACCTCAGAGCTGCTGAAAAATAGTATCACCTTGCACAAGAGGCAGTTAAAACATCAGTATTGAAAGAATCGCCACTTTCAGAAATCCAAGAGTGCTGCTCAAAAGTGAACCGATGAGGTAAAGTGAAGAAAACTATGAGGAATCACAAAATGGCTGCTCATCATTAAAAATCGAAAAAAGCTCTAGCATCAGACGGCATCATATGTGGAGCTAAGTTGGTGAAAGGTAAGAGAATGCCGTTAAAATATTGCCCAGAAAAAGGAAAGTCATAATAGGGGTATTTTGTGCCAGTAAACGCTGAAATGAGGCATCAGGAGGTGAGTAATTGCGCAGTTCGGCAGGAAACAAAATGGCAGCCACGGCCACTAAAGAGCCGCGGTCAGACTTACTCCACAAAAAGCAGGGTCAAGGGTGCCTCAGCTACATCAAGGGAGAGCTCAAGACATGCTCGCTACCTTCCGACCGTGAAATTTGGCATCTGTTGTGCCGAGGCGCACCTTACACCGCGGGTACCAGCAGCGTCGGCGGAGCGCTTACCTCAAAGCCGCCATGCTCCTCGGGCGCCAAGCCACGCCCCCACAGACAACACACATAACTAAGTGAAGCATAGGTTCATTACAAATCAGAAACAAGTTTATTACACAACAGTATCAAGGTGAATCCACATGACAGTGGGCACATGGTCACCAAGTGTAGTCAAATGGCTCTTTAAGGGTGGATTCTGGTTGTCGGTGTCAGACTTGCCCCAGCAACTGGCAAAGTACCTTGGGAAGGACAGAAATGAGACACCGTCAGAAGCACACCAGAACAGGATGGAAACATGTTACTAGAAACCTACACACTAACAAATTAGCATGTCAACACCATTGTGGACTACAGACCATCCGAGAGGACACATCACTGCACGCTTCCAGTCAAGTACCACACGGACAAACTCAAACAGCAACTGAGCTGCACAAAAACATCACAGGCATTGACATTACAACCCTGTGAACTCACCTTCAACTGAACAAGTTTTTGAGGAGCTGTGTGCGGATGTCACCCTCCTCATCATCACCGGCCGCGTGGCCCAGGCCAGGATCCTCCACAGGTGGGGTATGTTGGTTGTCGTCATCCTGGATGAGAGGCACCTCCTTCTGAACTGCCATGTTGTGGAGCATGCAGCAGACAATGATGATTTTACACAACTTTGCAGGCTCATATGGGAGAGCCCTTCCGGTCTTGTCCAGGCAGCGGAAGCGGCTTTTGAGGAGACCAAGGGTACGCATGAGGACTCCCCTGGTTCTGCCATGTGCCTGATTGTAGTGCATCTCGGGTGCTGTCACAGTGTTCCTCAGGGGTGTCAGCAACCATGAAATTTTAGGGTATCCAGAGTCACCTACATACAAAGAATCACACATTAGTTGAGTATTGTAAGGGGTGGGAGACAACATTGCAAAATACACACAATGGTAAACAGTACACACAAACAAGCCAGACATGCTGGTTTGGCATCTGTGACATCATCAACGGTATGCGACTCCTCCTTAAGATATCGGCATCGTGTACCAAACCAGGGAAACGTACACACATGTGTAATCACCATGTCCGCTAGACATACCACAAGAGCATTGATTGAGCGGTAATGTTTGCAGTTGCGGTATGTCTCTTTCTGTGCCCGTGCAGTATCAGGGCCGCATGTGTGCCATCAATTGAGCCTATCACGTGTGGCATCCTCCCCAGTCCATAGAAGGCATCCTTGATCTTTGCGAATTCACCCGGTGTAGGAAACTTGATGTACGAGTCCAGGTGAGTCAACATCCCCTACAAGACATCTGGTAGCACACGGCTGAACATAGTTTGTGACATACCACCAACACTAGCCACAGTGTGATGGAAGGTACCGGTGACAAAGAAGTACAGGGTTGCCATCACCGTCACCTTTGGTGTCAGTGCAGTCGGGTATGTGCAGCCAGGTAGCAGATTTGGTGCCAACTGCTCAGCCAACTCGTCGATCATGCTCCTGGTGAAGCTGTACCGTCGGATGCTGTTGCATTCCTCCATGGTCTCGAGGTCAGGGAACGGTCTATGGACTGCTGGGGCCCTGCAGCACAAAGATGAGTAAAGTAACATTACCCATGTGGCACTCACCTAGCAAAAAATCACATTATACATCATAGCTATTCACAAGTAACTAAGGTGTGTGCGGTTGGTTATGGACACATATGTCACCTTCATGCCCATCATCTCACATATCATTGACACATGTGTGCATGAGTTCCTTGTGGTGCAATGGCAAATCATTGGGCTGTGGCACAGTAGCCATGTACTGCTGACACGTGAAAAACACACAACACAGTGACAAGTGAGGACTGATGTTCCACAGTCATCACAACTCCATGTCAGGGAGATAGCCATGGTCCCTGTATTGCCACATGTGCACTGGAATGACATGTTGATTCATGGACATCCGACAACCAATCTTGAATCCCACAGTTTGTGCACCTGTGGTCCCTGCAGGCCATACATGGACATCTCTGAGACACACACACAGCATGAGTTTGGCTGCACAAGGCACTTGGTGGACCCTGTTTCACATTGGGCACATGGAACCACAAACATAAGAGACATAACATGCACACAGACTGTGTGTGTACATCATGATTGTGGCCATTGGTCTGGCTGTGACATACACGACATACAAACCTGTACTCATGGTGTATGTGACAGGTCATACACATCTTCAAACTAGTACTGTGTCCATGACTCATGCCCATAAGCCAACACTTGGACATTACATTTGTGAGGTGCACCACACCCAAACCAATCTGACCCCATGAACCCCTGCCCAGCCTGGGAGTGGCTTTACCTAAGTGCAATTCTAGATAAGAAATGTTGCCCCCCATACACACACAGGTGATGCAGCCTTACATGCCATGGGATGCAGTGTGGGACATGCTGTGGTGTTGAAAGTGTGTCCATGGCACTGGCATTTGTCTGTAAATGGTCTGCAAGTCACACCAATGTGATCCGACGCGGCTAACTTGTATGCAGACGAGCCGTACATGCATGGACCGAGTGGTGCTCACACCTTGTCCATTGACTGCATGATGCCTCTGCATTAGTGTCACCCGCATCGGATCACATTGATGCCAATGGGCAACGCGTGCACACGGCTCGGTTCATGCATGTTGGATGCGTATGCAATGTGACCCGATGCGGGTGACTTGTAAGCAGATGCGTCGTACAGACATGGACCGAGCTGTGCACCCGCATAGCCAAATGAATCGTATCCAGACGGATAAGTCTTGTTAAAAAAATATGCGTCGGATAGTCAGTTTACTGAGCTGTGCGCACTCATTGGCAATGGACTGTCATGGAGATGGACGCGAATTCAAAACACATTTGAGTCGTGTGCTGGAAATTCAGTTGGATACGTACAACAATGTTGCAATCCTATGGTGCCCTGAAGGTGAATGATTTGAACGATGCGGAAGACGTGTAGGAGTCTTACATTTCCATGGATTGGACAGATTCATTGAATGCAACTGTTTCTGGCCTATCAGTGAGGGGCAATGTTACAGAATCTGCCACTGCAGCACTGATTTAAGGATGGCAGGCCCCCAGGGAGCTCACTTGCCTGCACTACATGCTACAGGACCACTTTCCCAAATCCACTGCTGCTGCTGTCTATGCTTCCTCTGGATCCTGCAATCCTTTACATCCACTCCTGGAGTCTGCCATCTGTGAGTCTACCCTGCCAAGTGGTGTCACTCCAGTACTTGACCCTTGGCCGTGGGACTAAGGTGTTCAGTCCACCTCTGCAAAACAAGCCAAACAGATGTATCTCCTCTGCTGCATGGCGCATCCCTGAGCAGAACCCATGCATTTCCGCTGCTGCTTGGATTGGACTCACCACAAACACTTGCATTGCCCGTACAGTCTACACCACCTTTAGAGCTGCTACTGTACGACCCAACCGCACAGCTCTTCGTAACTGAGGCACTGTCAAAATCTTGACACCGTACTTTGCATAGCAAGCCCTATTGATGGGATCCTCAACGACCTTCCATCACAGCCTCTCCGCATCCTGGAATCGAAGCATCATCTCAACCAAATCATCAACTGGACTGCAAGACACATCTTCTATGCTGATCCATGAAATGCTCCACAAACAAGCCTTTAAGGTACTTTGTTCAGTGGGCCTAACTGGGTCACTTTAGCTGGCCCACACTCCGTGGTCAGCCTGAACTTGTGACTTTGACCCGGTCTGGAACGGCCAGATATCCATAGTTGGCGCTTTATCCCTTTTGTCACTATTTTCACTAAAAACTTTAACATTTTAAATATATTTCTACTTCTACTAATTGGATTTTTGTTGTTCTGGTCTTGTTTTATTTATTAAATATTACTCTATTTTTTCTGATTCTGTTGTGGGTTCCCTTTGTTGTATGTTTTCACTGCATTACTTTTTGAAATGTTGCACAAATACTTTACAGATTGCTTCTAAATTAAGCCTGACTGCTCTGTGCAAAACTACCTGAGGGTTAAGCACAGGTTAATTTTGGTTTTGTTTGTGACCCTGAGAAGAATTGTGTTGCTGCGTGAGAAGGATTTCACCCCCTCCCCCAATAATTCAATTTCGTACACTTGTGTTCAGCGGTGAGGAATTGAACTTGTGTTTGTGCAGTGCCTTCAGTTATCTTGTGTTATACTACCATCCTACATTATATCTTTAAGAACAACTCACGTTTAAATTCGTCATGATTTAAGTTTTTAGGGATTTTTTCCAAATTTTTCCTCTTGTGTCTGAAACTACATCTGCAAGGATGGGATCTGACCTGGCCATAATGGATGTCTACACTGTGGCCAACTCAAGGATTCTGCAAGTAGAGGGGACTATCCAATTCAAACACCACCGAGAAGATGGAGTTGCAAAAGGCACTGAGGGCCTGGGCAGAAGCCCATTAATCCCTGGTTGAAGACACAGAAGGGGATGATGGGATAGAAGGACAAGGAGAGGTGTTCCCATAGATTCAGACTTCCACTGAGGGGGATGATTTGGCCCCGGAGTGGAGCCCCCGATGAGGGCATGGAGAAGTGTTTCTTCCCATGGTCAATCCCCAAAGGGGCTTGGGGAAAGGAAGGAGATTAGAGAGTTCAAACTGGAAATGGCCAGGCTCTTTGTGATACAAAAAGTAGGCCATGAGGCAAAATTCAAGAATGCTGAGAGGTACTTCAAGGAGAAAAGTTTGTTCAGGCTTATGAACTGAGTTTGAAAGAGCGGGATCTCGAGTCTAGGCAGGCAGAGTCCAGCAGTGATGTTGGCAGCCTTTTTACAGTAAGACACAAAGGAGGGGTAGAGCGGACGGTTATTTAACCAGGTCCAGCATACATGTCTGGGATAACGATAGAACAAAACCAGTATGCAGTTCCTAACAGTGGACACAGGATTTAAAGTGTTTGATGCAACTGCTCCACGACATACACAGAGTCAAAATGGTATGGAGAGGAGGCCTCTCCTTCGGAAAGAGACCCTCACACACCAAGCCAGCTAGGTATCTTGCTTCTGCATCGGGTCCTCTCCTTATCGGGTCGGCCTTGCAATACCCGATCAGGCACCCGTGGTGGGGCCTACTTGGGGGAGATCTTTTTTCCTTGGTGGGTGAGTTGTGGTTGAGGGCCCTAGGTAAGCGTAGGTGTAAGTGGAGTGTAAGTGGGTTTGGTAAAATCGGGCAGGAGGTCCACTCAGAACAATTTTAATGACCATGGCCCCTACCCTAGTTAAAAAATGCAACAAGACACGTATCTTCACTCTAAGGATGTGGAGTGTACGTGCTTGTGGAATGAGGTCAACATGTTTCTCGCCTTTCAACCTATTACATGGTGATTCGTCAGGGCTAGAAAGATTTACCTGCACTTTTTGGTAATGGTCAAAAGGAAGTTTAGAGGGCAAAAGTGACCACTAATATAGCACCCTAAAAAGTGGTACCTAGTAAATCATACAAACACAACCTGCAATAAAAACAAGAACAACATTAAAACAATGATAATGCATTTCTCAGTGTTCTCAGTGGAGCAGAGGGCATGCATATCAAAATACCTAGCGACTTGGTTATACCATGGTAGAGAATGGTAGTGACAAGTGGCATGCACAATGTGAGCACAACGTGTCACTTCAAATCGTATGGGGTCATAGCAGCGACAGAGGAAGAGAGCAGAAAACATAATACATAATAAACTCACCCTCATGGGGTCAAAACTTTAAATCAACAGTACCGGCTCGAATAGACACTCAAATGTAGTGTTCTGCTGGAGAAGACATGGGTAGACAGTGAACAAGGTGGAAAAAGAATGAATCCCGGGTCAACTAACCTTGAGATTCTACAAGATAGCAATTGCTTAAAAATATCAATATAGTCGCCGACGATGCGTCCTTCAAAAGTGGGGTTTAAGTCCCCCAAATAACGACACAAAGACCGCTAGAGCAACCCGGTGGTCTTTGTCAAGATCAGGTTTAAATCATGACTTGCGCATGTAAGGAGACCCCCACCTCACACAATTACACCAGGGGCTGGTCATGGCTGCGGCTGCTTTGTGTAGTGGGATAGGCACACAGAGCCAATGCGGGGAAATGGTAAGAGCTAGTGTCTCGGGTCTTTTGTTAAACAAACCTGTTCAGTATTAGACGGGGAAATGTGAACTCCTCAAAGTTCCCCACAATGGTAGTGCTCCCCTCCCCCCGCACGGGCGGGTGCCCACTAAGGCGGAAACCAGAGTATCACACCCGGTTGATGAAGTACTCATGTGCTGCGTTCAGCTCGGGGTGTGTATCCTACCCTCATGAGATTGGTGGTGGTGGCGGGACATCCGTTGGAAGTGACGGAGCACCGCTGGGAAAGCTAGAGCGCGAGTGGCACATCGGGCGCCATGTTGGAATACCCGGAAGCAACAGCGGCAAGTCGAGGTGCGGGTAGAAGACCACAGACCCATGGAAATCCACCCAGCTCAGATGAGAAGTAGGCTATGAGTATGGAGCATACGCAGTATTAACGTTTACAAAGAGGGTGTAACGGGTGGAGTGGGAACCCCCCTCTATCAAGTCTTGTGTAATTGGAGACCAAAATGAAAGGGAAGGTGTGTGTCAGCCAGTCAGGGGGACTCGTGGAGGCTAGAGGAAATGGCATGGACATACTAAGACTGCGGCAGCAGTAAGGTTGAGAAAGCATAGACAATGTGTACAAGTGTAAGTACAGGATGTGGGCACTCCCTGTGTTAGAATAATATAGCACAAGGGCCATATGGGTATGAGGTATTCCCTGTTTAATGATTAGAGAGGCTAAGAGTATTGAATGGTACTTACCTGTGACGTACACTTGGCGAGGTGTGTGTATAACCAGAGAGTGTAGCCATCGACGCTAAGCTGTGTGTTCGAATGCGCGGGGACGAGCTGTTCAAGTCAGTAGACTCCAAGGTATATTTTTATTTAGTCCTGACTGGTCAGTGGCTAGTTGTAGCACCCACCATTGCTCAATGCGGAACAGTGCATTTTTAGATAGCCCCGAATGTGCTTCCAGTAAACCCCATTCAAATGTATCTGGAGAGTGTTGTGCTTCTTTGAAATGGGTGGTCATTTTGGTGTTGCTATTCTGACATCTAAAGTTGCTCCTATGTTCCATTATGCTCACTTTGACCGGTCTGGTGGGCATGCCGATGTAGAGCAGACCACAGGGGCACTTCATGATGTAAATACAGTTGCAGGTGTTGCAGTTGGTATAGGTGGCCATTATCCAATGGACCCCGTTCACGAATTTCACTTCTTTTGTCGCTTTCGTGAGGTGGCAAACTGCACATGAACCACACGGGTAGTGTCCTGTGACTGGGGGAAGGCACCAAAGGGTAGTCTGCCCTTTTCTTTGTTGTTTATTGGGTCTTGTTCTAATCAGCATGTCCTTGATGTTGTTAGCTCTCTTAAATGCGAACTTTGGGACGGGTAAGCTTAAAGAACCTGTATTGAGAATATGCCAGTGTTCGCAAATTATTTTCTTTATTCTGTTCGAGTCAGGGTTAAAGGTACTGACAAATGTGATAGAAGAACTAGGAACTTTAATCCTATCCTCCAAAAGGCCCTCAGTGTTGTTATTCTGAGCTCTTTTGCACGCAGACTCTACAACTTGTCTGGGATACTCTCTCTGTAGCAGATCTTGCTTAAGTTTGTTCGATTCTTCTTTGTAGTCCTTCAATGTACTGCAGTTCCTTCTGATGCGAAGGAACTGGTCAAAGGGTAAGTTTTGTCTCAGGGCTCTGGGGTGGGGGCTACTGAATTGTAGAAGGCTGTTTCTGTCAGTAGATTTCCGATAGAGAGTGGTAGAGATTTTTCCATCCTCAATACTGACCAGGAGGTCAAGGAAGGGATCTCCTTTGCTAAGATGGTGCTGGTGAACCTTAAATATGAGTTCAAGGTGTTTATAAAAGAACAGAACTCCTCGCATTTATTGCGGTCACCTGTCCAAAGGATAAAGATATCATCTATAAATCTTTTCTACATGAGCACATTGCTCAAGTATGGATTTCTGGGGTTTAGAATCTCCCTTTCCTCAAATGCTGACATGTACATACATGCCAGACTCGGCGCGAACGTGCTCGCCATTGATGTATCCTGAGTTTGGTGGTAAAGCTGGGTGTTAAATTCAAAGAAATTCTCAGTCAGTGCTAAAGTAGCACATTCCAGTACAAAGGTCACAGGAGTGGGCGAGTTCTACTCACTACCAACTAGTGAGTCCTCAATGACCTCCAGTGAGGCTCTCTGGGGGATATTGGTATAAAGGGCCTCAACTTCCAGGGTGACCAATAGGTCTACTTGTTCTGGATGTTGAGTCCCTTCAATCAGGCAGATGAAATCAGTAGTGTCCCTGATGAAGGATGTTGTTTCCCTGACCAAGGGTTGAATGAAATGGTTCACAAATTTGGATAGTGGTTCCAATATTGATCCAATCCCTGACACTATGGGACGTCCTGGAATTGTGGACGTCTTCTTGTGTATTTTAGGAAGGCAGTAGACGTAGGGGATAATGGGTTCCTTAGTCACCAGGAAATCTGCTTTCTTCTTTGAGATCCACCTGTGTGTTTCTGTTGCAAATACCATCGTAGAGATGACCTTGCTCAACCTAGGTGTGGGGTCTTCTCATATAGTAGTATAATACTTCCTGTCACTAAGTTGTCTCTGGCATTCCGTATTGTAGTCAAGAGTTGACATGAACACTGTTGCACTGCCCTTGTGCGCCTGCCTGATAGTGATATTAGGATCATTTGCTAGAGACTTAATAGCTGCAGTCTCCACATTGGACAAGTTGTGAAAAGCAGCAGTGGTGGTCATGCTGTTGAGGTCTTTATTACTGCTTGCTCAAAAGTCAGCACTTCGTTGGGGACCATGCTGCTTGTGGGGGTGAAAGTGGATGGTTTGTGCAGACCAGAGTCATTGGTGTCAGGTGGTGCCCGTTCTTGAAAGAAGGCTTGTAACCGGATTTTGCTGAAGAAACCTTGTATTTCACACACATCGCGGAATTTGTCATTTTTAGGGGTGGGGACAAAGCCCAGGCCTATTTGTAGTACCCTTTCCTCAGTGGAAGTAAGGGCTCTTGGGGAGAGGTTAATAACTAATGTTTCTTCCCCCTGGTGGTCCCCTGGTTTTAAAGATTGCAGGGATTTGTTAGCTTGAGCTGAAAGCCATTTTGTATTTCTGGCAGCCATCCTGTTTGCCATGTGCTGCCACGTGCTCGCCATGTGCTCTGTCCTCCCTCAGTGTTGACTGCTCTTGTAATCTGTCTAGAAACAAACTATATTTAGCATCTTCTACCTTCGCACATGCTCAGAAAGGTCTAGCTAGTAGAATGCACCTGGTCTTCTTGTAGAACTGTCAGGCTATTTTTGCTGCTGTATGGAGAAGTAACTCTCCTCCCACTTTGTTGAGCAAGCAGATCTTGTATGCCCATATTAGTCATTTTGCATGCTTACATGTGCCAGGACTGCCCCTTGGTCTTATGCTGACTATGTAACCCTAAGCATATATAAGGCCTGTGTTTTCTGTACTCCTCAGATTGCCTCATTCAGTTGCTACAGCTTCTGTGTGACGTAGTCTCCCTCATTTGAGATTAATAAAGATGTTACTTTTATATTTCAGCTTCTGTGCCCATTTCTTCTTTGTTGGTTTGAAAGGACCAGGTATCAGTGAGACCCCTGAAAAGGTTTCCATGTTCTACAAATGGCGCTCCAATGTGGACTTCATCAGAGAAGTGGCTATCTAAGGGAGTGATCTTGTCAGGAGACAGAAATCTACTGTGGAGGACAGGACAGGATTCTACTAAGGAGGTACTCTGTGCACGGAGATTCTCGGGATTCTCTGTCTCTGCAGCCCATCTTATTTCTGATCTTCCTGATTTTGATTCTCCACATGATGTTTACCTCTCCTGACTGAGAACCTTTTTGGCATGAGTATTCTAAAAACAACCGTTAGGTCATTTAGAACTTGGCAGTTGGAATTTGGACACCAAGTGATTGGTAAGGGTTGTTTTGATGCAACACTTGCTGTTAGTTTTCATGCCTGGGATTGGTAAGGTAGTTTGGTAACACTTACTGTGGCTTTTGATTTGTATGATTGGCCAATATTTGTATTTGTATGTATGTAAAATATAAATTGCAATTTATATAGGCAGGTAATTAGGAGATTTTTCTCTGTTTTGAATGGTTTGGTTTAAGTACAGTCTGTGGGCTGTACTTTGTTTCTATCTTAGGTGTTGATCTGTGGGTTAAACATGTGTTTAAATGTCTATGTGGTTTGTGGTTTCACATTAGTGGTACTTCTGTGCGTAAATAGCGTTTGCGTTCTTTGTGTAAAAATGGCTAGCCTTAAGCGCACTGTATCATGTGTTATGAGTGTTTGACCCCTTCTGTATATGTCTGGGATGAGCTCAATGTGTTTGTTTGTGTTTTTTCTTACTGTCATCAGTCTGTTATGCAAAATGTCAATCAATTAATATTGAATAAACATAATAAAAATCCAGAAATGTACCATATGATGTGCTAAATAACTACATGTTACTATTATAATAATAATGATTGATAAGAGCAAGCAACTATGCACATGTACAAACTGCCAATGCTTAAAAGATAAAATTAGAATTCACATTAAATAGGAATAAAATAGGCTTCAAAAACGAAATTGTGTGTTTTGCAATAAATAAACAATTATAACATGTTACAACATTTTCCTTAGATACATTGTGTTAGATATAAACAGGCAAACACATCATCTGAGTAAATTGTATGTTGCTGAACTAAACACATATTATAGAACATGCATTGAAATACCTCGGTTTTAAATAGACTGCCACCATGCTTACATTTAAACACTAAAAAAGCTTTCCAACAGCTGTGTTTTAACTGCCGCTGAGCAACAGCTGTTGTTTTGATTGAAGGCCACGGAGAGACAGGAATGTTGACTCAGCTAGGATTTAGTCAGTTAAACACGGGGTAAAATCCTGCATTTCAGACTGCTGTTTTAAAATGTTACAAAAATCAGGTTCATTATTTTGGATAACAGGAAAACATTTAAAGTAAGGATTTCCTTTCTTAAATACTTTTTTATAAGCATATCCGTGCTTTTAATGTTAAATATTTGTCCTTTTAAAAAGTGGCGCAAAACTTTTCATGTTTCAAGTTAGGCTTCTGTGCTTAGGCTTATGAATGAATGCGTCTAAATATGATAGGCAAGGAATGAAGCTTGCTTTTCCTATGTGGAATTATCAAAAATAGGTTTGGTTTTATTAACTTTTTTTATTAATTATGAAAACAAAATTACAAAAATACGTGCTTTTAAATTCATTTTTTAATATTCATAAAGCTTAATAATCATACTGTGACCACCTAGCATTAAAATACAATTTAAGTTGTGTTGTACCGCATAATGAGGCAATTTACATATGAAATATCACTCTGCCCAGGCGTAACAAACTCATTTTTATAAGGGTATATATGATGTATTTTTGATTTCTCACTACTGGGCTATCTAGAGAACATTCTGATGATGACTATTATGCAAAAAATTATAGGATATTCATTTTTAAGTACCCCAAAAATCAAAGTCGAAATTGGGCAAACTTCACTAATTTAAAAAGAAATTCTGCATTCAGAGCAGCTTTTAACTTGCCTTAGGCCTCAGTAAATGCAAACATTTATGTATAATACAAACAGCTGACTTCTATATTGTTAGACAAGTTTACTGCACTCTGCTTCTAATTGAAAATAAATATAAAAAACCAGAATAAGTTATTTTTTTAACTCTAAACTGACAAACAGAGGAATGGGGCTGCATTCGCATACAGAATAGGATAGCTGGGAAAAGTTAAAAGTCAGTTTTATATTTAGAAGCCTAGCATGGCTCCCAGAGCAAGGTCTGCTTTGACACTTTGGCATCTCTAACTTTTTGAAAGATGACAGGGGAGAGAAGGAGAAGTTTCACTTTTTTGGCAAAAGCAGGCACTTTTTGTACTCATATGATAGAAACCGATGTATTGGTATATGTGAATTTTGATTAACAGATAAGCTTTGCCATATTTATACAGCACTAATGCTTAAAAGCTGAGGCAATGAAATGTATTTGACTTCATGTGCCCTCATGTTTCACTTGTACATTTGCTAAAAGGATTGAGGTTTGGGTATTCATGTTTTATTAGCTCTGTCAAAAGTGCTATGTACCTCCTATAACTTTGTTTATGGCCAGTTGCTACAAATAGTGGTTGATAGTGTTGACAGAAGTGAAACCTGTTTCAGGTTTCCTACTGTCAAAATGGGGGAAGGAGGCTAGCTCCTCTACAAATTAAGGCTAGGTAATATGTATGTTGCTCTCTTTTTTCCTCAATTTTTTTAGCCTGTCTAAGCTGTCTGTGAAATAGAAATGAGACATTTAATTGGCTATTCAGTAATACTGTTTTAAACATTGTTAGCATTAATAAAATGAATAAGTATATATGTTATGTTAATGGCCATCCTGTTTGATGAAATTATGAAAGGATAAGTAGTCTAGATTGTTGTTCCGTTATTTTGATCTTTAAGGGGAACTAGATGTGGGTAGTTTTTGTTCTACAAGTCTTAGGTTATAACACCATTACTGTATGTTATTCGCATGCTACATAGTTTTGCAAGGGGATTGCTAGTTTTTTTTATCAGCTAGTTTGTGTAAAGAAACTGACAGTCCTTATTAGAGCTGATGTTGCACAGTTTGGATCATGAAAAGTAGAATGCAGGGAAGATGCCCATGTGATCCTTAGCAAAAAATATTTTGAAGGAAATGTTGTTTTATAGGTAAGAACCCCTGTTAAATTAGCAGTTTTAGATTTTCCTGCTGCTCCTATGACTCGAGAGCATGGTCCTAAGCATACAATGTAGGTGCTTTTATTGAGAAGAATCATTTTAGAAGTGTCTGCAGTCCTGTACAAGTAGTTTAAAATCTATAACTAAAAGTGTAGAACACTTCCTTTTTTTTAGGGTTTTCAGAATGCAACAATGTAAGGATCTAGGGTATGTCTGTGTTGTTTTTCTCTTTTCCTCACAATTTAGAAAATGAATACAGACTTCCTTGGCTGCTTGGGATTTGGTGATGTATTACTATTGTCAGTTCATCAGTTTATAGTTGCCAATAGGTCCAGGTTTTTTTTACTCTCTCATAGATAGATAAAAGTGGATCTTGGGTGCCTTGCTAATATATGGGGCGTCCCAAGACTAGGAAATATTCAGAGACTATCCTCTCTGTTGATAGACTGTTTCTGTGCCTTCTCTAAAGAACTTTTGTTCTGTCCACCAATAGATATTTGCTGCCTTACAACCATTGCCAGAGGGACCGGGACATCAGATTCAGCCTGGGGAGTCAGCATCAGCACCAGTCCAGCTTGAAGCCCAAGTGAAGGTAACCAGAACAGGCATTGCTGGCAACTAGGACCTCAGTGAAGGTGGAAGCCCTGAGATGTAATGTGTACCCCTGCCACTATCTTGGGCGAAATAAGGGGTCACAAATCAGAAAGGAGAAATTATGGATTAAGTTTTGATGCCCAGCTGAGAGTCACAGACTGACCAGAATAGCAAGGAAGCTTTGTTTGAGGTGACCCCTTTTGAAACAAGGGTTGCTTACGAGCTCCTAGCATCAGGCCTCTGAATCCTGGTCTCAAAGTGAATACAAGTTTGCTTCTTTGTTTGTTGGTCAAGAGATACCTGAGCACACTGGATGCAATGTGTGGCCCCAACGAATGAGCAGTGCGCCAGCAGAGCAATACAGGAGTTAGGGAAGGACTTGAGTTCAGGGTACAGGTGCTGTGTCTCTGGTGCTTGTTAGATTGAAGTGAAGAAAACTGGTGCATTGCCTGAGTCACTGGACAGGATTGCTAAGAACATTTGCCCTGGTGGGTGACTGCCCTATCCTGAAAGAAGAGACTTATTTTCCTTGAAACTGGGCTGTGACTCTTGAGTTGCGAGTTGTGCAGCTCCACCGTTGAAACAACAAGGGAGAAGACTCCACTCTGGTTGGTTGTACATCAGCTTCAATTTCCTCAAGGACTTATTCTTTTTGTTAATAATGTACCCCTTTAGTCGTCCCATTTTTGAGGAGGAGCAGCAGCCCTTTGCAGCTCTTCAACCTAACTCTTTTGGCCCTGTGTGGTCCTCCTGGTCCCAAATATGATTAATGATCTAGCCCTCATAAAACTTTAAAAATCAATTGAAAAGGTTTTTATTAGATATGTGCTGTTGGCAATTCTAAAATTTAAATGAATGGTCACTTAAATGCATAGGAGCCCTGAAAATGTTTACTAAATGATTCTAGGATTTGCTTTTGCTTAGGACTAGAAAAAATAATTATGTTTGTAATAGTGGTCATTACTCTCTCCATACTACTGTATGTTAATTATGACCCAATGCTTTGTTCCCTTTGTATTTGTGCTTATACCCCATATATACCCGCTTAATGAAATGTTTAGAATGGAAAATGCCCACAAAGCAATGAATTAGGATATTGATAAATTTATGAAAATTAATGTGCAAATATTGTCTATGTTCCAACTGGATCATAGGAATGTCTTTATCTCATGCTAAAAGGATTATCTGTTAAAGATTGCAGGGATTTGTTAGCATGAGCTGAAAGCCATTTTGTATTTCTGGCAACCATCTTGCTTGCCATGTGCTGCCACGTGCTCGCCCTCAGTGTTGACTGCTCTTGTAATCTGCCTAGAAACTAACTATATTTAGCATCTTCCACCTTCGCACATGCTCAGAAGGGCCTAGCTAGTAGAATGCACTTGCTCTTTTTGTAGAACTGTCAGGCTATATTTGCTGCTGTATGGAGAAGTAACTTTCCTCCCACTTTGTTGAGCAAGCAGGTATTGTATGCCCATATTAGTAATTTTGCATGCTTACATGTGCCAGGACTGCCCCTTGGTCTTATGCTGACTATGTAACCCTAAGCATATATAAGGTCTCTGTTTTCTGTACTTCTCAGACTGCCTCATTCAGTTGCAAAGGCTTCTGTGAGACTTAGTCTCCCTCATTTGAGGTTAATAAAGATGTTACTTTCATATTTCAGCTTCTGTGCCAATTTCTTCTTTGTTGGTTTGAAAGGACCAGGTATTAGTGAGACCCCTAAGAAGGTTTCTATGTTCTTCACTGGTTTTCACTGACCGTGTTGGTTGGTCTTGCCATTGGACTCTCTTTTGCCCTCTTTTGCGCCCTCTTCCTCTGCCCCAACCTCTGTCTAAAAAAAGTGACTCAGATCTCGGAGGGAAGAAGGATGGAGGGCCTTGTTGGTACATTGGATATTGCCAGTAGGGAGGTTCCTGGTATTGGGGGGCGCTGTATGGTGGATACGCCGGAGGTTGGAACCGCCGGTTCCTCCTGTTATTCCAACTACCAGAGCTAGAGTTACTGTTGGTTGATGACCCTCTGCGTGATGAGGTGGAGCCCTCATCTGAAGAATATCCTGTGGATGTTGCCTGCTAATCAGTTTTAAGGTATGGGTAAACTTTCTCAGTTGAGAACTTCTGGGTGTCCTTCTGAAGCTTAGAGATCTTCTGCTTCATCATGTATTCACGGTTCTCTGCTAATTCTCCATGGATTTCTGCCAGCTTGCTCTTGTATGCAGCTGTTTACACAATGACCTTGATGGCACCCTCTGATGTCTGTATCCTAATAAGAAGGGCATTGTCGATCCTCTTAGCCATGTTAATTATGAGAATCAACCAGTTCCTATTGCATTTCCACGCTACTAGGGACCATTCTTTTTTTAATATGGCGTCCTCCAAGAACACGCGAGGGACATTGTTTACAATAAGTCCATTGGGGGCTATGATGGCTCTTAGAAATTCTGTCATCATTGCCCCGTGCAGTGTGACTTTGAGCTATTCATGTTTCATATTAGCTAGCGAGGACCAGTCTTCCGACTGGCTCCTGGAGGCGGAGCGGCCGTCAGGCCCCAGCAAGGGTGGAGCTCTCAGGATCTCAGCTGCATCTTCGTCTCTGAAATTGAGTCCCTGATAGTCCTCCATCTGGGTGAGGGAGGTACTACTGTACATGGGTAGTGTAGTGGAGGAGGTACACTATACTAAAAGTTGGACCAAGGAAAACGGATTTTGTTACCTGGTAACCTTGAAGTACCCACAGGCCTAGGCCTGTGCTATCGTAAGACAAAAAGGAGGGGTAGAGTTGACTGTTATTTAACCAGGTGCAGCATACATGTCCGGGATAAAAATAGAACAAAACCAGTATGCAGTTCCTAACAGTGGACGCAGGATTTAAAGTGCTTGATGCGAATGCTCCACGGCATAATCAGAGTCAAAAATGATATGGAGAGGTGGCCTCTCCTTCGGTAAGAGACCCTCACGAACCCAGGCAGGTTGGCGTCTTGCTTCATCATCGGGTCTGCTCCTTATCGGGTCGACGGTGCAATACCCGATCAGGCACCCGTGGTGGGGCCTTCTTGGTGGAGCATTTTTACAGTATCTGAAGGAAATAAAAAGACCTGGATCCCCAAGTTTGTGGTGCCAGTTTTGTGGTGGGAGATAAAATCAATAAGTGTTTTTCTGACTACAATGTAGCCCTGAGGGTTCACAAGATCCCAGAAGAGCAGAAGGGTGGGGGGTAGGTTGTGGATTTCCTAAATTCCAAGAGTTCCCCACTTGGCCTCTGCGCACTATTGCCTTTTCCTATTGGTTCAAATTAAACAATGATTTTGTTGATCACAATGACAAGAATTCAAAATTAACAATTTCCACAATATTGTTTAGTGTTGATCAGAGCAAACTTTCTTTTTTAATTAGTTATACATTGAAAAAAATCATAATTTGAATCACTCAATAACATATGCAAAATAATAGAATTTTTCTTGATGAAGCTGCCCAATGCATTTTGGGCCAATGGGTAAGGTTGTGGAAACACAAGTCGACAGTAGGGCAGGTCACAATTCTTACCTTTGACTTTGAGAAACAAACCAGTTACTCCTCAATGAAAGCCATCTTGATTGCTAAGTCTGGGCTCCCCCCTAAAAAATACTGCAAGAGGTTCAGGGGCAGTAGGAAGCTCCACATCCAGTACTGGGTGGATGTCATGGACTACTCTAGCAAGGTACTGAATTTGTGGGTTCAGGTCAGCAAAGCTAATGACTGCAGTGGGTTGAATAATGCAATTGTCCCAGGTGATTTCAATGAGGCGGCAATGCTAATTTCTGAATCCCCTCGAAACTTGCCCTAGTTGTACAGAAGGAAACACTGCTCCGTTCGCAAATCCCAAGGGGAAGGGGATTGGGATGGAGAGAGCATGTGGAGTCAAAATATGCTGTGGCTCATCAACTCAACTACAACACTGCAGCAGGCATTTGCACTAGTCTGATGAATGGTACTGCCAGACATGTTATCTATAAACAAACAAATAATAAGGCTTTAGTCTAGTATAAGCTATATCGTTTAAGGTATTATATCACAAAACCCTTTTATATCTCAACCAGCCTTTAGGTTTGTTGTCAGTTGTGTCTAAATCGTCCATAGAGGTTCCTTCATCAAAGTTTCAACACTGTAGTGAGTATGATTCCAGCATCAAACCCACAAGCTAATTTAGACGGGTTTGGCTTCACCCAAGCCTTTTCTGGCAGAGCCCTGCCAGAAGAAAGTACATGTTGACCCAACACACTGGCTACCTTGTCTGCAAGCATGATGTTGCGACTGAGATCAGTGCAGAGCAAAATCAAGTCTGTTAATGCATCTCTCCTTTTCTTCTTGTTTTTCTATCTACGTGTGAGACGAATGCGGGATGTCCTTAGTGGTGAGGTCAAAGTGGAAGGAAAAAGGGAGCTGGCAAGACAGAGTCCTAGAAGCCAGGAAACAGGTAAGTGGCAGCTAAGTAGATTAAGTGAAGGGGAGGAGTGTGGACAGAGTTTGTGGTCTTCACCAAAGCACGCGTCTGCGTAAACCCAGAATTGAAGCGCGAGGATCAGAACATTTGCCAAATATTATCTTGTTTGGATTCGAAAATTTATCAAAGTTTAATTCATGTTGGGAAAATCCCTAAAAATTTACCGTGGAAGGATCTGCACTCTGTTCCTTGCTATGCTTTAAATCTCCATTGTGTTTGATTTGTTTTTATAAGATGAATGCAAAAGGATGCTTGTGGTATGAATGATATGCCCGAAGTGGAATCATAAGTATGAGTGTGATGGTGGGGAAGAACATTTAGATTTTTCCAGAGCAATGTATTTGTTTTTCTATTTATATGTGTCTAGTTTATACTTTGTTAGACATTATGCACATTTGTATGTATTTGGAGTGATATATTAAATATTGAAATATTTGAAAATCAATTAGATTTATTGGTGTTTGAGAAATACCAACATTGATCAGCTGACATCTAAGCGGCAACCTCAGGTCTTCCCCTGAAGACACATCAGATGTATGGGTTCTCATAAACCACTACCTCAGTTCCACTATTCCAGATTCCATTGCACCATTATGACTAAAAAGACCTTCCAACAAAGACTCCAAGCTATGGTACGATGGCAGGCTCCATACTGAAAGACGTACCCTAAAACTAGTGTAATTTCAGTGGACATCCTCTCCCTTCCTCGATCAGCTCATGCTTTTAAGAACAACTAGGAATTCTTACTACATAAATATTAGAAAATCAAAAGCTAATTTCTTTAGGAACCAACTGGACCAAGCTAAAAACTGACCCAAAAAACTAAGTGAACTTGTAAAATCACAATCTAATAGCCTTCTTAAATCTCCACAAGCTGGGTCCATTTCGCTAACTAGTTGCGTGAAATTTTCCTTCTTCTTCCTAGAGAAGATGGAAAATATGAAAACCAACCTTCAGAGGACTATGGAACAGCATACTCTCTCTTCCACACCCATGCTTTCACCCTTCCTAACTGTCTCACCCACCTGCCCATCTAGACTCACCATCAAAAACACCTAATAAACTTTCTTCAAAACCCTTAACAAATGCACGATTCTCCGTATTCTTGCAGCATTGGAACCTGCTAACCACTTTGTAAACCCTCTGCCCTCTAATTTCTTCAATGAGATCAAATCATCGATATTACCACTATGGACCAAGATTGTTAATGCCTTACTACTTCAAGACATTATCTTTGACTGCCTAAATTTGGGACAGGTCTTCCCCATCCTCAAAAAACCATTAGCGGAAAAATGTGTGCACACCCAACTTTGCAACCACATCAAACAATTCTTCCTCTTGGACCATTTCCAGTCTTGCTTTGGTCGGGGCACAGCACTGAATCAGTTCTGACTCACATTGTGGATGAGGCGCTAAAAATGCTGAACCAAAATTAATTGTGCCTTCTAATCCTGCGTGACCTATCTTCGACGATCAACACAGTTAAACTTATTAGATCTACTGGGACATAGAATGGGCTTATCAGGATGCGTCCTAAATTGGTTCACTTTTATAACCGCTTCATGGAGCTTCGCACCCAACTTCTGAGGTCATTCAACATTCAGTACCATATGTAGCCAGATGACACCCAACTGTACCTAGAGGTATCCTCCCCTGAAGACATCAGATCCATTTATTTTTATTTTTATTTTACATAGTTTTATAAAGCGCATACTTGCCCCGAATCGTGTATCAGAGCGATTTACATAGCATCTGTTGCATTACACGAGGACACATTCATTTTTGTTAGCCACAGGGAGATTAAGGGGCAGATTTATGTTAACTGGCGCATCCCCAGGGATGCGCCAGTTAACATGCGCCACAGTGCGCCAGAGCTCCGCTAGCCATGGTGCGCCGCATTTATAATGCAGCGCACCATGGTGCAAAAACGGCACAGATGCGTGACGCATCTGTGCCGGAAATGTGGCGCATTGCTGGAGTTGCGTCGCAAGCGCGACGCAGCTCCAGCAAGGCTCGGGGGTGCCCCATTTTAACAATGCTGCATCAAGACCTACGCCTGCTTCAAGCAGGCGCAGGCTTTTGACGCAGCATTGGCTTAAAAGTGACTGAGTGAAATCTCATAGATTTCACTCAGCCACTTTTGCGAGGCGCACCTGCCCCGGAACGCCCACCCTGCGCCAGAACGCCCACAAGCGGCGCAGGGCTTTACAACGTGACGCATCTGCCTAGATGCGTCACGTTGTAAATCGTTCGTAGGGATGCGCCACGTTTACGCCGCCTTGCGTGACGCAACAGCGGAGTAAACGTGGCGCAAGGGCCTCATAAATCTGCCCCTAAGTGTTTTGCCAAGAATCACAGGTTGTTCAGCGTCATTGCCGAGACTCAAACCCAGTTCCCCAGATTCGAGGTCGACCGCCCTAGCTGTTAGGCTAACTCCTCTCCTCCTCTTCCCTTAATTCAACTCTTCAAGAAACCCAACCTTCGCTTGGGGTAACCTACCTCAAACTAAACACCCTCAAGACCAAATTCTTACTAATCACTCCACCCAACCGGTCGCCCATTATTGAGGATTGGCTAGAACAAATAACAGCACTCAACTGCCGACCCCAAGTAACAGACTCAGCGAGATTTCTGGGAATAACTCTTGACAAAACCTTAACATGCAGAAGCATGTCAGTGAAGCAACCAAGGGAGCATACCCTACAAATGAAAATCCTGAGGAAATTAAAACTCTTCCTCCCCTCTAATGACTTGAAATCTGCAGTACAGGCCCTAGTAATCTCTAGCCTTGATTATGTAATGCAACACTTTGCGGTCTGCTTAGGTCTACAGTGGTTTCACCCTAGACTTATCATGCGATCAAAAAGAAACTTACATATCTCCCCCGACCTTAAAACTCTCAACTAGGTCCCCTATGAAGCAAGAATTCAATAAAATTTGCTTGCATGACCCATAAAGCCCTTCACTTCAATATCCTGGGAAATCTGGTCCAGAAGTTGGTGCTTTCTGGTAGCACCAGATCTTCCAGAAGATCCAGCACTCTACTGCTTAAACCACATGTATTCTCCAAGAATAAAACATATAGCCAAGCCTTTTCTGGGATTACCTAGAGGATCTGGAACTCACTGAAACAGAAATCCGATTGCTTGCTGTACTTGTTTTGATTAGTGCTTTAGTTACGGTTTCTATTCTCTTATCTTTGCATCCATTTGCAACAATATCTATTTCCACTGCTTTTGTCCTTTATACATGTTCACGCTATGTAAACTTTCTAAACAATTGGTGTATAATTAAAATTGATATACATTGTTTGAATCACATGGCTCTACAGCAACTGTGAGCTAATTTTTCAAAAACGATGGCGAGAAAGTTTACCTTAATATCATATCAGGCAGGTTATTCTCTTTTTATTGTTTGGTCTTTCAACTTCAGCTCTCCTGCCTCTGCATCTTTAAATACAGGGGCTCTCTTTATTTTGTACAGATTGGCTTTGTTGGACACTTGGACCTCAAGCGAGGTCTAGGCAAAAGGTTTATTGTGGTCTTGGTGGACCATGCCACTCGCTACCCGGGGGCCATCCCTCTGAGGGTGGTGGCTGCACTTGTTGTGGACAAGGCCCTGATGGGGTTTTTATATGTATAGGATTCCCTAAAAAAGTAGCTAGTATCTGATGGAGGAACTGACGTCTTGTCAGCATACATGAAGTCCATGTCGAATGAGTGAAGAGTAACATATAAGTGCTTGTATAATAGTGAAGGGGGTGCACAGCCAATCTGTATCTAGGTGAAGAAAGTTGCGTGAACGCAAATAGCTTGGGGTTTCAAAAAGTCGGGTGCTCCTATCGGTAACGTGTCCATCCAGGCACGCCAAGAAAGTGAATCATAAAGAAGTGCAGCCAATGGGAAGATCAGGCACACCTTTGGTTCTTCAAAAGAAGACTCCCTTAGAGTAATGAAATGTTCTTTGGATTTTATTTGTAAAAATTCAAAAGTTCATCATATTAGAATGTTGGAATTCAAGTTTATTCCACAATAATCAATCACAGTTGCATGATGTACAAATGCTCCTATATCGCTCCAATGCATTTCGGGCTGAAGAGCCCTTCATCCGGGAGCTCTAAAATATAAAATATAAAGATATAGCAGTGAACAAATGTTCTCCTAATACTTGTATCACAACATAACATAGCGTGCATAAATATCAGTGAAACAGTGAAGTGACATCACAGTACGTGAAAAAAACATAACAACGGGTGAGAAAGCAAAAGTGATAGCATGCTTTCCTGAGTGTATAGTGTGTGAAAAAACAAAAAAATGGAACAAACGCATGAGCACACTTACATATGTGACCGGTGAAGCGCAGGGAAAGCGTGCTGTAAGACAAAAAGAGCAGAGCGGAGTTGTCTTAACTGTGGGGGATCAAAAAAATGAAAACTGCAGTGTTAAAAGCGTTGTTACACCAACTTACTGGAGTAGGTTAGAAGGCTCCAAGTCATGCGAATAACTTAGACGGGTAGTAAACCGGGACGTTCGTATAGCGGGATCTCGGGAAAAAGGTTCTAGTATCACCGTTGGCGTGATCGTAGTCTCGCGGTAAGCGGGTGATAGAAAACATACACCAACGGTGATACTAGAACCTTTTTCCCGAGATCCCGCTATACGAACGTCCCATTCTCAATCTCAGAGAGACACATCCAATTTGGGTGATGCCTTTTGGGTTGAAAAAAGCCCCTGCCACTTTTCAGATAATAATCAACAGGGTCCTAGCTATGATAGAGACATTCTTTGCAGCCTACCTGGATGATATAGCTGTCTATAGCTCAAGCGGGGTTAAACGCCTGTACTAGTTAGAGGAGGTGCCCTGCAGTAGAGGAACCTAACTATCAAGGCCTGTAAGTGCCAGACAGGGCAATGTTTCATGGTGTATATGGGCCACATTGTTGGGTGGTGGCAAGTTTCAGCCCCTCCAGGCCAAGATTGAAACTATCCTGGCCTAGCACCCCCTAAAACACTGGCTGACGTGAAGGCCCTTCTGGACCTCCCAGGATACTATAGGAGGCTTGGTAAAGGGTACACCACTATTGTTGCTCACTTAATTGAGCTGACTTCAAAGAAGCAGCCCAGACATGAAATCTGGACAAAGGCTTGCCAGAAAGCCTTTGACACCCTGAAGGAGGTCATATGTACACCGCCCATACTCAAGGCTCCTGACTTCTCTAGGGACCTTATAGTACAGACAGATGCTTCAGGGGGCCTTTGCTGTGGTCTGGGCACCAAAGAAGCTGATACCATACCTTTTGGGGTTTCAGTTCTGGGTTCAGAAAGACCACTGACACTCATATGGCTCAAGCAAACGAGGGGTGAAAATCCCAATTATTAAGGTGGTCCATCTCCCTATAGTGCATAGAAATATGGTAGAACACTGTCCTAGGTCAGACCACACCAATGCTTATGATGTGTCCAGGTTCATCAGCCCTAGTGATATGCATTCCCAAGGAGTTAGGTAGTCCTCCCCATTTTTAGCTTGAGATGACACGTTAAACCTCTTCCATGTTCCCCCAATTTGTTTGGATTCCTCCTCCATTTTTGTTGATCCATTTTTTGGTCCTGTTAACCAGTGCCAAAGTGCATGTGCCCTGTCCCCACTTATACCTGAATAGGTTGTGTCCTGCCTCCACACAAAGGGTTGTATGCCCATGTAGGTTATCTGGAGCAAGGACAGGAAAGCAAGATGCTTAGGGATTTCAAAGGGAAGCCTCTAGGTGTTTCTCCTCCATATCAAAGGCACAACATGGTAAAAATAATGGACCTTAGACACCACCACTTCAGTATATTTCTTGCCCTGTGGATGCTCTGCCAAGAAGAATTAGGCTGCTGCTACCAGGACTGCCACTCTGCTGGACTGCTGTTCTGAAGGAACTCCTGTGCTGATGTGCTGACCTGCTACTCTCTTTCCTGGTTGAGAAGGGCTGGACCTGCATCCCCTGAACTCTGAACCCGACATGACTCCAAGGGCTAGTTGGCTGGCCTCTTGATATGAAATCTCAGGGACGCAAAAGGCTTCCAACAGACTTTAATTTGTACCTGCACTCTGCCTTCTATGAGTCTACCCTGCCAAGGGGTGCCACTCCAGTCCTGGACCGCTGAAAGTGGGCCTAATGTCCTCTGCCATCCACTGTGGAATAAGGGGAACTGATGCGTCTCCTCTGCTGCACGGAGCAAACCCAGGCAGAGCCGATTAAATCTCTGCACCTGTGTGTATGGGACCCATCAAAAAGACTCGCATCACCTAAGCAGCTGGCACCGCCTTTGAAACGACCACTGCATAATGTATCACTTCCGGTGCAGTCCTTACATCCCCATCAACAGCAGCTTCAATGATGATGCTGGACTCTGCATCCCAGCTCCACAGCTCTTCAGAACTGATGCATTGCCCGACGGGGCACCGCATTTTCGCAACATCGCAAGCCCCGTCGACAAGACACTACGATGTTGCAGGCCCTCACATCATAGCCTCGCCATAACTCAGAAATGAGGCATTGCATTGGCTGTGGGATGCATCTTTGATGTGGATCCAGAGTTTAAGGTACTTTGTTCAGCGAGCCTAACTTGGCCCCTGTAGCCAGGCCATGCTCCATTGTGGTAGGCCTGAACTTGAGCATTGGGCCCGGTCCAGTGAGACCTGATATCTGCAGGCCTTTTGACACTATTTTCACTAAAAACTTTAAAATTAAATATGTAAAGTTCTTCTAATTGGAGATTTGATATTGTTACCTTATTTTATTTATGAAATCTTAAGTGTTGCACAAATACGTCACTCATTGTCTCTGAGTTAAGATTGACTGCCACCTGCCAAGCTACCTAAGGTGTGAGCACAGGTTATTTTAGGGTTTGCTTGTGAATTCACCTTGAGATGAATTGTGGTTCCTGCTTGTGAAACACTAACCCAATGTATTACAGTAATTTTGCTATCTCACCCCTATCCTAGGTTTGACATTTAAACATAAAATAATGTTTGGTACTTAAAATCATCCAAATGGGTCAAGCTTAGGGACAGAGCCACACTCACCAAAATATTCTGCTGAATCCTTTTTCTTTGCTGGAAAAGATCAGAGTGGGATGGACACGAATAACTTTTCGGCTGAGGGTGCCCCTTTTCTGAGGTAGTCTCAGCACAGTGTCTCAGGCATACTAATGTGAAAAAATAAATATGCTTAAATGTTTCTTGATGCAGGAAAAGTCTGTCCTGGTTTCACCACTAGCTTCCAGCTTCTTGGCACTAGGTCTTTTTCTAGCCAGTTCTCTCTCAAGGTCCACTAGGGTTCACTTACAATAGCAAGCAGAGAGCCCTTTTGCTTTTAGTAGCCCTGGAGCGGAAACAGGTTGCCATCCAGATTACTCTTAGAGGGCAGGTACAGTCCCTATGTGCCAGCAAGAGTAAGACAGAATCATCTTCATCCTTCAAATGTACTTTTAGTTCCAAGAATAGATTTAGTTGGGTTAAAGAGGTTGCATTAATTTCCTGTATACTAGCCAGTAACTGGAGGCTTCCCTAGGCCCGTTTTCAGCACTTGGCCTCTCTGTTACTGTAAACCTCCAGCGAGTCACAGTTCAAGATAGTCAAGTCTTCTTTCAACTTCAGGAGTCTGGTATGCCCTTCCTGGCATAACACTTTGTCATTGCGGAAAAATCTCCCCTAACTGTGATGAACCCGTTATTTCATCTAGAGTGGCCACAGGTGTACATGTGAAGGGTTTCTGGGAATGCATAGTTTCGGTTCCTGTTACACCCACTTAGTATCTCCAGTTAAAATGAAGAAATGTTGAAAGGTGGGCTTGCTCTTTCCTAAATGGCCACTCTCTGAAGAGCTATGGCTGAACTTCAGGGAACCAGTAACAGCAGGGTAATGGCTGTGATCATGATTGACACTGGTGCTTTGGAGAAGACAGCTTCTTTCACATAAACGACTGAATTATGTAGCTTTTTAAGGGAGAAAACTATGCACAGGCAGCTACTTTGTAGAGGGTGTGCATGTAGTATCAATGGGGGAGCAGATGGAGATGGCATGGGGATTGACATTTGGTGGAGGCATCCCCCTCTCCTTGAAAGACCCAACATTCAGACATCAAAGACTGACACTGGTGTGGCAAGGATCAGGACCTGTGAATTCTGACCTACTATCTTACTCTTCCCTTTCCCGTTCAAGCAATCTGCCTAAACTGTCCAGCAGCCTAGCATTCTGCCTAATCTGTCCTGCAGCCCAGCATTTCAAACAGCCCAGCATAGTGGCCAGAGTTGGGGAAATTCAACCCCCAGCGTTCCAAGCACCGGGAGGCACACAAAAAAAGCTTGGGGCTCCCCCAGCGTGGGAGGTGCGTGGGCTGTGTATGGGCCTGCGTCTGTCGGAGGTCGCCTGAGGCTGGGCTGGGCCCGCCCTCATGAATGTACTTTTCTTCAACAATACCTTCACTGGGCCCAGTTGCAGCATTCAGAAGCGGTTTAACTTATACTGATCATCATTACTTCGGTAAACCGGTTACTGTTTATTGGTCATAGGGCTTTAGTAACCTCAAGTTAAGGGTCCTTGTATATTATGCATTTGGCTATATTCTACACCCTATTTAGTTATTGACTTGCCTGCCTTTTAGACCAGAGATCTGCCTGTTTAGCACGGATTTGGACTTGAACTTGGATACAATATGGGGAAGTGCAAGGTGACCATAGCTCCTGGGAGGGCCACGGCAGGGATTATTGGATCGGTGGTAACTATGGATTCTTTTTTGCAGCGGGCCTCAGCAGTACTGCATAAAGAGATCAAGTTGGTGAACGAGCGCCTTTCTTGGTCTCGCTTTAATGGTCTCCATTCTAAGTCCAAAGATATTCAACCATCTTTGGCCAGTAATGATGAATCTCTAAACAACCAGGAGGTCCAAGAAATGGTACAAGAACTCAATGGGTCAAATAGACACATAATAGCCCAGCAGTTACCTCTTTCTCTCACCATTTTGATCTCCAATCCCAGGACTGATAAAGGACTTCTAGGCCAAGGGTGTGCAGCAGTAACCTCTATCAAATGCCTGGACAAATCAATAGCTTCCGGATCTATCACGAGGGAGAGACCGAGAAGTGTTGAGGATGTTACCCTAGGATCAGGTACAAAAAGAAATGTCCAAACCTTAGGGGGTAAGGCTAAAAAGGCCAAGACCTAATCAGACAGCCCTAGAGCCGTTAACTGCTCAAGCACTGACTAAGGCAGATTTTATGTGTTTCTTAGAATCTTTTCAGGATTCTTTGAAGGCTCTGATAGATTCCAAACTTGGTGTGTTAAATCAACATTTAACTTTGATTGGAAATGTTCTTCTGGTCTGATGCAATTCACCATCATGTGGAGAAGATGCTAATGTGGAAACAGGACAATCAATGATTTATCTAGCTACAGAACGCCCCAATTTGACAGTCCCACACTCAAACAACATGGATCGATTACAGCCACCAGGGCGACAGGCATGCGCCCTCCGTCCAGCGACAAACCCTCGTCAAAACCACAGACATGCGGATAGGCTGGTTATACTGGATCTATCTGTTTTGGAGTGTAATTCACCTGGGGAGCAAACACTGGGGGAGGGAAGGCCTCTATGGGGATTTTGCCTGTTATTCGTTTACCAGCAGAATCTACCCAAAATGTTGTAATACTGGGGAACTTGCCAATTCTCCCCGAAGGCATGAAGGAGGATTTCCCAACTAAAGAATAAAGTCCTACATTGGTTATTTTGTAACACCACCTTAGGTATGAGAGGAGAGAAAATAATTAATATGGCGCAAAGGGTTAATTGGATAGGTTTTGGCCACAAATTTGGTCTTATGTCGTCCGTCATGGCCTTTCCTCTTGGTTTTTTTTTATAACCCTGAGCTAGCGGAACACAATTATATGGCAAATGCATTTAAGGCCCTATTCAATAGATGTAAACCATTAAGTCTACCTAGTAAGAATGTCTACCCTAATTTGTATTTGAATCCACCCCACTCAAAATAGATGGTTCAAGGACGACCGGGCCCATGTCTGCCTTCCCTGGAACTGACAAACCGTTTTGCATCCTTAGCTGCCATGGATGACTGTGATTGACTTGGCTGACCCTCTTCTATGAATATAGTTAAACCATTTGTCCAGGGGGACACTATAGGGCAAATCCATGGGACCCGGGGTGAATGTGGCAAAAATGTTATATCATGGAATATTGCAGGTTAGCCAATAAGTTCTCTGACCCGCTGTGGAATGTATTCATTACACAATTCTGTGTGATATGTTTACAGGAAACATGGTTGATCGATAGTAGTTCATTTTTAGAAGGTTACAAGTCCTTCTTTATTCCAGACACCCCTTCACCTGTAGGAAGACCAAAAGGTGGTCTTGTAATTTAAATCTCTCTGAGAGTGGAAGACAAGATATCTGTTTTGTCTACAGCTATAATGTGTATTAAATCCCTGGTATTATGCAAGGGGTATAATAAAGTGGGGCTTATCAATTTTTATACTTCAACATCATGTACTAAGAGAATATGTAATATTACCAATGTAGGCTGCTTTGTTAGGCAATGTTGTAATGCTGACTTCCAAAACGTTATGATTGCTGGGGATTTTAACATTCACCCATGTGGCGACCCTAGGGTTTCAATCTGGCTGATCTGGGTTGCCCACTTATGAGGGGGATTCACTTT
This sequence comes from Lissotriton vulgaris, assembly GCF_964263255.1. Lineage (NCBI taxonomy): Eukaryota > Metazoa > Chordata > Amphibia > Caudata > Salamandridae > Lissotriton > Lissotriton vulgaris. Next base: position 265,154,901 of record NC_141696.1, read on the forward strand.
GATCACTCTGTACAGGGGTACATACTGAACAATCTTGTGAAGGCATTTGATTTATTGTCCCTCATGTTTTTATCTGACCCATGTAGTAAGGCCATTACCCCACCCTTCAAAGGTAGGAATGGTGGCTCATTTATTAATTATATATTTATTTAATTCCCTCTACAAGATCTATTTGCAGGATTTTCCATACTAGCTAGTGAGCATAGCGATCATAATCCTTTGTGTGTTAATCTACATGGACCATTATTATCGCCCAAAAGAGGAGCAGCGGAGAATGGGGTGGTATTTTATAAGACTATTTCGGAGTCATGTGCCAATGATTTAGCCTTATGCACTACGCTGCTTTTACTGCTGGAGAGGGGAGCGTTATTTGTGCTTTTTAAACCATTTCTGTTAAAATAACTCAGTTTTTAAGCACACCTTCTCAACGACCAGTTATACAGACCCCTAGATGGTTTGATTCCTCCTGCTCTTGGCCAGCAAGGAAATTGAGGGAAGCCTTAAACAGGAGTCCAAGAGACCCGACTTGGGTGAGATCATGCCAAAGAGATTATAAATCACAACTAGTCAGAAGTAAGTCCGTTTTAAAAGAGGAAGCCTGGAGGGGGTTCATTGAGTCTAGCCCCCAAAGAAATAGCTAAAGGTTTTGGACTATAATCAACAGCCCTTTTTTAACCGACAAGGGTGGAAGTGCAGGAGATGCACACATTAGTGAGGAGTAGTGGGAACTTCATTTGAAACCCTTTTTAAGAGTCCCCCTGAGCTAAATTGCATGCCTGGTCATGAGGTAGATACCCCAACGGTGTTTTAAATATAGAACAGATCAAGGAGGGCATTAACGGGTTATCACGCAACAAAGCCCCGGAACCTGATGGTATTCCGTCGGACCTCTTCAAACCCGACCCAACCTTCTGGGCTCTGGTCCTTACTGCAGTAATTAATGTAGCAGTGAAAACAGGCTGTCCCCACTCTTGGGCTACCTCAACCAAGACGATCGATATAAAACCCATTGCTACGGACCGATCTCTTTGTTGGATTCGGTGGTCAAGGTGGTGAGTCGGGTACTTTTAGATAGGTTGACAAGCTATGCAGAGTAATTCTATCGGACGTACAGTACGGGTTCTGCCCTGGAAAGTCTACTGTGGCTCAGTGCCTTAACTTATGCATGATCCTTAATAAATATACAGTTGCTCGCCTTGGGACTCTATACTTAGCATTCATGGATATGTCTTTGGCGTTTGACCTCGTGAACAGGATTAAACTTTGGCAATCCATGTTGGCTAGCGGGGTACACAGTACCATTGTTGTCTTCTTAGAAGATCTTCATGGAGCAACCAAGGCCCATGTCAGATATTTGCAGGATCTAAGAGTCTCCAGTAATTTTGATATAAGGAAAGGAGTATGCCAACTGTGTATTTTGGCCCCCTTTCAATTTAATTTGTACTTCAATGAGCTGGAAAGAGCTCTATCGATGACGGGTTCATTACCCACTGGTAGGACAACGTGGTCTGCCAGTTCTTTTATAAGCGGATGAGAGCAGTCCTTACATTCAGGGCCACGAGGGGGCTACACACACTGCTTGACTCCTTCTTCACCTTTATGGTGAACCGGGATCTTTCGATTAATGATTCCAAATCTTACGTTATGCAGGTGGGCCCCCGTACGAAAAAGATTTTTCAATTTAGGATAGGATCTGCAAAGGTTCCCCGCACTGATGCCTTCTCGTATCTGGGGGTTGTATAGGATGAGCAGATGAAATGGGGCCCCATTAAACAAAGAAAGAGGGGAAAACAGGTGTGGGTAAACACGGCCAGTTTTAACTTTGCCTCCAAACTGGGTAAGAGACCGATCGTGTCCCATCTAAAAATATACCAGGCCAAGTGTGTTGAGACGGTCTCCTATGGTAGTGAAATAAGGGAGCATGTTACCACAGACATCTTACAAGTGGGAAAGCACACATTTCTGAACCGTTATTAGGTGTGCCCCGTGGTACATCTAATATGGTGGCACATGAAGAACTAGGGGTGCCCTATTTGAGTAATATGCTGGCCCTCTGCCCTTTAACATTCTGGTTGAAATCTGGCTGAGTGAAGGACTATCATTGAACCAACTATTACTGAAAGAGTGTATGATGCTGGATTATGTTCACCACATACCTTGGCTCAGATACGTTAAGAGTCGTTTTGAATGTCTAGGAAGAGATGAACTGTACAACAATCTGGAATCAGTAACTAAAAAGAATTTGGAGTGGATAAGAGCATCTGACCAAGCCATATATATTGGGGTTTTTAGTACATACAAATGTTTTTTATTGACCAAATTGTGACTGGGCATTTTTCATCTTTTGTTGGCTTGCCATAGGGAAGTTGTAGAGGACAGTTGTTAGCAACCTGTGGCTGCGACCATGAGTCTCCACAGGATTTGCTAAATGCTTTGATATTTTGTAAATTTTATGAGGCCCCCGAAAAATGTTTATTACCCCTATTTTAAAGAGGTTGAATTTTAAGCAGGGTCGCCCAGCACTTATTTATTTGCAATTACTGCATTAAGAATGTATTCTTTTTGTCCTCAGTTTTTGACATCCGCTGTGTAGGCTAGATCTTGTTTCGATTAAATTGCTGAATGGATTGTACAAGTAACTCTGTATTTTATTGAGTTCTATTTGAATCAGGATTATTATGTGATGAATTGTGTAAAATGTTAATGCATTTTTATGTATTGGTAACGTTTATGGTTTTAAACACTAAAACCGAATAAAGTTGTTTGAAATTGAATTGAAATACTCTTTCCTTGTAGGGGTGAGTTGCCACAACGACAAAGCAGTCCCAGGCCTGCACTGGCCTTTAGGAAGCTCTCCTTTCTTCCTAGTTGTGCAGGTACTCAGGAGCTGCCCTGCCAGTAGAAGAGCAGTGATATGTCAACTATCCAGTGAGGTAAAGAATGGGAAAGAAAACTTACTAGCCCCTCAAATATATGTGAGTCTAACATCAAGAACCAGGATTGGAGTGACCTGAACACCATTGCTGCTATTTACTGGTCTGCCATCGGTATTCCTTTCACATACTTGTAGAGATGATACCTAAGACTTGATGCAGATGTGCTGCAAGTGACAATTAGGCATCTGAGGAGACTCTCAACTTTATATGTGGATGTAACAACCTTATTGGTCTCTAGTATAGATATTACTCTGTCATATGCCACTGAGAGGACTGGTACCTACTCACAATAACTATAGGCTAGATATATGATCCTGCTAGAATCAGTGTGGCAGTGACTGCAAGTCACATCGGATGAATCTTTGACCAGCTGAAGGAAGCAGTCAATTGATTTGGTTAATGAGCGTGGACCCTTATATATGGTACTTGAGTTCAGAGGTATATCATGTAACATTTATATACTGAGATAAGGTTCCTTGCACCATATATACTGTTAGGAACTGTATAATGAAAATCTTGTCATTGTCTGTAATATGTGTGTTCCTCATCCACTGTCCTCCTTCTAGTGCTGTGAGTGGAATTGCCTGACTGTGAACTCTGCTCATATATCATCATCCAGTCCCTCCAAAACTGAAATTGAGGATACTAGCAGTATATCTTATTTATTTATGTAGAGTTTTACATAGCACAAACCAATCACTTTTAAATGACATAGGCTTTACAGGACAAAGCAAAAACAAAGGAAATATGATACAAATTGAGATAGTATACACAGTATGATATATATATTTATATATATATATATATTATATATATATATACATATATATATTATATTTATATATATATATATAGAGACACTGTGCAGCAACCCACTTGGGGTGAATTGTGGATTTATTGCAGAGACAGCGCGCCAGCTCACTGAAGCAAAACTTACAGCAACTACAGAATCCAGGAGGCCGTGCGGTCGGCCACGCCCACTGGGGCGGGATTTCGTTAAAGACAAGAGTTGCACCTGTGGCGGCGCTGAACTTTGGAACATTGCCTTTGACAAAGTGCTGTTGCACGAAACGCGTCAGGCTTGTTATTTTAAATTTATGCTGGAAGGTGTTTGTACTTGTCATCGCAGCAGCCTACAGAAAATAAATCTCCTGAAACCAAACTCACTTGTGTGGAGGCTCTTTCGAGTGGAGACACTTCTTTCGTTGATATATATATATATATATATATATATATATATATATATATATCATACTGTGTATACTATCTCAATTTGTATCATATTTCCTTTGTTTTTGCAGGAGTGGGCAGTAAACAATCACGAGTCTTCTAGCAGAATGTTGGAAATTTTAATTAAATATGCTGAATCCGATAGACGCAAAATGCTGCAGGAAATCAAATAAATAATGACCACATTGGAGAAAGAGACTGATCAAGATCTAATCACGAAGTTCTCCAAAGAAATGAAGGACAGGTTGAAAAAATTGGAAACAACAATTAAAGAAAGAAAGGCGCAGAAATTTTTACGCGACAAATTAGACTACGAACGTGGTCAAATTTACACTTTCGCAAGAAAATTTGACACACTAAGAAAACAAAAACTGAATGTCAAAGCGCCTAGATCTGTCCCACAATCAGATGCAAGCAGCGTTTTGAGCTCGGACGTTGACACAGACCTGGACGAGGGCCAGCGAAATAATCTGGGAGCCCCAACGGTGCTAGATGAATTTTCTTTTTTAGAGGAAGAACAGAGGTTCAACCTCAGACCCAGACGGCAAATAACATACGGAAAACCAAGAGGAAGAGGCAGAGGCAACGGAGGCGGAAAAACAGGAGGCAATACCAACGTGGCCTCAGGGAAAGGGAACAAGTAAACCTGAACGATGCCATGGATGACACGACCATCATCAATCTAACTCAGACATCCCTCACGAAAAAAGAAGAGAGCATTTTAAAACTTGGCCTCTCCTTCTGCCCACCAGCAGAATTGAACTATGTTGACACAAGGGTCGATTCGTACAAATTCGTAAGAACACTGAAACTTAAAAAGTTCTTTGCCCTAAACAAATATCACAAGAAGATAGCCCCATCTGTGACTGTGGGTAATCCTGTCTTAAATGAAATTCTGTCAGTGGAAGATATGGACATGATGCTAGATTTGCAAGACATTGATTGCTTGTCCATTGATGATCAAGCTTCACACCAGCAAATACATTTGGAGTCAACAACACCATTAACCATCAGCCAGGCAAGGCAAGTGGCTCTGGAGCAAGATGTAGACATTGGTAGTAGTGTCACCACAGACTTTAAGACCACCTCTAAATTTGTACCTATGAATGCACGGGACTCAGTGGATGTGTTCCACGAACTGATTACGAATGATTTAAAAAATCTGGAAAAATGCACCAGCGTTCAGCATAAAGTTTTCACTAAGCAAGAAAAAGAGTTTGATGCTTTAATTACAAAACTGAAGACTGATAAGAATTGTATAGTGCGAGATGCAGATAAAGGGGGGAATATCGTCCTTTGGGACAAGGATAAATACTTAATAGAGGCCTACAAGCAATTAAACAACCGATGCAATTATATCAAAATTGCTGAGAAAGAAATGTGGAGTAGCTATGACAGATATAATAGCCAACTACAAGAATGGTATAGCTCAAATCTCCTAACTAGAGAAGAACTACAATATCTGAAAGCATCTAACCCAGTGACCCCAGTACTTTACCTTATCCCCAAGGTACATAAAGACGCAGTAAATCCCCCAGGGCGACCTATCATTTCCGCCATCGGAGGAGCTTTGGAAAACACATCACGCTATATCAATTCTTTTCTTTGCCCTATTGTAAAACAACTCCCATCTTATATACAGGATTCGAACGACTTCCTAAGGCAAATCTATGATCTACCTTGGGAAAAGGATTACCTCCTGGTGACTATTGATGTCACCACGCTCTATACGAGCATTAAGCACGAGGATGGCATACGGGCAATCAAACATTTTCTGAGAAATCGCCCTATCAATCTCTGGGCACACACCCAGATGTTGCTATCTATGACATCAGTGTGCTTAAAGAACAATTTCTTCCTCTTTGACTCAGTGCTGTACCAACAAATCTCTGGGACCGCGGTGGGCACCTGCTTCGCCCCCAGCTATGCTAATTTGCATATGGGCTGGTGGGAGGAGCAGGTGGTCCGAGCAGATTTCACAGAAGAATGGGAGAACAATGTACTCCAATGGAGTCGCCACATTGACGACCTTTTTATTGTCTGGAAGGGAATCGAAGAATCAGCTTGAGGTTTCATTAAGAAACTCCAGAACAATAACTTGAATCTAAAGTTCACATATAACATCAGTGATACATCACTTAACTTTCTTGATCTTAAAGTCTTTGTTAAAGATTCCAAATTACATACAAAATTGTACAGAAAACCCACGGCTGGAAATACACTGCTTCATGCAGCAAGTTTCCATCCGAAAAATCTGATAAGAAGCATCCCCTATGGGGAAAGCCTAAGAGCCATTCGTAACTGCAGTGACAAAGCTGATTTAGAAACAGAATTAGCCACACTGAGTTCTAGATTCAAGGAGAGAGGATACACAGATGATAACATCAATAGCTCGATCAAAAAAGCCAAACTTAAGAGCAGAGAGGAAGTCCTTTTCTGTAATAAGAAAGATCAAGGTAAAGATAAGATCTCCAAAAACCAGGTAGGAATGATTACCACCTACAACCGTAAGCATAGAGAGGTCCGTAACATCTTAAATAGGCACTGGCACCTAATTTATAATGACCCAATACTGCAACCGTTAGTCCCTAAAAAACCAGCAATAACATTCAGGAAAGCCAGATCATTTAAGCAAATGCTGGTTTCCAATGTGTTACCACAAAAAACTAAAGGGACTACAACCTGGCTCAAAAGTAAACCTGGCTTTGTACGATGCACGAAATGTAAAGCATGTAAACAGGGCAAAAATACACAAAAGTTTACTTCAAATCTATCTAAAAGGGAGAAAAAGATAAAAGGCAGCTTCACTTGTAAGACTGACTATGCCATTTACGTACTTCAGTGCCCATGTGGCCTGAGGTACGTGGGGAGTACTATCAATCCTGTCCACCTGAGAATTTTACAGCATATGAGGGCCATAAGAAGTGCTGATAAAGCATATCCGGTGGCTCGGCATTTTGAGCTTGAACATAACAAAGATGATACAGGATTATCCTACTTTGTTATAGACAATGTGCCGCATAATGCCCGAGCTGGGGACAGACTGAAAAAACTGAGGGGCATATTACCAAGCAATAGCGATAATTATCGCTATTGCTTGGTTAGAGACAAAAATTTACCGCTGAGCTGCGGCAATTTTTACCGCAAATAAACCTTGGTATTACCAAGGTTTATCGAAAATGCGATAAAAATCGCAGCAATGCATGAATATCGCTGAAAAGTCTGCGATATTCATGCATTACAGAGCTAATGCTCTTAGCCATGTTATCCACCTCCCATTGGATAACATGGCTAAGAACTGCTCAGGGCAGGTGTTAGCTTTTGGAGATATTCGCGCTTAGCGCAAATATCTCCTAAAGTTGTTAATAGGAGATAGCGATGTTAGCACTGTTTTCAGTCGCTAACATCTTGGCACGCCCACTTTGCATGTCATTAGTGATAAATATCACTGACATGCAAAGTGGGGCCCAAGATGGTCACTATCTCCTACTAGCTGTCGCTAACTGGTGTTAGCGACAGATAGGTAATAGGGAGATAATTTTATATCCGCTTTCTTGGCTTTTAAAGCCAAAAAAGCAGAGATAAACCCCTTGATAATATGCCCCTGATACGTTTGGAATCGCGGTACATTGTTGAATTAAATACTAAGGCACCGATGGGTCTGAATGTGGAAGAGGACCTGATCACACACTTATGAACAGTACCGCATTATTATGATATGAAATAAGCATAACATTGAAATGTTGGATTAAGGAACAGCAACCTAGTTAAGCATAACTTTAAGGTTTTAATGTATGGTTTTTTAATGTAATTAATTGGCAACATGGGGATTATTGGGGTTTTTGTACATTGTTCAGTGATAGACATAAGACATTATAAGCCCAATGGAGGCTCAATAACAAACAGGAGCGACATAGGATTTCTTTTGTTGTGCATAGAATTATATGCCCACTGGGGCAGTACTCAAATGATGTGCAAGTTTGATAATGTGGCTTTCGTTGAAAAAACCGGGCTATGGCAGGGGAGCATCACGGCTTCCTCCAGCCCAAATTTTTCAACTGTTGCAATAGCTATGCCGAAATTACTTGCACGCGTGTATACAATTTCTGCACCTCTAAAAAAGCAAAAAAGTATTTAAACCATGCAATCCACAATATTAGGTGTTGGTTGTAAAGGGTTTAGACTCCTTGATAATGTATAATTCAGTTTGAACTACGAGTCTGTTATTCATGTCTATCATGTTGTAGTCCACTATCACGTGATCGGGGTTTGTTTTGCACATGGATTATAATGGCCGCTACAAGACATAACCTTCGTTGATCAAGCCTGCAGGTCAGGCGAAACGCGTCCGAGGGGCTGACTTTAATAAAAGAATTTTGGCCAGCACATGGTGTCATCAAGCGTGTTGTTCTGCTGCGCGATCGAAAAGTTAATTTTAAGGACCTGACTACGGAAGTCCTTTTACGACGACACACCCGCTGATTTGGCAGGCGACGGCGTACTCTGTAGTGAGGAGTTGGGAATATATATATATATATATATATATATATATATATATATATATATATATATATATATATATATATATATATATATATATATATATATATATATATATATATATATATATATATATATATATATATATAATGGAAAACAATATTTACATGCACAAATAGGGGGAAAAGTGATAAGAGATAAGAACACAGAGTACAATTTAATTCCAGGCCTGAGCAAAGTCCAATAGCTGACATAAGGTTGTGTAGATGATAGATCGACGCTGGAGAGAGAGCAGTGCGGGTCTCGGGAAGCAGGCAGGGAACAGTACCTCATGCGGAGAAGGGGGTAAGTCCTCAATGAGTGCTGATTTTGTTGAATAGCAGAATTTTTACTTCTGTCCTGGAAATGGATGTGAAGGTAAAAAGTTGATGGGCAATTCTGGAGAAGGATTGTTAGTAGGTTTTCTTTTTCCTGAATATTTGTGGCTTGAGTACTAAGGAGCTTGTTCTTCTGGGAGATTTGTTTCCACCATATGGGGGTCAGTTTCTAGGACAGATAGGAGGGGGTATTGTCGTTCCCCTCCATGGAAATCCACATATTCTGAGTACCCTTAGGATCCCTATGGTGTTGGGAAAAAAGTACACACATTTGGCGTGGATACCTTATGCGGGAAAAAGGGATGGGGGAGGAAGTATGAAGTATCCCAGATAGCCAAAAGAAGAGCAACGCACTGTGTTGGAAAAGCCTTGGCAGGTAAGATGTTGAAAGCTGCCAAGTGGCTCCTAGCTTTGTGAAATACCTTCAGCAATCTGTGACAGAGTGTTGCACTCTGGGGACTTGTTTTTTTTTGTTTTAGCGATGCAAATATGGTCTCCAATATCATAGCATAAATAGTGATGATAGCTAAATGTCAGTGCTGGCTGAAAGAGTTTCAGATTATATGATCCATTGCCAATTAAACGTTTTGAAAAATGTGACCGCTTATTTCAGATGTAAATCTATTACCAAACGTTGCTCATGTGTGGCATTATGCATTACAATAAGCATAAACAATGCCAATCGTTGTGATATTTATTTAATGAAAATATTTATGACAAGCTTCCTTAGCATCCAATACAGTAACTGCATGGCATGGCATTCAGCAGTGCATGCTTCCCTAGCAAAATATGAACATATGCCTACAGTCGGAGGAGAAGCACAACTTTCTAATATAGAACACATGAATAAAAGCAGCACTGTAAGTTTATCTTCCTTTCAAAACAGGTATGAACCAAGTATCTTAGTTGCAAACCTCTCTCCCCCTCAAAACACCTGCATATCGAATGGCAGCAGTGCCAGTACTTTATCTAAAGAACAGGCAAAGTCGAGGAACAGCATTTCAGAATGTCGAATCAACTTCATTCAGTGGTCCACTGGGATAGGGTTGAGACTTGGAGTTTGAATCAACTATTCCCCCGTAGGTGGTCGACTCTCGATAGAACATCTACAGACACCGCACTTACAAGAGATTTGGGCAGCACAAGACGTATCCCAGTGGTTTGAGAGTGAACAGTATCCCTTTTCACATTGGAACGATGGTGGACCCAAAAAATACACAGGCCATCTTCACCCTAGCCGTTCTGATATCTTTGCAGCCAGTACACTTATATTTATTTATAATCACAACTTTGAGCAGAGTGACTGTATGTACCAGGTCCTTATGAGTGCCCCTGAACCCTGCTCAGGGCAATCATGGTCAGAAACATTCCATATGTTTTGTGAGGTTTATGATAGACATGGATAAGTACGTCCCTGGTCGGTCCCATTGTGCTCCTCGGTGTGAATATAATGCATTTTAGACAGACATCATTTTAGCAATGTTATTTCTACATTATTTTACTTGTACAGAATTATTCTGAGAAGACACCGTGCATGCTACTTGTTTTTAGAAAGCCTTTCCTGCTACATGATCTGTACACTTCATTCAAGGCTCGGACCACAGAACGAGATATCCTAAAATTAGAATTTTTCAATTTTGAGATAGATCTGTACCTTTATAATAGTGGCTTTATTATATAAACAATCTTCTGTCACTTTGAGAGTCAGAGGAGCACTCCAGTCATGATGGTCCTGGAACTAATGCTGTGTTTGACTTGCAGCTATTCTTACGCTGATCTTCCATCCTGCGCAGAGGGACTGCCAATTTCACATCAGGCTGATTCATTGGTCCAGTCATCCAGGTATGGGGGCTCAGTCTAATCTAAGAGATTAGGCAGAGGGTACGTCCACTATGATCTCAGAAAAGGGGTAGTGATAAGAAAAAATATATATAGAAATCAGACTACTAAGTTTGGGCTGTTTATTCTTCTTATCTTGTTTTATTTGTCTAATAATTGCATCTCGTTCTTTCTGAGCAAGATTACAATTGTTTCATTAAATGTATTGATAACTTTATTTGTATCTTTCCCTGTATTTACCGTGATCAGGCATAAGTAAGCAAAACATTGGGTAAGATCTGTTTCCACAGTCTCCCCTGAGGATCAGGGTGTCATATTTGAGGTTGCTAAAATCACCTGCCACCCGAGAAAGATTGGGAGTTCGAGTTCAGCACTGTGAATTAGCTAGGAGTTGGGCTGATAGTCTATGATTATGTTGACTGACTCAATCCCTGTATTCTGCAGTTCTGCCACCCTTACACAAATGCCTACCTTTTCTAGTGGGAACTGTTTAACATGGCGCCACCAATGTTCTCAGGACGAGTACTCATTTAATGAGTTTTCTGAGTAGTTCTTGTGTGTGCTCAAGGGACCCTATTTACCCTTAAACAGAGACGTCCATTAAAAGGCTATTTCACTAAAGTTAACCCCTCTCTGATTTCCATCCACTACAACGGCATATGTAATTAATATTATTTCTAATTGCGGACCTGCTGTTACAGCTAACCCAGGGCAGAGTTTGCGTAGCCGCGCTACGCAAGCCTATGCAAAGCAGCAAAAAGCTCTTCAATGCTACGCTGAGTTATGCAAGCATGCTGAGTTGTTTATTCCACATGCACGCGTATGCTTGTGCATGCTTGTGAGATGTTTTTGAGGTTCGGCAACACGCATTGTTTGTTTGGGGAGAAATATCGAGCCAACTTCACCACTCGGTTGCCAATGGGCACGGCCATTTTGTTTTCCTAGTCTTTGCATGGTTCTGGGGCCTGTTTTTCATCCTTCTAATCTTTTCAATACTTTGTTTTCTGATATTTTGTATTGATTATCTATCCCTCTCTCTCCCTAAGTGTATATTTTGTGTTTTATTTCTACTTTTACTGTGTTTTTCGACTTCTTTCTATTGTTCTATATTACTTGCTTTTTTACTTTCATACTTCTTCTCCTGGCTTTATTTTTTACTCCTACTACTAGTAATAAGGGGAAGGCACCTGCACCTGCACCCAAGTGCTGTCTTCCTTGAGGCAGGCTGCCTCCCCAAGTGGTGCAACCCTGGTACCTTTTCACCAAGGTGGAGTTGGCTGCCCTTGTTTGTTTTTACAGCGCCACCTCCCCTTAACCTTGGCAGCAGGCGGCTGGCCCGGCTCCGGCTATGCTACCCAGGAGCATCACCGCCGGTGGGCTAGGGTGTGCTAAGCAGTGTTTCGCTGCTCTGAGGTCTGGCGCACCCATAACCAGCTGACTCACCGGTGGTCAGACATCTTAGACTGGGAGCAGGACCTGCTGGACCTGCTAGGTGTTGAGGTTGTGGGGCTTGGTGAATAGCTAATTATAGTAGTATTGTGTGTTCTATTCTGTGTTATTGTTATTACGAATATAATTTTTTTCTCAAATACCAAGAATGCTGCTGCTTACATGCAGGTAAGTCACGTTTAAAAATCTTATCTGATTGTTATTTTTCTAGACAGTAGACAGGAGCTAGGTGCTTCTAATCTTACTTTGCACTCACTTCGGCGGATTATGTAAGAGAGTTTAGAGAACTTAAATTAGGTAATGCTAGAGAGACTCCAGTCCTTTCCTTGGTCCTCCTGTCACTAAGATAGTGGTGGATTGATAGGGAGTTTAGTTACTTACTATTAGTTAGAAATGTTTGAGCGGTACACGTGATGCGTCCTCTGTCACATCACCTGCTGCTGAGTGCTGACTCCAGTCCTTATTAGACCTTTTGTAGTTTGTTAGTGAGTGAGAAATATAGCAATCAGCAGCAACCAACCAACAATTTGGTGTATGCAAATTTATGCATGCGTCCATCTATGTATTTTTGAGGACTGAAATAAATGGAAATGAAGACTTGGACTGTTTATTCTTATTTCAATTGGCCCGTCAAAGGGGGTTAATTCATTGATGATTTCAAATGAGATTGAAACTTAAAAGAAGCAAATGTATTTTTGGCGATTCATTTCCAATGTCCTTGGAATAGGTGGGCGACGTCAGGTGGTACTTAGGTTTAGGGTTCTGGAATCAGAATGGTTTAATAGATAATAACTAGACGGTCCTCAATACTACTACTCGATCAGATTAGATAGGTCTATGTTTTTGCAATAGTTTTTCCTCAAAAAACTCTATAGCATTTTTTAAAATATTTTATTTGTTTCACACCAATCATCAATGTTTGTCTCTTTCTTTATTCTATCTTACATGATGAGCACCCAGGGGCAAGAAGACAGCCGGGTCTAGGCGGGAACTGGAGATACCTCCCAGGGCCAGAACCGCTCCTCTACCGAAGGTTCTGCTGTTGGCCCCAGTAAGTCCTCCTGTTGTTAATATTAATATTTATATTTCCCTAACTTTTACTGCACCCTATTTTTTGCGAACTATTATTTCAGTTTCCTAATTCTATTTTTGCCAAATCTTCTCAGATCAATCTGTTTCTAAATTCTTGTTATCCCAGCCTCTAACGGCCTATGACTCTACTACTACTATTAGTCTGTCTGTAGCTTGCCCAGTTGGCCACTCTTTATTTTTTTAAAGTTTTAAAACTCAGATGCACGCAGTCCAGTCCTTTGGGTAGTCCTCTTCTTAATCTTGGGAGTCTTTTCGACAATTGCCACCAACAAAATGCCCAACCAGATATTTTGCTATTTTTGATAGGGTAGGATATAGTACTACTGTCTACTCTATTCTAGTATCCGATTTGTACTAGTGATGTATGTGGTGTATGTATATACACACCAGGCCGGACATACCCTTGATGGTCTGTTCACTAACGATCCGGACATCTCTGTACTGGACATTATTCCCATCACGTGGTCAGACCATAAAGCAATTATCTTTCAGGTAGACATACGGCCTGGGGCCCCCTCATTCTCCAGACCCCGGACCAGGTTGGGGACCCGCGCGTGGAAAAATGCAGATTTCCCTCAGATGCTAGACTCTCTGGTCTCCTCCCACCCTCAGGGTGGAGATATTCTGCCAATATCGGCTTCAGATTTTCGGGACTGGATTCAAAATGCCGCTGACCTAGTGGCACCAGAGAAATTCATGAAACCTAATAGAGCATCCCCTTCGGCCCCCTGGTACAAAGAAGATCTTCGACTACATCGTCAATATTGTAGGAACCTAGAAAGGCGTTGGAGGAGAGCCTATTGCCCCACAGCTAGACAAAACTACAAAAATGCCCTCATGATTTATAAAAAGGCGATTCAGGCTCGAAAAACGGTTTTCTTCTCAGCACAAATTGAGAATGCTGCTAACTCTCCTAGAGAACTGTTTTCTGTTGTTACCACCCTGTCCACCCCCCCCTCTGGCCCTGGAGCTGAGCCCTCACAGGCCTTTTGTGATGAACTAGCCATTTTTTTTACCACTAAGGTAGCAGATATCTATGCCTCATTTGGAAATGACGCCAGAACTGAACATAGTGTTGGCAATGGGAGAGGAGCAACGTCCCAGTACAACCATGACTCTTTCTCATGTTTTCTACCCACCTCACATGATGATGTGATTAAAATCATTTCCATCATTAAATCAGGCTCTCCGCTCGACCCCTGCCCTCCATCTGTGATGCTAAAACTCACAGAAGTGACCTCCTGTCCTCTTATGGAGATCTGTAACAATGCATTTTTGACTGGCCAATTCCCCAGCATTTGGAAGAAGGCTGTTATAAAACCACTTCTAAAAAAGCCTACCTTAGACCCTACAGCCGTCGCAAGTTACAGACCAATTGCCTGCCTGCCCTTTCCTGCCAAAGTATGCGAATACCTGATGAACAGACAGCTTTCAGAGTTCGTCGAGACCCACCAACTTCTCGACGAAACGCAGTTTGGCTTCAGGAAAGGGCATGGAACAGAGACTGCTTTGATAAAGGCCTCTGATGAAATTAGGGCAATTATGGACCAAGGAGGGGCGGCGGTCCTTATCCTCTTGGATTTGTCAGCAGCCTTTGACACGGTCGACCATGCCACTCTGGTCGACCGTGTCATAGCCCTGGGGATAAACGGTTTGGCCAAGGATCTGAATCTCCTCTTTCCTGGCAAACCGTACTCAGACAGTAAGGTTAGGAGATTTTTATTCTCCAATCTCTGCACTCCCTTGTGGAGTCCCAAAAGGCTCCTCGCTAAGTCCCATGCTTTTCAACATCTATGTAGCGGACTTAGCGAGGATAATAAAGGCCTATGGGATACAATTGACAACGTATGCAGATGATACCCAGCTAGTGCTGGGCATCCACAAAGATGGACTTACTGTAGCGGCCAATTTCCAGAAAGCCATGCTTGAGGTCAGCATCTGGATGGCCTCAAACTGTCTTAGGCTTAACTCGGACAAGACCGAGGTTATGACCTTTGGAAAACTCTCTCCTGAATGGTCTCCCTGTTGGTGGCCGGAAACCCTTGGCCATCCACCTTCCCCGGTGGAAAAAGCCAGAAACTTGGGAGTGATTTTTGATAGTAAGCTGGCTTTCGACCTCCATACTAATAAGGTTGTGTCGTCTTCATTTTTCATCCTGAAGAAAATTAAGAAGCTACTGCCTTACCTCCCTGCTTCAGCCGGGAAGACTCTGGTTTCCACCTTAGTCTTCTCAAAAATAGACTACGGGAACGCTCTCTTTTTACACACCCAGAAGCGTGTCATAATGAAGCTGCAATCCATTCAAAATGCGGCAGCGAGGATTCTTCTTAACATCCCTCGCCGCAAATCCACCACTCTTGGAATTCGTCAGCTTCACTGGCTGAGAGTTGAGAGTCGTGTTAAATTTAAGGCCCTTTGCATTGCGTATAAGGCTGTACACGGCACAGGACCTCGGTTCTTGACTGAAGCCTTTCAGCCTTATACTCCTGGAAGACAACTTAGATCGGCCAATGCCAGTCTCCTCCGTGTGCCACGCACAAGGTCGGTCACCTGGGGAGACAGGTGCTTTCTTGTGGCCACTCCAAAACTTTGGAATCTTTTGCCACCTGCCATTAAAGCTGCCCCGAACCTGATGAGTTTTCGCCGGCTTTTGAAAACATGGCTGTTCAACCAGTAAGAGGATGGTAGGATGACGGACTCTAGTTGCTCTACAGCGCCGAGACACCTCCGGGTATTTGTTAGCGCTTTAAAAATCACGAAAATAAATAAAATAAAATAAATTGTATGAACTATTTTCAATCTTGCTAGTGAAAAGCAGTAAATAGGGGTAGGCATAAATGGCATCTAAAAATTGTGTAATGTTTTTTCTAGGCGTACCGACCACCAGTGCTGGGGCCAGCTGCGGGGCAGGTGAAGCCAGCCAGGAGAGAGCAGCGGCTGCAGCAGCTGCCATAGGAGTAGGTGAGCCAGCAGCAGAGGCGGGTGGTGGTAAGTTATACTTATATTCCATACTTATTGACAATAGTTACACTCTAGCTGCAAGGGTGTACACTGTATACGACAGCTTGGTAGCGCCAAAATCGGTGGCAGAGACCCAGCTGTCCCTACCTACTGTTGGTGGACTGACGACCGGCAGCGGGTGCCAAATACAGGCCGAAGGGAGGCAAGTACAGCGGCTGCATCACCAACGTGGCAGAGGCCTAACAACAGGGGCGGCCCATGACGGAGACCGCCGAGGCCAGCTCTCAACACTGCAGCCTCTGCCCGCCATGCCATCTGCTGCACGGCGGGGGCCGCATTCCTGGTTGAGGGCCCTTGGAACCTGTGGAGCCGGAGATTGGGAGCACAACACCCCTTTCAATACCTGGACCTGTGGAGCTGGGCCAGGCCTTTGGCGGCTGCCAGGAATGGAGGTGAGGCCTATCCACCCTCTCGCCTCCTCTCCTTCTGCATTGTAGCCTTGGCGGTACAGCGCTCGTCCGAGCGTGGGTGCGCCTGACATAGCTGGGCCCGGGACCAACGCCATTGGCGATGGGTGCTCGAGGAGGGCTGGGCCTGCCACCTGACATGTGGGACTGAATGAGATTACCGCTGGGGTCCTCGGACGGGGGTGATTCACCCGGGGGCCGACGAGCTGCGGCTTACCTGCTTCACTGCCACACCGGTCCTGCGCCAGAGGGGGGCCGGCTTGCCACATGAGGCACCAGAGTAGGCACCAGTGTCCGGACCTAACGAGGAATGCAGGTATTTAGCAGAAGGGGTTGGACTGGGCCCTACTCCAGCAGAACCTCCGAGGGAGGCCTCCATTGATGCACAGCTCCTCACGCTGTTAGACTTGGGCGGCTGCGCAGATTACCAGAGCATCTGGCGGAGGCCGCTGCTCAGTCAGAGGGGCTTCTATTTGCATCTGTCCCGATTCCTCCACTCCGTGTCCTGGAGAGGTGATGCTAGTGGGCTCGCCGGGGTCGGATTGGACCCGGATATCACAGGACTGTGTGTGGTAGCCCGAAAGCAAGGACAGAGCGCGAAGCAGTAGGATGACCGCACACTGGGAGGATTGGCAGGGGAGACAGCCCGGGGGCCAGCGAAGGAGGTGGGCCCTACTGCGCGCGATAGGAAGAGCCCCTCAGTGGGAGTACGCTGCTGGAAGTGGCTCACCTGCCTTCAAGCGCTGGGGTCCCGACGCTCTGGCCCCCTTCACCTTGGCTGCCCCTACAGGGCAAACTCTTCTGCCTCGTGAATGGGACCAATCCTCGGTTCACAAGCCAAGGCTGCCCTACGGAGATACATGCGGGTACGCGACGGGTGGGACCTCTGAGGACTGAAGGAGACGGTAGCCCACAGGGGTGTGGGCTTGTCTGCATGCCCTGGTGGAGTGCGCACTCACGGCCCTGATCGCTCTTCCTTACTTCCCAGCCCACCTCCGGAGAGTACACGTGTCATGCTGACCCACCTTGCCAACGTAGCGGCCTCCTTGCTGATGATGGCATTCCTGATGGCTGCTGTTGGGGGCTTTTTCCTTCTGAACACGTGGGTGGCTCCTTGGGACACGGAGGCTTCAGGGCCAGATACACATCACAACAGACGACAGTGCTGGGAGCTTTCCCCTCTCCTCCGACTCACACTCGACAGCTTTCTCCAGTCCGGGCCTTCTCTTGGAGCCCTTGAGACTATGTCCTCAGCTTGGACGAGGAAGCAGAAAACATTGCAAGACATCTTTGGGAAGGCCCAACCTGTTTCTGGCACCACAGCAGCACCCCTACCAATGGCGACTATGCAGCCCACCCCGACGCCGGAGCGAAGCCTATCACTAAGGCATTCCTAGAATCGCTCTTCAACACTCTCAGGGCTGACATTCAGACAGTGAAGACAGACCTGACGGCCGAGATGCAGGAAATACGCAGAGACATAGATGAGGTGGGGGAGTGGATCGCAACGCTGGAGACCAAGCACAACTCCACCACGACGGAAGTGACCATGCTCCAACAGGAGATACTAAGGCTCCAAGATCAACAGCTGGATCTCCAAACGCACGTGGAGGACCTCAAGAACAGATTGCGTAGACACAACATCCGGATCCGAGGGGTAAAGATGACGGAGGATACTAGGGATCTCTTTAGTAAGTAAGTAAGTAAGTAAATTGATACTTGTATAGCGCACTACTCACCCGCAAGGGTTTCAAGGCGCTTGTACGAATACCGCTGTGGAACTCATCCTGGCTTTTCCCTGTGAGGCGTCCACTCCTGGGCACCCCTAAGGTGGAGGCCAGGAATCCTTAGCGTTGTGGGGGTCGTTGTGGAGATTAAGCAAGCTATTGCCCAGAGTTGCAGAGTGGGACTCCATGATTGGAATAGGCACTGAGGCGAGAATTATCAGGTCCGTGGAATTTTTGAGCCCAAGACCCGCCGAGGCGGGGAATTGAACTCTGGTCCCGGGCTAGACCCCTGCATCAGGGTCTGCCGCTCCAATCATTGAGCCTCACTTTGCCTTCACACAAGACCTCTTCTAGCATATCTTGGCAGTTGCTCACGATGTGGAAATTGTCTTGGACAGAGCACACAGATTCTGACCCCGAGAGTGCCCAATGCCCCCCCGGCGGACATTTTAGTATTCCTGCAGGACTTCAAAACCAATGAAGCTATTCTGGCAAAGGCGAGATCCCTCCACCCTCTCTCCTATCAAGGTCACTCTCCTGTGTTGTACCAGGACCTAGCTCTAGTCACCCTACAATGCCGCAGGCAATTCCACCCGGTGAAGGACCACCTTAGACAACACAACATCACCTACTCCTGGAGGCACCCATTCCGTCTCATCTTCCACTTTGATGGCAAGCTTCAACAGATGTGCTCTCTCACAGAGTCATGTCAGCTGCTGGGCCTGACGGTGCTGGATGATGAGGACAATGATCGCCACAACGGCAGCCCTGGGCCCGAGGTCACACCCTCAGGATGGCAGAAGCAGAGGAGGAGGGGGCAAGTCCGAAAGCCGAATAAGGCAGATGTTGTGAGGGGGCAACAGGAGGCCCTCGCCTCCGCGGCCGATGCCATGGCTGGAATAAAACACGCCACTGAGTGAGACACTTGCTATTATGTACCCTGGCTGTGATACTCTGATTTCTGGCGAATGGCGGGGGACCTGGAGGCATATTACCAAGAAAGGGCGTTACATTATCGCCGCTTTTATTGGCAGGAAACTGCTGATAAAGCGGCGATAATGGGCTTGATAATATGCTCTATGGAATTCCAATCGAAGCCCATATTGCATGTCTTTACATCTAACATGGGCTTCGATTGGAATTCATAGAGCATATTATCAAGCCCATTATCGCCGCTTTATCGGTAGTTTCCTGCTGATAAAAGCGGCGATAATGTAAGGCCCTTTCTTGATAATATGCCCTACGGTCCTCTCCCCTTGGTCACGTTATGAGCCCCCACTCAACGACCGCCCGGCTCCTCTGGGTTGGCGGCTAGACCCTAGAGACTGGGCTTTTTCTGCATTTTTGAACTTTTTGTTGTTCGCTGAGACATTAGTGCTATTGGAACTGTTTTTTTTTTCTTTTCTTGTTGGGTTTGAGTTTCCTCGTCCACCTCCCCTGGGTGCCCTTAGCGACCTGTCCTGTTATATATCGCTGGCCACTTTACGCTCCTTTCCACCTTAATAGGTTAGTGGCTGCACAACATGACCAGCACCATGCATTGCGTTTTTCCTCGATCCCAGATCTCTGATGGCGCACAATTCTCTTAAAGTCTTGACCCTTAACATGCGTGGCCTGAAAAACCCAATCAAGTGCAGGGCTGTACTACATCACCTTGAGCATTCTAAGGCGGACATATGCTTACTCCAAGAGACCCACCTCCTCTCCACAGATCATCACAGATTGAAGGCTAGGGCATTCCTCATCCAGTTGTTCTCCTCCAACACCACAAAATCAGCAGGGGTGGCCATCCTAGTGTCCCGATCCTTCTCGGGGAGGGTGCTACAGAATTAAGCAGAGATCAGGGGTCGCTTACTGACATACCAGTTTTTGCTAGGGGACACGGACTTTGTCATGGGATCTATTTATGCACCTAACGAGGGGCAGACGGTGTTCTTTCTCAAGGCTACAAGGGAGGCAGCTGCCTCCGCAGATAGGCATTTGCTGCTTGGAGGGGACCTCAATGTTGTTTTTGACAATGACCTAGATCGCTCCTGCCAGAGGACGACCCAAGCCGGGGTCTTTTTGCCTTCAGAGCAAGCACTGCTTCAGGAGCTAGGATTATCTGACCTTTGGCTACAATCCCACCCCGCACTCTTATCTACACCTTTTACTCAGGGGCACACAAAACCTATGCATGCCTGGACTATCTTATAGGCTCCTCTTCCCTCCTGACCCATGTGACCAATATAGATATTTTGACAGCCTCTCTCTCGGATCACTCCCCTGTCCTGGCCAATTTTCACGTCCCTTGCTCACCGCGCCCCCTCAGACACTGGTGCTTGCGTGACACGCTGCTGCAACTTCCACCTGTACTGACACAAATCCTGAAAGCCATCACAGATTTTCATTCCGAACAACGCTACTCCGGACACTTCCTTAGCTACGCAGTGGGCGAGTTTAAAGGCAGTCCTACGGGGGGAATTCATACCGATCTCTTCGGCTCACAATCGAGATAGGGAATGTAAGAGAGCGGAACTCACCCAGAGGGTTTTAGACCTTGAGCAGCTCCATCAGAGGAGGGGGGGCGACCAGAGCATGGCAGCAACTTTGCCTAGAGAGAAAACAACTTGCAGCCCTAGATAAAGATAAGGCAGAATACGCAGCCCTTCGGCTGCGCCACTCTTACTACACCGGCCGGACGGGTGCAGTCGCCTTCTTGATCACAAACTCCGCGAGGATAGACAGCGAAAAGGGGTCCAGACCATACATACGCCAGGGGGCGAGCCAGTGACAGGTGATGCGACTATAGCTGAAATCTTTTGAGATTTCTAAGTGGACCTCTACACCGGTGACCCACTTGATCCCCAATGTAGTGCAGACTAAATTGCTAGATCAAGCATGCCCTCTCTTTCCTCAGTGCAGACTGAGTATCTTGACAGGCCCATACAAGTGGAGGAGGTCATCTCGGCAATTTCCCGACTAAAAAAAAGGGTAAATTGCCAATCCCAGATGGATATACTACCGCCTTCTACAAGACCATCTGCACCCAATTGTCTCCCACTCTAGCACGACTGTTCAACTTTTCGAACACATTGGTATGATCCCAAGGGAGATGTTGGAGGTGGCAGTGGTCGTGATCCCAAAACCCGGAAAAGACAAGACGACCTGTAGCGCGTATAGACCTATCTCACTGCTTAATATCGATATTAAACTTTACACCGGCATCCTGGCGACCCGATTGGCGCCTTACATGACGCAACTGGTCGAACCAGATCAGGCCGGATTTATTTCACAGGCACAGACCAGTCACAACACTAGGTGCATATTACATCTAATAGAGAAAACGTCCTGCACCCAAGGCGAATATATGCTTCTGGCCATCGATGCAGAGAAGGCCTTTGATAGGGTGCACTGGCCCTATCTGGAGATGGTGTTGAGCTCAGCTGGCTTTGGTGAAAAGCCCCGCACCGGCATTTTAAACTGCTACAGGTTGACAATGGCGACAGTTTGCGTTAACGGCCACACATCTTCCCGGTTCTCTATCAGGAGGGGTACTAGACAGGGTTGCCACCTGTATACCCTTCTCTTCGCACTTTATATTGAACCCCTAGCAATCAAAATCCATTGCCATCCCCTAATTACTGATAGCAGCAATCACAATGACTGTCCTCCCCTAAATTTTATATATATTTCATACCCTTCCCCACTGAAAACTGTCTGGTTGGCTCCAGCAAACACAGGCAGACCTCTTGTGTTTTATATGGCACGGCCGCAAGCCGCGCTTCCACCACAAGGTTGCAATTCTACCCTTGGACAAGGGAGAAGTAGGGGTGCCCGACCTTCAGACATACTTTCATGCCACTCAGCTCAGATATCTGGTGGAGTGGCAGCGGCTGGAATCAGAAAAGCATTGGATGTTTCAGGACCGAGCAGTGGTTGGCAGACAAGGGATCCCCTTTCTACACAAGACTCACCAGCCAGCCAATCTTTATGCATCACACATCACAAGCACCAATATGGAATCCTGGGATCACGCCAATACTCATGCACAATTGACCACGTTCCCATCACCCCTCACACCACTATTCGACAACCCGGAGCTCCGACCCAGTACTGAAGCCCGAGCTTTGTGAGCCTGGCGTTCCTCCCCTTGCAGATCCCCCGGGACACCTTTTTGACTTAGAGGGTATTATCCCATTTTCACAGCTTCGGGAACACTATGGCCTCCCCGAAACAGAATGCCTGTCATACCTCCAGGTCCGACACTGGGTACTACATCCTCACATTAGGCCACAAGCGCAACTGCTATTATCCCCTTACAAAAAATGGCTGATAACTCGCACCTCTGATAAGAGTATTATATCTGATCTCTATAGGATGCTTCTAGGGCCCACCATTCATACTTATAATGCAGGTCGCACCCGATGGGAGAGGGACCTGGGGAGAACCTTAAATCATACGGAATGGGAGGGTATTTGTCACAGGGCACGGCACTCGGCTTACAATATGGGTCTCACAGAGACCTTGACCAAGATAGTTACTTACTGGTACTATACGCGGAGAGTGTGCACCGCTTTGACCCTCGACGTAGCGATCTATGCTGGAGGGAGTGGGGGGAGAAAGGAACATTGGAACACGTCCTCTGGAGTTGCACCCACATACAGCCATATTGGTCCCAAGTACTGGATGAAATAGATCCTCACTTAGAAACTCAGCTCCCTTGTTTTTCCTCCTATATCCTCCTGGGCCTGCCTAACCCATTGATGTATCCACTTAATTCCCAGAGGGGGCCACTAATAGCAATTGCCGTAGGGGCGGCCTTGCAAAATATCTTGATCCACTGGCGCACCGCCCAAATCCCTACACTCTCCGGCTGACTTCAACGGCTTTGGATGATACTGGGTATGGATAAAATCACACTCACACTGGCTGGTAAGGGGTCGGAGTTCCCTGAGTTGTGGCGACCCTTCTTGACCCTCCTGGTGTCCGAATTTCGAGTGCTGACATGCCCTAGATATCTTCGATTACTGTTTCTCCCAGACACGCAGATTCCTAGTGACAGCTCCACAAAAAGTCGCACAAGATGACACTGATCAGGGCGTAGCCTTCCCCTTTTTTCCTCTTCCCTTCCAATTTTATGTTTTTCGGTGGACGAGGGACGGGTGGGGCGGGTGGTGGCTAATGGTGGGGGTTCATTTGGGAACGTCTTTATTTGTTCTTTTCTTGTTAATTTTGTCGAACCGCTCAATGCTTCTTGCCTGTGGTAATGAAAAACATTGCGACCTTGTGGTCTCCTTCGCAATCTGTCATGGGACTTGAGGGTCCTGTTTTTTATTCTGTCTAAAAATTAATAAAAAGATTTAAACCATAAACGACAACACAACCAGACGTAAAATGATTGAAGAGAAAAAAATGCATCAAATCAAATGAAGACGATGTTGTAAGTTATGGTTAAATTGGAAGTTGCATCTGGGCAATCCTCTTGGACCTTCCTTCCATGGATGCTCCGTCCGTAAATCTTGGGTGCCACTACCTGCCTGGCGGATGCGGATTGGTAAGGTAAGTGTGAGTTGTTTTCCCAGTATAGGACAGGGTAAAGGCCGGCCTCTAAGCATAGATGGAAAAACAGAAAGGATATGGAAAAATCAAGGCAAAAAGTAAAGTTAAAATGCATAAATTAAGGAGGAGTGCAAAAAGAACACTTTCAGAGGCGGCATGGCTAAATCATGTCTACTCTGTTTCCAGTATTAACTTACAACAACAACAGGACTGAGGCAGTCCTGGGGCACCCACCCAACCTTCACCTCTCTTAGATTTTGAGCCAGACAGCACTGAGCTGTGCACACATATAAAGCAACACATCATTTTACAAATTAAGTAACTAAATCAATGCACCGCTGTCAGTCATACCACTACACTAGCCTCCACCACTACACAGCCATGTAGGTCTGGTGGGGTTGTTGTTGACTTGTTTATCTTTTAGGCCATTTCATGAAACACCCCAGTTATTCCATCAATCATCTCCGATCCTACTGACTGACTGCAAGTATAGTATGGTCATCAAGGTGTCCAACTCTGTAGTGTACAGAGTGAGTCCGGATTCCAGAATCAAAAATGCAATGGATAGGCCTCCATTAGTACAATTGTGTTATTAAACAACAAAAAGGGAAACATTGACTTGTGTCCCTTTTTTGTTTGTAGATTATACTAGTACACTTCCTGCACAACAACAACACAAACACCAATCACTCAGAGTCAACGTCCAATGCATGCCATCATTTACCTGTTCTTAAGGGGCAGTCCCTCTTGGCTCGGAAAGGAGGATAGCTATAATTAGTCAGGTTCTTTGGAGGGACTTGAGTCTCAACGAGGCAGGCACACATTTCTTGTGCTATTCTCCATCCAATGTCTGGCTTGAGGGAAATGGATTTAGGGTGAGTCAGGAGTGGACTGGAGCAGGATTCAGAGGAGTGGACTTACTTCTTCACTGACTGCAAACATTTGCAATTTCAATCCGGCAATAAAAGTGTAAGACTGTGGTAATGGATTTGCTGTGATGCCAACCGGAAAGACAGAGACACACACAAATAATAAAAGTAAATAAGCAAGAAAGAAAGTAACAAGTCGAAATTCTAGTTGTCAGGGAAGTAGAGCTCATCCTCAAACTCAGGTGGTTAACCCAGAAGTAGGTCAACTAACATACGTCTATGACCTAAGTCACCATCATCATCTTCCTGCTGTGCTACTTCAGGTATGGTGTAATCCGGTGGTATAAAGTGATAATTCATTTTGATCATGGTTAACCTCTCCACATTTTAGGGTGAGCGACTGGTCTTTCTTTCTCACTGTCAGAATGGCACCAGCAGCACTGGAAACATGTTCAGAAGAGACACTTGCGACAGGGCAAGACAGATAGTTTATCACTAGCCTGCTGAGCACTGGGCCATTGGCACCTTCTCCAATACCAATACACCAATGGATTCTGATCAATGTAGACCTCTGTTGAGTTATCCGAATAGGCCTGGACCATCCACTCAATGCTCAGGGGTGCTCCACTTTGCTCACCCTCTTTTGCCTTTGCCTCAGCACTGAGCCTAACAAGCCCTTGCTGTAGAAACCATTCCTGTGCCGACTTTGGTGGGACTGATGCTCCTGTTGTTGTTGATGTTGTTCTTGGTGTTGTTGGTGGTTTTGACTGCTGTGAGCCAACCACTCTGCCCTAAGACTCTGAAGTTGAACTTGACACCGACTGCCCTGACGTACTTGTTGTGGGCTGGAGTAGTGGGCCTCTAATTTCCAGCCATTCTTTTTGTAAGCGACTGGCTTCTGCAGCTATCCAAGTTTTGTACTTGGCAACATCCACTTCTGAAAAAGTAATCAATGTGTTAGTGTTCAGTAATGCTTTGTACAGTAGATCCAGAATTGTGACAGAAATTTAATGGTTAGATGACACAATGCCTCTTTACACCCTTGTATTTTCAGATAAGCAAAGGGTTAAGCTCTCCACCAAATCATATGCTTCTTTTTTCTTCCACACCTGCATACATTGCAGACACCCCCTTCAGCTGTTCATGTAGCATGTACAACAATAAAATACCTTGGCCCATAGTACAGTCCTCCTTGCAGACTTCATGTGTGAAGAGCTCGAAAGGAAGTAGCATCTCTGTCAGGCATTTAACTGGGCCCCATTGGTCCATCTCAATGGTCATGCCTTTAACAGTAGCATTCCCTCTTTGCATGACATATTCATTGATTGGTCTGTACTGCTCAAACAGACATTCAAGCATATATAAAGTTGAGTTTCAACGTGTTGGCACCTCCTTGATGAGTGCTCTAAACGGCACTCTATGCTCACTTTGAATTATCCTCAGCTGCTTCCGGGCTTTAAAAGAATGGCTGAAATGTGTGCAGATTCTTCTATAGGTGGTCAGCAAGTTGCTGACTCGTCTTCTTTATTCAGACTGTCTTGTGCAATGATGTTAATGCAGTGTGCCAAACATAGGACCCTCAAATACACACCATTGTACATTTCCCTACCTATATTACTGCCATTGTCTGTGGTGACAAAACCAATGTTAAGCCCTCTTTGGCACAGCCATTGAAATGCCTTGCTGTCTAAGTCTTCCAAAATGCATGCAGCAGGATGAGATTTCTCCATGGCGAACATGGCTGCAGTTGCAAGTTTCCGAGTTGCATTAAAAATCTCAGCAGTGTCAACAACACTTGCTGCAGATATCTTTTCTCTAACCCCCGCAAAAAAGATCCAGTGTGCAGTGATGCACATGTAATCAGTGGCTTGGCAACTAGACTGTATGTCTGTTGTCAGGTGGATAGTGTGAACAGCACTCTGCTGCAAAGCTTGTCCAAGCAATTCTAGTACATCATGATGTAGTGCTGGAACAGCATCTCTGGTGAAATAGGACCGACTGGGAACCTTCTATTTTGGGCACATGACTGTCACAAATTCAAGAAAAGCCACCCTTCCACAAAAGAATGAGGGAGGAGGTCCAGCGCTAACATGTTAGCATTGTACAAACGTGCCGTTGGGTGGTTGCGTTTTTTCTGCCCCTCCAACCTAATCATGCTGAGAATAGTAGCCTTGATTTTTTTCTTTTCTGGTGCCACTGATGCAGGTGACTTATTGACACCAGATGTTGTTAGGCTCAATGCACGTTTTTTCGTTGCTGTACTCGCTTGCCTTTGACCCCTTGGTGTCTCAACCTGACTCACACTCTGGTGCCACTGAGATGTTGTTGATGAGGATGTGGGTGGTACCACTGCACTGCTTGGGACAGGGCTACTTTGTGTTCAAGAGAAAATGTCTCCCTCTTGTTTACCTTCCACTGCGATCATGTCTTCTTCTGCTTCTTCTTTATTCCCATCAACAGCAATGAGTGTAGTTTTTGGGCCGCTCAGGTGTGCCTCCCTTTGGATCAAGTGGTGTTTTTCAGATGGGATGTTTGGCCTCCGGTACCATAGTTTGTACCAAGCTTACCCAGACTAACACCTTGTCCACAAATAGAGCATGTAGCAATGTTCACCTCCTTCATGCTAACTGAAAAGAAGTCCCAAAATGGGGAGGTCAACTTTCTGGTGCTGCTGCCACTTGCATTGCTGAATGAACTGGTAGGTGGGCGTGAAGTTTGACTCTCTGCAGTGCCTACTACTGAGGTGGTACTTGTGGTGGATGTACATGGCTCCCGGCAAAATATGGAAGCTGGAGGTGGTGGTGGTGGTATGCTCCGTGTTGGTGGTATCTGTGCCACATCCCTCACAGCAATATGGGATGGAGTAATGTTGGTCTCCATTGGGGCAGGAGTAATGTTCATGATGAGTACCTCCCTGTCATCATCCTCCTCTTCTACATCTACCTTCAAACTCTACGGCTTTCTGGAATCTTCCTTTTCCCTAGCCTTGTCTCGTGGTATGTCTCACTCTAAGACTGATGTGGTGGGATCCAAGTGGCGTCTAGATCATCAGAAGGGGGCTTTCAGAAGAAGTTAATGGACTAACCCTCTTTTTCCTTGCTGGGAGTCTGGAAGACAATGGATCTTCTGAAACTGTGGGTTGCTCTTCTTCTTCCTCTACAGGCAGCTTGATCTCCTGAACTACCCCTACTTCAAGAGTAACAACTACTATTGGGGGTGGTTGTGGCTGTTAATGCCCACTTATCTCAGTTACCGGCATATATTGGGTACTACTTTGCGATAACAACGTCAACAACAAGTCAATTTCAACATCACTGCTCGTCGCGTTGATGTGATTAGACTGGCTGAATCTGGGACAGACATGGGCTTGGGCCTAGGTTGATGGGGTGTGTCTACTGATGCGGGGTTCTCCCCCTGCTTATGACCCGCACACCACTGCTAAAGGTGCAATTTTTGGTTTCACTAAAAAGGTCCTGGGTGACATACAGGTCTTGGTAAGTCGCAGTGTCTTCTTCTCACTGGCACCTTTCTTGGCACTGGACCTGGTACCTTTCTTTGGGGCCATCTTGAAGATGTCAGTAGCACACAGTGGCACCAGTTGAAGAGATGTTTGTGGTTACACGTCACATTTGATCATGCGTAGCAGGACTTCTGTCAGGCAGTACAGTGGGTGATGCTGTCTCGTCCTCTTTTTTTGCACCTAAAGCAAAGAAGCAGGAAGAACTTCAGTGAAACGTGCATTCATTGTTGTGGTTCAATTACTAATAGTAGAAACAAACAAATATAATATATTTAACTTAGTGTGTGGTTGGTTATACTTGTTAGTGTTATTAATATTATAAAATGTATTACCTCAGTTATTAAAAAACATAACAATACAGTGTAGCCATTTGTGAGACTTTGACAATAATAAGGGTTTTCATGCTTGGTGTACTGTAGTATACAGTACACTAAGGAAGGATAGGAAAGTAGAAGAACAGAAATACAAATGTAACGGACCTGGTTTGGCATTGTACATCAAGTGGGATGCAGCATTAAGGGAGCTGCAGCTGACAATGGATGAAAGCATTAAGCCAAGAGGAACAAAGGAAAGACATGCAGGCCTATGGCAAAAGCACACTAACTACCACCAAAAAATGGCCACCAGCCACATGGTTACTCACAACAACCACAAGCAGGAGGCCTGGAAAACAATGAACTCAAGCAGACCTATATGGACACAGACTTTACAAAATGGCCCCTGGCCACATGGGGAGAGTCAGCCAAGGCAAATGCTGTCTCACACACTATTACAAAAACATTTACACGCTGGCCAGACAAAGGAGGCATGCTAAACAACACAGCTTCAATACAACAATGCCAAAAACAAAAATCCAGAGGGCTGAAAAATGTGAAAACCCCCAAAAAACACATTTTGCATTTCAATCCAATGCCATCAATGCTCTAAATGATTTTTAAATTCAACAGACGCCACAGAAACAGTTGTTTCATGCACCCATGAATAGCTCAGGGCCTATTCTTTGGAAAATCTACTGGCAGAAGAGGCCACATAGTGAATCAATCAATAACAAACAATAATATTGCAAATTTGTTAGAAAATGTATTGAACTGTATAGATTTTTGCTGGATAAAAGAAGAAAAAATGGCATGCAAAACAACAACCAGCAAGAAAGTATGGCCACCACAAAGAAGGCTTGCAGGGCTATGGCAAAAGCACACTGGCTGCCTTCACAAAATGGCCGCCAGCCACATGGTCAGGCAGGCCCCAACAACAAGAAAGTGAAGACAGACAATGCAGGCCTATGGCACAGGCACACTGCTTGCCTTTACAAAAAGGCTGATAGCCACATGGCCAGGCAGGCCACAACAACAAGAAAGGGAAGACAGACAATGCAGGCCAATGGCAAACGTACATGGAATGCCTTCACAAAAGGGCTGCCAGCCACATGGCCAGGCAGGCCACAACAAGAAGCAATAGCCAAGATGAACAAAGGAAAGAAGACATGCAGGTCTATGGCAAAAGCACTACCACCACCAAAAAATGGCCACCAGCCACATGCTCACTCACAACAACAACAAGCAGGAGGCCTGGAAAACAATGCACTCAAGCAGGTCTATATGGACACAGACTTTACAAAATGGCCTCTGGCCACCTGAGGAGGTTCAGCCACGGCAAATGCTGGCCCACTATTAAAAACACACACACACTGGCCAGACATAGGAGGTATGCTAAACAACACAGCTTTAATGCACACTGCTTGCCTTTACAAAATGGCTGCCGGCCACATGGCCAGGTAGGCCACAACAACAAGAAAGGGAAGAAAGACAATGCAGGCCAATGACAAAAGCACACGGGATACCTTCACAAAATGGCTGCCAGCCACATGGCCAGGCAGGCCAAAACAAGAAGCAATAAGCCAAGATGAACAAAGGAAAGAAGACATGCAGGTCTATGGCAAAAGCACTACCACCACCACAAAATGGACACCAGCCACATGGTCACTCACAACAACAACAAGCAGGAGGCCTGGAAAACAATGCACTCAAGCAGGCCTATATGGACACAGACTTTACAAAATGGCCTCTGGCCACATGGGGAGGTTCAGCCACGGCAAATGCTGGCCCACTATTACAAACACTCACACACTGGCCAGACATGGAAGGCATGCTAAACAACACAGCTTTAATGCAACAATGCCAAAAACGAAAATCCAAAGGGCTAAAAAAGGTTTGCAAGTCAACACCACACACATTCAACAAAGGCATTTAACCATTTATTTAACACACATAAAAAAAGTGAAATACCAATAAAACACATTTTGCATTTCAATCCAATGCCATCCGTGCCCTAAATGATGTTTAAATTCGAAAGATGTACAAAAGGGGGTGGTGATGGACGGAGCATCTGAATCAATCAAACACTCACACCCAGTCAAAAGATCTGGGTTTAATCCATCACTGTTCTTTAGCCCACTCTGCCACCCCAGTTCAGACATGGCTATATGCAAATCAGTCCAGCCCGAACTGCCAAGCCATGTCTTCCCTGGACCGGAAACAAGCTTCCGAGGACCGGTTTCTGGCATTCCAGCCGTCTTCAGCCCGGCTTGCTTGAATCCAGTGGCAAAGTGAGCAAGGGACTCACGTCTGAGCATACCCTGCCACACTTATGGTGGCCAAAAGCAGTAAAAAAGGGGGTGGTGATGGACGGAGCATCTGAAGCAATAAAACACTCACACCCAGTCAAAAGATCTGGGTTTAATCTATCACCGTTCTTTAGCCCACTCTGCCACCCCAGTTCAGACATGGCTATATGCAAATCAGTCTGACCCTGTGCCTCATGGGAACAGTCCAGCCCGAACTGCCAAGCCATGTCTTCCCTGGACTGGAAACAAGCTTCAGGGTCAGGCACAGGGTCAGACTGATTTGCATATAGCCATGTCTGAACTGGTGTGGCAGAGTGGGCTAAAGAATGGTGATGGATTAAACCCAGATCTTTTGACTGGGTGTGAGTGTTTGATTGATTCAGATCTCCGTCCATCACCACCCCCTTTTGTACCGCTTTTGGCCACCATAAGTTTGGCAGGGTATGCTCAGACGTGAGTCCCTTGCTCACTTTGCCACTGGATTCAAGGAAGCCAGGCTGAAGACGGCTGGAATGCCAGAAACCGGTCCTCGGAAGCTTGTTTCCAGTCCAGGGAAGACATGGCTTGGTAGTTCGGGCTGGACTGTTCCCATGAGGCACAGGGTCAGACTGATTTGCATATAGCCATGTCTGAACTGGGGTGGCAGAGTGGGCTAAAGAACGGTGATGAATTAAACCCAGATCTTTTGACTGGGTGTGAGTGTTTGATTGATTCAGATGCTCCGTCCATCACCACCCCCTTTTGTACCGCTTTTGGCCGCCATAAGTGTGGCAGGGTATGCTCAGACGTGAGTCCCTTGCTCACTTTGCCACTGAATTCAAGCAATCCGGGCTGAAGACGGCTGGAATGTCAGAAACCGGTCCTCGGAAGCTTGTTTCCGGTCCAGGGAAGACATGGCTTGGTAGTTCGGGCTGGACTGTTCCCATGAGGCACAGGGTCAGACTGATTTGCATATAGCCATGTCTGAACTGGGGTGGCAGAGTGGGCTAAAGAACGGTGATGGATTAAACCCAGATCTTTTGACTGGGTGTGAGTGTTTGATTGATTCAGATGCTCCGTCCATCACCACCCCCTTTTGTACCGCTTTTGGCCGCCATAAGTGAGGCAGGGTATGCTCAGACGTGAGTCCCTGGCTCACTTTGCCACTGGATTCAAGCAAGCCGGGCTGAAGACGGCTGGAATGCCAGAAACCGGTCCTCGGAAGCTTGTTTCCGGTCCAGGGTAGACATGGCTTGGTAGTTCGGGCTGGACTGTTCCCATGAGGCACAGGGTCAGACTGATTTGCATATAGCCATGTCTGAACTGGGGTGGCAGAGTGGGCTAAAGAACGGTGATGGATTAAACCAAGATCTTTTGACTGGGTGTGAGTGTTTGATTGATTCAAATGCTCCGTCCATCACCACCCCCTTTTGTACAGCTAGCTCAGAGGTCACTAGAAACTTTCTCGAGTAAACAAGAAGGTGTTAACTTTTCTGAATAGACAAGAAGGGATTCGTTTCTGACAACTGCATAAACATAACAACTTTGCTCCCCCAGAATAAGGAGTATGGGCCCGATTCACAGAATGAACTTAAGACTCAGTCCTAAACTTACTACTTTTGGCATTCACTGAATGCACTTACTACTATTGGTATTCACAGAATGAACTTTCAACTTTTGGTATTCACAGAAGTTAGGATTTTGTCTTAAGTCTGTCTTAAGTCTGTCTTAAGTTTGTCTTAAGTTTGTCTTAAGTCTGTCTTAAGTCTGTCTTAAGACAAACTTAGGACAAAATCTTAACTTCTGTGAATACCAAAAGTAGTAAGTTCATTCTGTGAATACCAAAAGTAGTAAGTTCATTCTGTGAATGCCAAAAGTAGTAAGTGCATTCTGTGAATACCAAAATAGTAGTAAATTTAGGATTGAGTCTTAAGTTCATTCTGTGAATCGGGCCCTATATCTCCAGAGTCGCGGAAACAATAGATAGCTATTTCACTCAGTTAATCGTGCATGCTTTGTTTCACCAGGAGTGCAGAGAAATAGAGAGACAGGCGTTTTCAATAAAAAGGTTATTTTTTTGAGCAGTCTTCTTTCTCATGCAAGAGAAGTAAATTGCCACAATTGCAATACTTGTCATAAAGTAAAGTGCGTAAAGTAAAATAAGTATTATGAAATAATACTGTAAAAGCATTGATATGGTTTCTAAGCCATAAGATACTTAAAATGGATAAAATACTTACAGTGATAAAATAATGACTAAACGTACTCAACTGGTGTTTCTAAGATACACCTACCCCGGTGTACCTAACCAAAGCCTAGTACAGGGAAGGAGTAGATGAGTTATCATTTTAGCCAAGAATTCTCTATGGGTCTAATAAGCTCCGTACCTTGGTTATAGAATGAAGGAGGTCTTGTATCTCTTTCTCAGGACTCGATCTCCCAGCAACTCGCAAGGGTGACAGGGAAACACTGGATCTGGATTTCTCAGCGGGAGAAAAGACAGCCTCTCTCTCAGTGCGTCAGTAGGGAGGGTCGGCTTCCTTCGGCACTCGCATCAGCAGGGCGTCGGGCAAGTAGATAGCTGATCTGCTCGAAACCACCATGTGTTGCTTAAGGCAGATGCTGGTATATTTATACCTAAAATGTGCCGAGTTTGATGCAAGGTTGGACATAAGACGTCACTAAGAACTCGTAGTTCTTCCAGGACTCCAGGAGTTCTAGGACAAATCAATACAGAAGCAGGGGGAATTCCTGGGCTGCTGGAGGCTTGGTTTGTTTAGGAACGCGTTGTGCTTTCTAGGAGTCTATGGGAGTAGCCTTGACGTATTTGGACTGCATTGGCTATGTCTTAATATGGGTATGATTTGAATGCTTATATAATGGTATGATTTGACATAACCACATAAGGGCGTGAAATCGGGAATATTTACTAGAGTCCTAGAATCATCTACAACAGATTCTTAAACAGGGCTTTAAGACAAAGTGAGAACTAGGTATAGTGTGCAAACAATGCACTTTCTTCCAAGACATCAAAGCACAACAAACCAGCTGGCGTTATTGCTTCTCTTTTATCCATTAAGCCCCAAATGTCGCCTGGGAAGAGTGACAAAAGCATCTTATCACACACACTTAAACGTAGATCTCCACTCGCAGAGCATTGGCATATACATGTCTGAAAATGCCATGCATGCAAATGAAAAAAATAATATGTTCATTCCAAGTTAGGGTTGGCTACATAATTCTGCATGTTACTATGGATGGATTTCAGGAATGCTGGAGCGTTATTTCTGTTTTGGGTTAGTGCCCTCTTCCTAGCCTTTGTATACATGTGCAGCCTAGCTTTCTGCACAAGTGCAAAATTCAAGAAGATACACTTTGGCTCCCCTTTCAAGTGCCTGCATTGGACGAAAAGATATCTAGAATGCAGGCAAGTTATCATTACTTCCAGTGAGGTGTGGTGTGTGTTGGCATCTTATGGGATATGAGAGAACCAAAAAAAGAATCAAATCCCTCGAAAATATTGTGATGTTAAAAAAAAAAAACAGGAAAAATAAAATCCAAAATGCAGCCTCGTTGGAGGAGAAACCCAGATAAATAAAACGCGTACCTCTAAATTGATATGATTATGTGGCACTTTTTTCTACCAATTGCAGAGAGGAGGACATGAAATGTTCTGAACAGGTGATTTTCCAAAATGAGCGGAAGATTACTTCCAACAACCGTTAATCACATTCTCCCAGTCATATTTCCTATGAAAACTATGTCATATTATCACACCACATATTGTAATGTTTTTCCATAACTTGGGGGATTATTAGAAATTCCGGTGTCTATTTTTATCAAAATAGACTTTAGACTATATTAAAACGTACCTATATTTCTGCAAAGAAGTTATGTTGCAAAATGTGAGATTTGAGTAATTACTTTACCCCCATTACAACTATGCTATTTCAAATAGAAAAAAATCGGAACTTGATTCAATTCCAGAGGCAGCTGCAAATTCCTCACACCCTTTAGTTTATGGGCCTATTCTGGGGAGTATCATGAAAGGGAGGCATGGAAATCTAATAAGCTTCTGTCACATTAGGAAAGAAAAGTCATTCATGTCGAACATATTTAGCTCTGTAGAATGCATGGGAAGCTGACGAGACGATGATTAATGAGGTATTCTGAGGATCACCAGATGAATCGATGGAACGACCTGAACAAATGATTTTCTAAAACGAGCAGATGATTACTAGCAAGGTCGCTATAGCGCGATTAAGAACTATACGCCATTATCTGCAAAAACGTGTTTCCAATTTGGTGTCGAAAATGGGTGTCGCGTGACGTTCTTTTTGCACAGAAAGGTTTTCTTTTCTAGTCTGCAAATCACTAGCAGACGCCTACACAGTACAGGGTCCACCTGTCATTATTTTCTACTCTGCACATCACTAGCAGACGCCTACACAGTACAGGGTCCACCTGTCATTTTCACTTACAATGTCAGATATTGGGAGAAACGGAAGAAATTGGACGCGAGGCACAGCAGTATTTTCGTCCGGAAATCTGTGTTAAAGTCTGGACATATTTTACAACTGCCAGAAACTCACAAAAGGATTTGTAGCAGGGGTAAATTAATGTATACATGTGAAGAAATCAGAAGTAGTACATCGCCATGATGGGTTTGAAAGTTGGCATTACAAAGCATGTCGTGGCCTGTACATTTCTGAACGCCCTCAGGAAAAGTATCCTGAAAGGCATTCAAAATAGAAATCTGAGCATTTTGCACCGTGGAAATTATCAGAATGTCATTCTGGCCAAGGGCTGGAGTGACTCTCCTTCCATGATCTTGAAGGGAACGCATGACCCCCAGATTTGATTTTGGGGTAGGGAAGGTTTTTCTTCATGGGGAAAAGTTACTAATTCCCTTAGAATTACTGGTCCATTTACCACCTGTTTTCAGCAATGGTGGCCAGTCTGGGGCAGAGGGTAGACATTATGGTGGGCAGGGGAGCAGTGACCAGGCAATGTTACCCATTGGCAAGGAGGTGTTCATGCAGGACCTACATTTATTTTAGTGGCTGGATTCATCTGTCAGTAAAATCGGGTTAAGTGTTTGATGTTGGACCTGGCCATCTCTGCAGGGTCGCCCCCAAACTTTTTTGCCTTTACCTTTCAATTTCTTGCGGAATTCATTTTTGTTGACCTTACAACTCTGTGCACTTTACCACTGCTAAACAATGCCAAAGTGCTTGTGCTTTCTCCTCTGAACATGATAAAATTGGCTTACACCCAATTAGCATATTTATTTTACTTGTAAGTTCTTAGTAAAGTGGTACTACATGTGCCTAGGGCCCGGAAATTAAATGCTACTAATGTCACCCCAAGGGTAGACCCTTAACTGCCACATGGCAGGGTGCAATGTATTTAAAAAGTTGGACATGTACCATTAGCATTTGCATGTCCTGGTTGTGAAAAGACCTAAATGGAAAGGGGCGACCACTCGGTCCCCCCGAACGTATGGTTGGGTGCCCCGATCTTCCCGGGAAACCATTTTGGGCGGGGGGCGTGTCCCGGCTGGTATGCCCGAAGCGGCGTAGCCGGGGCGCGCCTTTTCCCGCCCAAGAGGGGTTGTCCTTGACACCTACACCGATGACCACGCCCAGTAGGCGTACCGGAGGAGGGTACACGCCCTCCCGAAGAAGAATAAATAGAGCGGGAATCTGAAGAAGCGTCCTCTTGTTCCTGTGCTCTGAAGGCTGCACCCACTCGTTGCTCGTGAGCCCTCGACGGAACAAGGAGCAATTTTGAGAACTTGTAATTCTTGTGTTTCTCTTTCAGTGACTTTAAAGCGAAGGATCCAGGACCGTGTTGATCGACTCGGAGCGGATAATCAAGACCATGTCTGGCAAGAAGGCAGGAAAGGGTTCCGAGACAGACAAGGTGCTACGCATGTTGGTGAACAGAATTGCGGGCATGGAACGAAAAGTCGGACAAGTCCCAGCGCTTGGTCGAGATATGGCGGTCCTCAAGAAGCAACTGGCTGCAATGAACAAGCCTGGTAACCCTAAGAAGGTAATAGGCCCGGCCTTGCCGGGAATCGTCCCCCGAGGGTAGAGGGAAACGGGTCAAGAGGATGGCGGTTGCAGGGGAGGTTCCGGTCCCTGAGGTACCCCCGGTCACCCCTGTCACACCAGCTAATGACCCGGTACCAATCCCAGACGCGGGTCAACCGATCCCGGTTGTGATTACGCCAGCTAACGACGAGGATATGCCTCCTGAATTGGCCACCCAGTTGGCCGCATGGCTCAATAAGAAGGCAGGGGGTGCTACGGCGCCCGGAGACACGGCCGAAGAGGTTGTGAAAAAGACCTAAATTAGTTTCTATTAGTAGGGAGGCCTATCTCACCAATAAGATACCGATGGAGTTACCTTATTACATTTAATAAGCTGGAACTTCCAATTGGGAGCTGGTAGACAGGTTGAGTTTGTTGTCTAAAGAATTGTAATTAAAAGCTCTCTTTGATGATAAAGTCAGATTCTTTATCACAATTCTGAAAATGGACTTTTAGAAAGCTGGCATTATCTTTTCGAAACCGTTTAGTGACTGCAGCCTGCTCCTGGGTACCAGGTCAGATGACTGGGTGTAACTGGCAGTGTGTATTTGTGAATTGCTCCCAGGCAGTGAGACAAAGGGAACATAAGTGTTAGCAGGATGGGTCACTCTGAATTAATGAGGTGGAGAAGCTGGCACCTACCACAACGGGTGTTGACACCAGTCTATTGTGACCCCAGGCAATCTGGGGCCAGGGCATGGAAGCAGTAAATTTCAAAAACCTCTGGAACTTATTCCTATATCAAAGTGGGCTCAAGTATGAATATTGCACCCTAGACCTACTCTTCAGAACACTTCTGGACCTGTGGAAGACTCTGCCAGAAAGAAGGACTTCTGTGATGCTGAAAGGACTGACACTCTGCTTGTCTGCGGCCCTGAAGGCCTGTGTCTGCTGTGCTGACCTGCTGCCCTCTTGCTTGGGTGAGAAGGAACACACCTGTACCCACTCCCATCTTGGTGACTCAAATGGCTAGTCTTTTGTAACCTGGACTTTGCAACTGTGAGGCCTCTCTGCCAAGTGGTGCCACCACAGTACAGGACTCTTGGAAGTAGGCCTGAAGATTCTCTGTCATCCCAACTGTGGATCCAGCAGAAACCTCCTCTCTTTGACGCAACTCTGTGCAAAACTGATGCATTGACTCTGTTTTGAAGAGGCTTCCTGGACAAGGGCTCCACATTGACCTTGTAGCCTGCATTTTTATTGTAACCGCTGCTGCATGATCCATACCCTGTGCAGACCCTAGCATCGCATGTCTCTCATCAAAGCCAGCGTCGGCAATGATTTAGGACTTGCCATCACAAGCCCAACAGTCTTTTAGGAACCAAAGAGTGTGCATCGCATCTTTGATGCAAGACTTTGCATTGCAAGCACCTCATACTGCGGCCTCACAGCTCCCAAGAACTGACGCTGCACGATGCATCTCGGATTCACAATCATGCATCAATTCAGCTGAGCGACTCATCCTCAATGCCGGGCCTTGCAACGCTCCGCAAACATGATTTAAGATACTCAGTGGACTTAAGGTACTCTTGTTCAGTGAGCCTAATTGGGTCCCTGTAGCTGGGACATGCTCCATTGCGATCATCCTGAATGTATCACTTTGTATATGTCCAGCGCAATCAGATATCCACAATTGGCGCTTTGTATGTTTTGGTGCAAATTTCAATTAAATCCATAAACTTGCATATCTCTAGTTCTACTGATTAGACTTTTGTTGTTTTGGTCTTGTTTTATTTAATAAAACTACACTATTTTCTATTCTGATATAGGATCCGTTTTGTGTTGTGTTTTCATTTTACTACTGTTTGAAGTATTGCACAAATACTCTATACATTGCCTCTAGGTTAAGCAGGACTGTTATGCCAGGGACTAAACCTGACTTTGTAGAAACTTTAATGTAAAGAGAAGGATGGTTGGATATGCATGTTCTGAGTATCAACACTAGCAGCAAAGTCTCTGGAGATGGTTCTGAGAAATATCAGCAGCTGAGTGCTCATTCAAAAAACAAAATGGCTGAAACCAAAGGGACTGCAAAGCTTCCTAAACTTATTGGACACAAAGATCCACAAAAAACTCAACAGTTAAAGCAACACGAAACTAAAAAAAGCTTTATTGGGTGGGTGCCTGTCTGAACGTAAGGGTAAAAAAAGATTGCTAATTGGAAAGCCACCATAATTGACATTTATCACTGCATTAAGAATGGAGCTACAAACAATGTACCACAAAATGGGACACTCTAGAGATCAGTGACTGAATGGGGATGAACTAAGAATAGTTAAAGAATTATAACTGTTACATTGTTATGCTGAATCAATGCTACAACTTCCAAAACAGAAAAGGCTTCAAATATCTTCCCAACTATTACGGAGCAACCATTAAAAAAAGTAAACAATCAGCAGCAGTAATAGAGAAGAGCATAAAAATGAGTCAGTTGACTGAAAAAATGGGGGACTCAACAAGAGAAATAAATTCTGGGCTGGAAGCAGAGAATGGGCAATAAAACAGGGAGCAGGGGTGCTGAACTGCACACCCCAGGATGCCGCTGGCATTGCTGTCTGTGCCCTGAGGCGCCCCTAACTTCCTGCCAAGACTACCGCTGTGTGGGAGCAGAGAATGGCCTGTGAAACAGGGAGCAGGGGGGCTGAACTACACACCCCAGGAACACTCACAGCAGGATGTCTGCACCCAGAGTTGCCCTTATCTTCTTGCCAGGGCTCCCGCAGCCTGGGACACACGTTGGTGGAGCCCAGGCGTGGACCAAGCAAAGACGGGGCCAGGATCAGGCCTTTCTTCACCTGTCCATGGACAGACAAGACTGGGGCCCCCTCTATCATCTGAGTTAGAGACAACTTAAGGTGAAAATGTTTGCCTTTACATTCTATTAACTATGGGGAAAATGAGCAGGACAAACATTCACGCATCCCTCTGTCAATATTGATAGCATGCTGGAGAGGGTGGTTAATATTGTAACTAACGAAATCAAACTAAGGTAACACAGATTGTCTTTGGGATGTGAGGCAACACAGACTGTGCTCAACAGCTTTGTTACATCTGTTTCTGTGCTAGATGGAGGTGACTCCTTGCTTACCGTGGCTGATACTGACCTCTCTACTGGTGACATTAATGCTTTTGGGCTTGGCACCCTCATGAATCAACTCATTTCCACCGCTCCCATTACGACTGGGGCTGCAAAATGCAAAAGACCATCAGGAAAGCCTTTTGTACTAAAAGGATGGAGCCCCCATGCACTGGGTCACCACTCATGCCTAGACTGAAGCTACACCTGAGACATTTGACAAAGAGCAGCCCCTTATTAATATAT
Organism: Lissotriton vulgaris; assembly: GCF_964263255.1. Classification (NCBI taxonomy): domain Eukaryota; kingdom Metazoa; phylum Chordata; class Amphibia; order Caudata; family Salamandridae; genus Lissotriton; species Lissotriton vulgaris. The sequence goes on from NC_141696.1 coordinate 265,195,431, forward strand.
TATGTTCCAGAGTTCCTGATTTAATAGATTAGAAACTCAGTCCTCTGTTGGATCGTCTGGGTCACCTAGAGACTCTAATGGACATGTTTTACGTGCAGGTAATGGCTGCTAATTTGGATGCCTTGGCGAGTGGGGGTAATCACTTGACAAGCATTTTAGCCATAAAGAGTTCAGTCAATGGGGATCACTGTCCGCTGGACAGTCCTTCAACTGTGTTTTCTCCTAACAAACGTCTGCAATTGATTGATCGGCAGCCCCTAATGCCATGGTAACACATAATGGCCCCTCTGCCCTCCCAAATCTAAAACCAAAACCTATCTCTATATCTAATTATTTTCCAGAACTGGTAAGAGCACTGGTGTTACCCATCACTCCCCAAATGGGACTAGTTCTAAAATCAACACAGATGTGCTGAATTTTGCCTCCAGCTGCCTGCCCTTATGTCCTATTGTTAGCAGCAGTGCCTACACTTAAGGCACATCATAACAAATCCTGTGGAGAGCTGCATAACAAAGGTGCTGACTAGTTATGCAAGAACAAACAGTTTAATGTTATGAATAGGAGATAATTATGGTACGAAAAGTGGGGTTGGTTGGTGGTTCAGCTAAAACCATTGAAGGGGATTTACTGTAATACATTTTCGCAGACCTTCTTTGAAAATGCCATACTAAGACAGAAAGAGAGCCCCTCCCTTAGACATACTAAAATGTGTCCATTGCCCCAAGGCTATTTCTGTAAACCACCCCAGGAGGTATTACATCAGGCCCATTCTCTTTTGCTGATCAGAACAATTTGCGGTGTTGACCAACCTCAAAGCCTAGAACTGACTGACACCAATAATATCTGGTGGGGCTGATCCACCATCTTCACTCTAATTGTGCACATCCTTGATGTATGTTCAATCAGACACAGAGGGTGTTCTGGCTGGTGATAACATGGTCCTGAAAATACTAAGGGGTCGAATACGATGTTGTCCGGAAAGACTCCGAATGGCATTTGATTTGTGTGAATTCGATTCGGAACCCACCTTTTGGACCCACCCGGACCCGTTTCCCAACGAGCTACTCCCATGGCTGGGAAGTGTTAAAACTGTCTGACTTGGTTCCGAAAGGCATTGGGAGTAACCAAATCATTCAGAGCCAAATTGTAGCGGTTTACAGATTGCGTTTCCAGCTGAGCGATTAGAATATCAAATTTGGACAGCCTTTCCAAATCAGTTGTTCTGAAATAAATTGGTTGTTGTAATCTGACTTGGGGGGCCTCACCCAGGACCCTCGGAATCGGGCCTGTGGAGGTACCTATGGATCCCCGCTACTCATGCATGCACAGTGTGGCAGGCACCATGGGGTGCCCACCACAGGGTGCAAGGCTTTCTCCAACCACCCTTTTTGTCAATGGGAGACTGTGTTCTCGTTAGGAACACAGGCTCCTATTGAAGTCAATGGTAGTTTGACCGAATCATATACAGAAGCATCCGGATGATTCAAAATCACTCAGTCGGAGTTGTTTTTCAGAAAGCCAATGATCTGACACAGCCTCATCTGCCACCAGATCTCCAGTACACATATTCTTGAAAAAATTTAGTAAAGGCCAACTCAATGTCTTCCCTATCCTCCACACCCTGATCCCTGCCTTCTAGTTTGATCTTCCTGATATAATTACGTGACTTGTTAGCAAAGAGGGTTCTACTCCTCTTTGCTAACAATTTTCCACAATTCCCCCTTGATCAAATTCACCCATCTTACTAACTTCCCATTTCTGCAAAAGATTCTCCTCCATCATAAGTCTGAATTTAAGTTGCAAGTCCTCAACTTTACCAACCAAACTCACCTTTTCCACCCCCAGGAATTGCCCTGACTTCAGATTACCTTCTGCTTTCGCTAGCTGATCTTCAAGTGAAGCAATCTGCCTTTTTTCTGCTCCAACCCAAGCAGCCTAGGCACCCTTCAAGGACCCCCTTAACCAGGCATTTAAAGTATCCCGTACTACATGTGTGGGGGCTGAAGCTAAGTTCCATTTAAAGAAATCTGCTTTGTCCCCTTCTATCTTGCTCATATTATCTGATTGCATTGTATTCAGGGTCTACCTTCTAGGAGTCAGATTCAAGGAGAGCTCAATTTTTAACCAAATTGCAGCATGATCAGATTAATGAATAGGCAGATAATCAACTTATGGCACTTCCACAAAAAAAGGAAACAATTCTAGAATAGTGACCATTATTTTTTCTGTAGAAGGAATAGTTTCTATAGACACCACTGACCCTATGCCACACATCGCATAGATTTAAATTATCTAGCATAGAAAGGAGGTAGGCTTTAACCTATGGTGAAGTGATTTGAGTGCGGGGAGAAGATCTATCCAAATGATTGTTTAAAAGGACATTGAAGTCTACACCAATTATGAGTGGAGCCTCAAAGTCTAGTAAACTAGTACAGAGATTATTCAGGGGGACGTATCATCTTCATTCGGGCAGTAGTAGCTAGCCAAGGTATACAAAGCTCGGCCAGTTTTAAGTTCCACTACTATCCACCACCCTCTTTATCTGCCTGAGATCATTGTAGCTCTATCCCTGAATTTTCTTTAATTATTATAGCAACGCCCTTAGAGCAATATTGCTAGTCTGTAGCTATAACCTTATCTACACATCTTTGTCTTTTAAATAGTGCTGAACATTCAGGTTAAAACGTGAGTTTCTTGGAGCAAAAGGACCATAGCTGGGCTTTCTTTCAAGTATTGATGGAGCATACACTGCCTCCTTTGAACCCTTAAACCATTCACATTCCAACACATAAACTCCAAGAACTCACACCCCTGAAATCTCCACTTATCCCCCATCATCTTCTGTTATGGTCGCACAACATCTCTTAACCCCTTCTACTCTGAATGAGAACAATTTATTTGATATTTTTCCCTTATGCTCCCCACCACTTGTGTTCCTCATCCTAAAACCCCTCCCTTCACAGGGAACCCTCCATTGCTACCTATTGGCAAAGCCAATTTGAGGTGCTATCCACAGAATCCGGTATTACTGCTAACCTTAACTGTCACCACCAACTGCCTTCTATCGTAAGTGCCTTATCTATTTACCAGCCATACTGAAGCCATAAAACTATCCACTTCTTTTGGGAATTGAAAATTTGTCATTTTATGGGCCCACATCACTTTCAGAATTGCTAAAACACCTTACCTGTACTTGGGTACCCATTTCCCTTAAAGGCTCTATTCGCTTGCCCAGCTCCCACTGTCTATCTTCTGTCACACGAGAAACATCAGAACTGATTTTAAAGGTTAGATCCTAGACTTGCATGTTTTTTTTGCTTAAGGGCAGCCCCCAGAATTATTTTCCTTAAGTGAGTTAGACTGTAGGTTTACCAGAATTCTCCTGTGTTTCTTCGGCCCAGAGGTTAGTGTAAATTGTTCGCCATGTACCACAGAATTTCAGATTCCAGAATTGAAGCAGGTACGATGTGCGGGAAGGCTTTGGTCAAGGAAACTATTTCAACTATTTCAAAAGACTTAACGGTATCTCCTTCCGCCCCTTCCTTGACATCCAGGATCCTGATGTTATTCCTCCTAGAATTATTCTCTAGTCTTGCTAAACTTTCTGATAGGTCTTTCTCCCTTTGTTTTAATCTAACCACTTCCTGAGTGTTGTTATTAATGTCTGACCCAAGCTCCTGAACTTTGTTTTCCAGTACCTCTGTACAATGAGTTAGCGTAAATAGGTTTTCCTCAAGGCTGCTATATGTATCTTGAATCCTTCTCTAATTAGTTTCCGAAGTTAAAAATCACTATTCAATTTTGGTAGAGAGTTGACGCAGCATCCCTTAAACCTTGGCCAGACCTGGTGTATCATAAATACCCTCACCAACCTCATCATCCTGTTGGCTTGATGCTAAATTTGGCGCCGGGGCTTTATGTGTATAGGTTGGGATTTCTCTCTCCCCTCTCCATTTATTGCTGCCTCGTGGCGGGACAGAGTCATTCAGTAGAGAAAATCTATTAGCTGTGGAAATCTCTGGGTGGGACAGAGCACCTCCTCCTACTCTAAGGGTGCTCTCTAATGGGATAACTGTCCCCTGTGAGGCCTCCATGTTAGTCTGGGAGTTCAGATTAAAGTTCAACCTAAGAGAGGGTATCACTTCAGGGCCCCTCAGGACTGGTCTCTTCTTTCTCTCTTTTAGGGAAGTGTCTATCGTTTGTAAACGTTTAATAGGAAGGCCTTTAGCTTTTCCTTGAGAGGGTTCTGGGGGCTGTATGTGCTGCCTAGTAGCTGATTCAGCTTGTGGTTTGAACTCCCTAAAAAGAAAAGCGTTAGACCTGAGCTTATACCTTTTACCAAGGGATGAGTCATTAGCTGGTAGCACTAACAGGCCTGCAAGTTTGTGGCCCGCTACTAACCCCCCCTCGCTCTGGGCACTCCTTACCCTCAAATCAGTGTGGTTCATGGGTTCCATATGGGAAGTGCCACCACCATATTTCTGCCTCTCATCCCTTCCTTGTTTCCATTTGATGACTTTGTAGTAAGGTTCTTCTACAGGTTCCTCACCACTACAGGCTGCCTCTTCAAACCCTCTAGACAGCATGGCTGGGCTTCACCAATCCCTGGAGCCTGAGCCTGTACTGCCTCTGCTTGCCTTTCCCCCGAGGCTACTATCAGTGCTGTCTCAGCCAGGCTTCCCCCTGAACTACTTTCAGGATGAGGGAGGGCAGATCACGCTGTTCGGAAATTAGAGAGCGCACCTGCAGCCCTGAAAAAAGCTGAGTCTCCACACATCAACCAGAAGACAAATGAAATAAAAAAGAAGATCGAAAACAACACGCATATTTTGCAGCATTCCTTCGCATGGTAAGTAGCACAGCAAGCGGCGGGTGTTGCTGGTCGGGCACCAGAGTGTGTAGAGCAGCTCACGGCTGGATACCTAGCAAGCCACCTAGCTCCCCATCTAAACCCTCTGAATTGGGCTTGTGTGAGTACCCACGGGTCCCCTCTACTCATGCATGCACAGTGTGGAAGGCACCATGGGGTGCCCGCTACAGGTGCACGGTTTTCCCCATCCACCCTTTTGTCAATGGAAGCCTGTGTTCTAGTTTTGAACACAGGCTCCTATTGAAGTCAATGGGAGTCCGACCAAATTATATACAGAAGCATCCAAATGATTAAAAATCACTCAGTTGGACTCCCCGGACCCGGGTTGTTCAAAAAGCATTCCGGAACCAAATCGGTCAAAATGCTTTCCAAATGAGATCGTAATCGGTCCATTAGTCAGAACATGGCCTTTCTACAATCAAAGATAGAATTAACTGACTGTCTGCAGTTAATCAGGCAATATGATATTTTAATGTTTCAAGAAATCTGGGCAACTAGAGATAAAAACCTTGAGGGTTTTGAGTGTCATAATATCCTTACACCACCACCCAAAACTGGATGCTGCTCTGGTGGTCTAGCCATATGGATGAATATTGAAGGGGGGTGTTGTGTCAAGGCCATACCAACCCAAAATTATGAATTTCAGGTTGTAAGATATACCTGATTCATCTTTATAATATTGAATTTTATACAAAACCCAGATTATATTCATTAGTCTTTTTGATTACATTACTGCCCTTAGAAATTCGAAGGACACAAATACTAACCCAGTTGGTATAAGCCTAGGTGGCAATTTTAATGTTAAGCTGGCAACCCAGGACCCTTTTTTGGAAGTATCAGTATAGCTCAAGATTGCAATAGGGGAGCAGAGTTGATGGAACATTTGACAACTCACAATTTGAGTAATGTTATGGATGTTGCTACTTTTAACAATAATGTTATATAACAACCTACATTTAGAGTTAGGATTTGGTCTACCATAGTTGATTATGTTTTTATCTTTTCTAATTTAGAGGAATTTTTATTGTATGATAAAGTTGTTGTAACACATCAAGGAGACCATAACCTGATTGAGGTGGCACTCAAATGTTCCCCGTAGCCTGAGTACAAAACTGAATGTGGTGCAAGGAATTTGGAACCCTCCACAGATAATTTACGATTACGTGTGGTGGGAAGTTGACCCTGCCCAATTATTTCACAAAGTGGTCAGGCAGAACCTTGCACTGTTTAAGATTTACTTGACAGTGTACAAACACAATCTTGATGTAGTCACCACATTCTCTGTTTGAATTTTAAGATGGAGTTAATGAAACCTGCCTGATTAGTCTCTCACAGCCCTAGATGTTTTATCCATTAGTGAACCAAGAGTTGCGACAGGTCCATGCCCCAAGCCCAGGTGCCCTCAAGTAGTGACCTCATTAAAGAAAAAATATAAGCTGGCCACCTCACTGAGGAAGGAAATTGTATTAGTCCAACAATGGGATACGCTTGCCAATATGACAAGCCAAAAGAACAGTAAACTTTTTTGGGTAGCCATAAAAGATATGTGAGTGATAGGCCAGAGGTTAACACCAATTTGTTGTAATATAACTAGTAAAGTGTGGAAGGCAATTTTTCAGCGAAATACGCTGCTTCATCTCATGATAACGAGATATCCCAGCTGCCCATCTCTAAGGGAGTAATGATGTCTCTGGCCGAAGGGGAGGAAGCCATAAACAGAATATGGACAAAACGTTTTCAGGACTGGATTGGGTGCCAATAGATCTTCAAGAAGTATAGAACCCCCGATACGCCGCTGGAATAGGAGCAGGGAGGCCGAATCTAAGGAGTGAGACTATGTGAGGAAAACCCCATGCTGAACAGACACAAGATAAAGGCAAGCCAACCAAAAGGGCATTTGTCAACTCGGTGCCAGTCAATTAAATCTGGCAAATTTGATTAGAACAATATCGGTGGCTCCTATTACCAGAGCGTGAGCACCATTGTCAATAATCAGAAGATACCAGAATTCCTTCTATCATATTGAGAATTCTTAAAGCAAGCAGTACATCTAAACCCGGATCATACAATCGGGCTGTTCTTCCTTGATTAATCTGGATGAAACACATCATCTCAGAACTGGTCCTGAAGAAGGTTGTTTAATAGATTCTCCAAACCGAAACGCTGCGTCGACCCTTGTTCTTGTGAACATTTTAACTAAAATTGTATTTTTGTGTATATGTTTCGATTTTATTTGTTTTTAATTAACTGAAATTTTTTTAAAAATATTTATGTAAGCATAATTCTCTTTTGAATAAACACACACATGTATTTTTTGAAAACACCTTTGCCTTTCTTGTCTAAATTTGATTAATAATGAGCGATTCTATGTGATATGTATTGGTTGCTTTACAGTGCTGACATATATTGAGTTGGATGTCTCTGTAAATTGTGAGGTTTTGATCCATTGTGAGATTGGTATTCTCAAAAACAGGTTGGGGCACTACCAGATTGCCATTAACCATCTTGATGGTTAGTCAAGGGGACTTTTTGTTCCTTATCATCACTCCCCTGTCCCAGATTTACTAGATAAGGGGGCCTCCTTTACTTTATATAAAATAGATCTCCTCAAACATAAACCAGATATTTGGGCCAGCTCGTGCTTAATGTTTTTAATAACCTAGCTTGCCTGCCCTTACCAAGTACATGATAAACCACTGTTATTGCACCAATTTGTAAAAAGGGTGACCGCTCCCAGCCTGTTTGCTACAGGCCCATTTTTAGGTCGAGCATTCGAGACCTCTTGTATATACTTTAGTATATACTTATTACATACTTCTATGTGTATGTACTTTGTGGGCTCTGAAGATCAGCCCTATGACTTGTCTGCTTCCACTTAGGGTCTTTATTTTCATTCAACTGCCTCTATTTAACTGTCTTGTTAGAAAATGACCAGCAGAAGTCAGTAAAATACCAGAATTGTTTTCTGCTGAGGGTCTTCCTTTTTTAAATTTTTCTGGCAACTGCCTCTATTTAACTTTCTTGACAGAAAACGATCCGCAGGTCAGTAAATTACCAGAATCACTTTAGAATTCTGTAAATTGCAGTGTATAGAAATTGTCTTCGACGAGCACCCGTATACAATATTATTTTTTTCAAATCTTGTATTTTCAGTGATATGACAACCGAAGGACCTGATTTTACATTAAAAACAGTGCTCTGGACTACACCATTTCCTGCTGAAAGGCAATATTTCTCTCCATGTGTTCCCATACCTTGCGTGTCACACAGATTGGTGCTTACTTTCCCTCCATGTTAAAGGACAGTAGATGGTTCAGCACCCAGCCTAATGGGCTGCATAGCTAAATACATATAAGTTCCCAAAGGCGAGACTGATTGCATTTCAAATGCTTGTTCTGATAGATACCACACTGAAAATCCTTGGTAGGGTCCTGTACAACAAGACTAAAGATTGAGCTGAGGAGAATTCTATTCTGCACCCCTGTGAATATGTCTTTAGAAATAATGTAGACACAATCGACCAGTTTCTCAATCTAAACTTAATAATTGGAAAATATTCTATTCCCCAACGCTCACCGATTTATTTGGCTTTCATGGATCTGACCTCAGCCTTTGACTATGTCAATCGATCAAGGCTGTGGTCTATTCTTTTAGAGAGTGGAATTGATGAAACACTAGTGCATTTTTCAGCCTTTTTACACGGAGACATGAAGGCCACGATTAGAATTAATACACACAGAGGAATTTCTAATGATATTGTGTTTTTAAAGGGGTAAGACAAGAGTGTGGTTTAGCCCCATTACTTTTTATTCTGTAAATTAATAATTTATATGCACTTTTAACAACCCTTGCTAAAGATGTCCCAAGAATCAAAGGCTCGATCCTCCCATCCCTGTTATATGCAGATGATGCATTCTTATTGGGCCGCACTCCAAAAGCTTTGCAAATTTTAATATGGGGCTTTGTGTATTTTATGGCCTTTGCAGATTCACACACTCTTTTTACAAAATATTTTATCTTTGGACTGAGAAAGCATACAATAGATGTCCTCTCAGTTGACAATCAAAGTTTACATAGCACATGACTATTCCTCATTTGGGACTAGTTTTTACTTCTAACGTTTTTTGGAGGGACCATACTGTATACTGCAGGAATACGTTCTCTAAGTCAATTAATGCTGTACTTAGCTTACACCAAAGGAGGAGGGGGGGCTGTAAAAGATGAAAAATTAGTTGGCCCTTTGTTGAATGAAAATATTAAAATTGAACCGTAGTTTATATTAATTTCTGTCTTTTAACCTGCTTTCAAATAAAATGAGCCCACTAGTCATAGTGACATGTTGCTCCATGGTGCACAGCTGGTGCACAGAGGGTTAAATTGAGTTGTCTGAAATTCAGCTGAAACCAGAAAAGAATGACAAGTGAACATGAACGTGCCCATTCTGCTGTAGCTCCAAGTTGTTTAATGATTCACTAGCCTTTCACCTATGTACAGAGCCAGTTCAGTCAGTTCAGCGAGCCCTTTCTAGGAATCGTTCGCTGACCTAGGACGTGACAAGTTTGGCCTGCCCTTGCCCCGTTAAGTGAAGAGGCGAATTGTTTGCTCAGCACAGATAGCATAGATAGCAAGTGCGTCATTTGTGTTGGAAAACAGAAAACACGGGCCTCTGCTGATAGTAGATCAACATTGCATATTGACATTTCAAGATAACCGGCCAAGGCAAGGCTGAAAGTCAGGAGGTGGTAGTTTAAAGATTAACCTGTAGCTGCATGGTCAGATGTGTCGCAAAAAATGTAAATTGTGAACGTAGACATATTTTTGAAATGCACCTTGATACTGTAATGTACACGTGGACCTAATTCTAGCATGGTCACACCATGATGTAATTTATTAATGATTAATGTATCCAGGTTCTGAAAATTGTATATAAGAACTGGCTTGCTTTCTGAAAAAAACAGATCACTTTGCACTCCTGCAAATTGTCTCAGCTGCAGCTTTATTGGCAATAAAGCCACTTTCTTTTGAAACCTTGAATGTGCCCTTCTTCTTGTCCCTATTAATACATTTTTTTTCTTTAACAGATGGCGCCGTGACTCGACAGGAACTGATGGTCTCTGCAGGGGATAAAGAACTGCTGTCTTTGGATTCTTCAGGAGCCTTCCTGTCTCGGTGTATTCTGCGCAGCTACTGAGAGGACTTGTTTCCTGACACGCCCAGACGACAAGGCTCCCGTTGATAAGCCTTTGACAAAAGACACCACCAGCTTCCTTTGAGGCATCAGGTGATTTTGCCACAGCTAAGAAGGGTGCATACAACGGCATACAACTGGTCTGATGATCAGGTAGGCAGTGCTTAATTGCACTGAACTCAATTTTATCAATTGAATAGTGTTTTTCTAAAATACATCAGAAAGTACAAACTGAGATTCATTAGGGGTCTCTAGGGGAGGTCTGAGGGCGCCTTTAAGATAGGTGCCTGAGGAGGACTGTCCAACCTGTGAAAGATCTTAAGGATCCCAAGGACAGGAGAAGGACCGTGGGTGGTCGCTTTTAGGAGAGGGACCGTGGGTGGTCGCCTTTAGACAGAGCATGCTTCTGAAAGACGTCTAAAAATTAAAAATACACATGCATATTGTTGAAATAGGTCATACAACTGTATCTTGCAAAAGTGTTGAAAAATAGCATAAAAAAGTGTGTAAAGTAGTGTAAAATAGTGTATTGTAAGTGCACTTTAAAATAAAAGGAAATAAGTGATAGAAGAGGAAAAATAATAAAATTAGTAACTAAATAAAATTCAAAATGCTTAGCAAACTATTTTTGAGCACAGCTAAAGGCCGCAGGGCAGCCTTAGATGTCACTCAACCAACACCTCCTCGTGGCACACCAGCATGGTACGTGTCACGGAAAAAAGGGTACCATACAGCTATTCATCTAGATCAATGGACTCATTATACCAGGAAAAATCCTGATCTACAGTGGCCAGAATATGGGACATTTGACAGAGCTAAAATGCTTTATTTAGAAGATTGTTTAAGGGAACGTGAAAAGAAAGGGAAGAAAGTACGTTTATTACAATGGGATGCATTTCATGCATGGCGGTCATACGCCGCTAACAGATGACCAGGGGAACCTAGGACAACGAAAGGAAAAGCTTTGGCACATGATAGGGAGAAGGCAGAAGAAAGATGTGTAACAAGTTGTAGGGAAAAAGAAATGGAAAGCAAAGACAGCAGTGAAGTGCACCAACAACAAATCTTGGATTCATGCCAGCCACGTCAAGAGGGCACCTCCTGAGACTGCATCCAGCCAAGACCCAGGTCAGCAGCACATGCCAACACCAGAACTGATCAAAGAAGAAAAAAGGTACAATTTGAGGTCTACAAAGAAGAAGGAGATGAAATGTCAGTAATTCTGGTACCTGATCTTCTGCAGGAAATAGATGAAGTACTACTATTAGATATTATCCTAACAGATATTTTGACAACAATTTTTGACTTTGAGAATAGCAGTGAAGAAGACAACGAAGACGCACTCAGTTACCTTGAGGAAGTATTTAGTCAGCTAGAATACCAACTAATGCAAGATTTAAATAGTATAGCATTACAAGAAGCCTTGAATAGAGTACTTGCTGACTGAGAAAAATAAACTAGGGTATATTGCACACTACCACCAGGAATACCAGCCTGTCTGCATAACAGGAAGAGACTACAACAATTCATCAGGGAAGTTCTTAGTAAAAAGTGGGCCAGTACAACGTTGAGTAGATGAACTGATCCAGGAGGTATTTGCGAGTCCTCCTGTAACTGCATAGTGCCCGTGCCACTGCAGTAATTAGTAGATGAACTGATCCAGAAGGTATTTGCGGGTCCTTCTGTCACTGCGAGCACCCGTGCTGCTGCAGCAACCAGCAAAGGACTTGAACGGATCCAGAAGGAATTTGCGGGTCCTTCTGTCACTGCGAGCACCCGTGCTGCTGCAGCAACCAGCAAGGGACTTTTTCCAGATCATCAGGACAGCCAGCTTCAGAAAGATACATTTGGGGTGAGGTATAGTGGACACTCCTGTAAAAGTAAAAGTGGCTGCACTAACAATTGATATTCATGATCAAAGGGTCGTGTCTTATAGGAATTACATGCATATCTTTGGGAGGAGAGAAGTACCAAAAAATACTCAGAGACCATCTGAAATATTAACGAATAGCTGTTCGCAATATATTTTATACTACAGCCTCACCTTATATGTGTTTATGCTTTTTGTGTGTTTAGCTTATATTATAGTAAAGATTCATAGTGATAATTCACAACATAGTGTCATCAATAGCACTACATCCAATTAAAGAAAGTATAAGAATAGATAGATATGGATAGGGAAAATACAGTTCTAAAAATGAAGAAAAAATGGTACAAGTCTAAAATGTGCATATCTGGGGTGATATTCTGTCTGTTATTATTAGCATTAATTACTGTATATCTATTAGATGTGTTTTATCCCATGGAAAAGTTGATCCCAACACCAACAACACCTGCTACAATACCTGCATACACTTTGTCACCTGAAGAAATAGCCCGCAGAGAAGATATGCACCACAATTCCTTTGTGACTTTGATGCATCATACCAATAAGATATTAACAAGGGGAGATTGCTGGATATGTTTGCAATTCCCAGCTTCTGTAGACCAAAGTTTGCCCCTGGTTCAAGTCCCACTACCGTTTGCAGCATCCTGTTATTCCATTTACATAACAATAGTAAAAATAGAACTGATAGCTGTTTTGCAGAATTTAAAGAAAAGTACTGCTGGTGCAGGGACAACTATGGCCCCACCTGCAGGAACATTATATAACAAATATATGGCAGATATTCTGACACTAGGGAACTGCACGGAAGTGACAGAACAAAATGCAACATTTCCCCTGTCTGACATCTTTACTCCGCTCTTTCCAAATAAGAATACAAGCAATAGGATAGCAGGCCCATCAAAAGAGGCACATAAGAATATACCATTTTTGAAGTTAAAATTAAGAAAACACAACGCAATAGGGAGTATATGTATTAAGAGTAATGGGACCTATCAGGTGGGAAATAGCACAAATTGTAACATGACATTTGAAATGACGGCCGGAAATATTAGCATTCCACTTTACGTAGGTGACTCAATTTATTTCATTTGTGGAGAGAAGGCTTATACATGGCTTCCAACAAATTGGGGTGGTTGTTGTCACCTAGGTTTTGTATTACCTGCTATAGCAATAAAAGACACAAAAGAAGTTCGAAGGGACATGCAAAGACATGCACCACGGCGATGCAGGAGAAGTGTGGATGTGGATCGAAGAGATACAGCATCACAGATAGCGGGTGACATATTTAAAGGAGTGATACCATGGATTGGTCCAGCTATCAACTCCAGGGATATACGTAGATTATCCAGGCTACTAGAAGCAACAATAAATGAAACAACAAGTATACTTGAAAATATTACAGTAGAGCTTCAAGCTGTGAGATTAGTTTCGTTACAAAATAGAATGATTCTCGACATGATGCTAGCAGAAAGGGGAGGAGTCTGTGCAATTATAGGGGCGTCCTGTTGCACCTATGTCCCGGACTCCTCTGTTACTGTCAGGGAAGCAATAAAAAGATTGCATCATATAGGTGTAGAAGCACATCAGGATTCTGGTACATGGGATATAGGAGGTTCACTTTGGAGTTGGTTGAGCGCATGGGGTTGGAAGATAGGAATGGTGTTCATAACAATTTTCCTACTAATAATAGGCTGTTATCTATTAGTTAATTGCCTGCCAATGTGCTGTCAACTATTGGGACAGCTGACAAAATGCCAAGTGAGGAAATTAAAGGAAAAAGAAAGAATGCTGATGCAAACAGTCACTACTGAGTTAATGAACATAGACATTTCTGACAATGATAAGAATGAACAATATAATTATTAAATTGTGATATGCTGCGTGATGAAATTATTTTAAACTGAGGTTCAAAGGGTCGATTTGTAAAAGATGAAAAATTAGTTGGCCCTTTGTTGAATGAAAATATTAAAATTGAACCGTAGTTTCTATTAATTTCTGTCTTTTAACCTGCTTGCAAATAAAATGAGCCCACTAGTCATAATGAAATGTTGCTCAATGGTGCACAGCTGGTGCACAGAGGGTTAAATTAAGTTGTCTGAAATTCAGCTGAAACCAGAAAAGAATGACAAGTGAACATGAACGTGCCCATTCTGCTGTAGCTCCAAGTTGTTTAATGATTCACTAGCCTTTCACCTATGTACAGAGCCAGTTCAGTCAGTTCAGCGAGCCCTTTCTAGGAATCGTTCGCTGACCTAGGACGTGACAAGTTTGGCCTGCCCTTGCCCCGTTAAGTGAAGAGGTGAATTGTTTGCTCAGCACAGATAGCATAGATAGCAAGTGCGTCATTTGTGTTGGAAAACAGAAAACACGGGCCTCTGCTGATAGTAGATCAACATAGCATAGTGACATTTCAAGAGAACCGGCCAAGGCAAGGCTGAAAGTCAGGAGGTGGTAGTTTAAAGATTAACCTGTAGCTGCATGGTCAGATGTGTCGCAAATAATGTAAATTGTGAACGTAGACATATTTTTGAAATGCACCTTGATACTGTAATGTACACGTGGACCTAATTCTAGCATGGTCACACCATGATGTAATTTATTAATGATTAATGTATCCAGGTTCTGAAAATTGTATATAAGAACTGGCTTGCTTTCTGAAAAAACCAGATCACTTTGCACTCCTGCAAATTGTCTCAGCTGCAGCTTTATTGGCAATAAAGCCACTTTCTTTTGAAACCTTGAATGTGCCCTTCTTCTTGTCCCTATTAATATTTTTTTTTGCTTTAACAGGGCCACCTCACCTTTTTTTTTTTTTTTAAATGTAAAGCTCAGTGTACATCTACACCAACTTATCGGGCAACGGGTTAGGGCATTTCCAATTGCTGAAATATCCAGAATGAAGAGAACAGGTTCTGCCACAAGCTCCTGGGCACCCCAATATCTTGGCCCCAATTCGTGTGTCAGAGTGAACTAAAATTACACTACGTTGAAGATGAGAGGTACTGGGACCTGAGAGGATTGGGGCAGCTTCCTCAGCATCCCCTGATGAAATTCATTTTTATCTCTACTGATGAAGGGCAATATCCAGAAACACATGTGTCTAGAGATTTCCAGAACAAACCTGCACCAACTTTGGTGAAACACTTCAGCAACAATTCAAGTAATCATTTAAAGTGAACTGCATTTACCATAATGCTAGGGGGTGAATTGTGCTGGGAGGTGAAGCAGTGGTGTGCTCGCAACCCCCTTCCTTTTGAAAAGGCTCCCTTAAGTCATTGAGCTGATGAGTTTTGGAGAAGTCCCTGTGCACCAGAGAGAGGTACTGGGACCTGAGAGGATTGTGGCAGCTTTCTCAGCAACGCCTGATGAAATTAGTTTTTATCTCTACTGATGATGGATAATATCCAGAAACACATGTCTAGAGAATCACTGCACTAACCGGCACCAACTTTGGTGAAAAACGTCAGCAACAGTTCAAATGAGCATATAAAGTGAACTACATTTACCATAATGCTAAGGGGTGAACTATGCTGGGATGTGAAGCAGTGTGCTCCCACCCCCTTCATTTGAACAAGACTCCCTTTAGTCATTGAGCTGACAAGCTTTTGGAGATGAACCTGTGCACCGGAGAGCGGTACTAAGACCTGAGAGGATTGTGGCAGCTTTTTCAGAACCCCTGATGAAATTTGTTTACATCTCTACTTATGACGGATAGTAACCAGAATGAAAGTGGCCTAGCACCACTCTGGCAACTAGGACTCCAACACGCTACCACGTATTATATGCTATTCAAATTAAGCAGTTTATTTCATATTAAATCAAGAATTACTGAATATTCATCAAAATTTATAACAGAGACCTTTTAACACATTACATAATCAAATCTACAAAAATATATAAATTCATTATTGCTCATGAACATTCCGGTTTTGGCATCACAACCCAATGGATGTCCCTTCATCAGGGGTTTCTGTTGGAAAAAAACAAGAAAAAGGAAACATATTTCAGACCATGCACAAATCATTTAACATGAGCTCGCTGAAAAAACATATGCATGTGTGACAGTCTTTTCATTGCTAATTAATATTTATAGTCAACACTTCTTACTACTTCTCTTACCAAACTTTAGATCAGTCCAACTCACTTCTTACCATCCTGATGGTTTCAATCATTGCCTATTCTATCCCAAAACAACACTGACCTTTATTGAAAGTGCCAGTTGATGAATGAACTTCACCAACAAAACGCGTTCGTTTCTCTGCAGAGACCCTGCTGGAAACAGAGTTCAAGAATATTAGGAACAAAACTCATATCATAATAGTGGCGAGTACCAAAAGAAAGACACGAGTGCTCACCCTACTTGCGGACAAACATCAACACAGCAGAAATTCCGTTCTAATCTTTGCGATCGTAGAATGTATCACTAGGGAATATCCCCAAATAGTAAGTCCAGAAATAGAAGCAACCTGTGAAAACAAAGTTACTTCGTTTCATGCCTCAAGAAAAACGTGCATTTTTGCAAAAAGACAGATCTAAGTGCACACATGCCTGCTTACCTCAAATGCGAGTACGCGCTTTGAGAAACACTCGAATCTTGTTGTGACGAAAGATCATTATGCCGCCAGTATTAGTGTTGACCGAGCACACTCCCCAGGTAGTTCTACAAGAATTACAATGATTTTGAATTACTAAATGCACAGAAGCAATCTAAGAGTTTCTAGCAAATAGCTAGATTACTAGCTCACCTCACAAAGTAGATGCAACTGATTTGAAAACTGGTTAAAGAGTGTTGCTCGCAGCGCTGAAACAAAAACAACACCGTAAATCCAATGTTCAAATTTGTAACTCTGGCACAACAACCACTGTGTACCACGCTCACCTCTACTCGCATGTAAACGTCGAAAAGATTCTGAACGCCAGACGGAACAAACCACCATTACATGCCGCATCTACTTCTACTTCCTGATAGGTGTCATGGATACGGCAACGTCATCACGGTTCTAACAACATTCAGGAAGGACTATTCCCTGAGACAACGTTTGCTAGCAAAATCATGGATATAAACAAAAGACTTTAGATGAACAGAAATGTCATATACACGTTGATATGAAACTTCAATTACAGAAAAACAATCAATTTTTCTTGGTTGTTTGTGCATCGCATACAATATAAGGTTTTACAATTTGCACATATCACATGGTTGGCAACAATTAAAAATAACAGGTGATTGTGTCGGCAAACTCATTGTGGTAGCAAAACATAGTAAGTTCCCCAAAACTATGTACAATATACTGTAGTCATGTTTTATGTGTGTAGGAACTTAAATGGAATTTGAGACTTGTTGT
Source organism: Lissotriton vulgaris (assembly GCF_964263255.1). Classification (NCBI taxonomy): domain Eukaryota; kingdom Metazoa; phylum Chordata; class Amphibia; order Caudata; family Salamandridae; genus Lissotriton; species Lissotriton vulgaris. The sequence goes on from NC_141696.1 coordinate 265,212,722, forward strand.
GTAGATATTTAAAGGAAACACGACATTTCCAATTTGTCATTAAGCCCATGGGGCATCAAGGTTTGAAGTTTTTTAATCCAAAAGACTTCCCTCTGGAGGAGGATTTTAGAGTTGTCAACTCCTGGGGATCTTGGGACTTTTTCTATTATCTGGAATTTCAATTGTGCAATTGTGTGTCGTTCTTTAACCCAATGAACTGCCAAACTTGAGGTTGTGCTTTTGTTTCGGATTCTGCTCTTAAGTTCCGATAGTCACATTTTTATCTTTCTCTCTGTTTTTCCAACATAGAGTAGTCCACACGGGCATTTTATCATGTAAACAACATGCTCTCAATCACAATTCGTACTATGTCGTAAATGAATGTCGACTCCTGTCCTTGGGTGCAACAAAATGTTTCCTGGGATTACATCATTGCAGTTTTTACAATTCCAACATTTAGTAGTTCCACTGGGTTTTTCAGTGGGTACATTCAAGGCAGGTTGTTTTTTAGTACTGAGAAAGTCTGTGAGATTCTGTGCCCCAGTGAAAGCAAACAGTGTTTTTTCTTTGAATAATGATCCGAAATCTGGTTCTGTTTCCAAAATCTCCCAACGTCTATTGATAATATGTTTTATGTCTCTTGATGGCGTTGAATATTTAGAAACAAACACCATTCCTTTAGTGATCTTCTTGGATTTCTTGACTAGCAGATTTTCTCTGGGTGTCAATCGCGCTTTATGCAATTGGATATCCAAAAGTTCTTCTGGATAGCCTCTTTTCATGTAATTCAGTTTCTGTTGTCGAAGTGTTATTTCGCATGTAGAATCATAAGACGATTCTCAAGAATTGAGATACAGGTACATTGTTAATCAAATTAGGTGGAAGACAACATTGGTACAACAAAGCATTGTTTTTAGCAGTTATTTTTTTGAATACACACATTTTGATTTCTCCAGCGGTTAGTTCGATCCAAACATCCAAAAAGGATAATGATTTCCCCCCATAGGTGAGGACCTTGAATCAAAGCCACTAAGATTCTGGCACAGGCTCTGGACCACCACTGAGCTTGTACATTACAGGCAAGATCTTATCCACGTAATGAACCTGAACCATTGCGACAAAATACCATGGTTGGCTTTTGTAAAGAAAGAACTGTACCGGTTGAGTCTCCATGAGCTTTGGGAGGCCCCTGAGATAGGCTGCCAAAAAGTTTCCCGGAAAAGACTTGTGGAGATTCATAAGGAGAGAAGTCTTGCTTCCCTTGTGCTTGCACCCCACAATAGGATTTTAACTGGACGATTCCTGAACTCCAAAAATTCTTATTACTTTGAAAGTTTTATGGACATCATCTTCCCGATATTGGCAAGAAAACTTTTCATCCAATGGAGGCTTGGCACCTTGCCCATTAAATCCTTCACATGTAAATGGGCTAAGGGTGAAGACAAATTATGCCCTGGCTGTAGCAACCATGATGAGGAGGAAATTCATGTTCTGTTCTTTTGCCCAGCCTACAATAGAACTAGGAAACACTGGCTAGTGCCTCTATGTAGGAACTTGGGCGTAAGGAGCTTTGTGATCTCACACAGAATTTTGAAAACAAATACTTCCCCTCATATAGTATTTGCTGTTGCAAAATTTCTAATGGCCATGTGGCACATTAGGAGGAAATTACTAAAAGCCTGATTACCCAAGGATGGAACTGTCATATAGTCGTATTGCCAATGTATCATCTGATAATCAACTGGGAATGATTTTCGCTTTTATTTACTCTTTCAAAGTATGTTTTATTATAATGTTTTAATATATCATATAACATGTATCTTTTTGTAATGCATGTTTTTATATGTATCTTTTATGGCCTAAATGGTCGAAATAAAGAATTTTTGGATTGGATTTGGATTTGGATAATGATTTCTGATTAATGCAATGTGTAAATTGAATTCTAGGGTCAACCATATTCAACGTGTGGATGTTTGCCAGTAAGGCAGACTCTGATTTTTTCTATATTAAAAAAGATATCATCAATGTATCGTCTGAAAAATACCAATCCTTCCTTCCATTTCGTAACCAGAAACATATGTGTCTAGAGATTAACAGCACTAGCCTGCACCAACTTTGGTGAAACATTTCAGCAAAAATTCAAGTAAGGATTTAAAGTGAACTGCATTTACCATAATGCTAAGGGGTGGACTGTACTGGGAGGTGAAGCAGTGTGCTCCCATCCCCCATCACCTCTAGAGAGTAGACAACACACATCTAAATGAATTCTTATAATTATAATATTAACACATTTTACATAATTAAATATCTATAAAAATAATAAGTAACTAATAATAAAATTAATATATTTAATTACCTTCCCACTCTTTATCCGTACAAATCAAACAACCCACACTTAATATAATTTCTTTTGTATCTTAAAAGCATAATTTAATTAATTATCAATTAAACATTAAGTGCCTCATTACGATTCCAGTCAGATGAGCAACCGACCGGCATCGTGTCATAAACAAGGAGTTGGCGGTCCCAATACCCAAGTTAGGATGCAACCGCCTTCACAGCAGTCGGAAAGTGTATATTTCCTATTATGGCTTGTGCTGCTGACTGCAGCAGATACTGCAATAGGAAAAATGTACTTTCTAAACATCAATACATCGTGTGGCAGACACCTTTCGGTGCCTACCACATGATTCATGGATGTTTGGGGGCACCACTGGTGTTCCCCAGACCTCATAGAGGAGGCTGCAGGGGAACAAGGCCCTGCTAGGGGCCCATAAAGTCAGTTTCTGACAGCCCTCTACGGTGGTCGGACCACCATAGAAAGGCTGTCTGAAACGGACACCACAATCCCTAAGGCAGTGCCATAGCAGGTGCTGCCTCTATTATAGGGTATTACTTTCTGACCAATAGTCGGTAGGGCTCCTTAAGCCCGTCCGAAGTGTTTGTCGGTCCCTTCGCCCCCCTGCCTTCTACAGCCGGCATCATAATGCGGGGGTAGGACCACGGGACCAGATGTGGGTAGGACAGCAGCCAACAACATTGTAAAGAGGCACTTAATAATTAACTAAGAATAAATAACTGTTACGTATTAATAACTTCCGACCCTTTACACCTACAAATGCAGCAAATCACATCTAATATAATACTTAAACTATATCTTATTTACACATTTTACATAAATAATAATCATTAAAATAATTTCCATAAATTTACATTGTTTATTAAATATTGTAATTTAGGGGCTCATTACAATGGTGGACTGACTTCAGTCCATCCGCCATCATCTCGCGGAGTGGGACTGGCCGCCTACAAGGCGGTGGTCCCACATGGTGTATTATGATACGGCCACCACCACGGCAGCTGCACTCACCATACATTACATTGCAGAGGATGCTGCTGGCTGTAGTACCCACTGCAATGTAAAAAATTTACTCTTTACATTTCCTCGCACTACGTGGCAGGCACAATGCTGTGCCTGCTACATGGTACAGGGAAATGTAGGGGCCCCCCTTGAGTGTCCTCCTATCCCAAAACAAAAGTGAAAGGGGAACCTGCTATGGGCCCCCAAAGTCCATCCCTGCCAGCCTTTCCATGGCAGGTGAACCACCATGGAAAGGCTGTCGGGGATTGACCATCGTAATCCCACCAGTGGTGCCTGGTATTTTGGTGTGTGCCTGTGATCTGTCAGAACTCCTAAAACTAAAAATTTGGGTATATACCTCATTGGATTAAACAAGCTGCAGAACAGTTTTGATTCTTTAAGCCAAAATGTACCTTTTTGCTCACCTAACAAAAAAACTACCTAGTACGAAACCGGTTGACCATGTTAACACCAGTTACTTGTGGCTCAAACTTTCATGCTGTGGAGTACTCGGTACAAGTGTTCTTCATCATTACTACTATGATCCTCCGCGAGCATTGTCAAAGACATAAGCTGCTGCACTGGGTATTTTTTTTTATGTAAGCAAAAGCTACAAAAATATAAAGAAGATAAAAAACTATGCTACGGAAAGAGGCAGCTATTTGCTTGCAGCAAAATGTACAATTTCACAAAAAATTTGCCATTGCACTTCTTAGCAGCCAAGTGTCCTTACAATAGATAAAAACATTTGTGTTTTTTAGAAAATAGTGTGTTTACTGATATTTAGAAAAGGTAATAATGGCAATAAATGTATTTAAACTAAGAAAAAATTTAAACATACTGGATGTCTAAGAACAAATATAAAAGAATTAAGGATGGAAAATAAGAATTGTCAAAGTAAAGTATTGACCCACGAGCCTGGGTACTGAACTGCATTTTTTAGGTGTATGAAAACATGTGACCAGAAAAAGGCGGTCACTCACAATGAAAGAGAGCCTTTTCCTGAGGTGGGTTGACCCACTGGCCACTGGTTTATGCTCTTTCCAGAAGCAAAATCTGAATTACAGTTGCACAGGCCAATAGATGATGAGGCACACACAATTAGTTTTTAAAATGGGTCAATTTTCACATACTTTTTCAAAACATATATACAAAACCCACGGATGGCAGCATGATTAATTTTTGTTATTTTCATTTTTTCAATTTTATTACTTATTGTGAATAATTTTAAAAGAAAAGGCCTGCCAGGGACAGACATCTTGACATTGCCAATGCTTGTTTATTTCTGAGGGCAGGTTGGACATTGGCAGTGTCAGCATACTCTGCCTCCCCTGCAAGGCTGGGGAGAGTGAAATGAGGACGTTTACCTTTTAATATTGACATTATTCCCAGCCCCTTCAACAGAGTTTTTGCTTTGAAATCCCTTTGGTCTGGTGCAAGCTGGTGAAACTGGGAGGGATACCCATTTTCTTCTAGGGGGAGGAGGAAAGTGTGAGAAGTTGGCCCGATATGCAACGTTCGCTATTCTAGCGACCGCTATGTATCGTTCCAACGACCCTTATGGTGTTTGGTTGTAAGTCAACCTATAGACCAGCTATCCTAGTAGCGTGGATACGAGCAGTCTAAGGCTAAAGACTCGAGAGGGCGCGTTAAGCCAGCTGTTTACCACACATGTACCCCTTGAACACCCAGTGAAAGGACACCACACAAGTGTTATGAAAATAAACAGGATATTTATTAAGAATCACAACAGCCCTGCACTCTTTATGAGGACAGGGTACTAAGCACAAACCAAATCTCTTTAGCAAATACTTCAAGTGCACAATTAAAACAAGTGTCCGAGGACACGGAAAGGTTAAGGTCTCGGGCGGACCCGATAAGGCAAGTCGGAAGCGAGGGACTCGGGACCCTAGAGTAAGGAGGCTATGCAGGCACCGAAATGCCGAGTTACCTAGCCACGAGGGCTGCGGCTGCACAAGTCTTACAGGCGTCGGGGTCTTCGCTGACGAGCCAGGAGCCGGAAGAAAGGAGTTGCTGGCCGGCGACCAGTGCTGAATAGTTCGTAGAGATCCAAACCTGGATCGGAGATTGATGAAACCTGAAAGCAGAGGGGACCAAGTTCGTACTACTAGCCAGTAGTCAGAGGGTACCAGGAAGGCACCGGTTGGCCGTCACCTCGACTAGGTGAGTGGGCGACGCTAGGCTCTGCAGTCTCATGGACCAGGAGGCGTTGTCGGCGACCACGGTGGAGGTGCGAGCTGTCCCACGAAGGATGATGCTGTCGGCGTCGCTGGGCCCAGGATGGGGCAACAAGCCTTGGCAGATCTCAGGGCCACGGAGTGGGCCTAAGATGGCGTCTTGAGTGGACCAGGAGGGCCCGGGGTGCTTCTCGCAAAGATGGAAGCAAGGGCCAGTCTGGAGCAACCAGACCAGCAGTGATGATTCTCGGATGTCGTCACAGAAGGGCACAAGCCAGCGGCTAGTGACCAGACAACGTGCTGAGCAGCGAGCAGAAGGGCCCCACGCAGATCGTGGAGATGCTGGGAGACTGCACTTCGGTGCTAGAGCGGCTCAGGGTCGGGGCTTCTCGGACCCCAGAGCACTCACCAGAGAGTTACCTCGATGGTCGTGCTGGTTTTTAAGAGCGTGCAGGTTCTGATGATGGCCGGTCCCTCGAGGTCTCGTCGCACCCACAGATCACAGCTGAGCTGATGACGTGGGTAGAGGTCAGAGGTGCCAGGGAAGCTGGTTCTCGTCGAGCTGGGCCGTCGGATCCTTGAGGAAGGACTTGCAGCAAACCGCAGAGTTCTTAGTTGGTGCCCGCTGACGCAGGGTGACTACTCCTTAGCCACAAGGGAGAAATCTTGAGAAGAGTCTTGAGTGTCCTTTCGTAGAAAGTAGTTCTTGATTCAAAGATGATCTAATTTGGAAGGGTCCCCGCTCCGGTCTTTATCCTAAAGAAAGGGGTGGGTACATGACTAGGTCCTGCCCTAAGGGTGGGACCAGGAAGGGGGGTAGTTACGCCCCTCTCCCCTGCCGGGCTTTCCCCAGGCCAGGGCTGTCGCCCCTGGAACTGGTTCTAACCGGCAGATGCGTAGTGAGCACCGGGGTGCCACTCCGCAGTCACCTTCTCGCCAAAGCCCTACCTACCCAGAATACACAAACCCTGTCTGGGACGGTGCGAACAGCGCCCTCGACAGGAAACCCTTTGTCCAAGTGCTCCTCGCTGGAAGGACTCCCAGCAGCAGGAGGTCAGACTTGTGTCTGTGGTGGCAGCATCCATTTTGTGGAGCTGAGGCTTCAGTTAACTTTAACCGGGGTTCACAGTTACGTACATGTCGTGTCCCTCTAGAAGGGTGGAATACTAACCTCATCGCCAGAATTGGTGAGAGGGCAGCACCCCGATTCGTATGACACCTTACTCGACATGCTTTGATAACGCGATACCGGAGTTACCGATATGGTACGCGTTATCATGGAACAGCTATTGGGTCTTGATTCCGCAAGCTGCAGCCAGGCTCGGCTCGGGCCTGAACCTAGCTCACACGAGCCCACGCACTCTGCCTTCAGGATTGATAAGGCCTGCCATAGGAGTGACTGATAGGGACTCGGGTGTCCATTGTATGGTTAGATATAGGGCTACTATACCTAAAGCGAAGGGTGGTTACACGCCTTCGCCCCAGCTGTCGTGCAGCCAGTTGTGTCAAATTTAAGAGGCCAGCCAGGGGTGGCATAATACATGCTGCAGCCCCTGGCGGCCCTGGGTACACCTATGCCCTGCGTTACGGGGTCTGATAAGGTGGCCCAGTACCAATTGGTAAATGCACCTAGGGTACATATCGTAATTTAGAAAGAGAACAGCCAGGCTGTGGGTCTGATTAGCAGGCCCACAGCCAAAGAAAGTCGTAAACCAGTGAAACAAAAGCAAAAAAATCTGGGTGATCATAGGATTGCAGACCCTACTCTCCTACATGACCCCCCCCAAACGTCGGAACACTAAGCTAACCTTGACCAGGTGAGTCTTCTTGTTCTAAGTGTAAATATCTGGAGAGCCCATCGGCATTGCCATGATCAGTACCAGGTCTGTGTTCCACTGTAAAGTCCATCCCCTGTAGGGAAATGGACCACCTAAGCAGTTTGGGGTTTTCACCCTTCATCTGATTTAGCCACAAGAGGGGCTTATGGTCGGTCTGAATCTTGAAGTGAGTGCCAAACAAGTATGGCCTCAGCTTCTTCAGGGCCCAAACCACAGCAAAGGCCTCCCTCTCAATAGCTGACCAATTCTTCTCTCTAGGGGTCAGCCTTCTACTTATAAAAGCAATGGGCTGGTCTTGACCATCAAAATTCAGTTGAGAAAGAACAGCTCCCACACCCAACTCAGAAGCATCTGTTTGGACAATGAATGGTTTGGAGTAGTCCGGACTCTTGAGGATAGGCGCCGTGCACATGGCCTGCTTTAGGTCATCGAATGCTTTTTGACAGCTCGCTGTCCACTGAACCTTTTTTGGCATTTTCTTGCTTGTCAGTTCGTTTAATGGTGTCACGATGGAACCATAGTTCCTGACAAACTTCCGGTAGTATCCAGTCAGGCCCAAGAAAGCTCGAACCTGAGTCTGGGTGGTTGGAGGAGCCCAGTCCCTGATTGACTGTATCTTGCTCTCCAGTGGCTGAACCTGGCCTCCACCTACAAGGTGGCCCAGGTATACAACCTGTGTCTGCCCTATCTGGCACTTGGTGGCCTTGATAGTGAGACCTGCTGCTTGCAGTGCCTCTAACGTCTTCCGCAGGTGGACCAGGTGATCCTCCCAGGTGGAGCTAAAGACAGCGATATCGTCAAGATACGCCGCGCAGAAGTCATCCAGCCCAGTAAGGACTTGATTCACCAACCGTTGGAAGGTGGCAGGTGCATTTTTCAGACCGAAGGGCATCACCACGAACTGATAATGCCCACCAGGGGTTGAAAATGCGGTTTTAGGTTTGGCGTCCTCAGCTAACCTGATTTGCCAATACCCAGCTGTCAGGTCAAACGTACTTAGGTAGTTGGCCGAAGCCAATCTATCGATAAGCTCGTCTGCCCTTGGTATTGGGTGGGCGTCAGTCTTAGTGACTGCATTGAGACCCCTGTAGTCTACGCAAAACCTCATCTCTCTCTTACCACCCTGGGTGTGAGGTTTCGGCACTAGAACTACGGGACTAGCCCAAGGGCTATCCGAGGGTTCAATGACTCCCAGCTCCAACATTTTCTGCACTTCACTCTTGATGCAGTCTCTAACGTGATCAGGCTGCCGGTAGATTTTACTCTTCACGGGCAAGCTGTCACCAGTGTCAACCTCATGGGTACACCAATCGGTCTGGCTGGGTGTTAGAGAAAACATATGTCTGAACGACTGAAGAACCTGTTTACAGTCGCTCTGTTGATGTTCGGAGAGGCTGCCACAAAAGACAACACCATCTACCGATCCATCGTCAGGATTCTGAGTGAGCAGGTCGGGGAGAGGGTCACTCTCCTCCTCCTGTCCCTCATCTAGGGCCATGAGCAAACTCATGTCCTTCCTGTCGACATATGCTTTTAGCCTGTTGACATGGAGCACCCTGTGGGGGCTCCGGGGAGTTCCCAGGTCGACCAGGTAGGTGACCTCTCCCTTTTTCTCCAGGATGGTGTAGGGCCCGGACCACTTGTCCTTGAGTGCTGCTGGGGCCACTGGCTCCAACACCCACACCTTCTGTCCGGGCTGGTAAACAGTCAAGACAGCCTTTTGGTCATGCCAAGCTTTTTGGAGTTCTTGGCTGGCCTTAAGGTTTTCAGATGCCTTTTCCATGTATTCAGCCATCCGCGAGCGGAGGCCAAGCACATAGTCCACTATGTTGGTTGCAGGCTTTTTGAGAGGTCTCTCCCATCCTTCCTTCACCAAACACAGGGGTCCCCTTACAGGATGCCCGTACAAAAGTTCAAAAGGGCTGTAGCCAACCCCCTTCTGTGGGACTTCTCTGTAGGCGAACAAGAGGCAGGGGATCAGGATGTCCCATCTACGCCGAAGCTTTTCCGGTAGTCCATGAAAAATCCCTTTTAGGGTCCTGTTGAATCTCTCAACAAGCCCATTGCATTGTGGGTGATAGGGTGTAGTGAACTTGTAGTTAACACCACATTCCTTCCACATAGCAGTTAAGTAGCTCGACATAAAGTTTGCACCTCTGTCGGAGACGACCTCCTTAGGGAAGCCCACTCTGGAGAACACTCCAACTAGGGCTCTTGCCACAACAGGGGCTGTAGTGGTCCTAAGGGGAATAGCTTCAGGATACCTGGTGGCATGATCCACTACCACCAGTATAAACTTGTGCCCTGATGCTGTAGGTGGTTCCATGGGACCGACGATGTCGATCCCCACCCGTTCAAAGGGTACCCCCACCACAGGCAGTGGTATAAGGGGGGCCTTTGTCGTGCCACCTGACTTACCACTGGCTTGGCAAGTGACACAGGAGGGGCAAAACTCCTTGGTATCTTCGTTCATGTGAGGCCAGTGAAAGTGTGAGACGAGCCTGTCCCACGTTTTCGTCTGGCCCAAGTGACCTGCTAAGGGAATCTCGTGGGCCAAGGTAAGTAGGAAACCACGCTGAGACAAGGGTACAACCAGCCTCCTGGTCATGCCAGGCTTGGGGTCTCTTGACTCAGTGTACAGGAGTCCATCTTCCCAGTATACCTTGTGGGTACCTGTGGCGTTCCCAGCAGCCTCAGCAGCAGCCTGCTGTCTGAGTGGTTCAAGAGAAGGGCAGTCTAACTGGTCCTTCCCCAGGTCTTCCCTTGAGGGTCCCCCTGAACCCAAGAATTCAACTTGATCAAGTTCGAATTCCCTAGGCTCAGTTTCCCGCAATTCCTGTAGGTCAGCCTCCTCCGAGACTTGATCCTCGACCTGGGGCAAGGGGGAAGGCGCAGCCTTAACCCTACTGCTCTTTTTCTTGGGAGGTGTCTGGTCCTTTGTTCCAGGATCCAGCACCTGTTCAGTGGGGCATTTCCTGACCTGTGACCTAGTCACGGCGAACACATGTGCTGGCAAACCTAACATTTCCATGTGAGTCCGGTGCTCCACTTCTGACCATTGTGACGACTCCAAATCATTGCCCAACAAACAATCCACTGGGAGGTCTGGACTAACTACAACCTTCTTTTGGCCAGTTACCCCTCCCCAGGAGAAAGCTACAATTGCCATACTGTGATTGGTAGTGACATTGCTTGCATTGGTCACCAGGAATTCTGTACCTGGCATGATCTGTCCAGGGTCCACAAAGTTAGGCGTCACCATGGTGACGCTGGCACAAGTGTCCCTATAGGCCTGAGCCATCTTTCCATTTATGAAAGGCGTCTGTCGGTATTTGCCCAAAGAATTGGGGCTTACGTCAGGGGACACGTCCACGTCCCCTGTACTGACAAGGACAGCCTGAGTGAGTGTGCCAACTAAGTTGTCACGCCCCTCAGAACCCAGGGCTAACCCTACTAAACCCTTGGGAGGCGCACTACCACTGCTGACTGTACTAGGGGGCACAGGTGCCTTAGGGGCTGCAGTGGCAGGAGTCTGCCCTCCTCCTTTCTTGGTGCACTCACTAAACCAGTGAGATTTACTTTTACAGTACTGGCACCATCTTTTGGATTGGCCTTCTTTCTTCTTTTGGGGAGCCTGACCCCCACCCTCTTTGGGTTGTTGGGGACCTGTCGAAGACTTCTGGTCACTTTGTTCCCCTTTAGAATCTTTACCCTTCTGGTCTGCTTTCTTCTGACCACCTTGATTCTGGCCCTGGTTCTGTTTAACTCTTGTACGAACCCATCTGTCTGCCTTCTTTCCCAATTCTTGGGGAGAGGTCAGATCCGAGTCGACAAGATGCTGATGCAACAACTGGTTCTGACAATTGTTTAAAATTTGTTCTCTCATCATCAAATTATACAATCCTTCGTAATCAGTAACCTTACTGCCCAGCAACCAGCCCTCAAAAGCCTTAGTGGCACAATCGACAAAATCAGACCAATCTTGAGACTGCGTTTTCTGGGTATCCCTGAACAGCACCCTGTACTGTTCAGTGGTTAGGCCGAACCCTTCAACGAGCGTATTTTTCAAGATTTGGTAATTGTTAGCATCCTCTACCCTTGTGGTGAGGAGCTTGTCTCTTCCTTTTCCTTCAAAGGAGAGCCACAAGATAGCTGCCCACTGACTCTGGGGAACGCCCTGCACAGTGCAGGCCCTCTCCAAAGCAGTAATCCATTTGTGGATGTCGTCCCCTTGTTTAAAGGGGGGCACTATCTTACCAAGGTGTTTCGTATCGAAACTCTTTTCCCTATTACTAGGTACATTGCTGCACCCCAGTGGGGACTACCCCACTTAACTGTTGCTCTCTTGCAAAGGCAAGCCTCTCTTTGGCCAGGGCAAGTTCTTCCCTTTCAATCCTCAGATTAGCTGCCCTTTCCTTAGCTTCGTACACTCTCCTCTGGGGGGATGTCATCCCTCTCTGAGACGAGTTGTGAGAGCCATTGGTTTGAAGGGATCTGCCAGAGCCTCTTGACAGAGATCTGGCTCGTCCGTTCCCAATGTTAAGCTGACCTGATAGTGGCCCCAGGGGTCCCCCAGTACCGCTATCATGTTTGCTTAAGTTGGACCTGCTAAGTCTGACGACTTCTACCTGTCCCTTATCTGCCTCATCCCCAGAGAGATCCTCATCCTCATCCTCCTCCACATCCTCGTTCTCGGTTGCGAGGTGAATGAGGTCAGGATCGTCTCGGGTTCCCTCGAGGGGAGGCATGTCTCCTTCTGGATTAGAAGAGCTACGAAGTTTCTCAGCTCTCCTGGCATCATAAGTCTCCAAGAGACCAATCAGAAAGGATGTTGTGGGGTTAGACCCCTGCTGAATCTTCCTGGAGTGACACAACCGTCTCAACTCCTTGAAGCTCAGCACAGTATATCCTGAAGGGATGACCTGTGGAGGGTCAACTGACACAAGGGGAGACCCAGAGTTTCCTCCTTTGTCCGACATACTGTTTCTAGTGTGGTGTAAGTGATGCACCTACCTACACTATGTGTTTACCTACTGTTCCCTTGCTAAGAGTTGTAGCCAAGGTGTGCTAAGCCTTGAGGAGCTACAACAGCTGGTTCAGTAGAACTCAGAGTATTCTAAGCTTTTAGTTATATGTACTAACAGTACTTGTGCGATCTTTCAACAAGATATTCTTAGGATACGTGTGGTAAAACAACAGCAAGCTCAAATCCCAACCGCTGCTCACCAATGTGAGAAGTTGGCCCGATATGCAACGTTCGCTATTCTAGCGACCGCTATGTATCGTTCCAACGACCCTTATGGTGTTTGGTTGTAAGTCAACCTATAGACCAGCTATCCTAGTAGCGTGGATACGAGCAGTCTAAGGCTAAAGACTCGAGAGGGCGTGTTAAGCCAGCTGTTTACCACACATGTACCCCTTGAACACCCAGTGAAAGGACACCACACAAGTGTTATGAAAATAAACAGGATATTTATTAAGAATCACAACAGCCCTGCACTCTTTATGAGGACAGGGTACTAAGCACAAACCAAATCTCTTTAGCAAATACTTCAAGTGCACAATTAAAACAAGTGTCCGAGGACACGGAAAGGTTAAGGTCTCGGGCGGACCCGATAAGGCAAGTCGGAAGCGAGGGACTCGGGACCCTAGAGTAAGGAGGCTATGCAGGCACCGAAATGCCGAGTTACCTAGCCACGAGGGCTGCGGCTGCACAAGTCTTACAGGCGTCGGGGTCTTCGCTGACGAGCCAGGAGCCGGAAGAAAGGAGTTGCTGGCCGGCGACCAGTGCTGAATAGTTCGTAGAGATCCAAGCCTGGATCGGAGATTGATGAAACCTGAAAGCAGAGGGGACCAAGTTCGTACTACTAGCCAGTAGTCAGAGGGTACCAGGAAGGCACCGGTTGGCCGTCACCTCGACTAGGTGAGTGGGCGACGCTAGGCTCTGCAGTCTCACGGACCAGGAGGCGTTGTCGGCGACCACGGTGGAGGTGCGAGCTGTCCCACGAAGGATGATGCTGTCGGCGTCGCTGGGCCCAGGATGGGGCAACAAGCCTTGGCAGATCTCAGGGCCACGGAGTGGGCCTAAGATGGCGTCTTGAGTGGACCAGGAGGGCCCGGGGTGCTTCTCGCAAAGATGGAAGCAAGGGCCAGTCTGGAGCAACCAGACCAGCAGTGATGATTCTCGGATGTCGTCACAGAAGGGCACAAGCCAGCGGCTAGTGACCAGACAACGTGCTGAGCAGCGAGCAGAAGGGCCCCACGCAGATCGTGGAGATGCTGGGAGACTGCACTTCGGTGCTAGAGCGGCTCAGGGTCGGGGCTTCTCGGACCCCAGAGCACTCACCAGAGAGTTACCTCGATGGTCGTGCTGGTTTTTAAGAGCGTGCAGGTTCTGATGATGGCCGGTCCCTCGAGGTCTCGTCGCACCCACAGATCACAGCTGAGCTGATGACGTGGGTAGAGGTCAGAGGTGCCAGGGAAGCCGGTTCTCGTCGAGCTGGGCCGTCGGATCCTTGAGGAAGGACTTGCAGCAAACCGCAGAGTTCTTAGTTGGTGCCCGCTGACGCAGGGTGACTACTCCTTAGCCACAAGGGAGAAATCTTGAGAAGAGTCTTGAGTGTCCTTTCGTAGAAAGTAGTTCTTGATTCAAAGATGATCTAATTTGGAAGGGTCCCCGCTCCGGTCTTTATCCTAAAGAAAGGGGTGGGTACATGACTAGGTCCTGCCCTAAGGGTGGGACCAGGAAGGGGGGTAGTTACGCCCCTCTCCCCTGCCGGGCTTTCCCCAGGCCAGGGCTGTCGCCCCTGGAACTGGTTCTAACCGGCAGATGCGTAGTGAGCACCGGGGTGCCACTCCGCAGTCACCTTCTCGCCAAAGCCCTACCTACCCAGAATACACAAACCCTGTCTGGGACGGTGCGAACAGCGCCCTCGACAGGAAACCCTTTGTCCAAGTGCTCCTCGCTGGAAGGACTCCCAGCAGCAGGAGGTCAGACTTGTGTCTGTGGTGGCAGCATCCATTTTGTGGAGCTGAGGCTTCAGTTAACTTTAACCGGGGTTCACAGTTACGTACATGTCGTGTCCCTCTAGAAGGGTGGAATACTAACCTCATCGCCAGAATTGGTGAGAGGGCAGCACCCCGATTCGTATGACACCTTACTCGACATGCTTTGATAACGCGATACCGGAGTTACCGATATGGTACGCGTTATCATGGAACAGCTATTGGGTCTCGATTCCGCAAGCTGCAGCCGGGCTCGGCTCGGGCCTGAACCTAGCTCACACGAGCCCACGCACTCTGCCTTCAGGATTGATAAGGCCTGCCATAGGAGTGACTGATAGGGACTCGGGTGTCCATTGTATGGTTAGATATAGGGCTACTATACCTAAAGCGAAGGGTGGTTACACGCCTTCGCCCCAGCTGTCGTGCAGCCAGTTGTGTCAAATTTAAGAGGCCAGCCAGGGGTGGCATAATACATGCTGCAGCCCCTGGCGGCCCTGGGTACACCTATGCCCTGCGTTACGGGGTCTGATAAGGTGGCCCAGTACCAATTGGTAAATGCACCTAGGGTACATATCGTAATTTAGAAAGAGAACAGCCAGGCTGTGGGTCTGATTAGCAGGCCCACAGCCAGAGAAAGTCGTAAACCAGTGAAACAAAAGCAAAAAAATCTGGGTGATCATAGAATTGCAGACCCTACTCTCCTACAGAAAGCAAGAGCAAAGGTTGCTGTGTCTAAAGGTCTTCCCACAACTCAGTAACAAAGCTGAATGTTTCCCACTGAGATGTATGGTTTTTACACAACTGCACTCATTTTTTGTGGACAATGGGAGAGTTTTTTCAAGGACCTGAAAAAGAATCAACTAGGGCCATAATACAGAATATGGCGTGCTCTTTTGTTTGCATCAGGCGCACCTTTCAAATGGTGCTCCTGGCGCAAACAAGGAGAGTGCGCTATATTACATTGGATTCACTGCCTCCAGGGCAGCAGCAAAGTTGTGCTGCCCTTGGGCAGTGCATTCAAGTAAAATATGCAGCAGCATTGAAGCAGTCGCTCCATGCTTCACTGTGCAGGCGGCAACCTGCTTGCATTTTTATGGGGGATTAGAGAACCCCCTGCAGGTGGGTACAGTGACGGACTGCACCCACCTGCAAGGGGATTTCTGGAGGATCCATAGGACCCCATACACCCACCAGAGGGCTGCTTTCAGGTGGGGCACTGACAGTGTGCCTTCTGACAGCTTCTTTGGCTCTGCACCCGCGCCCATGATAAGACGCAGGCAGTTGCAGAGGCAAAGCGATTCCCTCATTTGCATAGAACAGCCTTTGGCTATAGCGCTGGTGTTATATGTGCACCAGCGTTATCTGTATTACAGAAAGGACTGCATAAGCGTCTGTGGCCTTTTCTGTACGACTGAAGTGGCCTGGGGGCTCACAAACGGGCACACATGCCTGTTTCCCCAAGGGCACTTTCCATAATACTGCCCCACAGGTTGTATTACAGAAAGTGCCCCAGCAGTGCAACAGGCATTTGTGCCCACTTTGTGCACCCCAGTGCATTTTGCCAATACAGAAGGGGCCACAGGTGCTTGATCCCCATGCAAACAAGGGAATACCTTTGCCCCTGTGCCAGCTTATTATAGTCCCTGGCACAGAGGCAAACAAGCTGTCAGGAAGCGCACTGATAGTGCGTCACCTAAAAGGTAGCATACTGTCAGTGCATCCCTTGATAGGAGCCCTATGGAGGGGGAAAGAGGGCCCTATGGACTCCCCAAAATCCCCTTGTAGGTGGGCGAAGTCACTCACTGCACCTGCCTGCAAGGGGATCTCTAAATCTCTTTGAAAGGCAGGCTTGTTGCCCCTTGCACAGTGAAACACGAAGTGGCTGCTTCAAAGCCGGTCTGTTTTCACCCTAAATGTGTTGCTCTGAGGGCTGCGCGAGATCGCGGCTGTGATGCGGGCAGCACATTCTATGTAATAGGGCGCACTTACCCTGTTTGCGCCTGGGGCACTTGTTTTAAGTTGTGCCAGGCGCAAACAGGGAAAGTTGCTCTATATATAATAGGGCCCCAGATCACATCAGCATGCTTGAATGGTATTGTATGTTTTATGATTGCAAAACAGACCCTTTCACACTCTTGTGAACAATATCAAGTTTGCAATCGATTGTGAGATAAATAGGATAGCTGCTCATATAAGAAATTCAAAGGCCTTCTGTCAAGAATGTGACTTCTCTCTAGGCAATCATTTTTGTTCTGTCTGCGAACAGCAGAAAAAACATGTTTCATTGCGATATTTTTAAATGTGCCACAGGCATGCTCACGTAACAAAGCCATGGTTTATTTATGTGATTAGTTCATTCATGCAATTTGATCCCATAAAAACATGAATACGTGGTCTACTCGATTTTGCAGTATCAGCTCAGGAATTTAAACCAAAAGGACTTCAGCGAATTTCAACCAAATACTCTACAATAGGAGAGAAGTTATTTCTTCCTTTAGCTTGAACATACAAGAAGAGATTTTTCACCTCTTCGAAACTTTCAACCCAAAAAAAGTCAACTAGTAAACAAGCACTGTACGCCAGTAAGCACTTTCTCTATTTTTACTTTCACATGATATGGTCCCAGTAAACTACATAGGCCCTTATTCACAATAGAGTGTGGTATTTGTCACAATGGTAAACACTGAAACGCTTGGAGGAGTGCTTAGAAGGTATAGGTCATACTACCAATTGTGTGCTCTCCACCTCAAATGAGGCATTACAAGGAAATTCGATGTGAATCGCAATTAAATATTTATGTTTTAGCTTTTTACCTGGCAATCTCCCCTGATCAGCGTTTCCAAGATTTACATGTACAAATCTGTCAGAGCAAAACAGCAGGATGTGATAAACAATTTGAATTTGTACTCTCCATTGAGCTTCCATTCTACAGTGTTTCGAAATAAACACCTATCGCCTCTCTATTCTTCATGATTAATAAGATAAAAACAATGTACATGCACCTATAACAAAATCAGCCTACGTTTTGTTTTTCTATCATGCTACTTTAAAAAAGTTTAATAGAGACTTGTCACGACAAGCCATAACTGTGAAGTTGTCAACAAGGTGAGATCAGCATTATGTCACGGGTGAGTCTGGGAAAACTGCCACGTTGTTGATCTTGACAAATTTGTGAAGCTTCACATCACTGAAAGAAACTGATTACAAATTACAGGTCTGGCAAACTACTGGGAGCATCCGTTCCACTGTCAACATGGGAACCAGGGGAGCGTGCAAGGGTCATCTACTCACAGATGGTAAAGTTCCAGCAGTAGCTGTCAGTCAAATCGATCCTTAATTAGTAGTGACAAAGAACATGCATATGATCTGTTTCAAATCCCACCAGGGGCAATCACAAAGCTGTATGCAGCTCTGTCGCTTTTATTTTTCTTATTGTTAGTACCTCTAAAAATAACTCAAGTATCAATTTGATATCAGTTATTAGAACATTTAATTTAACTCAAAATAACTTACAGATCAATATGATATGGTTGTTGAGACAGAAAAGGGGAGAGTCTTCGGAACCAAATGTGTGCTTGGCTGGTTTTATCAGTAATACACGTTTCTTTTGCTTTTATCTTAATCCGAGCCAGGTGCATTTCATTGAGTAATAACAGCGATATACGTTTACCGACTGTTAAAAATTGGGTTTCTTATTGGCAAAGGTATACAACCTGTCCAAGCAAGAACAACAATCCTAGTCAATTTGAGCTAGATACACACTAAAAGATTACCTGTTCTCACCCACTGATAGCTTGGCACAGGGCAGTGAGGCTTATCGAAAGAGGCAATGTATAAAATATTTGTACAACCCACTCACACAGTAACACAATAAAAACACCACAAAAAAGACTTAACACCAGGTTAGATAAATAGGCAATACTTTTATAAATTAATCAAGACTAAAATGACAAAAATCCAATTAGCAGAAGTTGAGTTAGGAATGTTTAAAGGATATAAGTGCTTCTAGCACCTAGAAGCAGTATGCGCTTTCGGGGTTATCTGGTCGTGCTGCTCCAGGATAAGTCAGCAGTTCAGGCTGACCGTGATGAAGTGCAGGTGAGGGACAAGCGCCATGCAGACCTGGTGAACTGAGAATCAGACAAGTGATGCATCGATGTTGAGCCCACAGTCGAGGTGACGCATCGATCTTCTCCATGTTGAGGGGATGCGTCAATCTCTATACACTGCTGCAGTGGTGATGCATAGTCCCAAATGCGTCTGACTTATAAAGCATGTTGGTTCAGAATCGATGTGTCAATTCTAGTCCTACAACAGGATCGATGAGCCAGTTCTACACGTAGATTGAAGATGCATCAATTTCTCAGGTGCAAGTATCTGGGTCCAATCCCAGTGAACTAGGCACATGAGCAAGTGAAGAGATGTTGATAGCTGTGAGTCTCAAGCAAAAGAAGGCAAACCAACAAGCCCTTGAAGATTACTTCAGTTGCAAGGCAGAGTGCATCTCTCCCTTAGAAGGGTCAGAGAGCATCAGGCAGCAGGGCAGCACAGCAGAAAAGCAGGTATTCCAGATCAGCAATCCAGCAGAGAGTGAGTCCTTGATGCAGCACAGCAGTGCTTCTGACCGTGTGCAGTTACAGCTATAGAAGTGTTGGATTTGGTGGGGTCGGAGCCACAGTACTTATATCTATTGATGCCTTTGAAGTGGGGGTGACTTCAAAGAAGGGTCTTTGAAGTTCACAGAAGCTTTTTATTCCCAGCCCTGGCTCCAGAATAACTCTAGGGAGTAATCAGACCTGTGCGGGGACAGGATCCTGCCTATTCAGGTGTAAATGTCAATTCCTACCTCCCTTCTTGCCCAGGAAGAGACATCAGAATGCAGATGAGTACTCAGGAACACCTAACCTTCTTGTGTTGGTGGATGTCAGGAGGGAATACACAAAGTGAATCTATCACCCACTTCAAACGTGTATTGGACACAGGCTGCAGGCACATAGACCTATAGCAGCAGGGAAATGTCCACTTTCTAAAAGCAAAATTGCCACAATAGAAACGTTAAATCCAACTTTACCAGTATTGAGGATTTAATACCACCATTCCAAAGATAATAAACATGACAGAGCAACTCCTTTCTAATTAGGAATTACAGCTTAAAAGTGTATTAAGGAATTCTCAATGTTTTTGTAAAAATAATATTGTTTATTCACTTTTTTAACATATCACAAAAATATAAAAACACAGTGCTGTATAGTAGCTTCAAGTATATCTAGATTATAAATATGTGGTGAACACAGAGGGAGGAGAGGCACAGGGGACAGCAAAGAAGCAGGGAAAGCCAGTACAAATTATTTATTAACAAACAAACTTCCATAAAATGATGTGTGAAGCAAGAATAGGCTGTGTATATGACCAAGGTAGCTTTTACCTCAACATGGACCTACTGAAAACAAGAGAGGCTGGCAAGTCCATGACACTTGATGGCAGTTGCCCAGGCTTTAAAACTCTTGAGTCCATCCACCCAGGAGCCGCAACCACGGTCTCTTCCTTGACGGCCGAATCTGTTCCATCTCCTACCTCTGTCCCATGGCCACCCACGGACTCTAGGATGTGACTCCAAACTTCAAAGTCTCGTTCCCATGTTCATCGGATCACACCATACAGCAGCAGCACTCCTCCGCAGCTGCCCAGGAGGTCAGACCTCCAATTAGTGAAGGTTGGGGAGACAGGACTGTCCGATGAATAGCTACACAATGATGCACCAGCACCAAGCCTAGTTGGGCAAACATGAACCACATCTTCCTCCCCTTCTTGAGCAGAGGCAACAGCCCCAGCAGGCAGTGATGCTGGTGAGTTTCACAGCTGCTCCTGTCACTCAGCATATCACACTATGTACACTACTCCAATATATACACAGCTGCAGACAATCCCATGAAACACAATCAACGTCTGCAGGAGTCCTCCCGCATATAGTGCAGCCTGCAGATTATGACTGATATGCTTTGTGCAGACGAATAGGAGTCTGTTATGCTTTGTAAAGAATAGTAAAAAGGACCAATTTGAATTTGGTGTTACTAGCCACTTTGTGCACTTGTGCTCTGCCCTATTCCCCATCTGTAAGGGGAGATGTACAGCTCTCTATCCTCTGCCACTTGTTTCAGCAACACCTCTGTCTGCCAATCTGACATTAGGGCTATATTCAACCATGAGATAATGCCTTTAAATGATCCTGGGTCCAGAATCAAATGTAGGACATTGAATTGCTCCGGCTCGTCAGGAAAGGTAATCCAAATTTCACAAGATGTATGCAACATGCTTCATATTATAAACATTGTCTACAATCTACCGCATGGATGCCATTTAGAAACAAGTCGCCAGTATCTCTATTGTCAACGTGAACAAAAGCCGCAATAATGGTCAGCCCTGCCTCATTCCCATTTCAATACAAAATGCATTAGACACGTCTGTGCCCACTCTCACTTTCACATTTGGCGCTGTGTACATTAGCTGCACCCATTACAGGAGCCCATCTCTCAGCCCCTTGCAATGCAAAACTTCCCAAATATGTGGCCAGAACAGGGTGGTGAATGCCTTCTCTATGTCCAACGTCACCAGGGCTTTGCCAAAATGAGAGGTCTGAGTCTCATGCTTCACATTTGTTAAGCGACGTAGATTCATCAAGCCACACTGATCATTCTGCACAAGATGTGGGATAACCCTCATAACCGAAACACCAGAACTTTTGGTGAGTTGCTTGATGTCAATGTTCAACATAGAGAGTGGCTGGCATGAACTCAGATCAACAGGATCCTTGCTTAGCTTGGGTAACTGTTAGAAATGGCCCATTTTGCAGGGTTATCCCCAAACCTTTTGCTTTTTCCTACTGTTTTTCCCTGACCTGTTTGTGTTGGTTTCAGTACTTTGAGCACTTTACCACTGCTAATCAGTGCTAACGTGCACATGCTCTCTGTGTAAATTGTGTTATGGATTGGTGTTTCCATGATTGGATATTGGATTTACCTGTTAGCCCCTAGTAAAGTGCACTGCGTGTGCCAGGGCCGGTAAATCAAATGCTACCCTGGGGCCTGCAGCACTGGTTGTGCCACCCCGTGACTAGCCCTGAAAATGGTAACTTAGACCTGCCGTTGCATAGTTTGTAACTGCCATGTCGACCGGGCCAGTGCACACACTGGCCAGTCCCTAACCTTCCCTTTTCTTACATGTCAGACATCCCTCAGGTAGGCCCATGGTACCCTTGTGGGCAGGGTACATTGTATGTGAAAAGTAGGACATGCCCTGGTGTGTGTGGCATGTCCTAATAGTGAATTACAGCCAATTTTACTATTGCAAGGCTACCAGTTCCCCATAGGATAGAATGGGAGGTGTGTTTACAATATCTATAACATCTATAAACATAAACATTATAAACATAACTGGCCCAGGGAAATTGGTGAGAAAATAACATTTAGTATTCCTGAACTAAGAATTTAACGATGAATCTTTCAGTGGAAATACCACTTTTAGAAAGTGGGTATTTTCTTGCTCAGTCATCCTGTGTGCCTCTGCTGGAATGTGGATTGCCTGTATAGGTTTTGGATGACAGAAGGATGGAGGACCGGAGGGGCTCCAGATAGATGAGGTAGGTCAGGAAAGGGCAGAATAGACCTGGGCTGCAATGGGGCAAGAGGGAGCAGATTTCCGTGCACCTCAAAGGCCCTGGACTGCCTCTGACAAATGCTGTCCCCACCTCCTGCCAGGACCTCACACCAGAGAAGGCCCAACTGATTCTGGCCGGGCACAGCACCCTCTGCCTGAAAGATCAAAGGATTTTTGGACATAAATATTGGGTCCCAGACCCCTGAACTTTGGAACTCATCTGGATCAAGAAGACTGCCAAGAAGAAGAGCTGGAGAAGCTGCGAAATGGAACGACTGCTTTGCTGGGTGCTTTGCTGGGCTGCCCGGCAGTGGCTGCGCCTGTCTTGGGAAGTTAAAAGCCTGGACTGGACTTTCTGCAACCCAATTTGTGAGTCTCTCCAAGGGCTTGAGGTAGAGCTTGACCCCTATTCATGAAGTGTCAGGAACAACAAAAACGTCAAGCTCTTAGCCCACAGCACTGGGGTCTGTGTGTTTTGTGCTGCAAACAGAGGAAAAGCAACTTGACAACATCTACAAAGCCGCTGCCGACTCCGTGTCCTGAAAGCAGTGCAGAGGGCACCGCAACCTCACCGAAGACGACTGTTGACGCCGCCACTGAGCTGCTGCTTGCACTGCAACCTGTGAGCACCGCATTTCGCACTGCCTCACTTCACACCAAAGCTTTCGCACCGCAGAGAGCACCGCTACAATGCTGCACCGCAACCTTGGTCTCACCGATGATGCCTATTGATGTCGCCAATGAGCCACTGCTCGCACGTTGACCTCTGGGCGCCGCACTCCGTACTGCCTCGTGCCGAAGCTTTGGCACCGCAGAGAGCACAGCACAACGCCGCAAGACGACCTTGGTCACACCGACGATGCCTTCTGATGCTGCCCCTGAGCTGCTGCTCTTACTGAAACCTGTGGGTACCGCACTCTGCACCGCCTCTCTTCACACTGAAGCTTTGGCACCGCAGAGAGCACCGCCCCAATGCCGGAGCGTGACCCTGTTCTCACTGGCGACGCCTGTTGACACCACCACCAAGCTGCTGCTCGCACCCCGACCAGTGGGCACCACACTCTGCACTGCCTTGCTTCACCAAGATGCCTTGGCCTCCCTGACACCACCTCTCCATGCCAAAATCGAAGCCGCTGCTTGCACCGTGGTTCAAAGGCACTGCTCGTAAGTCACACGACGCACCGCCTTCATCCCGCACCGCAGCCTTGGCCTACCAATGCCGGTGCCATCAAATCCAGTTTGTCAGCCGACAACAGCACTTCAGCAATGACCTGCTAGCGCCGTGACAAGCACCGCCTTCATCTCGCACTGCGACCCTGTTCTCTCTGACGCTGCCATCTGACACCGCCACCGAGCCGCTGCTCTCACGTCACACCGCTGCACTTTGCACCGCAGCACCTGACGCCTGCCAGCGCAAGGGCTCCTGATTCCATCAGAGAGGAGCTAGACCTTCAATGCGAGTGACTTCAAGGGCCTCAATGCCCTGCATTTTTCACACCCCGCTCGTTTTTCTGTAAGTATTTTTCAGTCCGTTTTGAGTGCCTCTAGATTCTCGTCCCGCACTTTTGGTAAACATCCACCTTTGTTTACCGTAGGACTACAAATCACATAGGCGGACATATTCATTTCCCGCCTCGCGCCAGATCCATGTACCCCTCACTCCACTTTGCAGACACCACGGAGTTTGCTGAATGACCAACGTATACGGCTGTGCCCGCTCGTTTATCTGTAAGTATTTTTCAGCCTGCAGTGAGTCTCTCGCTGTGGAGATTCACTCGTCCCGCATTTTTGGTAAACAATTCCCCAATTTCTGGTTTACCACAGGACAAAACTTACAAAGGCGGACGTATTGTGTTCCCGCATTGTGCCAGACCCGTGGACCCCTTGATGGTTCGGCCGGCACTACAATTCCATTTCTCATCGATCTAGAGGTATAATTTGTATTCCCCAATGGTTAGGGTCTCCAGTTACAATGTTTGACTAACTCCTTGAAATAAATATCCAAGCTAGGCTTGCTTATTTTACATCTTTTAAATGTTGGTAACTCTCCTAACCCTGATTGGCCTGCATTGTAGTTGATCTCTGATGATCAATTTCTCAAACCAGTCGTCTCTACCATTGTAGAGTGTAAGTGTAGTTATATCAAAGCTTACAGCCTTTGACCCTCTGACTCTTCTAAATCTGATTGATTGTTGTCTCCTCTTCAGTTGAGGTTTCCACCTTACAAGATTGACCACGACTTCCTGCGTGGCGATTTCCTTCCATGTACAGAGCCCTGCTGGGCCGTACTCCATGGTAATTTTGATTCATCTTTATTATTTATCCTTGTCAAAATGTTAGATAGGATGATGATCCTCACTCCTACTATGCACTAAAGCTCGATTACTTTACATTTTCTCATACAGAATTGCCCCATCCCCCTCTCCCTGTGTAGACGTCCTGATGAAGACCCCGCAAAAGGACTTTAATTAGCCTGCAGAAACGTTGACTGTTGTTTATTTCGTTGGATTTCAGGCACACCCCCGATATGTCTAAAATTCAGATGTGACCGTTGAATGTCATCCATTGAATATGTTTCAAATGTTGCCTTGTACTTGGGCTTTTGTATTATAATTGTTTTTACAATGTTTGCGACTTTGTAATACATTTATTACTTTTTGAAACTGTGTTAATTTTCTTTGATCTGACACTTCCTTGAGCACCACCCTCCCTCCTTTTCCTTTCCCCCCCCCCCTTGGGGCTTGCAATTTTATGTGATTATATACTGCCACTGGCAATCACGTAGTGTTGGTTAATAAATCACAACACTGCTTTATTTATTTTCGCTTAATTGGTTTTCTAAATATTTCTAGTGTATGTAGTTCACAATACACTTTCCTTGCGGGGACCCCCCTTACATATGTACTGCATTTTTCACAGGCACTGTTTGCAGGTGTTCCCGACACCGTAGCAGGCCCGCAACCAGCCTGAACTGTTGGATTTGTTGTTCACAATGCCGTGATAGCCCCGGACAGATCTATCGACATCAAGGAACTTTTTTTTAAAGCATATTTTGATAAGTGAAGATTTTGAAGTATAGTATTGTGGAGTCTTATCGTATTTGGTCTTGTCTTAAGTATATAAAAATTGGATATTTTTCTAAACTGGTGTAGTGTCCTTTTGTAGTGCGTACACTGTTTTACTGTTGGTTATGTGCAAATGCTTTCCACACTGCCTCTAAGATAAGCCTGGCTGCTCATGCCAAGCTACCAAGGGGGTGAGCAGGGGTTATTTTTATAAGTGTAGCTCCCTCATCCTGACTAGAGTGGTGGTTTCTGCCTCGCTTTGGCACAAGTCTCAGCTAGCCAGAAATCCCATTTCTAACAGTAACGTAATAATAATAGCTTCCCACATATGCATCAGGAGCTCCCGGAGCTCACACACCTCTAGGAGGGTTTCCATGAGTGCAGGAAGTATGGTCGTGGAGTGCACTAAATAATATTCAACCGTAAGAACATATGGTCCCGTACATTTCCCCCTGGCCCTATAGCTGCTCCAATGTTAAAAACGTACTGATTCTCTGCCGGAGCCTCCGTTAGTTGGGAACAGCCACCTGAGACAGGAAACCATCCACACCAGGAGTCACTGCGTGTACTGTTTTGGCATATACAGCAGCAAGATGGGCATGCAGTAGCTGAGTAATTGCCACCAGGACCAAAGCCATTGAACCGTCCGTTCCGCTACCGGTAAAGATTAGTGGTGGGGACATTCTTCTTTAGGCAGCCAGGCCTGCAGTCTACCCCACCTATCAAAATCTCCATGAAGGGTCCGCCTATAGTCCTTCTGGACGTGGCAATCCAATCTGTCCCAGACTGCGGTCACTCTTCTATGTGCCTCTGCCAGTGATGTATATGCCATGTCCTGTCCAACGGGCCACTTTAGTTCCACAAACCACGTCTCCTCTTCCCCCAACTTCCTCTCTAACTTCCTCCTGAAACCATACATATTGCCAAGGCACACACCTCTAATATCAAACGTTAATGTCCCCCACTCTGCACGATGGGACAGCACAGAATTCCAATTTGTGGCAAAAAAGCAGTGAAGAGCATCTTGCATAGCAATAGCATATTCCAGGTCTCCTAGTGCCTCCAGTCTAAACCTCCACAATGGAATGCAGGGTCAATGACCCTGCACTCCACAGTCATGCAGTAAGGGAGCGTGGTCAGGAAGAAAGCGCATCTGGTTAGTCATCTTCACAACATTAAGTATGCCTTTGTTGGAATGGCCCTTTTTGCAAGGTTATCCCCAAACTTTTTGCTTCTTCCTCCTTTATTTATCCTGACCCGTGGTTGTTGGCAATAGGACTCTGTGCATATGCTCTCTGTATACATTGTTATTATAATTGGTTATCCAGGATAGGCATATTTGTGTTACAAGGAAGTCCCTAGTAAAGTGCACTGAGTGTGCCAGGGCTGGTGATTCAAATGCTACTAGTGGGCCTGCAGCACTGATTGCGCCACCCACAGGAGTAGCCCTAAAATGGTGTCTCAGGCCTGCCACCGCAGTGCCTGTGTGCAGTTGCTAACTGCCATGCTGACCTGACCAGTGCCCACACTGGCCAGGCCTACGCCTTCCCTTTCAGTACACATTGGACACCCCTATAGAAGGTTCTAGTTATCCCCCTGGGCATGGTGAAGTGTATGTGATAGGTAGAGCATGAACTAGTGTGTGTGACATGCTCTGATAGTGAAGTAAAGCCATTTTCATTTTTCACTATTGAAAGGCTACCTTGCTGTGGATGCTGTGTATAATGTCTACCTGCATATCTTCCCATAGGAGCAAGATAGAAAATTCAAGTCTGGTATCCCTGGACTCAGAATTTAATAACCTATCTTTTAGGAAGGATGTTTTTTAAATCCTGTGTTCGAGAACAGCACTGTTAGAAAATGGCTGTTCTCTTGTCTGACCTTTCTGTGTGCCTTGGCCTGTTTGTGAATTGACTGTCTAGTTTGTGAGTGACAGGCCTGAGGGATTCCAGGAGACAGAATGAGTCTGCCCAGTGGTGAATAGAGAGATCTGCATCTAGATGGGAGGGAGGAGTTGCACCTGGGACCTGAATGGGACTGTGCCTGCCCCCCCACAGTGCTGGCTCCACCCCCTGTGGTGCGTTTGATGTCTTCGCCCTGCACTGTGAAAGGAGAGAAGGGATCATGTCAACAAAGTGCTCCAGGGCTGTGCTTTCCCTCCACAATGCTGGCTCCACCACCTGCGGGGCGTCTGATATTTCTGTTCTGCACTGTGAAAGGAAAGAAGGAGTCATGTAAACAGAGTGCTCCAGAACTGGTTTGGACTGGGCAAAGGCCCCTCTGTCCTCAAAGAACAAAGAGAATATGGGTATAAAAAGGGCTCCCCAAACTTCAAGAATGGAACCTCTGCCAAGGAGAAAGATGGAAGACTGAAGAAGGAAGACTGTCCTGCTGTTGCTTTTTTGGACTGACCTGCAGTTGCTTTGCTACCAAGGAGAGGGGAAAGACTTTGCTTTGTGCTCTGTCTCCTTGCTTGAAGGAATCTCCAAGGGCCTGAAGAAGAGCTGGTTCCCTGTTAAGAAGTAAATAAGCAATGCTCTCGCAACCACAATCACAGTGTAACAACAATATTTCAAATAAGTTATGACAGTTTCTTAGTAAATAAGCAGTAGCAGATCTTTGTATCTTTTTCCTTTAGGTAGGTTGTTTAATTAGTTCACAATTGTAGCGATGATCCACATTCAGCCGACACGTGTTTTGTCGTGTTTAAGTTGAGTCAACACGACTCTTCAGGGCTAGTGGTACGACCCACTGGTCAGTAAGTCGGAGATAATGGACACTTTGACTTCGGGTAGATAGTGCCGTATTTGATGTTAGTAAACGTTGGAATATAAATCATGAATTTCCGCTCTGAGTCTAGAGCAAAAGGTTTTCCTCTGTATGTTTGTTCTCCAAGGAAAAAGATACAAAGATCTGCTATTGCTTATTTACTAAGAAACTGTCATAACTTATTTGAAATATTGTTGTTACACTGTGATTGTGGTTGCGAGAGCATTGCTTATTTAAGTTTGGGAAAGTCTTTGATTTTCTGTTTGAACGGTTAAGGGCTTCTCCGTTCGCTCTTTACGCACCGCACCCTTAATTCTTGTTCAATTACCTCTTAACGTTTAATTTAGGTAGAGCGCCCTAACCTTCTGAAATTTCTAAAAAACCCTCCACAACTATCCTTAACTGTCCCTGTTAAGAAGTCCCAGGAACAAAAGGACTTCACCCCCAGCTTCCCTGAACTCTACTGAGAGAGTTCTGTCCTTCCTAAAGTGCTTGGGCCATTTGTGGTGCCTCTGGAAGTTGTTCCTGTGCTGGGAAGCTGGAAACCAAGATTTCTAAACACTTTGTGCCAGTTTTAACGCATCGCTCGCTTGCGGAGCGCATCCCCATCAGTGCAAGAAAATTACCGCCGCTACGAAGGCCGTGATCGTCGCAGCACCTGTTGCCGCTGCCATAGTCGTTGCATCCTTCGTTTGCGGGATGCACCAGTCCGGTGCGGGAATATTGCAATCGCTGCGAGTATCATCGCAGAGCCTGTCATCACTGGATGAGATCGTCGCACCGCTTGCTTACGGACCGCATCACGTCGCTGCGAGAGTCATCACATAGCCATAGCATTGAGGGGCCACGAGAGGAGAAGATCGCTGCTGAGCCGCGCATCTTCACCTCACCGGAGATCATTGCAGCCCCGAAGATCATCGCATCAGACCTTTTGCAAGCCGCTTCTACTGAAACGTGCGCACAAGAATCCACGCAAGGTATCGCATACCTCCCCATACAGACCGGAGTCACCGCAACACGCCCGCTACGTCCAGCGGGGTTGTAGCATTGCCTCCCCAGGGTCTCAGGAGTGATGCATCGCTTGCGTTTCAACGCTTCAGCTTTCACTTGCAACTTTTTTCGCATCTAAAGGTACTGTTGGCTAAAACGTGATGCAACTGTGGATTATTTTAACGCAACCTTAAGAACTCATTTGAAACCATATTCTTTAACTGTGTATGTTTGATTTTTGTAATTTTGGTCTTGTGTAGTTTGGATGAAATAACTTTATTTCTCAAGGGGGTGAGTAGGGGTTATCTGAAGAGTGTATCCTTCTTACCCTGACTAGAAGCGAGTGTCCCTATTTGGACAGTGGTACCTACCTCTGCCAACTAGAGACCCCCAGTTATAACAGCCTTCATTCGTAAGGAGGACATTATCCAACCAAGTCCCCTGGAGGAAGACGATACGCTCTCCTGTTCTTCTATGAAACATGTCAGTCCTATACCATTTTCCAAATGAATTCTGTCCCCTCATATTCCAGGTAAGCATTCTTATTAATTACGTCATTCAATAAAACTACACACACACACACATCCCGTCCATTACTCATCTCCTCACCAGCCCCTACAACCCCCCTCCAAACTCCACAAAGTGCAATGCACAAGTGCTGCCCTACAAAAATGAACTTGAACCAAATCTCTGAGTAACGTCTTAGCACCCTCCTCAGTTAAACACCCCACAATGCAACTTGCTCTCCCCTAGCATCATAACTATCCCTCCCACCCAAATGAATACCTTCAATTAAACTTCAGCGTGTGTTGGAATCAGTGTGGGGCTTTCAACTTAAATGTGAACATTAAGGAGTAGAAAGAGATAGACTGCAACCCCTAAATGAGTGCCCCAATCACTTCCCACACCTATATTCCCTATGAGTTCCACTTCTTCCACTTACAGTCACATTCTGGCCAAATGCCAACGATAACCAAACCAACGATACAAAATACAAATGAGAAAAAAGATGACTCAAGAATATCAGAAGAAGTAAAACAGAAAACAATGAAAGAAAAGGAGGGCACGCCAACAAATATGCATCCAGGTCCTACGTAAAAAGCCATTCCCATGTCCTGTCCTATCATAGAGTGCATTTACCAATGAAAGTCCAATGTCCCTAAGAACTGTGTCAGACCAGTACGTACTCTCACCTTTACCCCAGTGAGTTTGGCGCTGCCAATTTTACACAGTACTTTATTCAGTACCTGCGCCCACACACAAAGTCACAGTATCAATTACCATGGGACAGTGACTGTTACCATGCCCATCTCAAATCGTGGCTGCATTGACTGTGGAGCGGCCTGTTTCAACCAGCTGCTACAAATCAGCGCTAGAGGAGGAAGCCAAAGTGACTGTCTCAACCAGCACCCTAGCCTCTGCAAGCACCCGCTGCTGCGAATCCAAAGTCATGGTGCCATCCTTCTTCACTCCAGAGCATGTGTGGCATCTGAGGCGGATTTATGTCTAGGATAGGGGTCCATGCTCAGTGCCTTACTGAGTCTCATCATGTCATTGTACCAAAGGTATATCTTACATGCGTTTGCCGCTCTGGACACCCAACCAATCCTATGTCTCTTCCAGTGTAACAAAAAAGTGCATTAGGCCATCTAGGATTGCTTTTAGTTTGTCTAGATACCGAAACATATATTGTAATCCCATGACAGACAACGCAGGCTTAACAGAGTCAAAAATACACAAAAAAACCTGCCAGTATTTCTTTTAGTTGCTGGAATCTCTCACCATTTTTAAACGCTCACCAGCAGTCCTAAAGGAACCAAAAACAGTGAAAAAAATCATTACTGCTAACATGACCACACATTATGTTAGACTCCATAGGATACAAACAAGAATACCTTTTATCATTTTTATTAACAATATTAACAAAAACATGGTTTAAATAGAATGCACGCAAGTTTAAATTATGTACACCAAGAACAAAGGGTCACAGGAAGTACACTTAGGCGCAAAACACACACATTTTTGTTAGTTTGGTCATACCCCTAAAAACCACCTTACGGATTTTTAATAGGCTTTCACCTCCATACCTTTTAGATGGCTAGGCTAGATCCATTATGAATTGTCTCAGTTAATGTATGTGGTCTGAATGACGCTTCTAAGAGGCAAAAAGTGTCTCTGGGCTTGCGAACACTTGGAGGGAACATCATATGCCTGCAAGAAACCCATGTAGAACAGTCCTAAAAGCACCTACTAAACACTCTAGGGTTTAAGGCAGTGGGCGCCACCATGCAAGGAGCCAAAACAAAGGGAGTTAGAGTTCTAACTGACAGAAGATTTGCTACTAGTAATCCACGGACTAAATCCGATCCACTAGGGAGGTGGGTTATTACCCAGATTCAACTCCCTAACAATTCCTCCTTCACTCTTTGTTCAATATATGGGAGTAACGCTGACGACCCTGGGGCCATCAATCAGGTTTCTGGCGAGCTAGTACATTGGCCCACCCCCATAGTGCTCTGTGGGACTTTAACATACATTTACCTAGCGACTGGGCTACTAGTACAACCTAAAGCTATAAAGGTAGGAAACCCCTAGTTTTTCAGGCCCTAACCAATCTTATCCAGACTCACGGTTTAATAGATAGCTGGGCGAGCAAAAACCCTTCGCAACCCAGGTATACTTTCTACTCTGCCCGCACCAAGTCCTAGTTAGACTGGACTACTTCTTTATCTCTGCCTCATTTGCCAACAATTTTACAATTGATATTGCACCCCGTTTTTTATCCGACCATAACCCTCTTATTCTCACCATCAAGGGGCTCGGGCAACCAAAGAGGCTACCAAATGGAGCTTCGAGAAAGCACTATTGTACGATTACAGCTATGTAACCCACATGCAGGGATGGATTCAAGTGTTCCTGGAGATAAACATCGGCTCCGCCTCTCAAATGATAGTCTGGGACACGTTAAAGGCAGGGATCAGAGGTGAGACTTCAAGGTTTTCTGTTCAGAAAAACAAAGGGGGAATAACTCTAATCAGGGATCTACAAGAAAAACTAAGAAACATAGAAACTAAACTAACTCAAGCAATTCATGCAGGATTAGACTGCCAGCCTGCTCAACAAGAAGCAGTCTTGGCCAAAGCTGAAATAGGAGCTGTGTTTATGGAAAATATTGCGGCTAAGTGGGCAGCAGTAAGGGAAAAGAATTACGAGTGCAGTGACAATATTGAGCACACCTAGCCATTAGGATAAGACAACAGGTTACTAGCAGCGAAATCCACACAATCAGATTTCCCTCTGGCAATGAGGTCACTGATCCTGGCCTTATCCAGAAGGGGTTTCAGGAGTATTACGCCAAATTATTTACGGAAGAAAGCTGTTCCGCGGTTGATGTCTTAGACAGGGAAATTTCTAGCTACCTTAGTGAGAATGAATTAAGTCAACTCAGTCCAGAAGATAGCGAGCTCTTAGATCTTACCCCCACATGAGAGGAAATTCTGGACACTGTCACTAGCCTCCCGGATGGGAAGGCTTCAGGCCCTGACGGTATACCCGTCAAATTCTTTAAAGTCTTTGCCCATCAAATCAAGGCCATTCTCACTGAGGTAATAACATCCATATTTAACGGGGCTTCCCCTCCGGCCACTTGGTCCAGCGCTAGAATCTCCATCTTCCTAAAAAAAGATAAATCCCCGTTAGATATGAGCTCCTACAGATCCATAACTCTCATTAACTGTGATTCTAAAATATTCTCCAAGGTGCTAGCCTCCAGAATCTCCTGAGTAGTGCAACCTCTTGTCTTGGAATGGCAGCATGGTTTCATACCCAAGAAAGGGACCACCGAGCATGTCAGGAGAGTGATTACTCTGTTTGATGCCGCACAGGCTGCCGGAGACCCGATGTCACTTACGCTACTCGATGCCAAATAGGCCTTTGACCGGGTCTCCTGGCGGTTCCTTTGGAAGGTAATGTGCAGAATGGGGTTCGGGACAGGCTTATGCAGGCAACACAGGCACTTTATTGTCACCCAACAGCTAGTGTCACCATAAATGGACAGCTTACTGATCCCTTTAAAATCTCCCGAGGCACCAGGCAGGGTTCCCCTTGCTCGCCCCTATTGTTTGCCCTCTACCTGGACCCCTTCATCAAACAGATAGAGAAAAATCATAATATCTCTCCAGTAACCTATTGCCAAAATAGCTGTAAAATCTAGACCTATGCCGACGACCTTGCCATCACCTCTCCAGACCCTGCCCACACCATATTGGCAATTGAAGGGGAGGCCCAGAAATTTGGGAGGCTATCTGGATATGCCCTCAATAAGAAAAAAACACAGATCTTAGTAAATAATAAAATTACCTGGACCCACGCCATTGTGTTGCCCAAGGCCAATTACCTGGGGGTGCTGGTCTCACCCATGCTGGAGGAAATAGTCACAGACAACTTGGCTCCCCTTGCCGCCCAGACAAAGAAGGCATTAAAGCAAATTGATAATCTACATTTAACACTAGTTGGTAGGTGCAATGTCATCAAAAGGACATATTTTCCAAAACTACATTATTTTTTTCGTAGCATACCTCGCGAATTTAGCAAAAATAGCCTTCTCAAATTCCAGCAAATTTTCACCCAATTTATCTGGGCTTACGCTCAGCCCAGACGTGCACTAAAACAACTTACACTGCCAAAAGAAAGAGGGGGCTGGTCCTTTCCCAATATCACTCTATACTACTGGGCGGCAGTATTACAATATAACTCAGTACTATTAAAAGAATCTACTTACGACTCAACAAATGGGCCATCCCTACCCTTACCCTTTCGGCTCTGAATAGGGGATCAACACTGGGGCTGCTTATTCCGCGAAACAACATATGGGTATTACAACTGTGTAAAATTTAAGACACTAATGAACTCTAATAAAGTCTTTCGCTATATCCGGAGAATCTTTGGAATTGGCAGATTTAATTTCTACTCTCCCATAATTAATAATAACAACTTACCAGCTATTTTTAGCCCATCTTACCTTTCTGAATGGCACAGGGTCGGGATAGTGAAACTTGGGGATCTTATCACAATCGGGGGGATTGAATCTTTTACAAACCTACAATCTAAATTCAAGCTAAAAAGTCAAGACTCATTTAAGTACTTGGCCATTCATGGCTACCTATCCAGGAAAGTGGGTGGAGCTACTGGGTTCGCTGCAGTTGAACTTATACATGCTCTCCGTAACACCACCACCCCTCGTGTTGGAGGCATTTATCAAATGCTCAACAAGCAAACCCCAGATGACCTAGAATCCATCTCCACTAAATGGCATGTCAAACTTGACTCATCTCAAAGCTTTTTTTATAATTCTCTGCTTTTATCACAACAGATTCTAATCTCGGCCAAATTACAAGCACAACATCTCAAAACTATTTTTTTTCTGAATATGACACCCAGTAAAATTATAAAGTGGGGATCCGGGAAAGGAACACTATGGCCACTCTGTTCTGAAGTAGGGGCGGACTCGATACACATGTTTGCAACCTGCCCAAAACTTGACTCAACCTTACTTAAAATACAGAATCTACTTAGCGAAATAACCAACCAATCAATCCTTTTAGATCCTACTATCATACTTCTAGGAACACAATCTGATTCCCCAAGGATTAAGGAGGAAGGGTTGGTCTTTATAGCAATGGCAGTATGGAGGATCGGTGTTTCCTCCGGATGGTTAGACACCGGCTCTCCCTCTTTTGCACAATGGCTAGCCAGGCTGGTCGCCACATTCCACTTAGAGAGGGCAGTATATACCAAGAAAGGACGAAGAAAAAGGAAGATAGGTCTTGAGGTCTGGGGGGCATTTTCCAGCTGGATTGAGCAACAAGGGCAACGCGATCAGGAGACATAGTAGGGGATGTCTTTAGGAATCTATTACATCTTAACATCTCTTACTACTCAGCTATACCTTTTCCCTTTTTCTCTTTTCCTTTGTTGTTTATTTTGCGCCTGTATCACTGGTTTTA
The DNA here is from genome assembly GCF_964263255.1 of Lissotriton vulgaris. Taxonomy (NCBI): domain Eukaryota; kingdom Metazoa; phylum Chordata; class Amphibia; order Caudata; family Salamandridae; genus Lissotriton; species Lissotriton vulgaris. The sequence goes on from NC_141696.1 coordinate 265,247,585, forward strand.
TTGGTTATGAGGGGTGGGGGTGGTAGTCTTGACCAATTAATCTTCATCTGACGTGATATTGTTTTGTGTTGGAAAAACAATAAAAAAATAAAATAAAATAAAAAAGTGAAGAACTTGGATAGCTATGCGGCCAGGAGTGTCAACCTTATCCAGTTCTCCAGGAAGACCTCCAGTTTACCCCTCTCAACACCTTCTGTAAATCCAAAGAACCTGAGATTTCACATATGAGAGCAACCTTCAGCATCTTCCAACAGTGCTTCCATCTTACTTGTAAGAGCCTCAAGCATCGTTGCCGCCATCTGCAATTGGGATACATCTTTATGTGCCTTGGTGACCTGGGTCTCTGTTTCCACTGATTTTCTCCCTCTTTCTACAGGTAATCTCTGAGCAAGTTAACATTAAGTGCTATAGCCTCAATGTCGTCCTGTACTGTCAACCCCGAAGCTTCAAAGGCCACCAGAATCTGAGCACCTAATGACTCCTCCTCACTCTGTAGTACATCACCCTCTGCCAGCCGCTGATTTCCACCTGTGCCCAGTGAGGTGTATTGATCCATTTCTCTTTGTTGAGTGGTTCTCACTGACTCACTTGGCCCATCTTAGTATGTAGTATGCATTTGTTGCATGTCGCAGAAAATAAACAGTCACCACTGCCAGGCACCACTCTCCATCCAGCTAGTCCACAACCACACTAGGCACTGTTGCCGGCATTCAGGTGCCCGATGATTAAGCAGCCCAACCACTTCCTGGCATGCAATGTTCTGGATGCTTCCACTATAGCAGCAGATTCTGGTGCACCAGGAAGGGCATGCACGCACCAAGTCAGATCGAAAAAACATGCACCAGAGTCTTTGAACCATAGGAGCATTCCTACAGCCACCAAGTGTGCAGAGCACCACCCAACAACTGCAGTGCAAGGGGCAGTGGTCATCATGTGGCTCCAGCAGCACCCTGAGCATTTCACACCTGCACTAGCACCTTGGGTTTGATCGGTTGTGCTTGGTCTTATTTCTGTCATATGTACTGGGATTATTCCTAGAGCCCAGGATGTAACAGGCTGCGTCACTCACCCATCATGCTCCATTTGGGCCATACACGAAATGTCAGAGGGCCCACAGTACGCAATCCATGTATAGTCCGAGGGGGGAAAATTACCATTGCAGTCCCAGGCCAAGTTCAGCATGCTCAAGAACTCCAAGTATATCCCCCTCAGTTCACCGTACATTTCCCAGTGCCTTCATCCAGTCTCCAGACTCCGTTCCAAACTCCCAACCTGCTGCACATGCAGTGCAGCCTCACAGATGTATCGCCATGTCCTCAACCTCCCTCTTAGGGTGTGCCAGGGCATAGCTTGATCATGATATTTAACTTACAGACTCTGAGTACATTTTGTGCCATATACTAGGGCAGACTTGAAAGTTAAACATACTATTAGGAATATGCACATTTGAACATGTTTAAAAGGAGAGCATACATACTTTACTACTGGTTAGCAGGGGTAAAGTGTATAGAGTACTAAAACGGCATGAAATATAGGGTACAGTAAAAGTGAAAAATATTGGGCGACCCAACAGAAAAGGCAAATTTCCTACAGACCCTTAAGGGGATTATCCCAAAATAAATTCATGTTATTTTATTCTGAAACATTGTGACATGCCAGTGTTTGCTTTTCAATCTGTTTGGCAGTTACATATATTGAAAATCTGCTCATTTGATGAAACACACTGTTAGAACTGGGGGTCTCTAGTTGGCAGAGGTAGATAGCACTGTCCAAATGGGGACACTTACTTCTAGCCAGGGTACGAAGGATACACTCTTCAGATAACCCCTGCTCACCCCCTTGGTAGCTTGGCACGAGCAGTCAGACTTATCCAAGACAATGTTCAAAATATTTGTACCAACACTCACAGTGACACAGTGAAAACACCACAAACTGACTCCACAACAGTTTAGGAAAATAAAGGTATTTAATCTAAACTACACAAGACCAAAACGACAAACATCCAACATACACAGTTCAAGAATATGGTTTCAAATGAGTTCTTAAGGTTACGTTAAAATAATCCACAGTTGCATCACGTTGTACCCAACTGTACATTTAGATGAGAAAAAGTTCCCAGTGAAGGCTGTAGCATTGAAAAGCAAGCGCTGCGTCGCTCCTGAGACCCTGGGGAGGCGATGCGACAGCCCCACTGGACGCAGCGGTCGCGTTGCGGTTACTCCGGTCTGTATGGGGAGGGATGCAATACCTTGCGTGGATTCCGGTGCACAGGTTTAAGTGGAAGCAGCTCGCAAAAGGACAATGCGATGATCTTTGGGGCGGTGACGATCTCTGGTGCGGCGATGATGTACGGCTCAGCTTCTATCTTCTCCTCTCGTGCCCTCTCTATGCGATGGCTCTGCGATGACTCTTGCAGCGACGTGATGCGGTCCGCAAGCAAGCGGTGCGATTACCTCACCCAGTGACGACAGGCTCTGCGACGACACTCACAGCGATGGTAATCATCCCGCACTGGACTGGTGTGTCCCGCAAACGAAGGATGCAACGACTCTGGCAGCAGCAACAGGCCCTGCAATGATCTTGGCCTTCGTAGCGGCAGGAATTTCCTCGCACTGACGGGGATGCGCTCCGCAAGCAAGCAATGTGATAAAACTTGCAGAACGTCTTTAAAATCTTGGTTTCCAGCTTCCCAACACAGGTAAAACTTCCAGAGGCACCACAAAGCAAAGCAACAGCAAAGCAACAGCAGGACAGTCTTACTTCTTCAGTCTTCCAGCTTTCTCTTTGGCAGAGGTTCTTTCTTGATTCCAGGATGATCTAATTTTTTGTAGTCTGGGGTCCTGTACTTATAACCCTAAAAGTCTTTGTTCCCTTTGTGCAGACGGGCTCTGAACCAGTTCTGGGTGTTCCTTGAGCACTTTGTTTTCCTGGCCTCTCATTTCCTTCAAGAGAGAGGGGCAGGGTCATCAGCCGCCCAGCAGTGGATGGAGCCAGCATTATGGAAGGCAAGCACAGCCCTATTCAGGCCCAGGTGCTACCCCCTCCCACCACTCTAGATGCAGATGGAGCTATTCAGCTGAGGGAAGGCCCACTCAGCCTCTCGGAGCCACCCGGCCCCTGTCACTCACAAACCAGACAGTCAATTCACAAACAGGCCAAGGCACACAGAAAGTTCAGACAAGAGAACAGCCACTTTCTAAAGGTGCTGTTCTCAAACACAGGATTTAAAAACCACATTTCCCAAAAGATGTATTATTAAATTCTGAGTTCAGGGATACCAGACTTTTATGTCCTACCTTGCTCCTATGGGAAGATATGCTTGTAGGCACTGTAGCCATCATTCCCCGTGATAGCCTATGGGAAAGGTAGTCTTACAATAGTGAAAAAAGAAAATGGCTGTCATTCACTACCAGAGCATGTCACCTGCACTAGTACATGCTCTTCCTTTCACATACACTGCACCCTGCCCAAGGGGGTACCTTGGGCCTTCCATAAGGGTGACCAATGTGCACAGAAAGGAAAGGGTTAGGCCTGGTCAGCGGGGACACTGACCAGGTGGACATGGCAGTTCACAGACTGCACACGGGCACTGCGGTGGCAGGCCTGAGACACCATTTTAGGGCTACTCATTTGTATCACCAGCCCTGGCACACCCAGTGCACTTTGCTAGGGACTTCTTGGTGATGCAAATATGCCAATCATGGATAACCAATAACAATAACAATTTACACAGGGAGCACTTTCCCTTTGACACTGACCAGCAGTGGCAAAGTGCCCAAAGCATCTAAACCAGCAAAAAACGAAATCCAGCACAGTGTCAAAAATACAGGAGGCAGAGGCAAAAAGACAGGGGAAACCACACCAAAGATGCCAGTTCTAACACACACCATAGCACATGTTGCTAATTCTCCCTTATTGACATAATGCTGTTTAAATAATACAGATTAGTATTAATATTTATAATACATGTATCCCAAATGCTATAGTGCCATTACAGCACTTGATCCCATTGTCCTTAATTTTCTTGAAAATGGATATGAGGTACACTCTGGACCCCAGGACACTTGTGGGAGTGGGGCTTCAAAAAGATCTTCCTGGGTTTAAAATTTCAAAACAAATTGGGTTGTCGATACTGAAGTACTTCCACAGGACACAGTGTGGCCCTCTTCTAAGGTGCCGCCATACCCCAGCAAAAAACACTGTACAATCTTCCACTCCAGGTTAATGTAGAACCATGAAAACTTCCCTCATTATACTTGCATGGTACTGCAGTAACATGGTTTGGATGCCTATGGGCTGGGTAACGAAGACTACCATGGTGCCCAAGAAAATGTAAAAAGAGAAATAGAGAAGAAAATGTGGATTAGGCACACATGGGTGGGTTGGTTGCCTGCAGTGTGTTGGGTGTAGTGTGGAAAACAGTTAGTACAACTGACCTATATGTATGAGAAGTCTTTGTATAACACCCACATTCAACAAGTTAATTGAACAATCACAAATTATTGAGCATTTATCATACATTTTATATTTCTAAAATCATTCATAATTCACAATGTCAATGGTTGCTCCAGTGAAGGGAAATAAGTATTCAAGGAAGTGCTTGTGATGGGATGGAATGGAAGGGTATAAGTGCTGATATTTACAATATTTACAATGATGAAAAGACCAGTCTAACAATGTTTGAATTTCTGACTAATCAAATCCCAAGCAGCAAGATACTATGAATACGTATTTCATCATATGCATCTGGGCATAAATTGAAGGTACAGTTCAAGGTGAAAGAAAGGTTTACGTTTCGACCCGAGAGAATCACAGAAGGCCAATACTTCCTTGAATCGGGGTCTTCCTGTTTCTATATACAATAAATTAAGTGGCTCATCTGTTCACCTCAATTTGATGCTTCTACACAGGCAGTAAATAGCTTCATGGAAAGGGCTGGGAAGCTCCTATTCCAGAAAATGACACATGTGGCTCATAACCACAGAAGTCCCATGTGAAACTTGAGTTGCTCTGCTGCTAAATTAATTACATGTGGCACATGAGTACTGGATATACATACCAACTTTATGCACAAAACCACTAATCACTACCAGTGCTTGACAATTCAAAAGTTTCATACAGAGTTGGTCCTAATTTAACTATGGTTGGTGTAATGTGGTGACTAATGTCACTAAAACCAGAGGGGATTGGTGTGTTTTGATAACAGGACAAGACAAAATAATGAAACTTAATTGGGCACGTATGGCTTTGAAATTTATAGGGTTGGACATGTAAGTACTGAATGTACTTGCCAACTGTACTCACATAACCCCTGATCACTACTCATACTTGCAATTCAAAAGTCTTGTACTTGTATAGTGAAATAAATAGGGTTGGACATACAAGTACTGAATGTACTTGCCAACTATACTCACATTACCCCTGATCACTTCTCATACTTACAATTCAATAGTCTCATGCTTGATTAGTCATAATATTGCATGGATAAGCTGTGGTAAAATGACTTCAATAATTGAAAACAATGAGACTCTGTAAATTCTATAGCAGGACAAGATAAAAGAAAAGATCATTTTACCAAGAGGCTCAGAATAAGTAGTGGTGGCGGAGTCAAAGCGCGCTTTGGCCAATTTGTCTAATTTACATGACTTAGTATTAAGATCAGATTCACGTTTAATTTTTTCTAAGCTTTGAAGTGCCTCTTTTGCATTGGTCAGAGCTGTGTCTTCAATTATCTCACGTTTGAGATCAGCATTTTCTTTCATTCATTTTTCAACTTCTTCAAGGGCATTCTCAAACCCAAGTACCATCCAATGTCAAGAGCAATTGTTTGCGAAAAAACTAAAACTCTTCGAATTTAGGAATGTCCACGAAGATTGCTGGCTTGTTTCTAACCTGCAATCCAACAGGTTTTATGTTGGCCTGTATATATGTAGTTAGTAGATGTCCATGATGTCTGGAATGAATGAGTTTTTTTCTCAAATCTTTCCAACCCATTAAATTTATCAGTGAGGGTAAAATCAATGGTGGAAGATGTGGAAGTTAAAAAGCATTTTTCTGCTTGTCCCTGTATTAGTCTGTTGATGTATTCTTCTGTGTATGCTAGTGTCTCACTTTCTGACATAATTTAATGGGTAACTGAATATACCCAAAACAGTTTGTTACACAACAATAGTGGAACCCAATACTCAGAGGGACCTGGGCAAATATTAGTGTAGAAAACAGTTGGTTCAACCGACCTATATTTATGAGAAATCTTTACAGAACACCCACATTCAACAAGTTAATTATACAATGACAAATTATTGAGCATTTATCATAAATTATATATTTGCAAATTCATTCATAATTCATAATTTCAATGGTTGCTCCAGTGAAGTGAAAAAAGTGCTTAAGGATGTGCTTGTAAAGGGACAGGAATAGAAGGGTATAAATGCTGATATTTACAATATTTACAATGATGAACAGACCTGTCCAAAATGTTTGATTTGCCGACTAATCAAATCCCAAGTAGCAAGACGCTATGAATAGGAATCTCATCATCCGCATCTGGGCAGAAATTGAAAGTACCGGTCAAGCTTAAAGAAAAGTTGATGTTTCAGCCCCAGAGAATCACGAAAGGCCAGTAGTTCCTTGAATCGGGATCTTCCTCAGGACACAAAAATTGAGCAACCTACAAAGTAGGTACTGGTACCATGAATAAGTGCCTTATTTGAGATGTTTAGGGGTGGGTATATACAATAAAGTAAGTATCTTGGTGGCTCACCTCAATACAATGCTGCTACGCAGGCAGTGAAGGACTTATGGGGATGGGTGTTGGGTGCACAAACCCATGCGCACAAACCCATGCGCAGATAGGTGCCTTGAGAGGTTTGAGTGTATGCTCAAGTCTGAATATTATTAAAAGAAATGAAAATACTGAATTTCAATGAAAAAAACAAAGGGTAAAAATAGGTATGGTAACATAATTGATATCATTTGAGAGATCATTCAGTGATTTCATAAAAGATGTCATAGAACATGTCATGAGTGATGCAATATGTGAGGTCATAAGCAGCGCATGGTGGGGCGCAGGTTATAGTTAGCTCTGCTAACTAAAACTGGTAAATTATGGTGTAATTTTGGTTCAAATGTTGATGTTGTCACTGACATATTCTCCTAACTATAGCGTTACTTTTACCTTTGTGTTTTTCAGTGAATTTCTAGTTTTTTTTTACTGTATAGTAATATCTTATGTAACAACATTTGAGGGTGAGCAGCAGGGTGCTGGTCATTGGTCCTACCTGCAAACCCCAAAGTCAGCCATCCCCAATTTGTGCACAGCCTCTAGTCATGCACAGCAGGGTGTTGGCAACCGGGCCTGGTCAACTCACCCGTAGGCAGCTGACACCCATGCAGGCAGCCAACCTCATACTGCACACAGCCTTTCATTGCACACCACGTGGGTTTGGCCACAGGGCCTTAGACCAAACCCCCAGCATGCTGCTAACCCCTCATCATGCAAAGCCTTTGCCGTGTGCAGCATAGGTTTGGCTTTTTTGACCCAGGGACCCCTTCCCTGGGACCTAATATAAAATAAAAGGGAAGGGGCTGCACCGCCCTGTTCCAGAAGCCTTATTAGGCCCCTGATATCCCATCCCCTGGAGCCAAACCAATAAAAAATGGGAGATGGCTATATGGCCCCACTCCCTGAGCCTCATTAGGCCCTGGGAATTCCATGCCCTGGGGTGTTTTCTTAGGGGAGGTGTAAAGGAAGGAGGAGAGGAGCCGCATGGCCCCCTCCCAAGCCTTTAACATTCTTGGGATGCCATTCCAGAGGGCTGCTACTTAACATAAAGGGGAGGGTGGTGACATAGCCCCCATCCCTGAGCCTTTTTTGTCCCTGTGGACTATATCCTCCAGGGTCCTTATTATTTCAAGGTGGGTGCCCTGGTGCCCACCCAGGGCACCCACGAGGCTCTAGTTTGGGGCAGCGGGGGAGCATTGCCCGCAGAGAGCAGCTACTTATACCTCTCTCACTGGATGGGAGCAATCTCTTGATCTGCTTCCCTGCCAGTCAGGGAAACAGATAAAAGTCTGCTCCCAACTTTGAAAATGCTCCCACACATTGGGAGCAGACTTATTGTTTGCTGCTGTTTGGCTGGAGCTTTGAAAATACTCCCTCCAGGTGGGAGTAAACACAAGTGCTGTGTCCCAGGGGTGGGTTCCCCATGACCCAGCAAGTGAGCTGGCCCTAGAGATCTCAGGGACCCACTCCCCAGGTTAAGGAGTCCCCAGGGCCTTTGGAGGCTTGCCCCACCTCCCCTTTTTGAGACATTTCTGCCCCAGTAGTGGGATTCCTAGGGGCTTATAATATCTGAGGGAGTGAGGCCCCATGGCCCGCCCTTTAATTAATAATATTGGATGCAGCAATGGGTTCCCTTGGGCTGTTGGAGGTTAGGGAAGCGGGATGCATGGCTCCTCTCCCATTTTCTGCACTTTCTGGCCCAGGGTGCCCTCATAGGGCCTATAATGGCTTAGGAATGTGGGATGCATTCCTCCTTATCTCTTCAAATGAGGCCATGTGGTAGGCTCCCTGGGGCCTAATATGTGTCGGGAGGGGGACCGCTTTTCCCACCTCTCCTTAATTAAAGAATGTAGCCCCGTGGTCGGGCCTATAATGAAAGAATGCAGCACAGGCTTCTATTTTAATATCTAATCCCGCTGGGGTTCTGAGGGATCAAAAACAATTGCCAATTATTTTTGCATTTAGCCCCCGGAGCGTCACCCTAGATCACCCGCATGGGGTTTTTAACTTCAGGACAGGGGACTGAGTTCCAGAGTCCTGTAACGGCTACCAGCTAAATTTTTCTCATGTTGCTGGCAACCAATCAGAATGCTCGCTCCTGCAAGAGTCTGACTCCTGCTGGAGCAAAGCGGCCCACGGGAAATAAAGCTCCCTGGGCCATTCAGATCACACTACTTTTATATTGCCGCTCATCTGAGAGACTCTTGAGGACTCAGCTGCCCAGGTATACAAATATGTTTGACCCTTAGATTCTCATAAGTACCTGAATGGATTCACACCAAATCACAAAAATCACAATCTGCGGGACAAGATCTAGCTTTTTGCCAAATTTGGTATAATTCCTTTCAGCAGTTTTTGTGGTAACACTTCCTAATGACGTCTATGGAGAGTGTTGGGGAATTGGCATTTTTGGACACTCCTTTTTATCTCGAACCCTGCTTGGTGGTTGACACCAAAACATTCCATGCATAAACTAGTCAAATAAGAGCACATTTCTAGAAAATTTCATGGAGATTCGTCAAACAGTGCCAAAGTTATGAACACAAAGCGCATTTCCTATGGAAATGTTTACCAAACTTTAACTACCCAGCCAGTGGCGACTGCGGTTGCAGTGGGGAATTCTTTTAAAGTGTTCATTGTGCTCTGTGAAAAACCGCAAACAAGAGGTGCTGAAATTATGAAAGTGCTTCTGCAAATTGATATCATTGTATGTGAGAGGTTTTTGTGTTCCTATCTTCATGATATATGGCATGCAATTCAGTATTTATGTCACACAGTCTTGACCTTATGACTGATTGATGATTGTCCATCCTGTTTCCACTTTGTCTCTTTAAATTTTCGTTTGAACTCTTTAAAAGAATTGCCCACTGCAACATTAATACAGTTAATTTCCCATTGAATGTGCCAAAAGTCATTGGTGGGTGCATGGGAACATCCACGCTCCACCAATGGAAAGTCTCCCTGGGTAAAAGTAATCCAAGGCAGCGATTTGCTGTGCCTTGTGTTACCCCAAATTTATCAAGCTTTCCAGGGCCATTCAAGATTGCCTTGAGTGGCTTGATGAATCTCACTATGGTTTTGCGTAGTGCAAGGGCGACATAAGGACGACTCAAAACCTTAATACATTTGATCCTATGTTTGGAATAATATTCACTAGTAATGGTGAAGGAACTTTTGTGCTTATTTACAAGCCCCTTTCACCACTGTTGCATTGTTTATTATGATGCTCAGGCAGCACAGAGTGCAGACCCATATCAACAAGGTCATACAAAGCCACTTGCGTGGCTTTGCAGGACCTCATAGATACGGTGTAAGGTAGCAGAGCACAAGTCACTGTGTCAGGCGGGTGTTCCAAGGGAATTGCAGTATGTTTTCCTATGCAACACCCATGAGTTTTGACACATTCCCAGGTTTACAAGGATTTGTAAAGCTATGAATGCATAAAAACAATATGCCTCTCCAAGGGGAGGCATGACAAGGAGAAATATATTTATTTCACATTGTTGTTGTCCTCTTTCTATGTGTGATGTATTCTGCAGCACACATACAAGGAGGAAAAATACTCCATGGATTTATTTTTGTACACGAAGATGTCCCTTCCTGCACAAACATAATCCTGCCAACAACGCAGACACCCTTGTACCAGTGTGGAGGCATGCCTGTGTCGGTGCTATGCACCAACTGGTGTACCGGTGCAGAGAGAAAGAACGGTAATGCACTGTATCTTGTAAATGCAATGCATTTCTGCCCTTTGAAACTGGTATAGGGCAGCACAACAAAAAGACTTGCGGTGCTGCCCTAGGCCAATTCATTGTAATTGAGCCCCTCTGTTTCTACAGGTTATCTGAAAGAGTCATAAAATAACTGTTCATGACAACATTACAAACCTACAATAATTGTTTCTTACTTTTTATGAACCCATGATACACCTGTGAGCCACTTGTGAGAGGGCACTGAGAATGTTGACAGAGACAACATTGAGATTATGATTAGATAATATGTGTGTTAGCATTTGTAAAAAGAAAACTACACCCAGCTTCACTCATTTATAATTTGGATTTTCAAGTGGAGATACCTACTGAAAACCTGTTCAATCTTATTATCAGTTCCTATTATTTTAGGATAACTACTACCATGTCTTCTCTGTACTCTGATGAACAGGAATGAGTGGCACCAGCACAATGTGCAAATTCACCAAAAGAGTCTATTGTTTAGCAGTTTTTCGAGATGCCTCCAGGAGGAAATAAAACCTCTGCAAAGTATGTAACTTTTAAACTCTGCAAGAAAGATTTCAGCAGAGGAACAAAAAAATACCATAGCATGGTAACAGCTGGCATGTTGTACCGCTTAAAATCTATGCATCCCCATAGACTTGCCCGTGCAGAGATGCAAAGAAGTTCTGAAATGGAGAGCAGCTCAGGAGCTTCTACATTTCTTTGCTGCTGGGGTACTGTCTAGTCAGGCCGATAACAATCCAGCCTAATTAAACAAGTCTTTTTTTTGCCGTCTTTGCAAGCAAACTATGTTTTCATCAGAGCTTAGCAGAACTGTTCAGGACAAGCTGGTTCATGGACATTAATGTCCCCACAGGCATTTTTTATGAGTTTCTTCAAGGTTATCGTTTCCTGCTTTTTCAAAAACAATGCTTTATTTTTACCTCCATATATTTTGGGAAGTTGTATTTTCAATGTACTCATATAAAAGGAAAAATAACAACGGGGCATATTATCAAGGGGGTTTATCTCCGCTTTTTTGGCTTTAAAAGCCAAGAAAGCGGAGATAAAATTATTTCCCTATTACCTAGCTGTCGCTAACACCAGTTAGCGACTGCTAGTAGGAGATAGCGACCATCTTGGGCCCCACTTTGCATTTCAGTGTTATTTATCACTAATGACATGCAAAGTGGGCGTGCCAAGTTGTTAGCGACTGAAAACAGTCGCTAACATCGCTATCTCCTATTACCAACTTTTGGAGATATTCGCGCTAAGCGCGAATATCTCCAAAAGCTAACACCTGCCCTGAGCAGTTCTTAGCCATGTTATCCAATGGGAAGTGGATAACATGGCTAAGAGCATTAGCTCGGTAATGCATGAATTTCGCTGACTTTTCAGCGATATTCATGCATTGCAGTGATTTTTATTGCATTTGCGATAAACCTTGGTAATACCAAGGTTTATTTGCGGTAAAAATCGCCGCAGCTCTGCGGTACATTTTTTGTCTCTAACCAAGCAATAGCGATAATTATCGCTATTGCGTGGTAATATGCCCCAACATTTTTTATACATTGCTTAAAAAAGGCTCTTATAGCCTATATATTTGTTATGCTTTTTTTTTATAATTTAGAAACCCCTTTTTTTGGATGACAAGTGTGCATACTAGAGTCTGAAGAGCAACGGGCCTCTCCACCAAGAGCTCTTTCTCTTGGATGACATGTGTGCATACTAGAGTGAGGAGAAGGACTCTCTTTTGCAGGACATGTGAACATAGTATGGTATAGAAAACAGCTAGCATATCTACTAACACCTCTTGCTGGCATAAGAGAAATGTGCATTAAGGTATGGAGAGAGACAGACCTATCCATTGACAGTTATGCTCATGGTAATATGTGTATGTAGTATGGTATGGAGAGGTATGACAAGTCTGCAAAGAAGGGTGTGGGGAGGTTCTGTCCTCACCTCTGGGGCCTCTTTCTTGCATGATAAGTGAGCATAATAGGGTGTAGAAAACAAGTGGAATCTCCGCTAAGATCTCTCTCCTAGATAACGGGTGTACATAGTAGGGTGTGGGAAGAGCCTGTCTCTCCACTGACACCTCTCTCCTGCATGACATGTTAGCACAGTACAGTGTAGAAAATACCTGGCCTCTCCATCAAGACCTCTTTTGTGGATAATAGGCATGTGTAGTAGGGTGTGTTAAGAGACTGACTCTTCACTGAGATCTCTCTCTTTAATGATGGATGTGCATACTAGAGTGTGGGGAGAGACTAACCTCTCCAAGGAGACCTCTCTCTTGCATGGCAAGTGAGGGTAGTGGGGTATGGAGAGGGACTGGCCTCTTCCCTCAAATTTCTCTCTGGGATGATGGGTCTGCATAGTAGGGTGTGGGGAGGGTGTCTGGTATGGTTTAGAACACAACTGTCCTCTCTGGCCAAGACCTTATTTGGATACTCGGTGTGTGCAGTAGACTGTGGAAAGAGACTGGCACTCCGCTGAGTCCTCTTCCTTGGATGACCAATGTATGTACCAGAGTATGGAAAGGGACTGGCATTTCCACTAATTCCTCTGTCATGAATATTAGTTGTGAATAGTAAGGCATAGGGAAAGACTGACCTCTATGTTGACAGGTATTTTCTGGGTGATGAGTGTACGTACAAGGGTATGGTACTACACTCTGCTAACTTCCTTTCACAGGAAGACAAGCATGCATAGTAGATTACGGGGGGCCTGGACTCACCACTGCGACTATTTTATAGGGTGACAAATGAGCACAGTAGGGTGTAATGATGAGCTACTTATACAGTGAGACTCCTCCGTAGGGCTACAGATATGTCTAGTAGATTGAAAAGAGATTTTGTCTACCTTTTCTTAATTTTTTATGATTCCCGAGATGTGGATAGCAACATATTTTTTTAAATGTTGCACTTTCATCAATATACTTATGGTTTACAGACCTCATCTCAATTACTATGGGGACATGATGACTTCATCCTACATCCTTATGCTCCTTTTTAGGTCGAGCCTAGAGTCAGTGCGCATGCTCTGCGAGACTTGCTGTACTGGAGTATGGAATAGAAGCCCTGCCCACTCTCCACCCATATTTGTCATTGGATTCAGTCTTTGGCCTTTGTAAATGCAGGCTTCTATATCAGTAATCAGCTTGTTAGTCCCTCTTTAGTGCAGCCTTGTTTTCATTTGTTATTTTCCTTGGCGACTGACCCTTTTACTTCAGTTGTTACACAGTACTTCTTAATTAGTCTGTAAGCACTATGGGTCATATTACCAACAACTAGCGATAATTATCGCTATGTTGGTTTAGCAGCGATATTTTTATCGCCGAGCTGCGGCGATTTTTATTGCTTAGGAACCTTGCTATTATCAAGGTTTATCTCCTACGCGATAAAAATCGGCCGAAATGCATGAATATCGCTGAAAAGTCAGCGATATTCATGCATTACCGAGCTAATGCTCCTAGCCATGTTATCCACCTTCCATTGGATAACATGGCTAAGAACTGCTCTGGGGCAGGTGTTAGCTTTTGCAGATATTCGCGCTTAGCGCGAATTTCTCCAAAACTTAGTAATAGGAGATAGCCATGTTAGCGACAGTTTCCAGTCGCTAACATCTTGGCACGCCCACTTTGCATGTCATTAGTGATAAATATCACTGACATGCAAAGCGGGGCCCAAGATGGTCGCTATCTCCTACTAGCTGTCGCTAACTGGTGTTAGCGACAGCTAGGTAATTGGGAGATAATTTTATCTCCGCTTTCTTGGCTTTTAAAGCCAAAGAAGCGGAGATAAACCCCCTTGATAATATGCCCCTATTTTCTTTATTGAGTTTCTCTTACTACAGGCACAACATGCTCTGCGTACATTCAGTGCGCCTTGCACGCTTTTTCTTTTCAAGTAGCCGGGACAATAGCTTCACTTCTTTCCAATCCCTTTTAAATGTGAGACCTATTGCATTGCAAATATTTTCCCATTGAGGTCTCGGGAGCCCCGAGCCACAACTGTGAGTACAGCAGCAGGCTAGCTGCTCAGAGTTCAGACAAATTGGAACACAGTGGAGGGGAGGGGTGCTGGCAAGGCTTGAGTTGCCCTGTGTATTTGCAGGTCTGATTGGTAAATACATTAGGCAATTAAGCTTGTTGCAATTGCCTAATAAAGAGACATTGCTGCGGTTATAAATTGTAGGCTAAGAACATATTATCTTCTGAAAATCAGCAGAATAGAAAATTCCAAAGCAGTTTTTTATTTGCGCATTGAATAGTGTTCGTTTTTTTTCACTCTCATTCTTTGTTGTGACTCCACACATCTGAACAGCATTGTCTTTCCCTGCTCTGCCTCCTCCCTCAGGTTTAGTCAGCAGGCCTTACTGATTTAGCTCGGTGCTTCATTATCACCCCTCCACTCCTGCACATTGTGCCGCAGGTCACACACTTCCAGAAGGGATGCGCCGGCGCCTTCTGCCACACTCTCTGTGAAGCTGCGGTGTGTCGGCCACTCCATTCTCTCAGCCCGCTGCTCTGGGAGGGCCTGGTGTTTCATCCGTTATCGCAGGACTTCCCAATCTCCATTGAGTAAAAGCAGTAAGCTGGCCGTCAAACCACTGATAACACAGTGCTGCGTCGGAGCCCCGAGCCCCGTGGAGGCCTGGGACTTCTCTTCACACAGCGTGGACCGGCCGGAAGCGCTAGACCTGGTCAGCTGAGCCAAGCCAATTATTTTGTTGGACTCCTTGCTGTGTGATCTGGGGATTTCTGCTACTTCCAGACAGGCCCCTGAACTTCTTTCTCCAGTTTTTTGACCACTTTTTATATTGAACTACCCCAGTTGAGAACAATATGTAGCAGGTAAATGAGCAGGCCTGTCCTCTCTAAAGATAACCCCCTGTTCATTTATTGTAGCCCATGCTTGTCACAGGCTGCTCTTCCAGCTCTATTGTAGTGCTTTGCAAGGCTTGATTTTTTTTCTTCTTGTCAGGTACTTTATGGAACACTACATCGCTAAACATCCCAGTTCTCTTAGCGCTCACCCCCTTGCTTCTTTTTCTGTTGTTTTTGTTACTCCTAGCTCCAAGATACCCTTTGGTGTCCACGTGCTATAAAAATAATAATACATTACGTAAACAATTACGATTTAAGGGACTGCTGCTTCCATTAACAAGCATTAGCAATGCAATAGGTCTTGCATTTGCGAGAGTTTAAGCTATTAGCATTGTAAATGACAATGCCTTTTATTTATGTTTTAAAAACCAAAACATAAATAAAAGGCATTGTCATTTACAATGATAATAGCTCAAACTCTCGTAAATGCGAGATTTACTGCATTGCAAATGCTTGTTTACATAATTCTCACAGTACCAGCAATTTTTCATAATAAACAATTAGGATGGCCATTTAAATTTCTATAACTCCAACAGCTAGGCAATCAGAGCACTCATTCCGACAGGACTTGCAAGAGAATCTCCCTCCCACGTGATTGAGATGTCTGATTGGAAAAGTAGGCCTCTCGACCAATCAGATGGCCCCATTTTTAATCTGCGCTCCTGTGGTACTCTCACAGACCCAACTGTGAAGATATACAAATGTTTTTTAACCTAAACTACCAAAAAACTACTGAATTGAGTTGCACCAAATCACAAAAAGCACAAACTGCGGACCAATATCTAGCTTCTGACCAAATTTAGTGTATCTTCTTTCAGCAGTTTTTGTGGTAGCACTGCCTAAGAAAATGTAGGTAAAATGCAAGGGGATTTTGCATTTTAGGGACCGCTTTATTTTGGTCCCCACTTGACAGATCACCCTGAAACTTTCCATGCATGAACTAGGCAAAAAGTAGCACACTAGGGCTGACTTGCTAGCTAACTCCTGGGAATCCCACCCCTGGAACAAACCGGTTTCCCTGACTGCACCGGTGTGGGCATTGAAACCAATGTTTGCTTCAACTTGGTGAAAGCATTTTTAAATCTCCCGCCAAGCGATGTGAAACACAAAGTGTGCTCCCAGCTGATGGGAGCTCATAAAATGCTCCCACCTGAGGTTCCGTGACAATTGTAAGTGGTGTTTTCGACTCGCACAAATATGGTCGAGTCTGGTGTCTATGAACCGCAAATGACGAGTTTAGTGGGTGTACGCAGTTTCGCTGTATTAACCTAAACCGTTCGTCTGTTACGTGGGTTTCTTTATCTGTACCCACGGGTTCCATCTTAGATACGGCATCCATTTTGTTCCTTGCCCTCAAGTAGCCAGCGAACGGACGTTGTCCGCTTCGCGACCCTGGGATTCTCAAGATATCTGCGGAAGACACATGTCCTTTGAAAGTGTCTTTATGATGAGGGGGATGATACTGTAAGGCAGATGGCCCCGCTCGAGGCTCATCTTGCTGTGCCGGTTTATTGTCTCAGCCGTGCATCTCATTAGGCACGTCCCTTTGATGCCTGTAGCTCGTGTTTCCCGATACTTCCTCTTTTACACCCTTTCCGATCTCCCCACTGTTTCCATCTTCCTCTGCACCTGTCCCTGTCCCTGTTCCTTCTTCGATCTGTTTTACTGCCGATTGGAATGTACTAATGGTGGGAAGATGGGTTTTTACAGTTGGGAACCACCAAATGTTTCCGCACTTATGTTTCGGACTCTGTGACCAAAGCGACCCCTCTCGGGGATAATTATGGGAACCAAGTTGTAAACCTTTGTGTACCGTGTAAACCTATGGAAGAAACATGTATAAAAGGAGCGACCCACTTGCAGCAATTTGAAGCAGTCTCCCCAAGTTGCACGTGTTGTACTTGCTGTGACTTCTGTGTTCCCTGCAGTAATAAACCTCGAATCTTTGACGCCGAAGGAAGTGTCCCGTGTCTCTGTCATTTGTGCGCCGGAGCAGGTTACCCACGAAGGTTTCAGGTGTTGTCCCCTGGCACCGCTGGGTCTTAAATAACCCAGTCCTTCAGTTGGCGCCCAACGTGGGGCTGCATCAGTGGTACCGGTCCAAGCCCGACGATCGTGAGGAACTTCGTGTGAAATCTCCGAGGGAAGGTGCACTCCGCTTCATCGATCCTGTTGTCGAAACAAGTGGCCCGAAGACTTTTCCCGCGAAGATTCCCGCCTCCTGACGGCTGCAACGGACTGCTGCCCTGACTGTAGACCTGTTTTGGCGCCTGGCCTAGACCTTGGTATAGCGAGACGATTGACGGGCCTTCCTGGTGACGCCATCGATCTTTGAGTTAAGTATTTGTGGGTCGCTCCCAGAGTTCTTGGTTGTGGTTGCTTAGTTGTTGCATGGTTCCATTGCATTTGTGGTTCTTGGTACTTTGTTGTGTTATTTGACGACTGCAGCCGCCAAAAGCCGAGGGTTTTTGCTCTTTGCTGGGACTTGGTAAATCCCGTAACCCTTGAAGTTTGTGAAACACGGCTAGTGTGCAAGATGCCTGGTCGCTGTACTTTGTTTAGTTGTTTCAGACGTTGTGGTACGGATTCCCGACTGGGGGACTCTTGTCCGATACCTCCGGTTGGAACTCCCACTTATGAGCTCTACAGTAAGCACGGACTAGGTCCTATTACTTTTAATGAATACTGGATTTGTTACACTAAAAAAGACGGTGTCCTTAGTTGGCCACCTCATGGTAGTTTTGAGACCCCGATTTTAGATAATCTTGAGGCTAAATTGTTTACGAAAAAGTCAAGGCCGGCCATGTTTGATGCTTTTCAGTTGTGGCGTAAAGAAGCCCGACAGAGAGAGATCAGGCAGACTAAACGTAATCAGAGAGATGGTGTTGCTACCATTGTAAAGAAAGCAGAGCAGTTTCAGCGTGATGAGGAGGATAAGGAAAAGGAAGTGTTTGATAGGCTACAGCATATGTCCATAGATAAATGCTATCCTGCTTTGCCTACGGAGTCGGACAAGAAGGAAGAATCAGTTGAGAATCCTTTAATGTCTTATCTTATGAAGTCGCCACCTCCGTATGTACAGGGTACCGCAGCTCCTGTGGTTCCCCCTGTACCTGCTCCTCAACCTGTTCCTCAACCTGCACCCGTTCTTCCGACTGTTCCTGCTCCTTTGCCTACTGCTATTCCTACTGCTCCTCCACTTCCACATACTCCTGCTCCCGCTACTGCTCCTGCTCTACTTACTCCTGTTGCTTCTTCTGTTTCTACCCCTTCTCTTGTTAGTCCTTTGTGCTATACTTCTCCATCTACTCGAAGTCGTACCTCTCCTGTTGCGGCTAGCTTCTTTAATTCTCTTGGGCCTGTTCTTGGGTCCGCTGGTTCGGACGGTCCTCAAAGGCGTAGCCAGCTTCCCGGTAATAGGGAGCGTGCCGCGTTGTATAATATGGCGATGGGTTGGATGACATATCCTCTGAGAAATCCTCCACGTGCTGTACTTGAAACGTTCTGTCAGTTTAATATTCCGACACAGAGATACGTTTTCGAGGAAATGTGCAAGGTTTTGCGCGATCAGATATCGGCCGATGCACCTGACGATGTGTTGACCGCTTTGTCTGATCTACAGCTCCAGTTTTCGAACGGACTGATAGTGGATACCAACGTTCGACGTGCTGTTGAGCGGTTGTTATCTTTCCGTCCCACTCCTATACCTCAAGCCTTGTTTGTTGAGGATGTCGAGAGTCAGTTCGATGCGTCCGGTCAGTTTCCCATGCGTGAAGTCCCTCCAGTATGGATGCCAGCTAATCCTCAAGCTCAGCCACCGATTGTGGCACATTTCCAGAGAGTATGGATGCATCTCCCATGGAAACGATCGGAAGTTTTACAGGTGAAGCAATCCTTGCCTGACCCTCGCAAAAATCCTGCAGGGTACTATAAAGAATTGTCGCAGCTCGTAGACGCTACGATAATGAATCTTGCCGATATTGATATGCTGTTTGGCAATGTCGTACCGCAACCGTTATGGGCTAAGATTCGTCAGGAAGATCATGCAAACGAATTGGGTGGTGATTGGGCTGCCCTTACGGCGGCAGATACACGACAAATTGGTGGGGCTAAGCCCGAGCAGCTCATTACGGCTCTCCCACAGAGAATAATTACGCTAATGAAAACACTTATGCCAGCTATGAGGGTGAATTGGGACAAATTGTCAGCTTGCAAACAGAAAAAGGACGAGAGTGTCTCTGATTTCTTTACGAGATTTGAGGAGGCATTCATCGATCATAGTGGTCAGGATATGGGCACTGAGGGTGGTCAACGGTTGTTTGTGGATAAATTTGTCTCTAACTTACTGCCCGACTTGAGCAATAAATTGAAAAACTCTGAGAGTGCGTGGGCCGTTTCTACCTCGGCTCAAATATTGGCTACGGCACAGTATTATGAGAACAGAGAGAAAGAGGAGAACGACCGCGCTGATAAAAAGACGAAAGAACTCAAAACAAAAGTGTTGTTGCAGCAGGCATATCCTCCGCGTTCGAATCAGAATGCTTCACAGCAAAATCGATCGCAGCCACAATTGAATAGATCGCAATCTCGAAATGACTCCTCCTCCCAAAGGTCTTCGTTAGGATACAATCAGTGTGCCTATTGTAGACAGGAGGGTCACTTAAAATTCAATTGTCCTGTTCTAAATGATCGTAATAGTGGTAACTCCTCTAGGGGAGGTCGTGGTGGTTCTCAGCAGACATCACGTGGTAGAGGTCGTGGTGCTCAAAATGATCGTTCAGACAACTCATCGAATTCCAATAATTGTTTTGATCAACGTGGATCATCGCAAGGACGATCTGCGCAGTACAATGTAGACGATTATTACCTCGATCAGGGAACTGACGACAGTAATTACTAGGACAGCCATAGACAAGGGGAGGGAGTGGTATCAGTTCCGGTTGATCAGAGAGGGCCTTACGTCGCAGTTGCTACATCGGGCGTCGTTGAGCCTTTTCTGTTGGACACTGGTGCAGCGAAAAGTTCCATAATGCATTCGAAACTCCCTGGCGCACCTTTGTCTGGCTTAACAAATGTTTCCGTTGGATTCTCTGGCGCCCCTGTTAGCAATCCAGTTTCGTGCCCTTTGCCCCTTGCAATTGGGCCACGTGAGCTCGAAGCTCCGTTGATTTTAACTACTGGTTGTGGTGAAAATCTTTTGGGCCTGGATTTGCTAAAACGTTTGTATGCAACTTTTTATTGTTCTCCTGCAGGAGTAAAGCTTACGTTAGGAGAGAGGGTTGTCTCTCCTATGTACTTGTCTCTCGATAAGCTTCCACCGGAATTGAGTTCTCTTCCTACATCTTTGTGGGCAACAGGTCCCAATGATGTGGGCCTGCTTGACATCTCCCCTTATGTTGTTCAGCTGAGATCTAACGTGCGATTGCCACGTATTCCCCAGTATCGTATCTCTCTTGATGGTGAACGGGCATTGTTAGCGATTATTAATGATCTGATCGAGAAAGATGTTATTGAAGAAACTCGGGGAAACGTGTGCAACAGCCCTGTACTGCCCATTCTAAAACGTACTGATCCTTCGAAACCGCCTGTTTATCGTTTTGTTATTGATTTACGGGAGGTAAATAAAATTGTGATTCCTCAGTTTCCCGTTGTGCCTGACATCACGGCGCTACTGACTCTGATTCCAGCTTCAGCATCTTGGTTTTCGGTGATCGATCTGAAGAATGCGTTCTTCAGCATTCCGATTGCCGAAGAAAGCAGAGACCTTTTCGGTTTCTCTCTTGGTGGTCGCAGCTTCCGGTTTAAACGTGCTCCTCAGGGCTACTGTGAGAGTCCATCGATTTACAGTCAAGCCTTGAAGGGTCAACTGGATGCGTTTACGTTGCCGGTTGGTGCGGCCCTGATCCAATATGTCGATGACTTATTGGTAGCTGCAGATACTCAGGACATTTGCAAAATTGCTACGGTGTCGTTGCTGCAACATCTCTGTGACTTACATCACAAGGTGTCACCTTCTAAACTCCAATATTGTTGTCAAGAAGTAACCTATCTAGGTCACTTATTGTCAAAGGAGGGAAGGCGGTTGACCCCAGAGAGAATTGCAGCAATTGCGCGAATGACTGTGCCAACAACCCAAAGAGATGTGCGTGCCTTTCTAGGTATCACGTCGTATTGCAGGCAATGGATTCCAAATTTTTCATTGTTAGCGAAACCATTGGTGGCTCTCACGTGCAAGGATGTTTCAACTCCTTTACCATGGACGGAAGAATGTCAGAAAAGTTTTTCTGAATTGCGTGATTCATTGTGTTCGGCTCCTGTGTTAGGTACCCCTGACTACAGTAAGCCGTTTACATTATATGTTCACGAGAGGGAAGGTTGTGCTTTGAGTGTCTTAACGCAACCTTTTGGTGGAAAGCAACGTCCATGTGCATATTTTTCCTCGACCTTGGACCCGGTAGCTAGAGCATTGCCAAGTTGCCTGAGAGCAACAGCGGCAGCTGCGGTGTCCATCCGGCAATCAGCAGGATTGGTCATGGATAATATGCTTACGGTGATGGTTCCGCATGCAGTCGATACTCTTTTGAATCGTACAAAAACTCAGCACTTGACGAGTGCGAGGTTGTCTGGATACGAGCTGACGCTGTTGGCAAGTCATATTCAGATAAAACGTTGCAATGTCCTGAACCCGGCAACTTTGTTACCAATTAGCACAGAGTCAGATGAAATAGCAGAGCATGACTGCTATTTGAGGACTGAAGAGGAAACAAAAGGTCGCGTGGACTTTAAAAACACTCCTTTGGAAAACCCGGATGGAACTTTGTATGTGGATGGTTCATGTTTTAAATTGCCGAATGGTGATGTGACTACTGCATATGCTGTTGTAACTTTGAATACTGTTGTGGAAGCTGCAAGATTGAATCAGAATTCTGCCCAGGCTGCAGAACTGATTGCTCTCACTAGAGCGTGTGTGTTAGCGAAAGGGAAACGTGTGAATGTGTTTACCGACAGCCAATATGCATTTGGCGTCGCCCATAGCTTTGGACGGTTGTGGAGAGAGAGAGGTTTTATGACGTCACATGGCACGAAAATTCAGCATGGTCAGCTTGTGAATGATCTTTTTGATGCACTTACGCTGCCTAAGCAGGTAGCGATTGTTAAATGTAGTGCGCATCGTACGGTGACGGATGATGTCGGTCGTGGTAATGCATTTGCGGATGAGACTGCTAAGGAGACTGCCCGGAACCTTAGCACCCGAATGTATGTGACGAGTTTGGTTAGGTGGCCTGCAGAGACGAGTATGTGTGAGGATACTATCGAGAGTGTGAAAGCGATACAGAATGAGGCCACCGAGACTGAAAAGGCGAAGTGGAAAGAAAGTACGGGAAAGTTGGATGCGAATGGTTGTTGGATCGATTTGTCGGAACATAAGAGATGGATGTTGCCAGATGCGTATGTGCTGGCTGTTGTGACAATGGCACATGGGTTAGCACATATTAGCGTGAAAGGTATCTGTAAGTTGCTGTCCCCTGTGTGGAAGAATGATGGTATCATGAAATGTGCTGAACGTCTGGTTAAGAATTGTATGGTATGTATGTTATACAATCCTGGTAAGGGAACCCCAACACCCCCTGGTAGTTTTGCTCCCCCTTCATGTCCTTTTGAGGTGATTCAATTAGACTTCATCCATATGGAGCGATGCAATAACCTGAAATACGTTTTAGTTGTGGTTTGCGCATTCTCCCGATGGATTGAAGCCTATCCTCTCAAAGACAACACTGCTCTGTCAACTGCGAAAATCCTACTGAAGGAATATTTTCCTCGGTATGGAATGCCTCGGATTGTATGGTCTGATAACGGAAGTGAGTTTGTGGGGAGTGTGATGAAGAATGTGTGAAAGGGCCTTGGAATTAATCAAAAATTCCATAGCGCCAATCATCCCCAGTCGGCTGGTTTGGTTGAAGGGTATAACGGCACCCTTAAACTAAAGCTAGCGAAGATTCAGGCTACGACTGGTCTTTCGTGGCCTGACGCTTTACCCTTAGCTTTATTGTCAACAAGGGCGACAGTACACTCCCGAGTAGGGCTCAGTCCCTACGAGATAGTGTTCGGTCGTCCTGCAAATGTTTGGGGGGTCCCTAGACCGGGTGTGTTCTGTAATCTTGAGTACCCAATGTTGATTGACTATCTTCATGATCTGACTGCTAAACTGAGGTTAATTCACCAACAGGTTTACGAAGCATTGCCGACGCAGACGGAGGGTCCAGGCCACCAGCTCCAGCCCGGAGATTGGGTGGTGACGCGCAATTTTGCCCGTAAGAAGAATTTGGAACCCCGCTTCACTGGACCCTACCAGGTTCTCCTCGCCACGAGAACTGCCGTTCGTCTAGAGGGCCGGAAAAATTGGGTGCATGCCACCCATACGAAGAAAGTTCCGATACCGTTACCGGCAGACTCGTGGGTGAGAAGTGGCATTGCTTCAGCTGAATCCGAAGGATTGCCGGCTTTTGTACCTTTTAGCGACGCACAACCTGTCGGAGAATCCTCAGTGCAGCAGAAAGACACTGTTGAACATTTGTTACCAAAAGACTCAAGACCAGAACATTCGACTGATCAGCAGAACTCTGTTCCCTCAACGGATCCTTTGTTTGATGAACAGACACGTCCTAAGAAAACTCGATACTTTTTGCGATCCAGCACTAAGGACAAATAAAAAGATTTCGTTCTGTCCCTTGACAATTGCATTATCCCGTTTACCACGATCAGTCTGAATATCCGTATCATTGTAATTATTTTTGTGTATATTGAAGTTTCGTTCCACATGTATTTTTGATTCCACAGCTGAGAGACATTTTTGCATATACATTGTGAATAAAGGCCGTAGGGCCGCGCGTGTACTTCCTTCTGGTTAGTAGGTCTTGACGCTAGGTTAAAGACCGTCGGTTCCTGGGAACTCCTAGGGATTGACTACTGCTACACAGAACGAAGTGCGTCAAGAAACGTTGCGGAGGGTCATAGGGGATGGCGTTTTCGAAGCTGATGGACTTGGAAGAAGCTCAGGCGCAAAGATTCAAGCTACAACAACTTAGTCGTACCAAATGTTTTATGTTTCAAATATTCGTGTTGCTTTTGACTATTTCTGCATTATTGGCGGGTGGGGTGTATTACATGATGTCGTATTTTTTACCTTCTGCCATACCTACTCCTACTTCTGACCCTAAACTTACCTCCACTGCATCCCCTCATTCTTTCCATATCTTACCCGAACACGAGCAGGCTAGACGTGCAGAATTCCGCAATAATTCCTTTATTCAGCTCCTGCATCAGCACCAGTTAGTGGTTAACACTACTAATTGTTGGGTGTGTGGGCTGATGCCACATACCACGGATAAGGGAATTCCATATCTGGTCTTACCGTATAGTTCTCAGGGTTCAGCTCGAGCATTCCAAACAATGTTTCGAAGCGCACTAGATTCTTACCCCAGTCGAGAGCCACGATCTCCCTACTTTGGCCCTGGCTCGTATCATAAGCCTTTGTCGATAGCGATAGAAGATTTGGATAGAGATATCTATGAGCCGTCGCTCATCCCAGAGGAAGAGGTACAAGCCTATAGGGTCCTGAGTGAGGTAGAGTATAGTGCGCTCACGAGTGAAAAACAGCTTAGAAGCTCGCCTCCCATATGGGTCGTACCCCACATTGGTAATTTTTGTCTAATGGGTCGTGGCCGAAGATCTAAGGCTCGACTTGGAGAGAGTGCTTGCACCGAGATTTACATTCTGCCGATGGTCTCGTCCCCTGTGTTTCTGGCTGCCAAGGGTACATACTTTATCTGCCATGATCGTGCGTATGCATGGTTGCCCTCCGACTTTGTGGGCTCATGTTTTATCGCAAATTTGTTGCCTCCGACGTTCACTGTAGATGCCGATTATCACAAGACTAGAGTTGTGAGAGGCGTAATTAGCGAAGAGGACACTGCCGGTCAAGAGGCAGGAGACTTTTTCAAGGGTTTCCTCCCGTTTTGGGGGCCTAAGGCTAATAGTAGGAACCTGAGACAGTTGACTCGGGTGGTGGAATCGACAGCTAATATTACTGCCAGTGCCCTTGGAAATATCACCACAGAACTTCAGGCGGATAGACTTATGACGTTACAAAACCGTATGGTTTTAGACGTGATCTTAGCAGATCGAGGTGGGGTATGTAAGGTGATCCATTCGAGCTGCTGTATTTTCATTCCAGATAATGCTCCGACTGTTTATCAAGCCATCTCAAAGTTGCATAAGATCTCTGATTCCATACACGTGGACGTAGGGGATTGGACGCTACTTGGGTGGTTTTGGGGCCTGATGTCGACTTGGGGTTGGAAGATTCTGATGATTATCGGAGTTGTTGTGGTGTTCCTGTTCACGTGTTGCCTTTGTGTGCAGTGTGGTCCTGCCTTATGTGGCCTCTGTGCTACAACGTGTATAAGACAGCCGCCTGTTACCAAGGGAGCTCGGTTGGACAGAGCTATGTTGCAGCAACATCTAGATGGTCTGATTAATATCGAGTATGATTCCGACTAGTGCTTGCCTACATGAGGGCAAAAGGAGCGTCTGAGGTTCCGTGACAATTGTAAGTGGTGTTTTCGACTCGCACGAATATGGTCGAGTCTGGTGTCTATGAACCGCAAATGACGAGTTTAGTGGGTGTACGCAGTTTCGCTGTATTAACCTAAACCGTTCGTCTGTTACGTGGGTTTCTTTATCTGTACCCACGGGTTCCATCTTAGATACGGCATCCATTTTGTTCCTTGCCCTCAAGTAGCCAGCGAACGGACGTTGTCCGCTTCGCGACCCTGGGATTCTCAAGATATCTGCGGAAGACACATGTCCTTTGAAAGTGTCTTTATGATGAGGGGGATGATACTGTAAGGCAGATGGCCCCGCTCGAGGCTCATCTTGCCGTGCCGGTTTATTGTCTCAGCCGTGCATCTCATTAGGACGTCCCTTTGATGCCTGTAGCTCGTGTTTCCCGATACTTCCTCTTTTACACCCTTTCCGATCTCCCCACTGTTTCCATCTTCCTCTGCACCTGTCCCTGTTCCTTCTTGGATCTGTTTTACTGCAGATTGGAATGTACTAATGGTGGGAAGATGGGTTTTTACAGTTGGGAACCACCAAATGTTTCCCCACTTATGTTTCGGACTCTGAATGTATCAAAGTGACCAAAGCGACCCCTCTCGGGGATAATTATGGGAACCAAGTTGTAAACCTTTGTGTACCGTGTAAACCTATGGAAGAAACATGTATAAAAGGAGCGACCCACTTGCAGCAATTTGAAGCAGTCTCCCCAAGTTGCACGTGTTGTACTTGCTGTGACTTCTGTGTTCCCTGCAGTAATAAACCTCGAATCTTTGACGCCGAAGGAAGTGTCCCGTGTCTCTGTCATTTGTACGCCGGAGCAGGTTACCCACGAAGGTTTCAGGTGTTGTCCCCTGACACCGCTGGGTCTTAAATAACCCGGTCCTTCACACCATCTGGGAAAAAACATTTGATCTGTTTCCGTGCCTGAACTGATTTGGGAAGGAAAACAGATCAAAATATTGCTCCCTACCTGGAATGTGCAGCATTAGTAGCTGCTCCCTGCTGGTAGGAGCAATTCTGTTTTCCACAGCATGCAGGAGCCGGCTGGGGCCCAGGGAGTCCTGGGGCTCCCCTGTGGTCGGAAATGAATGTATGGAGGTGCCTAGGGTGGGCACCATTACACCACCTTTAATCATGGTGGCCCCGGGATACGGGGTCTCCTTGGCCAGAAAAGAGTTTGGAGAGGAGGGCTGTGTGGACCCCTCCCTTCAATATTAGTAATGGCCTGGGTCCTGCTCCACCTCCAAAGACTCGGCTCAAGAGCCTTGGCATGTGGCTCGACAGCTCTCTTGATTTCAACCACCAGGCCACCAAGCTCTCAGCCACCTGCTACGGACTGATGAGAATGTTGCGGAAAATCATCCCCCTCCTTCCCTTTCAGGCGAGAAGAATTATGGTGCAGGCCCTTATTCTCTCTCACCTTGATTATGGGAATGCCCTTTATCTCGGAGCTCCCCAATTTACCATTCACAAACTGCACGTAACACAAAACTGTGCAGCGCTCATGCTCTTCCAGACGCCGCGGTGGCAGTCTGCAAAACCAGCACTGAGGAACCTTTACTGGTTGCCTATTCCGGCCAGGATACCGTTTAAAGCCATCTTTCCATTCCATTCCATTCTGAAAACATTTGTTTTGTAATTAATTTTCTTTTAGCATTACCTTTTAAATCTGCTAGTGCCATTGGCTTTCTGTGTGCTGGCGCTCTAGGGATACAGAATACATATGATGCAGTCAATTTGAAGTAAATGTTGATTAACGATATGTTGTTAGTGAATAGTATCTATCTATCGCAGAAGCTGGCAGAACATGTAGCCATTTGGTACACACCCACACATATTACATCAGTGTTTGCAATGGATACAAACTTAGATCTAAAATAAAGTTAAATATATACAATGGGGTGTAACTGAAGGAACACGAATGAAATGGCCCGTCCCTTGCTTTGCTATTGAATAAACGCTATAAATGGAGTGTTGGAGGCACCTTACTCCCCTGGGCCCTGGTGTCTCTGCACCTGCTGCTTTACTGATAGCTACACCTTTGAAAACATGCATGGCTTAAACGAGGAAAAGATGCAAGATGCTTGCAAATTCCATGCCAGACTATTGTTTTGCATAAGTGCCAAATATTGTTCATGTTCAAGCGATAAATTGACGCGTGGTTTGTTTATTTGCAGTGTTCCAAAATTCTTTAGATGTGAATTAATACAATGTTTTAAGATGCAAGCATCTGTGCTGACTCTGTGTCAACTTGATTAAGTATTGTTTTCAAACAGAGCTTTTAACTAATAAATGTCAAGATAGCATCTCCAAAATATTATGCATTTTATTTAAGTGATCTCCAGGGAGCTACGAGCTAGCTGAGAATTAGGCATCCATGATTAATCCAGCAGTCACTGTTTGTAGCCAGGATGAAAATAGCCCATGAACAGAAGCGGCAAGTGTAGCATAAAATGATCAATAAATATGGTCCAAAAATTCCCTCATAGCACATTGAGATGATAATTGTGAAGGGCTTCCTTCCAGAACACATTTCACTCCACAGACTGTCTCCACCCCCACCACCTGGCCTGACAAAGCAAAGGCATACACTTAATGACCAAGTAATGGCACAGCTGCAAGATGAACAAATCAGGCTATTGAACAGCCAACAGTGCTGCAATGCATGATCAGATGCTCGATTTGGGGCTATAAAGCCACTAATAGCAATGTATGACAGAAAAAAACAGATGCTGCCAACCGGGCAAAGCAGACTCTGTCAAGCAATGTTGGTGCTTCCTCGGCTCTTGCAATGCTCAACAGCAGGGTTGCATTTTTTGAGCAAAACGAAGTAAACAAGTGGATTAAAGGTGAGTCTAGAAAAAAGTATTAGGGGTCCTTATCACGGAAAGTAGCGCTACTCTTAGCAATCTGTTAACTGGACCAGTATATGAATCTGAGAGATTTAGGAGCATATTATCAAGGGGGTTTATCGCCGCTTTTTTGGCTTTAAAAGCCAAGAAGGCGGAGATAAAATTATCTCCCTATTACCAAGCTGCCGCTAACACCAGTTAGCGACAGCTAGTAGGAGATATGGCCATCTGGGGCCCCGCTTTGCATGCCAGTGATATTTATCACTAATGACATGCAAAGTGGGCGTGCCAAGATGTTAGCGACTGAAAACAGTCGCTAACATCGCAATCTCCTATTACCAACTTTTGGAGATATTCGCGCTAAGCGCAAATATCTCCAAAAGCTAACACCTGCCCTTAGCAGTTCTTAGCCATGTTATCCAATGGGAGGTGGATAACATGGCTAAGAGCATTAGCTTGGTAATACATGAATATCGCTGACTTTTCGGCGATATTCATGCATTGCGGCGATTTTTATCGCATTTGCGATAAACCTTGGTAATACCAAGGTTTATTAGCGGTAAAAATCGCCGCAGCTCAGCTGTAAATTTTTGTCTCCAACCAAGCAATAGCGATAATTATCGCTATTGCTTGGTAATATGCCCCGTAATGTTAATGCTCTGCAACCTGTTCTTCTCAAAGTTATAATTAGCGACAAAACATTTTAAAAAACATCATGTATAAATTAGGTTATCAGTTCAATACATTTGTGTTGAACACTATTTTTATATCAAGTAACATGTTCGAGAAAAATAAAAGAATAATGCTACGAGCACATTTAGTTTGTTTTAGGTCATTTTAAACACACTAGTTGGCTATACTTCCTTTGATATTTCAACTTAGCAACTTACCGTGTTGTGCAACTTCTTTGTAGTATTTTAAAACTATCTTTTGAAATTAAAAACTGCAACCTTTTAGTAGCATGATTTCTAACACGTTTACTTTATTCGCATGCATGCATCAAAACATTTGAAGGAATATTTAGTTATAGGCACGTCTACTCTCTGTCTCCTCTGCCCAGAATGGACACGTAAGGAGGTCTTTAAAAATCCTCCTCCTCCTCTCGACATATGGTTAGTCCATTGCTATACGTGTTCCGAAACAATCATCCATCATTTACTTGATCCTGCCTTCCTTCAGGTCGGACACCTAATACCAGGTCCATGACTTCAGCATCTTGATGGTCCTTCCTTAAAGATTTATCCTATGACAATGTCGAGCATTAAATAAAATCTTCTTTGACCTGGACGTCCTTTTTGGATTAATTTTGGACTAAATGTGCTGCCTACCGCAACAATCAATGCCACAATTCACTGCCACTTCTACTCGCTTTTGATCTGGTAACTCTCTCTATTTGGTTGTTCTAGGTCTTATAGGGGCTTGCGGCACCAGTGCGTCACTTTTCATGACGGTCTGGTTGAGCAGGAGCCTGACCATAATTACCAGGCAGCTTTAAGCTCCTTTTTTTGGCTTAAAGTTGCCTTGTAAATATAGTTCCCTTCGACACAGTTTTCTGTTATAAAGGCACGCGCATTGGTGTTGCTGGGGGCGTTCCCAGCAAAAACCATGGCTTTTTTACACTGCCTCAGATTTATGAGAAATTGTTAATCTGAGGCAGTGCCAAAAACATACACCTCTCCAGGGGAGGCTTAAGGGAGGCACAACGAGGAGAAATATATTTATTCTGCAGAACGCATAGAACGAGGAAAAAGCCTCTTGTGATTGTTTTTCTGCAGGAAGCATTCATCCCAGCAACGCAGGCACTCTTGCACCATGGTGCAAAGGTGCCTGCGTTGGTACACAGCAGCCCTTTGTGCACCAGCACAGGAGAAAAAGACAGAATGCACCATATGTGATAGATATGGCACATTTAGCGCCAAGACGCCTCGGCAGTAGTGCCCTCTACAAATACCGCCAGTCAGTCAGTCAGTAACATTCCTGCCTTTTTTTGCCATAGGGCAGTGCAACAGGAAGGCCTGTAACACTGTTTTACAGCAAAACCCATAAATGATGCCCATAGCTATCAATATCGCAAAACAAACCAGGGTTTCATAACGTGGGATATAACATTAATACCACAAATAAAAGGCCAGATTAATCCTTATTCCACACAATGCAACACAGCAAGGCAACTTGCCGCACTGCATGAAAGTCGAAAGGGCATAAATGCACCAAATTTTCCAATATGTAATGCATTTCTGCTCTCTGCCTGTATTGGTGCATGTCAGACTTGGCCCTTTGTGCAGGATTATCCCAAACTTTTTGCTTCTTCCTCCTATTTTTTCCTGACCTGTTGTTGTGGGTTTTAGGACTCTGGGCACATTAGCACTGCTGATCAGTGCTAAAGGGCATATGCTCTCTTTGTAAATTGTGAACATGATTGGTTATCCATGATTCACATATTTTATTTATTGATAAGTCCCTAGTAAAGTGCACTGAGTGTGCCAGTGCAAGTAAATCAATGCTACCAGTGGCCCTGCAGCACTGATTGTGCCACCCAAATGAGTAGCCCTGAAAAGGTTCCTCAGACCTGCCACTGCTGTGTCTGTGCGCCGTTTGAAACTGCCATGTCGACCTAGCAACTAACATTACCTTTTCTCACATGTAAGGCACCCCTATGGTAAGTCCAAGGTACCCCCCTGAGCAGGGTGCAGTGTATGTGAATGGTAGGACATGTACTGGTGTCTGTGACATATCCTGATAGTGAAATACTGCCAGTTACGTTTTTCACTATTTAAAGGCTATCTTGCCCAATAGGACAGAATGGGAAAGGCTTTGTAACATCTTACAAGTATAACTTCCATTTGGGGAAAGATGGAGAAATAATGTTTGGGCTTTCTGAAGTCAGAATTTAATAACACATCTCTTTTAGTAAAGATGGTTTTTAAATTGTGAGTTTGAGAATGCCAATTTTGTAGAAAGTAGGCATTTTCTTGTTTTTCCAATTTTGTGGGCCGTTTCCTGTTTGTGTATTGACTGTCTGGTTTTAGAGTGAATAGGGCTGGGATGTGCATTCACTGTGGACAGCCACTGGGGGAGGGGTGGTTGAGGTGTGCTTGGCCCTTCCTGGTTGACTCAGAGCTGAGCTGAATAAACCTTGTATGAATTTAGAGTAGTGGACAGAGTTTTTCTTACACCTGAATAGGGCCTGTGTCCCTTGCACAATGCCGTCTCCACCCCCAGTGGTCATACTTCACCAGTGGGGACAGAATTGGTTTGGACTGGACTCAGAGAGACCATTGCACAAAGAGAACAAAGACAACATAGAGTATAGGTAGTAGACCTTAAACCCCAGAACTTTAGGTTACTTCTTGATTCAAGAGTGACCTTTGCCAAGGAGAAGAGCTGGAGAGCTGTGAGAAGGAGTACTGCCCCTTTGCTGTGTGCTGTGTGGGGTTAGCCTGCAGTTTCTGTTTCTACCAAGGAAAGGAAAAATACTGGAACTTTGCTTTGGATGTGCTTGAAACGATCTCCAAAGGCCTGTGTGTGCTGGCCTCCTGTTCTGAAGTCTCAGGGACACAAAGATTTCACCCGCAGCTCCCCTGAACTCTGCTGTTGAGAGTTCTGACCCACCAGGAGATGCCTGTTTCAGTTCCTTGCCTCTGGAGGTTGCTCCTGTTGTTTGGGACCTGTAACAAAAGAAGAACTGAAGAAAGCGAGGCATCACTCTTCATGGGGCTGTTTTTCCGACTCATCACCCTTATGTGAGAAGATTCTCCACATATCGCAGCGCTGCAACACTTTCAAAAGCAACGTAGTGCCTGTTGCCACTGCAAGAACTGACGCATCAAGGGATCGCGGCTGATTAAACTGACACAGCGCCGCTCTACATCGCTCTACACCGACGCATCCCTGATTTCCAGTTGTTGTACCTGTGCGGGAAGTTTTCCAGACTCATCACCTGCGAACCAGAACAGTCTCGGAATCAATTCCCCCTACAGACCTTATTTGACGAATCACTTCTCCTGCGTGCAATAGAACTGTAACATCGCCTTCCCATTGTCTTAGGAAATGACGCATCTCTTTGTTTTTCAATGCTTCCCATCTCTGCAGCTGTTTGGCCTTGTAAATTATAACACATCTACAGGTACTTTGTGAGAAATCATCCACCCATAGTTTGCTATGGACCCAGTTGTTTGAAACCTTTGAAAAGTCATACACGTATTACATGTATGTTGGATTTTTGTTTTTTTGGTCTTGTTGAGTTTAGATAAAGATATTTTATTTTTCCTAAACTGGTGTGGTGCCCATTTGTGGTGTTATCACTGTTTATTGTGTGTTCTGAGTACATATACTTTACACATTGCCTTTGGGATCAGTCTGTCTGCTCGTGTCAGCTATCCAGGAGGTGAGCAGGGGTTATTTAAAGTGTGTATCCCCCTTGCCCTGACTAGAAGCAAGCGTCCCTATTTGGACAAAGATATCTACGTCTGCCAACTAGAGACCCCCATTCCTAATAGTGCACCAATGCAGGCACCTTTGAGCCATGGTGCAAGAGTGCCTCTGTTTCAGGCAGGAATATTTTTCTAAAGGAAGGGACACCATTTTGCACAAAAACAATCCTTAGATGCTTTTTCCTCTTTCTAAGTGTGCTGTCGAATGCTTTAGACCTCCACTAGGAAGGCAAAGATTTTTGATGCATTTACATGTTCACCAGTCTTGGTAGAGCTGGGAATGTGCTGAATCCATTTGTGAATGCATGGGACCACCCATGATCCACCCATGGAACAGTTTTCCAGGCAGAGTAACACAGAGCAGCTACTTGTGCTGCCTTAAAATACTCCAATTCTACCAAGTAAAACAGGGCCACTCTATGTCACTTTGCAATGCTTGGTAAATCTGACTTGATGAAAGGGCAACATAATCCAATGATAAATCTGTCCCCAGATCGGTAAAGGTTCCCCAGTGAGCATCACAGGCAAAGACACAATGGACCAACAAGGAAGCCAATCAAGACAGGTTGTTGCTAGTTCCAGGACAAATGGGGTGACACAAGCTATCATGCTAACACCTATGTCTCTGCCATGGCCCATTCCCTTCAGCTCCATAGGCAACAAGTGCAGTTGTTCTGTGCCTGTGAATCTATTCAGAGTAACATGCTGGACGGTAAGTATCACCATTTCAAAAGAAGAGAAATTAAGCTAGTGTGCTATGTCATATAGCCTAGCCTGTGGGAGTCATTTCACCTTCAATGGTCCAAGCAACAACTTGGGCTACATAGCTTTATCCTAAGGACAAGTTTGCAAAACAGATGAGATTGAACCTGCAGTTCTAGGCCACCTTTCAACAGATTAGAAAGGATATAGTAATAACAATTTCAATATTATCAAAATAATTGAGTTATGATGTGTATTCATGTTTGACCTTTGGAATCGGTCTTGACATTTGCTACTAACTATGCAGGATTAGATAATTCCTTGACCTCTTCAATCCCCATCAGATTCATACCCCAAACTGATCCTTTGGTCCGAAATGACCATGGGGCATATTTATAAAATAAGTGGCAGAGTATGTTGTATAGCCTAGAAGGCTAACGACTAGCTCTGTCACTTTAGAAACGCTGTGCTGTACCATATTCGCAAGAATAAGGTGCAGCTCTGTGTTTTCCCCTCCATTGGCAATACCTTCATCTGCCTATCTCCAACGCAGGCACCCTTGCACTATAGTGAAAGGGTGCCTGTGTTAAGTGGAAGATGGTTTATGTGTAGGAAGGTCCCCTCTCCTGCCCATAAACAATCTCAAAATGCAGTTTTGTAACTTCCATGTGTGCTGTTTAATGCAGCACACAAAAAAGTTACAAAATTGCATTTAATTTAAATTATTGTTTATGTGCAGGAAGGAACATCTACCTGCACATAAACAATAATAGTCAATTTGCTATTTTTAAGTGTGCTGCACAAGGTAACTCACATGGAAACAGCAAAAACGAGGAGAAATAAAGCATTTCTCCATGTTTCGCCTGTTTTAGACCAGGTATTCCCTGGTCTTAATTTTGGCGCTGCCTCCTATTTACGCTGTCATTGTAAGTGGGAGGCAGCTTCAAAATCAATGGCTGTTGCGGTGGTACGCCCACTGCAATACCAGTTGCCCTCCCCTTTCACACTAAGTACAGTATGAAAAGGGGTCTTCTTAACAAGGCACCGTTAAGCCACGTGAAGTGGCATAACACTGCCTTGTAAATAAGGCAAAGTTCCTATTGCCATCCCAACCACACTAAGAGTGACGTTGTGGTGGCAATAGTGGCTTGTAAATATGCCCCCAAATGTTGTAGTGTTGAAAAACTATTTTTGATGTGTTTCCCTGTTATTTTAGTCTTTGATTTTAGAAGTCTGTACAACTGCATTCAGACCACTGGGGAGTTTGGTCAAGCTAAACAGGACTGAATTGTATGTGTCTTTTCCTAAATATGGAAGTGATTTTCACAATAAGATTGAGAAAGTGTGCCAATGTACCTGTTCTGTGTTGGGCTATAGTTTGGCTAGTTGCAGATGTACTGCACTTCCTCTTTTAGGGTGCTTGTGTTGCAACTGATTACAGTTGGCCCCAATGTTCTGTGGGCACCCCTTCTATTTTTTCAATGGGTTAACATCTCCTGTGTGTTATTGGTAAAATATTGATGCTTTGTGACTGGATTTCAGTTGCAAAACATTAATACATACCTTAAGGAATTGGTATTTGGTAGGAACATCCATAAAAAGCCCCTTCCAAACACCAATTTGTTTAATGTTTCCTAAACCAATTTATTGATTTGGAAAACTTTTCCCAGTCACTAAAAGGGTTTATTACATCCAGAATAGTGTTTTAGCAGCTACAAACCCTCAGAAATACCAATTCTGAGGTGGTGGTGCTACTATAAAAACATTTTGTAAATGAGGCCCCTTGTGTTTTTTGATCTCCTCTGAATAAAAAATGCTCACTCCCAGTCAGACGTGTCAAATGTAGTTGGCTTGTACTGTCCTCCTTGGTGTTTTTTTGCCACTGCCCCAGTACTCTATTGGCCATTGGGTGCTGCAGGTTGTATGCCATCTCCAGTTAATCATTTAGCTCTTTCCACAGTGGGGCAATAGCTATTATTAGTTGAAGTTACTCCTTTCCTGCTTGATTTCTTTGCAGGTGGAGGTGGTTTGTCCAGTACTCCACAACATCTCAGGTGCAGCAAGTAGTCATTTGGTCCAACAGGCATGTTTTTGCTCTGGTTTGGTTTCCAACCCTGTCTCCGCATGTATATTGTAGCCTTTTTAAAACATAAAGGAACTCAAATGGGCTGTCCATTTTTATCGTCTATCTGGTCACTCATCTGAACATCTGTGTTTCTAGCCATGCATGGGCCTCTGGCTATATATATGTGGCTCTCCCCCTTCATCTAAGTCTATCTCCTGCTTGTGTGCATTCTTAATGGAGAGTCTGAGAGATGTGGGTACAGAATTTGTCTTGGATCTTTGAACTGTGCCTAGACTCTCTCTTTGCGCTCTGTAAGCTGGCTGTCTAAATCCTGTACTCTATGCCCCATTTCCAAAGTTGCTCTTAACCACTAGCTTAGTGGGGCATACTGAGTCCTGCCTTTATATGGACTGACTGTCTTGTCGTTGCTATTTTGTCCCTGAAGACACCATTACCTCTGCATTTGTATTGGATATCATTTGAAGATGATGTGTGATTCTGGTTGTCTGTTGGATCCTAGTCAATTTTGCCCCCCTCCGATTCCACATTCAGGATGTATAGTTGTTCCTTGCTGGGTGGCTTCCTTACATGTCACCAAAGGGGGTTCGATATTTCTATGGCACACAACACATATGTTCAGGTGTGTGTGTTTGTGTGTGTGTTTTTCTCCTACGACCTTCTTGGAATTTTTTTACTGGTTTCTCTCCTTCTCTTGCCTGATTGGACACTTTTCTATTACCTTGTGTGTTATTGGGCATTTTTCTGTTTCCTTTTTGAAAATTGGTACTTAGCTTGCCCTGGTATGCTCTTGTGCTACCTGTTAGACAGCAAAGTTGGATGAATCCAGGGCGATCAGAAATGACTGGACACTAATTATATTAAAGTGGAATCTTTTACTTACGGTGTCCAGGGACCCCCACATTGTAGAGCCTCAAACTGGGAGCCAAGGCTTGTGACTCAATTTTCAATACTTTATTCGATTTTCACATATTAAAAATCATAAAAGCAGTTAGTACAAAAAAATATATCTATACAATAAAATGATTTACAAAGTACGGATGGTCACACCAAGGAAATGTCACAAAGGTCTAATAATCCTCTTAATTTGCTGTAGATCCTGTATGCCAGAGGCACATTTAAAGGTTTGGAAGTAGCAAACCCAAATTTCTAAAACCACAATACTTCATTTTATGTTAAAAGAAAACATGTAATATGCAATTGCAAACTATCATAAACAGTCAAGCCTGCCAGTTTTTTCCAGAGGTTGTCACCATATACTCAACAGTGGAATATAAAGTGTTGATACATATTCCATATTATCAATTTAAAACAATGAACATATCTGTGAAAGTCTAATTTCTACCACTGCCGGTTGCCTAACAATCTTAAAGGATCCAGAAAGTTCATGCATTCAAGAGCCTCAAAGCCCAACCCCAGCCCTGGGAGTCTTTAAGACCGATGAAAACGTCTTCTAGAGTTATGTCTGCTGTGCCATAGGAGACTTATGGTGGAAGAATCATGAGAGAAAAAATGTAAGGCCTCCTCTGGGGCATGGCCACTCCAGGCAGCCCAAATAATGACAAACTCACACTCTTGGGAAGACACCTTTACACTTGTTGTACACAGGGGCTAATGTGGTGCTTCATATGCTCTGAGGCTGAGATTTGCCTAATACATTGATTCAACTGGGCAGGTGAAAGAAGATTCTATTTTATTTTAATTTCAATTAAAGTGCCTCCTGATATTCCCAAAGTTTAAACAAGTGCCACTGTCTTTGTGCAGCACATGCACACTGTTCACCAGAGAACTCTTGAAAGCTCCAGACACTGATTCATTCTAGATTGGCAACACACGCATCTTGAATTCTCTCCACAGTCCTGAGAGGGATGCTGGCTTCCTTTTATCCCTCATGCCTACTTTGTTACCACTCCCACATGGGTGTTCTATT
This sequence comes from Lissotriton vulgaris, assembly GCF_964263255.1. Classification (NCBI taxonomy): domain Eukaryota; kingdom Metazoa; phylum Chordata; class Amphibia; order Caudata; family Salamandridae; genus Lissotriton; species Lissotriton vulgaris. The sequence continues at coordinate 265,285,593 of NC_141696.1, forward strand.
ACAGAATAATTTTAACAACAATATCATTTTAAATGAATATCAGGTGAAAAATGTTTTTTACAAAAATATTTTGTTTATATACTTACAATGAAAAATACCAAAATATTGTGTCAAAAAATAACGGGTAAGAATTTAGGCAAAAAAGGTAAGGATATTGTTTTAGAATAAATATTGATATTTATCATCAGATAAATAAAAATAGTAAAACATAATTTAATTTAAAATTGTTTTAATAACACACACATATATATATATATATATATATATATATTGTTTGTGCCCAAATAAACAACTTTTCTGTACCTGGCTGGTGTGGCTCGTCATCCTTTTGCTGAGCAACAGGAGGAATTTGTGGAAATGTATATATATATATATATATATATATATATATATATATATATATATATATATATATATATATATATATATATATATATATATATATATATATATATATATAGATATATATATAGATAGATATATATATATATATATATGTTTATATATATATATATATCATATGTATACATTTGAATGTTCATTAAAAATAGAAAGTAATACAAATATAAATAAAAACATATGTAAGTGTATTTAATTTAAATTATTAACAGTAACAAACAAGCATGTAAACAACAAACACAATATCTAACCTAATTAAAATATTTAAATTTACATATAAACATTGATTTCTTTAATTCCTTAAAATAAATATAAAAATAATATTTTTATACAGAATTAAATTTCATAAATCACTATAGGGCTCATTACAATGTTGGTCGGAGTTGTCTTTGACCGACACCGTCTTGGACTCGGGACCGACGGACCCGAGGTCAGCATTTCTGACCGCCTGATTATGATTCGACTGGACACTGTTAGGTCGGATTCCCACTGTTCTCTATGGGAGCATGTGTTACGACCATAAAGCAGTCGTAATACAGGCTTCTATAGAGAAATGGGGATGTGTATAAAACCCTGCACCCTGTAGCAGGCACCCCATGGTGCCTGCCACACAGTGCAGACTTTTACAGGGGGGCACCATGGGTAACCCCTTGACCACCGACCATGAACCGCAGAGGCATGCAAGCCATGCTAGGTGCCCCCAAAGTCACTTTCTGACAGCCTTTCCATTTCAGAAAGGAAGGCATGGAAAGGCTGTGAGAAACCGTCATCGTAATCCAGATGGCAGAAACACCGTACATAGGGGATTGAAGTACGGGTCCGACCGACATGAATACTCTGAGAGCCGATCGGAACGGTGTCGGAATGAAAAGCCGGTTCATGTTGCTACTACCAACATCGTATTCAGTCGGTCGGAAAGCAAACCGACCAAGTTGGTCGGAATGTCTCTGACCGCAGTCGGAAAACCTCCAACTAGAGAAAGGAGGCTTTCTGACCGACATTGTAATCGGCTGCGTAGTCTTTTAGACGGCATATATTAGCAACCTTTTCATTATTTGAGATTGTGAATGAGAGCTAGTTTGTAGTGTAGTTCCTATATTCCCAATAGGCTCTGCACATTGGAATAACATATCCTATAGATCTGACGTAGGACTTATGTCTACTAGGTCTCTATCGAATATATTAGACTTAATTGTGAGTGCCAGCTAGCTCAGAGATCACTAGAAACTTTCTTGAATACACAAGAAGGGATTAGTTTCTGATGACCGCATAAACATGACAACTTTGTTTCCCAAGAATAAGAAATGTATCTCTAGAAACGCGGAAACAATAGATAGTTATTTTACTCAGTCAATCGTGCATGCTTCGTTTCACCAGAGGTGCAGAGAAATAGAGAGACGGGCATTTTCAATAAAAGTATTTATTGAACAATCTTCTTTCTCATGCAGAAGAAATGAACTGCTACAATCGTAATACTGGTTGCAAAGTACAGTGCATACAGTACGAAGGGTATTATAAAATAATACTGTAAAAGCATGATATGGTGTCTAAGCCATAAAATACATAGACTACATACATTAATAAATAAAGACTAAAAAAGTACTCAACTGGTGCTTCTAAAATACGTCTACCCCAGTGTACCTAACCTAGGTCTAGCACAAGGGAAGAAGTAAGTGAGGTGTAGCTTTGTTTCAGTATTCTTTGCCAAGAATCTATCCAAGAATTCTCTAAGGATCTAATCAGCTCCGTACCTTGGGTTTAGAATGAAGGAGGTTTGGTATCTCTCTCTCAGGACTCGATTTCCCAACAACCCGCAAGGGTAGCTTGGAAACACTGGAGCTGGATTTCTCAGCAAGGAGAAAAGACTGCGTCTCTCTCAGTGCGTCTGCTGGAGGGTCGGATTCCTTCGGCACTTGCTGTAGCGAGATGCGTCGGGTAAGTAGATAGTCGAACTGCTCCAAACCACCGTGTGCTTGCTTGGGCAAGTGTGGGCATATTTACACCTTGAAGGTGCTGAGTTTGACGTAAGGTTGGACATAATAACGTCATCAAAGAGTCTCAGTTCTTTGAAAACTCCATGAGTTCTTGGACAAATCAACATTCAACAGGGGGAAGTCCCAGACTGTTGAAGGCGGGTTTTTCCAAGAAATCGTTGTAGATTTTCGGAACTAGTCGAAGTAGCCATGCCGTATTAGGACTGCATAAGCTATGTCTTAATATGGTTATGATTTCCATGCCTATATAAGGATACAGTACTTTATACCTATATAAGGGCATGAATTGGGAAAATTACACTAGGGTCCTAAAATGCTATCCAACACCCACTCCACGTATTATGTTCGATATTACTAAACCTATAAGCATCTAATACATAACTAAAGAATGTATTTACAATCCCACCCAAAATACATAAAATGTATTCCAAAATGGTTTTACACATACATGAGTATTTATGCTGTACGCATTTTAAAAGCAATAGTTGTCATTCAAAGCATATTCAACGATAGTGGCAATGCTATATGAAATATTAAAAATTGACATTTCTGAATGGCTCTATGTTTACAGAAGAAAAAGTCGAGACCATTCCATAGCAGAATATATTGTCACAGTTATTATTTTGGAGGACAAGGCCCAATATTGTCTCTTGAAAGTGTTCAAAAATAATTTCTTGTTCTCTAAGAATGGTTCTACTTTAAGCAGATTACTTAGTGCCAGAAAAAAAGTTCAATTTTGGAAAAAAGTCATATCAAAATAGTTGAAAAAATAGAGTTCCAGAATTAGAAGTTTTGTTTTGACAAGCGAAGGCCGAATTCAGAGTTCATGGAACGCTGTGTGCTAATTTCAAAAGTTATTCTCTGTGTCAGGAAAAAACATCAAATCGTCTAAGATGGCAAAGAAATCGTCTACCACAGTAGGTGAAAGTGGAACTACTTCATTAAGTAGATCAATTGTGCACAGATGAGAAGCATCGCTGTCAGCTTCATTCACATTAGCAACGTTCGCAGTAGATGGGACCTGTGTGCCTGTTGTTGTACGTACCCCACCATTAGCTAGAAGTGCAGGTGAGATCTCAATGAATGCCGTCATCAGGATTGGCAGTCGTTGGGGGCAACACAATGCATGATCCGTTACCGGACCTAGCATTTCTGATAGAAGTGTAAGACAAACGTCCAACATGCATTCTTCTCCGCAAAGCAGGCATCGTAGAACAGGTAAGATGCAATCTTGCCAGATTGGTCTGAATGAAAGGAACCATGTGGTATTCAGATCTCTTAAACGAGCCAAGCCAAGAATCTGTGTAATTTTGTCACGGTACCGCATGGCTAGGAGAGCGTTCTCCATGGTAGTCTGGGTATCGCTGGTGACTGGACTTGCCATATCGGAGCAGAAGAAATAAAAACAGTATCCCTGCTACGAGTCCCAAAATGTGAGGCAGACCGCCGAACACAGAGCGCACAAAGTTTGGAAACATGCCTAGGACTGCTTCAAAGGGTGCTAACAGTCCCGGAAAAACTGTCTTAAATACATGTGCAATACCACTTGTATCAGACATGTTTAAGATATGACCTAACATTTCTACGAAATGTATGGGACAGTTTGTTGATAATAGGGCATGTATCTCCGCAAAAGTCCTTGCGACTTGCAGATCATACGTTTCTCTGGACGAGGTCAGTGGCACAGTTTTTTGCAAAAGAATGGCTTTCATTCTGCTTAAAGTATCAATTCGTACAGAAGAGATGTTCAGTGAAGGCCAAAGTGTTGACTTCCCATCTGTCTTGCTTTTTGGAAACAATACTTGCATACAACAAGTGACCCTGGCTGACACACTAACTGGATAGGCTATACCTGGCACCATTCCACAACAGCTGTGATCACTCAACATTATGTAGCTACCACTGGATATCTGCCTAAAAATTGGATCTATCACTGCTGCTGGAGAACCGTGCAGGTGGCAAGAAAGGTTATTTGAAGAACCCTCGCAGGCTCCGTGTAAATTAATACCTTGACACAAAAGTTTACCGCTTAGTGAGTTCTTACAATTTTTCCCAATAAGAAATACCTCCATTCCCCCACTCCAACATTTGTGTGTGTATGGTTAATTCCAGGTAGACTTAATGTATTCTTTACCCAATCTTTCATACATGCCTGCTGGTATGTGTCTTAAGCAATACTGAGACTGGAAAATCATCACTGGTATTGTTGTGGTGCCATGTATTATCCATTCAACAACAGGTTTCTCAGAAACAGTTAATGGTAATCTTTCCAGTTTTTTTATGCTCAGCACCGTATAGTCTGCTCCTCTTTGTGCTAAAGAGATTTGTTTATCTGTAAGGTTAAATACAGTAAACAATGACGTGGTGTTGATTAGATGCCATGGCACGTAGCCTGAATGGAGATTTTGTAACCTCCAGCTTAGCAGCATTATTGAACGTAATTGAGACTGGCCATGTTGTAACATTAGCAAGTTATGTTCTATTATGTCAATGGCAGAGTTAAAATGCTGTTCAAAGAATAAATTCTGGAGGACAGAGTTGTTAACCCATGGTCCACTACAGCGAGAGCTTTCTCTAAATTAATACCATCAATTTCACGTATTCTTTCTGCAGTTTCTATTTGGGTGACTTTCCATGCTTAATTGTAAGCAGCGTAAATACCGGCGTATATGAAACGCTTTTGACGTGGTTTACAAGGCCCAACTAGGAAGTCTCTCAAATCAACGCTATTTTTAAGTAAAGTTAGTGTTATTCAATTTCTGGAAGTGTGGATTTCTGTAGCCACTCAAGGCATAGTTTTCCTACACTGTAAGTTGTTATTATCCCTGGATGTTGTCTCTGGGAATATCTTGGAACTGGCCTATTCAGTGTGAACCTTTGTGTCTTGTTTAGGACAGTTATTTGTGTCTGTGGGCCAGATTACCCATGTTTTCCAATCAGGATTAGTTCTGTTCTGTTGTAAAATATGTGTTACGTCTACCTCCTCATCTGCAGTGCCATTACTGTCAGGTGTGAACTTAGATATGGACAGTTTATTCAAATATTTTATCTTAGCTGAGCCAAGACAAGATGTTTGTTAAACAGTGTCATTTAAAACATTATTTTCTCTGGGATAATGCAGGCTCTGAATAAGGCTTCTAAACCTTGCACCTGCCAGTCTTTTGTGCCCCAGACACTTTTTGTCTCAATGTTATCTTTCCAACAGGTAAAACATAATGCAGACAGTTGAACATAAAAGGCTGCAGAATACATTTGTTTAGTATTAGTCAACCTGTTTTCCATTCCTGTCTTATTCACATTTTTTAAATAAAACGTTTCTGGATTTGTGACATTAAAACCTGAGAAGTACGGAAACTTTTCATAAAATGTTTTTGAGCTGCACTTTGGCAGCGTTGGACAATGTTCCCATTGATTATAAGTAAAAACATTTCTTGGGTTTGCGGATTTGTGCAAAAAATGGTGTCCATAATCATTAAAACAATACATTTGTTTATAATCTGATGAACCTTCTAAGTATTCATGTTTGGTGAATTTAGCTGACATTTCTAAATCTGTCATAATGTTATTAACAGTCTCAAAGTTCTAATCTTCAGAAAATGTGCTGGGTGAAACAAAGTCACTCAAAGAAACCTTAAACTGGTGTGGAATCTCCAACAGTTTCACTGGGCCATAAATGTAATAATCAGTTGTGTCCCATGCTATACCATCAGGTATAGGAACAGCTATGATGTTCACTGATGACAGGTCTCTTCGCTCACAATGAGATGATTTGTGTAGTTTCAGGAGCAAGTTGATATTCTTACTTGCTGTGTCCATTGTACTGTATTTTCCATCTATCATCTTTCCCAAACTTAAAACAAGAATGAGCCAAAGTAGGAGAAAAGGCACACCTAATACAATCCAAAAGTCAACCCATGGTGAAACCAGATATATTTTTTCATGTTGATGAAAGAGTTCTGTTATTTTTTCTTTGAAAGCTTTATTTGCTGGCATCATTTCAGGTTCACTGCGATCCACAAAAAATGTATCAAAGTTGATGAAATAGCCAGAGGCAGTTCTGTCAATTGTTGGGATTACATCTGGATTTTTCGAAATTGCTGGGGCTGCTTCATCCTTTGCCATGTTGGGATAGTCAGAGGCTATATCATTGTAGACAGGTGTTTCTTGACGAACTGTTATTTGGTTTTCAAGAGGCACAAGTTCCATGGCTTTGTTGCATAGTCCTTCTTTTCTCACTGTAGGTTTATCAGAGGTGATAAGTCTGTTAGTTTGCACCTCTTGGATTGTAGCAAGATTTGGTCGTCTGCTACATCTTGGGAGTCCACTGGGCCTACTACTTATTAGCGGCCACATGATGTGGTTTGACCACGACTCGGTTCTCCTTACTTCCAGCAAGGGGCAGCAGTAACACTGATCTTGTTCCGTGGATTGCTAAGACAGGTACTGGTGTTCTGTACGAAGTTCCAAATTCCTTCTTCACCGCGATCTTTTCTCTGACTAGATCCCCAATCTTTGAAATCCAGACAGGTCTTGCTGGGACAGGTGGTGTTTCTTCAGTGGTTGATGGCTTTTGTGTTGTGTTGCTTAGACTTCTTCTTGATTCATTTAAGTCCTGCAAAACAGCCAAACGGTCTTTGATATGAACTGTTTTTTGTTCTACCACTGAAGTATGACGATCTAGTACCAAAAAGGATTTCATATGGAGTGATTCCACCCAGAGAATTTCTTGGCAGATTAGTCAGACTAAGTTTGACACTTATAAGATGTTTGACCCACCCGTTACCCGAGCCTAATACCCTAGCTGTTAAAGATTGCTTTATGTCACAGGTTTTTCTTTCAACTACCGCATTTCCCTCAGGATGGAATGGACTTCAGTACCGCAATGCAACGCCCAAGCTGGCCATGGATTCTTTGTAAGCTCGAGAGCTAAACGCAGGACCCTGGTCAAAATGTAGCGTGCCGATTGCGTATGTGCCGGTAAAGATTCGCAAATCTTTTATAACAGTTCGGGCGTCAGCCGAGCACTGAGGCCACATCCAAATGAATTGTCCTAATAGTTGTGGGACCGCATTTGTCCATTGCGACGACTGCGTGTAGAAAGTCTAATGCTGTCTAACAGTGGTGTCTGAACTTGGCTGGCTACACTGTAGTCAGGTATCTGGTGGCTTTTAAAGTTATGGTCTTTTTAACAGGTATCACAGTTAATTCCAAATTCGTAAATATGGGCATTCATCCCTGGCCACCAGTACATCCCTTTTAGTTCTATTAGAGATTTTAAGATCCCTTGATGTGTCAGACCCTCTCCCATATGTTTTTCTTGTATCAAAGCACCTCTGCAATTCCTGTTTGGAATTACTATGTACCCCACTCCAGGGAGTCGAGCAAGAGGAACGCATTTTGCATCAATTATGTGTGTATACTTTACTGGAAAGCCTTTTGGGAGTGTTTTACCACTGTCTTTTACTGAAGTGGTGAAAGCTTGCATTATTTTGCTGTCTATTTTTGTTTTTGAAAGAGTGATTGCAGCTACGGAAGCCGTTTGAACAGCTGCCTTCGCGTCTTCAAGAGCCAATGATTTCCTGCAACATGAACGCCATCACGCTGATGACTCAGTGTATGGATCACGTGAGTCTTTTGTAGTTCTTTCTGTAATAGAACTACTAGTTCCCAAAGCATTTTATGCTTAAATGTGCCACCTTTTGCGTCTTTAAAACCTTTTTGAACCCAGTTCTGCAAATATTCATTGTAAGACTGGATGCGGTAGTACGAATCGCACACTATGAGTGTGGGGAATTCACAATCGGTATTTTCAAGCGCCATCTTAAAGCTTGTAGTCCAGTTCGCTGAGCTGTACAGTCTCCTAGTGATTGAGTTTTAGTGACCATAGGTCAAAATTTACCTTCGAGCCAGCGACCTTCAACAATCGTGCACGCAGCGCTATATGCTTGTTTACCTCCAATTGCAGGTTGTGCTGATCCGTCTGTATAGATTATACATCGGTAGTGTTCTAGAGGTAGAATCTCAATGGGCAGAGGACATTCTTGTTCGTAATTCTTGTGTTTTCAAGTTTGGGTCAAAAACATATTCTACGTCTGTTGCAGCAAGAGAGTTAACCCATTGTATCCATCTCGAATGTAAAGCTTTAGCATTTGGAATACTTGCTTTTGTTACTGCCTCTAAGGCAGGTACGGGTGTAACGATCATTATGCGTTTACCCTGCGCGAAAGCTCTCTTCTTTGCTACTGCAGTTTGAACCGCTGTCAGAATTTTTCTGTTGAAGTGAATTTTATTTCAGCTTGTGTGTACAAGTGTGATTTATAAGCTATTGGTACCTTTTCACCTTCATTAAATGTTAGGTACGTGAATCCGCATCTCCCTGGGATGATTCGGATTCCAAAATTGCTCACGTTGTCGAGTGTCTGTAACTGTATTTTTGCTAACATGTCTGTTTGTACTGAACGCAAAATTTCTGTGTGGTTTTGGTTCCAATTAGTTGGTTTGAAATCAGGTTTGATTAGTTGCATAATTTAGAACAGATGTTCTTCTGAAATTCAGGAAACCTAGAATTGACTGTAAGTTTTTCAGCGTCTTTGGAGTTTGGAGCAGAACACATTTCTCTAGAAAGTTTGCTGCCAGGCTTTTGCCTTCACTTGAAAGTTTGAAGTCACTGAGTCATCAGCGTGATGGCGTTCACGTTGCAGGGATTTCATTAGCTGATGTAGCCGCAAAGGCAGCTGTGCAAACGGCTTCCGTAGCTGCAATCACTCATTCAAAAACGATAATAGATGGCAAAATAATGCAAGCTGTCACTGCTTCAATAAAAGACAGTGGTAAAACACTACCAAAAGGCTTTCCACTTAAGTACTCATATATAACTGATGCAAATAATATTCCTTTTCCTCGAATCCCCGGAGAGGGGGACAGAGTAATTCAAAACATGGAACATAGATTAGGACTAATCTTAGCAGCTCATGGAGGGCTCGCTTCTGCACACGCAGGTGTTTCTGCTACAGAGTCATTATTAAAGCAAAGATACTGGTGGCGGCGCATGAGGAAACAGACCAGAAACTATGTTTTGGAATGTGAAATCTGCCAGAAAATGAAAGTTTCAACAGTGAAATGCCCGGCGCAGACGCCCCTTTTAATTTCAGATAAACCACTAGCATGTGTTTACCTGGACCACTGTGGTCACTTATAGAGGGATGACAACTATAAATATATCATGGTCGCAGTGGATTCATGCTCAAGATTCATTTGGATGTGGCCTCAGCGCTCGGCTGATGCCCGAACTGTTATAAAAGATTTGCGAGTCTTTATCAGCACATACGCAATTAGCTCGCTACATTCTGACCAGGGTCCTGCGTTTAGCTTTCGAGCTTACAAGGATGCCATGGCCAGCTTGGGCGATGCATTGCGGTATTCAAGTCCATTCCATCCTGAGGGAAATTCGGTTGTAGAAAGAAAAAAACGTGACATAAAGCAATCTATAACAGCCAGGGTATTAGGTTCGGGTGACGGGTTGGTTAAACATCTAATAAGTGTCCAACGTAGCCTTAATAACCTGACAAGAAATTCTCTGGGTGGAATCACTCCATATTAAATCCTTTTTGGTACTAGAATGATGGTAGAAGACCTCGATCGTCATACTTCAGTGGTAGAACAAAAAACATTTGATATCAAAGACCGTTTGCCTTAAATGAAACAAGAAGAAGTCTAAGCAACACAATGCAAAAGCCAACGACCACTGAAGAAAAACCCCCTGTCCCAGCAAGACCTGTCTGGATTCCAAAGATTGGGGATCTGGTCAGAGAGAAAATAGCGGATAAGAAGGAATTTAGGCCTTCTTACAGAAAACCAGTACCTGTACTAGCAATCCATGGATCAAGAACAGTGTTACTGCCGCCCCTTGGTGGAAAAAAGGAGAACCGGTCTGTATCAATTGACCTGGTAAAACCACACCATGTGGCCAATAATAAGTAGCATGCCCCGTGGACTCCAAAGATGCAGCAGACGACCAAATCTTGCTACCATCCAAGAGGTTCAAACTGAAAGACTTATTACCTTTGAAGAATCTGCAGTGAGAAAAGAAGGACTATGCAACAACGCCATGGACCTTGTGCCTCTTGAAACCCAAATAACATTTTGTCAAGAAACTCCCGTCTACCATGAGGTAGCACCTGACTATACTAACATGTCAAGGGAACAAGCAGCTCCAGCGATTTCAAATAATCCGGATGCAATACTAACTATTGAGTGAACTACTTCTGGCTATTTCATCAACTTCAATACCTTTTCAAAGGATCCAAGTGAGCCTGAAACAACGCCAACAAAGAAAACTTTCAAGGAACAAGTAAAAATACTTTTTCACCAGCTTGCAAATACATCTGGTTTCCCCGTGGGTTGAATTTTGGATTGTGTTAGGTATACTTTTTCTCCTACTATGGCTTATTCTTGTTTTTAGTTTGGGAAAATTTATAGATGGAAAATATAGTAAAATGGACACAGCAAGTAAGAACATCAACTTGCTCCTGAAGCCACACAAATCATCTCATCATGAGCAAAGAGACCTGTCATCAGTAAACATAACAGCTGTTCCTCTACCTGGTGGTATAGCTTGGGATAGAACTGATTATGACATTTATGGTCCTGTCGAGCTGCTGAAGATTCCACACCAATTTAAGGTTTCCTTGAGTGATTTTGTGTCGCCCAGTACATTTTCAGATGGTTGGGACTTTGAAACTGTTAATAACATTATGGCAGACTTAGAAATGTCAGTAAAGTTTTCAAAACATGAATACTTAGAGGGTTCATCAAACTATGAAGAACTGTATTGTTTTAATCATTTTGGTCATCATTATTTGCACAAATGGGAACATTGTCCAACGCCCCCAAAAGGTAGCTAGAAAACATTTTATGAAAAACGTCCATACTTTACAGGTTTTAATGTCACAAATCCAGAAAACTTTTCTTTTAAAAATGTTAATAAGACAGACATGAAAAGTATGTTGACTAATACTAAGCAAATTTATTCTGCGGCCTTTTATGCTCAATTATCCACATTAGGCTTTAACTTTTGGAAAGACAACATTGAGACAAAAACTGTCTAGGGCACAAAAGACTGGCAGGTACAGGTTTAGAAGCATTATTCAGAGCCTGCATTTTCCCAGAACAAATAATGTTCTTAAATGAAATTGTTCAGCAAACATCTTTTCTTGGCCTGGCTAAGATAAAATAATAAAACAAACCGTCCATACCAAAACCCACACCTGATAGTAATATAACTACGGATGGGGAGGTAGACGTAAATTATATTTTACAACAAAACAGAAGTAATCCTGAATGGAAAAAATGGTTAATCTGGCCCACAGACATGAATAACTGTCAAGAAAGATTCCTGAACAAGACAAAAGGGTTTACAGTAACTAGACCAGATCCAAGATCTATCCAGAGAAAACATCCAGGGATAATAACAACTTATAGTGTAGAAAAACTGTGCCTTGAGTGGCTGCAAAAATCTGCTCTCCCGGATATAAAACAACACTTAACTTCACTTAAAGATGGTATTGATTTGAGAGAATTCTTACTTGGACCTCGCAAACAACGTCATAAACGTTTCATATTCGCCGGTATATATGCTGCTTATAATGAAGCATGAAAAGTCACGCAAATGGAAACTGTAGAACGAATATGAGAAATTGATCATATTAATTTAGAGAAAGCTCTCTCTGTAGTTGACAATGGTTTAACAACATTGTCATACAGAATGTATTCTTTGGACAGCATTGTATCCTCTGCCATAGACATAATGGAACAGGACTTGCTAATGTTACAACATGGCCAGTCTCAATTGTGTTCTATAATGCTGCTAGGCTGGATGTTAAAAAACCTTCATTCAGGCTATGTGCCTTGGCGTCTAATCAACACCACATCATTGTTTACTGTATTTAACCTTACAGATAAACAAATCTCTTTGGCACAGCGGGGAGAGGACTATACGGTGCTGATCATAGAAAAACTGGAAAGATTACCATTAACCGTTTCTGAGAAACCAGCCATTGAATGGATAATACATGGCACCATCACGATACCAGTGACGATATTCCAGTTTCAGTATTGCTTAAAACACATACCAGCAGGCCTGTATGAAAGGTTGGGTAAAGAGTACATATAGGCGACCTGGGATTTACCATACACACACAAACGTTGCAGTGGGGAAAAGGAGGTATTTCTTAGTGGTAACAACTTAAAACAACATTGAGCGGTACACTTCTTTGTCAAGGCATTAATTTACATGGAGCCTGAGATGGTTCTTCAAACAACTTATCATGCCACCTGCAGGGATCCCCGGCGGCAGTGGAAGATCCAATTTTTCGGCAGCTTTCCAATAGAAGCTACATAATGTTGAATGATCACAGCTGTTGTGAAATGATGCCAGGGTTAGCCTATCTCGTTAGTGTTTCGGTAAGGGTCCCTTGCTGTATGCAAATATTGTTTCCTAAAACTTAGACAGACGGGAAGTGGCCACTATGGCCTTCACCGAACATCTTTTCTATACGAATTGATACTTTAAGCAGAATGAAAGCCATTCTTTTAAAACAAACTGTGCCACTGACCTCTTCCAGAGAGACGGATGATCTGCAAGTTGCAAGGTCCTCTGCGGAGATACATACCTTATTATCAACAAACTGACCCATACATTTCGCAGAAATGTTCGGTCGTATCTTAAACATGTCTGATACCAGTGGTATTGTACATGTATTTAAGATGATTTTTTGGGGACTGCTGGCACCCTTTGAATCAGTCCTAGACATTTTTCCTAACTTCGTGCACTTAGTGTTCGGCGGCCTGCCTCTCGTCTTGAAGCTCGTAGCAGGGATACTATTTTAATCCTCCTGCTCTGTTATGGCAAGTATGGTCACCGGTGATACCCAGATAACCATGGAGAACGCTCTTCTTGTAATGCAGTATCGTGAACCCATAGCACAGATGCTTGGCTTGGCTTGGCTCGTTTGAGAGATCTGAATACCACGTGGTTCCTGTCATTCACACCAATCTGGCAAGATTGCATCTTACCTGTTCTATGATGCCTGCTTTGTGGAGAAGAATGTGTGTTGATTATCTGTCTAACACTTACATCAGCACTGCCAACGGATGTTGACGCTTTGCTGGGTCCGGTAGCAGCTCATGCATTGTGTTGCCCCCAACGGCTACCAATGTTGATGACGGCATTCATTGAGGTCTCATCGGCAATTCCAGCTGAGGGAGAGATACGTGGACCAACAGGCACACAGGTACCACCTACTGTGAACATTGCTAATGCAACTGACACTGACGGTGATGCTACTCATCTGTGTACGATTGATATACTAAATGAAGTGGTTCAACTTTCATCTACTGTGGTAGATGATTTCTTTGCCAGCCTTGACAATTTAATGTTTTCTCCTGACACAGAGAATGACTTTTAAAGTTAGCACACAGCGTTCTATCAGCTTTGAATTCGGCCTTCGTTTTTTCAAAACAAACACTTCTAGCTTTGGAACTCTATTTTTCTACGATTGATTTGACATTCTTCCAAAAATTAACTTTGGCACAAAGCAATCTGCTTAAAGTAGAACTATTCTTAGAGAACAAGAATTCCTTGTACACTACCTAGAAACAATATTGACCTTATCAAGAAACCAAAACAGTTTATATATTCTGCTATGGGATTGTCTCGATCTTTTTTCTGTGTATTAGAGCCATTTTATAAATGTAATTTTATGATTCGTTCCGTTAGCAATACTAACAACATGCTACATGATTGAAATAAAATCATTGCTTTTCAACTGCGTTCAGTATTAATGCTCATTTTCGTGTGCAACCATTTCAAATGCATTTTATTGTATTTTTTGGTGGGATTGTAAACACATGCTTTAGATATGTTTCAATGCTCAGATTTAGTAATATCGAACATAATAAAGTGGAGTGGGTGTTGTAGAATGTTTTAGGACCCTAGTGTAATTTTCCCAATTCATGCTCTTATATAGATATAAATCACCATGTCCATATATAGGCATAGAAATAAGAACCATATTTAGACATAGCTCATGCAGTCCAAATACGGCATGGCTACTTCCACTAGTTCTGAAAACCCACCACGATTTTTCGGAAAACTCAGCTTCAGCAGCTAGGGACTTCCCCTTGCTTGAATATTGATTTATTCAAGAACTCATGGTGTTTTCAAAGAACTGAGACTCTTTGATGATGTTATTATGTCCACCTTTACGTCAATCTCTGCACCTTCAAGGTATAAATATGCCCAAACTTGCCTTAGCAAACACACAGTGGTTTGAAGCAGTTCGACTATCTACTTGCCCGATGCATCCTGCTACAGCAAGTGCCGAATGAAGCAGTCCCTTCAGCAGACGCTCTGAGAGAGAAGCTGTCTTTTCTCTTGCAGAGAAATCCAGCTCCAGTGTTTCCAAGCAACATTTGCGGGTTGTTGGGAAATCGAGTCCTGAGACTGACCTCCTTCATTCTAAAACTAAGGTACGGAGCTCATTAGACCCTAAGAGAAATCTTGGATGGATTCTTGGCAAAAGGAATACTAAATTTATGCTACACCTTACTTACATCTTCCATTGTACTAGACTTAGGTTAGGTACATTGGGGTAGGCGTATTTTAGAAGCACCAGCTGAGAACTTTTTAGCCTTTGTTATTTATGTATGTATTTATCTATGGTCTAGAAACCATACAATTCTTTTACCGTATTGTTTTATCCTACTCTTCTTACTGTACGTATTATACTTAGCAACAAGTCTTACGATTGTAGCAGTTCATTTCTTCTGCATGAGAAAGAAGACTGCTCAATAAATACTTTTATTGAAAACGCCCGTCTCTCTAGTTCTCTGCAACTCTGGTTGAACCAAGCATGTACGAATGAGTGAGTAAAATATCTATCTATTGTTTCCACGACTCTGAAGATCAGTGTTATCTTGGGGAAAAAAAGTTGTCATGTTTATGCGGTTGTAAGAAACTAAATCCCTTCTTGTGAATTCGAGAAAGTTTCTAGTGATCTCTGAGCTAGCTGGCATTCACAATTGGGAGAGAAAGGGCAACAAAAAACACAATCTCAAAATAAAGGGAAAGGATTAGAGAGAAGAACTGTATACATGTCTAAGAGCTCCAGCATATATACTCTCCATTCTTCCTGGACTTTATTTGTTCAACCCAGATGATTTGCCATTTCTTCCTCTGAATTGAGTCCTGATGGCATTAGTGTCAAACTGGATTATATATATGGACTCAAGTCTACATAGGGCTTATATTCCATTACTATCTTTTTTAATAGCTGGAATTCAATCTAACGCAAATAATCGTAATAAAGCACTATTTTGTGCATGCACAATGATATTTTACATCATGGTTCTTTATGGTCCTTGAGAGTTCAAACACCCTCTTTTTGGTGGGACAGATTGTATTTCAAAATAATATTTGGTCAAATGGGCACCAGAGAGAGTGCACACGGTAACCAGAATGGCACAATATTTTTTTGGTTATTCTAAATGGTCTGTTAGTACTTGCGATGTTAATCGAAGACACGTTAGTGCTAGTTTTACAAGCTTAACAACCCTGGTGAACCTAAATATTGCCCTTTCGATGTCTTAGAGACTTTGTTGGAACAAAGATTATCTTTCAAAAGCGTACATTTTCTAAATGTTATTTTGATATTTTGACTTATTATTTCAGACAATATCACGTGTCTGTAATGCTGACCAATGTTTACGTAAGATGTTTTTGACCTGCTTTGTGACTGTATAGTATAATAAACCTTACTTCCATACTCTGTTTATTTTATGCTAGTTGTGTAGATAAAAGGTCCATCTTGTCTATATTAGTCACCATTTGGAGTAGCCTTTTTCATTTAACCGGTCGAACATTTTTATTTTGTCCTACTAAAATGTTCATGGAGAGTTGCAATTTCTTTTCACTCTTAATAGTGCCCCATATGGGATACTATTAATCACATTTTTGGGATATGCACTCATTGATTTCAAAAGGATATTACCAGCTCTTTTCTTGTTGCACAGTTTAGTGTGAATGCAATTTCTCTTGACATATACCTTGAGATTCAATTATCAATTTCAGTTTTTTCATGCAGCAAGTAAAGTTCAGATTCTCCTTGTTATCATGCAGTTCTTTTACAAAGTCCTTAGCCTGCCTGTCTGACCCTTTCCTAATTACAAACAGGTTGTCAGTATACCTTACCCAATGAACTATATACCCATTGTATACCAAGATATTACTGGCCACCTGCTCCTCCCTCCAACCTATGTACAAATTCACGTAGCTTGGAGCAAAGCAGGTGCTGGTATCAGTGCCTTGGATTTGTCTATAACATTTGTTCTCAAACATGAAAATGATTACACAGACAAAACTGTATCTTATCTAGTGGCATTTCAGTGTGTAGCATTAGTGAAATTGACCTAACTCTCATAAAATATCTACATGTGTTAATTCTAAATTCATGCTCAATGCACATATATGAATTGCATGCATCCATATTCATCAATACACAGTCAGACTTCCAATATATGCGATTTATGATTCTTAGAATATATTAAATATTTTGCACATAAGAGGTAAAGGCGGTGACAAATGGTCTTAAAAATAAAACTATGAACCACAAAGTGTTAGCAAGCAGGCTCCCTATGGAGGATGCAATAGGTCTTCCTGGAAAATTGATAGAATCTATGTGAATTTTGGGGATCAGATATAATATGGGGATTCTAGGGTAATGACATTTTCTGAATGTATATTTTTCACATTCAATTAATCCCTCATCTTCCCATTCATATAATGTTTTGTAAATACTCTCTGGTAATCACCATGTTGCTCTCCACCTGCTCATGGCACTTTTACATCTCTGTATCCTTTCCACAGATATTTTTTTTGTCGCGCACAACCATGTTCCCATCTTTATCTGACTGTCGAATCACAATCTGTTGATCTTTACCGACTTCCAACAATGCTTTTTTTTGCTTTTGTGCTAAATACCATCTGGGAGTTTAATTCTTATATCTTAAGTTCTTGAGATCCGTGATGACTCCTTTCTCAGATGGAATCCAACGACTGACTGGGCCAGGTAGCTGTAAGTGTGGGGAGGGAAAGAGGATGCCTTATAACTCCAACAGACCCATTCAAGTTTTTAAGTTGGAATGTGGCGGGCATTAGATCTAAAAGTGATGATCCCATCTGGCTCCAATTTATAAAAAGTTTTGACATCCTGGCATTTCAGGAAATTTGGGATGCAGACCCTAGCTTTAATTTGGACGGCTTCCAAAGCTTCTCTACCCCTGCGATTAGAGGGACCATGGGAAGATCTAAGGGTGGCTTACTTTTTCTTGTATCCTTAGACATTGCTGGGTCATTTAGAAAATGTCATATTGAGTCAAATATTTTCTCATCCTGGAGTGGTCCTGGTCTAATAAGAAATATATGTTGATAAACTTGTATAATGCTATGGATGGTCTTTAACATTTTAACATTTTAGAACAATTTTTGTCAGTATATAAAGTCAATCACTCTCATTCGTTAGAAATTTTTCTCATGGGGGATTTTAACATACACCCTTGCAAATGGGATTGTTATGGGGATGACCTTAACAGCAAGGTACCTCATTTTGAACATGGTAAGAGGGGAGAGGATCTGGAAGCTTTGCTCTCCAGTATGAATCTATTAGAACCAGGTAGGGAGACTGGCAATGAGAATGCTCCTACCTTCATAGGTCGGGGGGTCAACTCTGTTATTGACTACATTTTTGTGTCACCCCCTTTGCTGACCATAATATTAGCCTACAGAGTAGTGATATCACCATTTAGTGATCACAACCCTCTTGTCTTAGAATTGGATATAAGCGCCAAGATTACCACCAGGGCACTGGGAAGGGAAGTACCACGAGCCATCTCCACAAAGGATCAAGGCAGATGGTTAAAATGGGACAAAATTATACCTGAGGCCTTCTTTGTAGAATTGATGGCCACAACTGAATCCCATATGGGCATCTGCCTAGATGATAATGATGTGGGAGAGGGAACGATAACCTCCTTCTCAGCCATTTGTAAACAAATAGCAGCTAATCTAAACAAGGGGAGGGGGGTCACACCAGAAGAAAGCCCATAGATGGTTCGACAGCGCCTGCTCTAAAGCACATGAGGCCCTCCTTGAGGCGCTTAAAAGAAGCCCGAGAGATAGAATTTTGGTTTCCACTCTCCGTAAGAATACAAATTGGCAATCTCGCAGCGGAAACTGAAAATCAAAGAGGATGCATGGGATAGCCTACAGGAGGTTGATGTGTTAAGGGACAGCAGGAAGTTCTGGGCCATAATCAATCAGCCATTCTTTGCGGATAGCGACAGCCCAGACACGGATTGTGTAATTTCGGACGATGTTTGGCTTGGGCATTTTAAGAACATTTATGGTGACTTGGACATGCCTGATCTAACATGCGTACCCCCAACCATCAGCTGTCCCAGTTCTCCCATCAAATTTGAACCACAAGAAGTAGAAAGGGCAATCCGTGCTACTTCCAAAAATAAGGCACCAGGCCCGGATGGGGTGCCTGCAGATCTTTTTATTATGTATCCTCATTTCTGGGCTAAAATCCTAACTAATGTATTTAATGCTGCAGCACTGGTGGGTTTCCCCCCATCCTGGGGCTCTTCAATTATCGTGCCCATTTTCAAAATGGGGAGCCGTGGGGACCCCGCCTGCTATAGGCCAATCTCCCTGTTGGATTCTTCCATTAAAATCATGGGAAGAGTTATTCTACAGAAACTGGGAGATTGGCTGGACGGTGGGGGGTTCCTCTCAAATCTCCAGTACGGTTTTAGGGAGCACAGGGGCACCATAGACCAGTGTCTTAATCTTTATCTTCTGATCAACAAGTACACAGTGGCAAAGGAAGGCTTCCTATATCTGGGGTTCATGGATTTATCATCTGCCTTTGATATGGTGAACCGTTCAAAATTGTGGTGTATCTTGTTAGATATGGGTCTAGACGCTCCCCTTGTCTATTTTCTAGCCTCACTCCATCAGGACCTTGCAGCGGCAGTCAGGGTCACACAGGACGGCAGGTGCACGGACCAATTTAGATCTAGACGGGGAGTCAGACAAGGCTGCATTCTGGCTCCACTTCTTTTCACGATCTATATAAATGGCCTGGGAAAATCTTTAGCTAAGGCTGGTGCGGACATCCCTAGTGCAGGTGGAACGGGTATCCCGGTCCTCCTGTACGCTGATGATGCCGTACTCATCGCCCGTACAGGTCTGGGTCTACAAAGGCTGCTGGACAGCTTTGGAAAATTTATGGAAGCCCTTGACCTCAAAATCAAAAGTAAAAAATCCCATGTCATGATTGCAGGGGCCGGCAGGAAGCCCAGGAATGTCAATACCTTTAGATGCCTGGGTGCGGAAGTTGCAAGGCTCCCAGTCTTTACGTACCTGGGGGTATTATTCGATGAGAAAGGTAATTGGGGTCCCCAGATGAAGCACAAAAGTAACATAGTGGCTAGATCCACCACAAGGCTTCTCAATTTTGCTAAAAGACTGGGAGCGAAACCCATGGAACCCATGCTCAAAATCTATAAGGCTAAGTGCTGGGCCATTGCGTCCTATGGGGCATCGATTTGGGGATATGCCAATGTGGATAAAATTCAATTGGTAGAAAATAAGTTTTTTAGATCACTGCTGGCGGTACCACATTCATCGTCAACCATGGCAGTACACTGTGAACTAGGAATGGGATATATCACAGACCATCTTAAGGCAGCGCCATTGATTTGCTGGGCTAAGACATGGCTGAATGAGGACATTACCCTTAATCATCTCATCCTTAAAGACTGTCTGGCTCTTGACAAGGCACTTAGCATCCCATGGCTGGCATACGTTAGAGCGGCGTGTGTCAGGCTGGGACGTCTGGACGTGTTTTCCACCCCAGAGGGTATCAAGAAAGAGGACTTGGGATGGATTAAGCAGAATTATCGAATCATGGCTGAGGCAGATAGGGAGGAGATAGAATTCAAAAAATCAGGAGTAAGAAGTATTTATGCTCTGCAGTCCTCGCCCCACATAGAACCCTACCTCAGGATTGTAACAAAGCCATACCATCGCTTCTTGCTTACAAGGTTCAGATTTAACCTTATTTATCTTGTGTTGGGAGATCAACAACATTGGGGTAAGCCAGCTGATTCTCCACCATGTTCTTGCGACAACTTCTCGACACAAGACACTCTTCACCTTATTATGTTTTGTGACAAATTTGCGGTGGCACGAAATAAATTCTTGTTGCCCATATTACGAGAAGCGGGTTTCTTGCAGGTGAGGCCTGCACTACTGTATTTGCAATTATTGAACTAGCGTAGCTAGTTTTCTGGTGGCTGCAGCCAGAGTTAAAAACAAAAGAACCCTACAGATAAATTGATCTTAACCACTTCCCCATAATCGTGGAACAGAAATTTTTATAAATTTTATACTATTTTAATAGTGGTTTTTAATTACAATAGGAGATATTTTGTATTAATTATCACCCCATGAACGTTGTAATATATAATTTGTATATAATTGAATGTATGTACATAGATGCTTGTTTTTAAATGTATACATATATTTTTACTCTGTATGTATGTATTGTTGCTTCTTTTATGATTTTAATTAATCGAATAAAGAGTTTTTGACTGACTGACTGACTGACTGACTCCTTTCTCACATACCTGTCGTGCCTGCAGCAGTTGGGACGAGCCGCAGTGGGATTGTGCTTCAGCCACGGCCGGTGGTAGGTGTAACTGCAGGGCGGTGACGTAGGGAGGGGGAGGGGCTGGGTGGGGGGTTGTAATGTATGGATTACGGACATTGACAGGTAAGTAAACATATAAATAAATAAAACGAATTTCGTTGCGAGCGCTGCATCGCATTTGGTGATGCAGTGCACATTGATAAAGCGTTAAGAGATATGTTAGATTCTTATGTAATAGCATATATTGATGATATCCTGGTTTTCTCCTCTTCAGTTGAGGAACATCAAAGACATTTTAGAACCGTTCTTGAGAGATTACGAGATAACCACTTGTACTGTAAATTAGATAAATGTCAACTTCATATTTCTCAAGTATGTTTTTGGGGCTTTATTCTAACCCCTCAAAGGGGTCAGTATGGATCCTCTAAAAGTGGAATTTATAACTCGCTGGCCATCCCTCAAAAATATAACAGAAATACAAAGCTTTATGGATTTATCCAATCTTTAGAGGCGCTTTATTGAGGGTTTCTCAAACCTAGTCTCTCCCATAACTAGGTTACAAAAAAAAGGGATTATCTTTGAATGTACCACAGTAGATGAAGAAGCTTTTCATAAAAATGGAAGAGGCTTTCACTCATGCTCCTACACTAAAGCAAGCAGATCCTTCCAGGCCCTTTACAGTAGAAGTAGATGCCTCACAAATAGCTGTAGAGGGTAACCTATCACAAAAAGAGCAGCAGACTGGACATCTTCACTTAGTAGCATACTACTCACACAAGCTAAAGCCTGGTGAAAAAACGTATGCCTTTGGAGACAAAGAAAAAAGGCTTGGAAGGGTGGCGTCAGTACCTGCACTACATAGAATTACGATACTCACCGATCATAGAAATCTGCAGTTTTTTAAATTCACAAGAGCCCTATCAATGAGGCAATTAAGTTGGACACAATATTTCAGTGCTTTTGACTTAATTCTTCAGATTCAAGATGGAAGGAAAAATGGGAAGGTGGATGCTTTGTCTTGTTTAGGCTAAGAACTTGAGGAACCCTTGTGTGACCCACCCCCTATAATAGCTAAATAACATGTCATAGGTACCCATTGTTCTGATGAAGAATTCATGAAAACCATAACCGAGGCACAGAAATCCGTAGACTTAAAAGGACTAACACTATATTATAATCTGACTAAAATACAACATCTATTATATGTTCAGGGGAATCTGGTCCTACATACTCAACTTTTACAACAACAAGCATTAGAGTGGTGCCACACTTATCCACTCTTTCGACATCCTGGATATAGGAACACTTTAAAGTTATTACAACGTCTTTTTTGGTGGCCTAACATGGCAACTGATACTAAGTATTATATGTCCAGACTTTTTATGTATGTGCCCAAAGAAAAGCATCTCACCAGGTTCCTGCAGGATGATTGTACCCTTTACCTGTACCTCCTAGTCCATGTCCAACAATTTCCATGGATTTTATTGTTGAATTTCCCAAGACCATCCAACGGAACACCCCTCTTCTTGTACTGGTGGATTTATTAACTAAAATGTCCCATTTTGGTCCTGAAACGCACTTCCTATCTCTCAACAATTGGCCACCCTGTTTGTGCAACATATAGTTTGGTTACATGGTCTCCATTCAACGATAGTATCAGATAGGGATTCACATTTCATCTCTACCTTTTGGAAGTGTTTAGGTACCTTGCTGCACATTGATGTTAGATATTCATCAAGTCATCATCCTCAAACTGATGGCCAGACTGAAAGGGCAAATTAATATTTGAAACAATACTTGAGATGTCAGCTTTTACTTTCCACATCAGATTGGACACACTCATTTGGGTAGCAGAATGTTCTTATATCAACTGCTGTCATTCTGCCACCAACTAATCCCCTTTCTTCTGCAATGGTACACAGTCAAAATATCGAGTTGGAAATATCGACCTACCATTATATCGAGTCTGAAATATCGAAGGAGCATAATATCGAAGGCAAGAATATCGTAGGACAGAATATCGACCCAAGGTAAGTAATATCGAAATACTTAATATCGATGTAAGTAATATCGAAGTTAGTAATATCGATACCATATATATCGATGTTACTAATTTTGATGACACTAATATCGATATTTGTATTATTTTATAGTTTTTTATTATGTATGTGTTATATGTTTAATTTAAGTATTTAAAATAATTACTATTATATGTGTATACATTTTCTATAATAATATAAAAATTTATAAGGAAATTTTATGTTTTAGTACCGGAGCGGGTTGTGGGTTTATAGGGGAATAGGGTGGGAAGTAATTTAATTATGGTAAGTTGATTAATAATTAGTAGGATTAATTAATTAATTATAATTATTTGCTAATTAATATTGATTAATTGGGGAAAAATAATTGATTAATTGATATATATTTTCTGTAGCGGGATGTGGGTTTATAGGGGAATAGGGTAGGGAGTAATTTAATAATAATTAATTAATTAATATATGTTTTTAAATATTTATAACTAATTAATTGGCAAATAATTAATATTAATTAGTTAATTAATTAATATAATTTTGTACATATTTTAAATTAGTAATGAATTGGTAATTAAATAATATTAATTAGTTAATTACATTAATTAGAGTAATTTATGTATATATATAATTTTTAGTTACTGTTAATTAATTAATTGGGGGAAAATGATATTAATTATTAAATTATATTAATTACAGCTAATGTGCTAATATATTTACTTTATTGTTATTGTTAATTAATTATTAATTGCTAATTAAATAACATTAATTAACTTTGGGTTAAGGAGTATTTTTAGGGTTCAGGGTCAGTTTTGGGTTTTTGGGTAAAGGGGTATTTTTAGTGTTCAGGGTCAGTTTTGGGGTTTTGGGTAAAGGGTTTTTTTTAGGGTTCAGGGTCAGTTTTCAGTTCTTGGGTAAAGGGGTATTTTTAGGGTTTAGGGTCAGTTTTCAGTTTTTGGGTAAATGGGTGTTTTTTGGGTTCAGGGTCAGTTTTCCCTACTGTTGCACTCTCTGGAGTGGGAATAGTAATTTTATCCCTACGCTATCAAACGCTTTCCCTACTGTTCCACTCTCTGGAGTAGGAATAGTAATTTTTACCCTTACGGTATCCAACGTTTTATATCATTAATTGTTAAAATATCAAATGTTTATTTTATTTTTTATATTACTTACATTTTATTTATGTTATTGTTTTATGTTTGTAAATGTATTAGTAAATTAGAATATATTTCATTAATTTATAAATTAGTAAATTAATTATTAATACTTATTGTTCAGTACATATATATTATATATTTACTGTATATATTTAATTAATGTATTATTAATATATATGTATTATTTATTAATTTTAAACATTATTAGATACTTTTAAATATGTATATTTTATTTATTAGTGTTATATACTTACTTTTACATTTATATATATAAAAAAAATCGATATTTTTAACATCGATATTTTTAACATCTATATATTTTTTTTCGATATTTTTGTACTTACCATGTTGTAGATAGGATGTCGATATTTTTGCCCTCGATATTGTTGACTCGATATTCTTGTAGGTCGATATTTCTGATGTCGATATTCTGTCAGTGATCCCATCTGCAATTACATTTTTCATCCCCGTTTTTTTTCTATCAGACCCTTCTCTATTGAACCCTGTTCCTGCTACCGCTGATTTTGTTACAACCATACATGACACACAAAGAATGGCCACAAATAATTTAGAACAGATTAAAGCAGTATACAAGGAACAGGCAGATCTCCACAAACGTCTGGAACCTGCATAAACTGTAGGCGACGTAGTATGGTTGTCTGCTAGAAATATTGCCATGAAGGGATTCTGTAAACTAAAGTCCCATTTTATTGGTCCTTACACAATAAGTAAGGTTATCAGACCTGTTGCAAGGAAGCTGTATTTTCCGGCTACATTAAAAATACACCCAGTTTTTCATGTCTCTTTGCTAAAACCAGTGATTAGAGGTACTATTCTCCTTACTCTTCTGGCTCCTGTGTTAGTAAGCGATGAACCTGAATATAAGGTTGAAGCTATCATTGACTCAGAAAGGGTGAAACAAAAGTTACAATACCTCATTCATTGGAAAGGCTACAGTGTAGAGGAATCTCTCTTGGGAGCCAGCAAATCATGTACACGCCCCTGGGTTGTTCTGACTTTTTCATAGATGTTACCCTGAGAAGTTCAAACCTGTTGGGGGTTTCATAGGGGGGTGTACTGTAGTGCCTGTGGCAATTGGGATGAGCCACAGCGGGTATTTCACTTTCTTCTTTGTTACTTCATGTAGATGTTCTTCTTCTGATTGCCTGAGTGGACATCTCACCAAGAATCATTGAGGGGCAGTGTCTTTGCTTTCCCTCTTACCCCGATTTACCATTGGGCTTTGACATAGTTGGGCACCATTTGTGGATAGGGCATGTTGGGAAATTTTCTGTCTTGCAGATTGTTCCTGCAGAAACTACTGGAAAGAGCTTGATAATATCTCAATTGCATTACAAGATATTGTGGGTATAAAGGTGGACATGGTCTTGAATTTTGAAGCCACTATGGCAACTCACATCCAAAGGTATATTCAAGTATGCTAAACTCCTCAGTATTGGATCTATACTGTCTTTTGGCACCCGTTTTAATTTTGACAATGTATGCTGCAACTCAATATCATTGATTTGTAAGGAGCTCATATTGCCCCACTGTGATTCAATATTTCCATTTCAATGTCTTAGTAAAGTAAAATAAATATACCATGGTTTGAGTATAATGCAAATCATTAGGTAGAACTAATGAGATCTAAAGAAAGAAGGTTTTTTTTGTAAAATCAGTTAACATGTGTTGTGACAAATTTACCACATAAATTTTTATATCTTTCATTTTGCTTATAGTTGTACTCACATTTTAATTGCCATAGGTGTTTTTCTTACATTTTGTTTCTTTTTATTTTTTTCCACATCTGCCTCTTGCTCTTGGGTGGCTTTTTTCTTACCTGTTATCTGTACTTCTTCTTATGAGCATTCACATTTCTTCTACAAAATTGCTTCTTTGTAATTGAGTGGTCTGGCCCTGATGGTAAACTGCTGCCTGAGGTATGGGTATCTACTGAGGGATCTATCATAACATCCATTAGTTTTGCAAATTTTGTAGATGTAGGCACTCATTGGTTACCTCCATACATCTTGTCATATTTGTACTTTTTGTTAAATGATAGTACATGTGATGGAGCAAGAATTCGCACGTAAAGCGACTTGCTTGAATTCATGAACCTCGAAATAATGTTAATCAACTAATCAACCTGTTTTGTCTTATTAATCTGCCCTTGTCCGACATTTTGGGTGTCCGAGAGACGCTTGCTTATGTGTCTATTAACATTAATGGCCAAACTGGCCGAAATAAAGAAATAAATAAATAAATTAATACACTTGCAACCTAAAATGGCCGCTGCTACGCGGGAATTTAGACTGTGCATGAGTCGGTCATACCCATGTGACGTGAGTATTCAATGTCTTGGTGGGAAACTAGTTGAACATGCGCAATAGAACTAAAATGGCTGCTCTGTGTTCTCACATGCTCAAAGCTTGCCATTGCTGCTTTCGCTAAGTTGTTCG
This sequence comes from Lissotriton vulgaris, assembly GCF_964263255.1. NCBI lineage: Eukaryota > Metazoa > Chordata > Amphibia > Caudata > Salamandridae > Lissotriton > Lissotriton vulgaris. Next base: position 265,312,405 of record NC_141696.1, read on the forward strand.
TTCTGCTTAAAACTTAATGCTTTAGTTATTATAAAGTAATGGGAGTAGTATAGTAGTTCATGGTATACAGTGAAATCATTTATTCTATGTTCTAAAACTGTTTCTTTTCCATTTCATGTACACTTCGAAACTTAGCCTATTATATCACGCTGTACTACATCTTGAAGAAAACTGCATCTAAGCGAGATCCGAGAATCTCCAGAGCAGTGACCTTTGAATCCCTGCTTGGGAGCTGACTGACTGGGAAGATGCTCCTGGGAACCTGAACTTCAACCCAGCTAGAAGAAGCTGAACTGTACCACAATTGAAACAATTGTATACAATGTTACATTCACCATTGTTAACCAAAAAGCATATGTCATGAGAACCTGGATTTTAAGGGGCAGGTACTGAAACTGAATAAAGAGAATGAGAAAGTCTAGAAAATAGGTAGTGTGATGACCTGTCCTCCTCCTTTCTCCAATCAAAATTGGGGATCCTTACACTTGCAACATTGGGGTGTGGTACACTGACCCAAAAAACAGTATAACTAGCATAGGTTTAGCTAGAGAAATTGTCCGACTTGTCCGAATAGCTGACGTGTCACTGACCCAACACACTCAATAGGAGTCTAAACAGACAGCTGCGAGGCACTCTGTTGGATGGTTCGAGAACCCAATCGGGGTTTTGGCAGATTCCTTGCAGAGAGGAAGTAGCGCAGGCGTTGCAACCGAAGCTGCAGGTGTTTGTCGTAACCTTTGGTGAACTGGTCCTGATCCAAATTCTGGGGTTATCCTGTCCTGATTGTCCATGAGCTGCACCTGCTCGCCTACTGGCACCTAAGTCCTTGGGGTTTCTTCCCATCTTTTCCAACTGACCCGTGGCCAGGGTTGGTCTTCACTCTATCCTAGGTAAATATAAAGTCTGTGTGGGTGATTGCCTTTCTAAATTTTGCATTTCCTTTCCTAAATTCTCGAATATTGCAAAGCTTAGTTGCACATGTTCCTTTTCTTTTCCCCGTCCTTTGAATGAGATTTCCATGTATTATCGACTATTAGCATGTTCCACTTTTCAACCCACCTTTAGTCAATACTAAATCGTTTTGCTATTATAGTATATGTTCCCTTTCATTACCCTCCCTTTCAGGAGATAAGCTGAATTCAATAGCATGTTCCAAATCTTACCTTCCCTATAGTATTGAGCTAAATTAAATCTAGAATTGCAATAAGTTCTTCTTTACTACTGCCATCTGAATTGCGAAAGTCTTTGGGTATAGCATGTTCCCTTTCTTTACCCTCCTTTAATCAAAGTTGCGAAAGATTGTTATCTAAATATAGCATGTTCCTTGTTCCTACCTTCCCTTTCAGTTTAAAATTCTTAAATGCTTAGCATACTCTACCTCTTGCATAGCTATATGCTGTTTATGATTTTGATTATAGATAGTTTAATTTGTTTTAACCTTATGTTCATGACATATGATGATGAAGATGATTAGATACAATTTTGATCCTACCCAGAGTCTGTGGTTATTTCATTTTACAATTGTTATGAATGTTCTTGTGTGTCTAGCTCAAAAACTCAACTCCCTGATCCAATGTGTTTAGGTTCCTGGTATCTACATTGCTAGGTTATAGATATAGGAATTTGGAGATTTGAATCACAAAATTATTCTGATAGTAGAGCGTGAGTTACCTAATTAAAATTAAGGTGTGAAAATTTGAAATTATGGGCCCAGGTGAGTATTAGTGAAAATTTCCTAGCTGGGTGACCTGCGCGCTCTATCACATGTCCTGCTTTGTAATCATTGTACACCCTTATGAACTTTTGTTATTTCTTGATTTGCATCTCTTCACTCATCTTCTCCGTTCTTTTTTTGCATATTAGCTACAGAGTCCTCAAATTATCTTCACTGTCCAATGTCTTAATGTCTCTACCTAGTTGGTCAATTTCTTCCAAAATGCTTTTTCTGTATGACCAAGCCAAATTCTCAACATGCCTAAAGTATAATTTTCCTCCCATTCCTGTAGCATTATCAGATTAGGATTTTTAAACATAGGCACTCAGAATATTCTTAGTCCCCATAGGACTCTACTACAGTCAATGTATATTTGGAGGGACACACCCTCCCACCACTTGGTTAATTCCTTGTCATATTTTTGTTGCACTGATGTATCTTCATGGAAATCTGTTAAATTTATACTAATAATAATCATTTGCCCCCAAATAATTTGTCTGCCACCTCCTATTTACTGGCTGCCTTACTTGCAACCATAATGCAGCCATACTTCTCCAAGTTGTGGAAATGTACTGCTGTGTGTTAGCTACAGTCTGCAAACTGAAAATGTTGCCAGCACTTGTACTGCCCCTTAATGTCCAATGACAGCAATCTGTCATTCCCAATAGTTTGAAATCCAGGACTTGTATGCCCACAACAATAACATTTCAACACTGCCTTTTTCCCAATGATGGTAAACACAATATCGCTGGAATAGAAAGAGCACTTATCCATCAGTCCTAATGGACTAATAGGTATTTCTAGGATGCACAGGAACTGTGGTCAAGGCGGGATCCAGTGAATATATTTGAACTTTACCCTATGGCTCAGTCAAACATGATGGAGCCATACAGCAAAGTTTCCCACATTCTTTTTTTGATTTTCAAATACAAGAACCCAAAGTAGGTTTTTGTGTTTAAAAGAAAACAAACAACGGGAGCCATCTGCCATGAGGAGTGGGAATTTTTATTTTCTACTAACTCTTACCATCAGGGTTTTCTGTTGATGGGTAGTATAAAACAGCTGTTTGACATAATGTCCATTTTCTATCCGCCCGTAATCCATTCAGCTGTCTGTTTGGCTACAATGGAGACAGACTAGGCTACACTTTAGTCAAACTATGGCTGATTTTGAATTCAAAATGTTCAAATGTTCAAAGGTTCACCAAAAACTGATGAAATCTTTGAAAACTAAACCTAGGGACAAAACTTTGATAGCTAGCCTTAGAAAAGAATATAAACAAACCTTACAAATCCGTAAAAATGAAATCAAAATAGAGGCCAGGGAAAGTTTAATGACCAAAGAAGTCCTCAAGGATAGCACTACGTTTTGGGCGATTGTAAATAGGCCCTTGTTTACAGGGGATGAAAATGGCTTACTGGAAATTAAGATTCCTGAGGAGGAGTGGCTGTCTCATTTTGAAAACATATTTATTTATTTATTTCTGATATTTATTGAACGCGAACGAATACCCGTGGGCGTCTCGGCGCTTAGACTATTTAGCTATTTTTTCCCAAGATGTTAATGACTTCGGTGGCAACAGATCAGTATCACTGATTAAAAAGCCAGGTCTTTAGTCTTTTGTGAAACTGCAGGAGTGAGGGGCTAGTTCTGATATGTTGTGGCAGGGTATTCCATACTTTAGGTGCCGCAACTAGAAAGCGGCGGTCACCCCAGGAGACTGTTTTGGAACGTGGGACCACTAATTGGTTGAGGGTTGTGGATAGAAGCTGTCTGGCCGGTTTATAGGGTATCAGCTGGTCCTTGAAGGGGCGCGGTCCTTGATCATGGAGTGCTTTGTACACTAGGCAGAGTGATTTAAACTTGATCCGGTTTTGGATCGTCAACCAGTGATATGTCCTTATAGTATCAGAAGTGGGCGCAAACTTGGGTGTTCTGGACAGCAGACGTGCTGCTGCGTTCTGTATCGTCTGAAGCTTTTTAGTTACCCTGGCCTGAGCGTTTAAAAAAAGTGCATTGCAATAGTCTAAGGATGATAAAACTAAGGAACTGACCAGTGTTTTAGCAGCTACATCTGGTAGAAACGGGATGATTTTCCTTATCATTCTTAGTTTATGATGGGCTGTGACCGCTATTTTGTTCGCATGTGCCATGAAGTTGAGACGCTCATCAAAAGTTACTCCTAGATTCCTAACCTTAGGGACCGGGCTGGGAGGGGTACCAACGGCTGGTGGCCACCAGGTTGCAGACCAACTCGGTGAAAGGGGTCCAAAAATGACCACATCTGTTTTATCGGAGTTGAGCTTCAGGCAATTAGATGCCATCCACTCACCAATAGCCATCATTCCACTTTGGAAGCGCTCTGCCACCTCAAATTCGTCAACTTTAATGGCCAACACCAATTGCGTATCATCAGCATAGGAGGTTAGGCTCATCCCATATGCTTTGATCACACAAGCAAGGTCCGACACATAGATGTCAAATAGTGTCGGACTTAGGGATGAGCCTTGAGGAACCCCACACGGTAGTGACAACTTGGCAGATTGGTATGGCCCCAGTGTGATGGCCTGTGTTCTATCGGCCAGGAAGGAAGCAAGCAGTTCTCTCGCAGTGTGGAGAATGCCCATCCTTCCGACACGGTCCACCAAGATCTTATGGTCGACCGTGTCGAAAGCTGCCGAAAGATCTAGCAGTACAAGTACTGCTGTCCCTCCCTAATCACGGATTGTTCTGATGTCGTCTGCTGCTTTGATCAGGGCGGTTTCCGTACCATGATACTTATGGAAACCATACTGTGTGTCATCCAGAAGATGGTATTTCTCTATATGCTCAGATAGCCGCTGGTTCATGGCTTTTTCAGCCACTTTGGCTAGGAAAGGAAGGCTTGCTATGGGCCTATAATTCTTTAGTTCTTCCTTATCTAAACTTGGTTTCTTTAGTAGAGGTTTCACCAGGGTATTTTTTAAAGATTCTGGATATGTCCCCGAACTCAGTATGGAATTGCAGACTTGAGTAATGACCGTGACAATACTGTCCACCACCGGTGAGAGGACTGAGGAAGGGCAAGGGTCCAATGCCAATCCCGTTTTATTCGATGAGACAATGATCTTTGTTTGATCGATCATGAGAGCCTTGAAACTAGTCAGGGTGTTTCCTGAGGGCATATGAGAGGGAGGGGCTATAGTCATATTAGTTTTAAAAGTAAAAGCTTGGTATATGTCATTCACTTTAGTGAAAAAGAAGTCGGACAGTGCGTCACAGAGTGATTGTGACGGGGGCAGAATAAGATCTGGAACATTACCAGATAAGGTTTTGGTGATATCATATAGTATCCTGCTGGAATTTTTAGCTTTTTCGATTTGCTCCGAAAAAAATGTTTTTTAGCTTCAGTAATCATTACTTTATAGGCGGCCAATGATTCTTTATATTTAATCTTGCTCTCGGTGTCGTACGTTTTACTCCAATGCCTTTCCCTATTCCTACTTAATTGTTTTTGGATTCTTAGTTCCTCTGTGTACCATGGGGCGGTCGGTGTACTTCTATTCCTGGAATGGGATTTAGTGGGTACTAGGAGATTTGTGGCATCGCCTAGCCATTCCTGGAATTGTCGGATTGCAGTGTTGGATTCAGTAGATAAAGATGGGCATGTCCTGTCCAGCAGTTTTTTTAATTCAATGTGGTTTATATTCTTCCATACTTTGAAAGAGCCTGGCTCAGGAGTTGTAACCTTCTTCCTCAATGATTCCTTAATTGTCAATCTACTGAATATGGCAAAGTGGTCCGTCCATGGCATGGGTAGGATGTTTAATATGTGCAAGCCCTCTACATTGGAGAAAATACCGTCTAAAGTTTGTCCCGCCTGATGGGTGGGAGAGATGACCAGTTGTCTGAGGCCCATTATTTCTAGGTCTGAGATGAGGCAGGAGGTATCCCTATCGTTGACTTGTTCTAGGTGAAAATTCATGTTACTCATAACTTTCATAGACACTTCGGTGGCTATTGATTCCGTTATAGTGCTTAAGCTAGTCAGAAAGCCTGCTCTTGTCCCTGGAGGACGGTATAAGAGTACTCCCTTAAAGTTGAAAAGGGCCGTGAGCTTTATATTGAAATGCATGGCTTTGCATGATGTGACGGGAATGGATGATGTTCGGACATCTTGCTATAATAGCCAGGCCACTTCCCTTTTTTCTAACCCTGTCCTGTCGGTAAGCTTTATAGCCAGGAGGGACTGCAATTGCTAGATCGGGGGCTGATGAATCATCAGTCCATGTTTCTGTGATATAAAGGACATCTAGGTTGTTATCAGTGATTAAGTCCGCTATTTCTTGACTGTGCTTACACAGTGACCGCGCGTTGATGAGGGCCATAAGATTGTCAACCTCCTTAACATTGGTTTGCAACTTAGAGTGGGTCTTAATGTTGTTCATGAATATCACAGTGTTGCAATGAGGGCATGTTAAGTTGAAAACCATAGGTTTTTGAGATAGGTCATATTTTATGCAGCGGGGAGAGGGGGCTGGTCGGAGCTCCATCAGAGCCACACGAGCGTAGGCTAGCCTGTGATCTGAGGAAGCCCGACCAGAGTTCTTGGCCCTGGGCCCGGTCCAGGCGTGGACTGGCGCAGAAGGGCTTGCCTTAGGCGCGCCGTCGGCACGCCCGCTGCGCGGACGGGCCGGTCTGGTATTTTTATACATATTCGGAGGAGGGTGTGGAAGAGGGTGGGAGGCATCCAACAATTGGACCGCATCCCTTTCCTCCCAGCAAGATGGCGGTTGACGATGAGCGAGTCACGTTATGAGCAACAACTGAATCGGCTGCGCCGTGTCAAAAGGAGGTAATGTCCACTTCGGTGCGACGCAAGTCTCGCACCGAAGTACCGGGAAGTGCAGGTTAAAAAAGAGCAATTATAATAGTTACAGTTTTTAAAAACACAACTTCACTGACTAAAAACGTGCAGTTTAGCAATAAACAAATAGGCTGCAGAGTGCCCCCGGCTTCCGCCTCAGGGGAAAGTATAAGCAAAATGTCCCTGAGATTGTAGGTAAACTTTAAATATCCCAGGAGGGCGGGAGGCGTCCAACAACTGGACCGCAACCCTTTCCTCCCAGCAAGATGGAGGCTGAGGAGAAGCGAGTCACGGTATGAGCAGCGCCTGAATCGGCTGCGCCGTGTCAAAAGGAGGTAATGTCCGCTTTGGTGCGATCCAAGTCTCGCACCGAAGTACCGGGAAGTGCAGGTTAAAAAAGAGCAATTATAATATTTACAGTTTTTAAAAACACAACTTCACTGGCTAAAGATCGTGCAGTTTAGCAATAAACAAATAGGCTGCAGAGTGCCCCAGGCTTCCGCCTCAGGGGAAAGTATAAGCAAAATGTCCCTGAGATTGTAGGTAAGCCCCTTAAATATCCCGGGAGGGCGGGAGGCGTCCAACAACTGGACAGCAGCCCTTTCCTCCCAGCAAAATGGCGGCTGAGGAGGAGCGAGTCACGGTATGAGCAGCGCTTGAATCGGCTGCGCCGTGTCAAAAGGAGGTAATGTCAGCTTCGGTGCGACGCAAGTCTCGCACCGAAGTACCGGGAAGTGCAGGTTAAAAAAGAGCAATTACAATATTTACAGTTTTTAAAAACATAACTTCACTGACTAAAGATCGTACAGTTTAGCAATAAACAAATAGGCTGCAGAGTGCCCCCGGCTTCCGCCTCAGGGGAAAGTATACGCAAGTAATGGATATTTGATCCTTTTGTAGCCCCTACTAGTAGTTCTACCCCCTCAAGATTAGTGTATGAGGAGAAGGATGTGGAGCTTGAAATAATTGAGTGCGAATAATAAGGCCCCCGCCCTGGATGGAGTTCCTATGGACCTTTATAAGAGTAATTCCAAACTATGGGTGAAAATTTTAACAAATGTCTTTAACTCCTCGGTTACTTTAGGGTTTCCTGCCTCTTGGGCCAACTCTATTATTATACCTGTATTTAAAAAAGGGCAGAGAGGGGACCCAAGATGTTACAGGCCCATTTCATTAATAGACTCCTCTGTCAAAATCTTGAGTAAGGTAATATTGGCAAAGATTTCTGAGTGGGTAACTGACAATAGTATTTTAACCGATTTCCAATATGGTTTCAGGCCTGGCAGAAGTACGATACATCAGTGCCAAAACCTGTATCTGTTAATTAATAAATACACAGTGACATCCAGGGGATCTCTGTATTTAGCCTTCATGGACCTATCCACAGCGTTTGATTTGGTAAACAGATCAAAGCTGTGGACGCTTCTTCTACTTGATTTAGGGATTGACCCTGGTTTGGTCTACTTTTTAGCAGACCTGCACCGAGATTTATTGGCATCGGTCAGGCTGTCTCATGCTGGTACTTGTTCAAGACATTTTAAATCCGGTAGAGGGGTCCGACAAGGATGTATATTGGCCCCTCTACTTTTTACTCTGTACATTAATGCCATAATGAAATCCCTGGATACTGCAACCCTGGACGTTCCGCGTATAGGGGACAGTGCCATCCCAGTCTCCTATACACGGACGATGCGGTCCTATTAGCCCGCACCACGATAGGCTTACAGAGACTATTGAATGCCTTTGGGGAGTTTATGCACTCTATGGACCTGGTAGTAAATAGTGGAAAATCTCATACCATGTCCATGGGTTTGTGTAAAAGCAAAGTAAGGACTTTCTATTGCAAGGGGCTGGAAGTCACAAGGGTGAGGGCTTTTATTTATTTAGGGGTCCTGTTTGACGATCGTTGCTCCTGGGTTCCCCAGTTTTTAGCAAGAACAATCTGTATTGGCAAGATCAACTTCAGCTGTTTTTAGTTTTGCACAGCGGCTAGGGGGAAGGCCATGTGAAGAGATCCTCTCTATTTATAAAGCGAAATGCCTGGCTGCAGCATTGTATGGTGCAGCTATCTGGGGGTACAAACATGTTGAAGGAATACAAAGGGTGGAAAATAAATTCCTCCGTTCACTTTTATCGATTCTCCAATCTTCACCCATTTGCTACCCACCAGGAACTGGAGTTGGGGTACTTATGTGATCAGCTAGGCATAGCCCCTCTTATCAATTGGCTAAAACTATGGCTTAACCCAGAAATGATATTAAACCGACGGATTATAACAGATTGTGTCAGGTTAGAAAAGGGGAATAAAATACAGTGGCTATTTTATATAAAATCAATGATTGCTAAATTGGGGCGTGCAGATATTTTTTTAAATGCTGAGGGTATTGTGAAAGGGGATATCAATTGGGTTAAAGTGCAATACCTGTCCCAAAGGTCCCATGATCGGGAGGGAGAGGAATTTAAAAAAAAACTCTTGTTAGGGCTCATTTTTTACTAGTCACCTCGCCGTCCATTGAGCCCTACTTAAAGTTAGTAACAAGGCCATATCATTGCTGGTTGCTAATTAAATTTCGCTTTAACCTGATCCACCTTTTTCTGGGATGCATTGAAGGATGGAGTACCCCTGAGGATAGTGTACCCTGTAACTGTGACAGTAGTTCAATACAAGACACAATGCACTTTACACTTTTTTCTGATTACTACTGTGAAATCAGAGTAAAATGTATAATGCCGCTATTAAAGGGGAAAGGGTTCCTACAGGCCAAGCTTGCCTTACTGTATTTACAACTGCTGGACAACCCCTGGAATATTTTTTATATTGCAAGTTATATTGTAGCAGCTGGTAGGTTGAAAAAATTCGTTGCCTAAATATGAATGTATGATCCCCGCCTTTTTTTAAAATAGTACTTTATGGATTTTAATATTTAGCACTTTTAATATCGGTAATATTCAAATTGTACTATGAACTGTGTGATGTAATTTGACCATGTATCTTTTATGATTTTAATTAATCGATTAAAGTGGTTTTGACTTGACTTGACTTGAATTCAGGAGGCAGACCATGACATAGGCGGTAAGCACACCCTGTTGCCATTGTGACGGAGTATGCTTACCACAAACATTTAAACCATGCCCTAAAATACCAATTCCAAATATTGGTTAAGTATTCAAATCACAATAAAAAATGTACAACTTGTCATTCAATTAACTTCCTACCCTACTCCACTACAAACCTCAAAACCTGCCATTAAAAAAGAAATTATTAAATACTTTATAAAAAAATAATTACAATTAAACCCTTTGCTGCCAGGCCTCCCCCAGTGCTACACCTTTTTTGGCTTTTGGGGATAGGTTGCGCTTAGGCCCCATGATTTATTGTCCATGTAAGGTATCCATGCCACATTCCTGTTCTTTTGTTCCAACAACATGAGGATTATGAAGGTACTCAGATTTTGAGGATTCCCCTGGAGGGGACAGAGAAATTTGGCAAAATACAGCTAAAATTTGGGGTTTGGGATAAAAATGGGAACAAAGTGCTGTGGAAGGCAGCATTCAGTTTTTTCCCTGCGAATGGTATCAACAAAGGATTTGTGGTGATAAAATCCCCATCTTCCCAGCTTTCAGCAACAGGCATCCTTCATCAGAAAACCAAACATTTCTATACTGTTTTGGCATTTTCTTGGGATATAGCCTATTTTTCCTATTTTTTATGCTTTCAACCTCCTTCCAGTTAGTGGTAAAAATTGGAGTGAAACTGATCATGAACACCGACAAAATTCTGAATTGAGAAAGGAGTCATTTGTGGAGGGCTTTCCTATAGAAAAAACTGCCATTTGTGCCTATATTTTCACCTGTAATTTGTTCTAACTATGCTAGATTTTTTAAACCAATATACCATACGTCTGCAGGACCCTTCCGGCTGCGGGTATATATCAGGCTTGCAGGTTCACAAAGATGCTGAGGTTCACAGACATAATAACTGAGCCTCACCTTGTAAATGTTTTTTCATTGTGTACAGGGTATACTTTAAATCATTTGGTAAAATATACAGAGTGAAAAATAGGTCTCAAAGAAAGCTATGTATTTCTAAAATAGGAACAAGATTTGGAGTTTTGAACTGTGGTTATTTGCACATCTCTGAATATGTGGGTAGCCATCCTAGCAGGTAAATTAGGGGGCATTTCTCAAAATGTCTTCTATTTGACACACTGTCTTATATTTGTATGGCAGAAATGCATGGAAATACAACTGGCAATAAAATAATTCTACTATCCTGTGTATCCCCAAGTCTCCTGATAAAAACCGTACCTCCCTTGTGTGGGAAGATGTAGTGACCGTGACAGGAAACAAGTCAATATGCAACACGGACACATCACATTTTTCCACAGAAAATAGACCCTTGTTTTGCATTGTGCCTAGCTGTGGATTTCGGACTCTAACTCAGCTGGCACCCAGGGAAACCTAGAAAACCTTTACATTTTCGAAAACTGGATATACAGTGGAATCTAGGATGGGATGACTTGTGTGGCTCTCACCAGGTTCTGTTACCCTGAATCCCTTGCAAACCTCACAATATGTCAAAAAACACATTTCTGTGATGAAAGGTTCTGGAATTTGTGGGGAGCTACAAACTTCCACCCACTCATCATTTCCTGGAGTATTGCAATTAAAATTGTACCACATTTGTGTGGGTAGGCCTAGTGCTTGCAACAGGAAACGGCGCAAAATGCAATGTGGACAGATCACAATTTTTCACAGAAAATTGACCCTTTTTTTTCAATGTGCCTAACTGTGGATTTTGGCCTTAGATCAGCTGGCACCTAGGGAAACCTGACTAACCTGCACATTGTTGACAACTAGACACCAAGGGCAATCCAGGATGGGGTGACTTGTGTGGCTCCCAACAGGTTCTGTTACCCGGAATCCCCTACAAACCACACACTTTGCTCAAAAACACATTTTCCTCACATTTCTGTGATCGAAAGTTCTGGAATCTGCAGGGAGCCACAGACTTCCACACATCTAGCATGCCCGCAAGTCTCCCAATAAGAATGGTACCTAACCTTTGTGGGTAGGCCTAGTACCAGCAACAGGAACACCCCAAAATGCAACATGGACACATCATATTTTTCCACAGAAAGCAGACCCTTTTTTAGCAATGTGCCTAGCTGTGGATTTTGGGCCCTAGCTCAGCCAGCACTAAGGTAGACCTAGCAAACCGGTACATTTTTGAAAAGTAGATACCCAGGGATATCCAGGATCAGGTGAATTGTGTGACTTTCACCAGGTTCTGTTACCCAGAATCCCTTGTAAACCTAAAACTTTGTAAAAGAGAAAAACATTTTCCTCACATTTCTGTGATGGAAAGTTCTGGAATTTGTGGGGAACCACAAACTTCCTCCCACCCAGCATTACCCCAAATTGCTCAATAAACACAGTACCTCATATAAATATGGGTTGGCCTAGTGCCCCCGACAGGAAATGGCCCAAAACACAACGTGGACATATCAGATTTTCTACTGAAAACTGACAGTTTTTGTAAGTATGCCAAGATGTGGATTTTGGGCCCAAGCTCAGCCTACACATAGGGAAACCTAGTAAACCTGTACATTTCTGAAAACAGACATCAGGGAGAATCCAGAATGGGGTGAATTATGTGACTCTCACCAGGTTATGCTACCCAGAAACCATTGCAAACCTCAAACTTTATAAACAAAACACATGTTTTCCTCACATTTCTGTGATGGAAAGTTCTGGAATCTGAGGGAAGCCACTAACTTCCACCCACCCAGCATTTCCCAAAGTCTCCCAATACAAATGGTGCCTCACGTGTGTGGGTAGGACTTGTGCACGTGAGAGGTAATAGCCCAAAACACAATGTGGACACACCAAATTTTTCCACAGAAAACTGAACCTATTTTAGCAATTTGCCTAGCTATGGATTTGGGGCCCTAGCTCTGCCGGCACCTAGGGATATGTTGATAACCGTTCACCCCGGGGAATCTGGGAAGGGGTGACTTGTGTGACTCTCACCAGGGTATGTTACCCAGAATACCTTTTAAACCTCAAACTATGTAAAATAAAAAACACATTTTCTTCACATTCCTGTGATGGAAATACTGCAATCTGCAAGAAGACACAAATTTCCACACACCCAGCATTACCCCAAGTCTCCCAATAAAAATGGTACCTCACTTGTCTGGTTAGGTTTAGTGCTCCTGACAGGAAATGGCCCAAACTCAAACATGGACATACCAGATTTTTCCACTGCAAACTGAACCTTTGTTGAAGTGGGCCTAGATGTGCATTTTGGGCCCCAGCTCAGCCGACACTTAGGGAATCCTAGCAAACCAGTAAATTTTTGAAAAATAGACATCCAGGGGAATCCGGGATGGGGTTACTTGTGTGGCTTTCACCAGGTTCTGTTACCCAGTATACCTTGCAAACCTCAAACTTTGTCAAGAAAAGCAAATTTTCCTCACAATTCTGATATGGAAAGTTCCAAAATCTGTGGTGAGCCACAAACTTCCACCCACCTATCATTTCTACAAGTCTTCTGATAAAAATGGTACCTCAGTTGTGTGGGTAGACCTTGTGCCTGCAACAGGAAATGGCCAAAACTTACTGGGGAGACTTAAAAATTATCGATCACCAAAAGACCTGGTCTTGCGAGGGAGTCACCTGCATTTGGGGTCCTGGGCTTGGAGGCCATGCAAGGAAACCTACTGGACATTTCTGAAAGCTTGACACCCGGATGTCCAAAGATTTGTGGCTTGCATGGATCCCCCATTGATTTCTTCCCTAGAATCCCGAGCAAACATCAGAGTTAGCTAAATAAATTACATTTCCTCTAATTCGTGTGTGGAAAAGTTCTGGAATCCCCAGACCAGCACAAATATCCTACCATCCAGCATTTCATCAAGTCTCCCAATTTCAATGGTACGTCACTGTAGTGGGTAGGCCTAGTGCTCATGACATCAAATGGCTCAAAACTTACTGTGGAGACTTGAAAATTATCGATCACAAAAAGACCTGGTCTTGGGACGGAGTCATCTGAGTTTTTGGTGCTGGGCTTGGCGGCCATGCAGGGAAACGATTCAAACAAAGACATTTCTGAAAACTAGAGACACGGGGAGTCCTGGGATTTGTGGCTTGAGAGGATCTCCCAACTTCTTTCTACCAAGAAGCCCATGCAAACCTCAAATTTTGCTAAAAAGTCACGTGTTCCTTACATCTGTACTTCTTGGCACCGAAGGGGTTAAATGAAACTTAAATAAATAAAATACCTGATGAACTATTACAGATTTCATAATTACTAACCAGTTAAATATTTAATTACCAAATACAAATTAACCAACATTTAGAAAGTAACTAACATCATACATAAATAAATTAATAATTTCGTTGAATAATCAAAAAAATAGCACATTTAAAATTCCAAACCATATTTGAAGAAATCTATATACATTATTCTAATAAAAATAACACCTACAATTAATATTAATTAGGTAACAATATTTATTACCACTATTTTAAAGTGACCAATATTAAATATAGTATTCCTCAAAACAATGCTGTATACAAAAGCAATATGTTCTTATCTTCTATATTTTGTTCCACAATATTTTAATTGAGACAATATTTTTGACAAAATATGCATGTCACATGATGTTCCAGAGTCAATGTTTGTGTCATTCGTCCAAATGGCATTATAGAGAGGAATGGAAACAATTTATTTAGGTGCTGAGTTCTGGGCGTCGCCCACATCAAGTGCCATTCTGAATGCCCTCCCTGCTCCCTGGGTCCATTAATTGTTGGCAGTGCTCAATTATGAGAGGCATTTACAATAGTAAAATGGTGACAAAGCTGGTTGATCCTCTGAAGGGACTAACAACCTCATGGTCTCCCTCGGGCTTCCTTTAGGAGGGCTTGATCTTGTGTCTTTTGCTTCTTCCAGGCATTCTAGTTTGACATTCAAGTCCCCTCCAACTCTGGGGTGGGGAAGCAGAGGTGTTCTTGCAATTTGACGTGTATTAACTTGGGCTATGGTGTGCATGCCCTGCTGTGTACCTGACCTAGAGATCCTGTATGGCATTCTTTCACTATTGTCCTGGATTTGAGTGATGGGTTCCTTGCCTTAGAACAGGCTTCAGCTCCCTAATGATCCTGTTGCCTTTTGATTTTCTGCTTTTTTAGGCCTTATCCTTTGAACACTCTAGTTGTGCCTTTTGTGCTCTTCTGGGTACATGGATAGAATGTCCATGCTGACCATGCCTACTTTGATGCATCTTCATGACCTGGAAACTGGGATGACGAAATTAATAAAGGTTAATGATTTAACGACTTAACATTCACCTCCTTACATTCAATGTGCCTTCGTTATCCTAGTTCAAAATACCCTCTCGTCAATGTTCCATGTTTGTTCATCGTCTGTTGGTAAGTTCTGGTAGTGGTAAAGATATGCAGCCTGATTCATCAACGGGGCGTTTTGCGAGCCCCTAGTAGCGATTCATAGCGAATCGCTATTAAGGACTCGCAAAACGGTATTCATGTAGGAATTGCTAAATAAATAGCGATTCCTACACATTTCTTATTTGCGAGTAGCAAATTGCTAATCGCAAATAAGGAATAACTCTCCATTCATTCCTATGGGCCAAAAGGCCCATAGGAATGAATGGGGAGTATTCCTTATTTGTGATTAGCAATTTGCTACTCGCAAATAAGATAGCGATTTAAAGGGTGCCAGGGGTGTCCAAAGGACACCCTGTAGCACCCCTTAAATGCAAATTGAAACAGGTGTTGCGCACACACATGTCCAAAGGACATGTGTGTGTGCAACATGCAACTTAGAAAAATGCTTTTAAAAGCATTTTTCTAAGTTTTTGCTATTTACCGAGAGGTCTGACCTCTCGGTAAATAGCGGCCCGAAATTGCGAATTAGCAATTTAAAAATGGTTGATGAATTGCATTTAAGGAATCTCAAATAGAGATTCCTTAAATGTAATTCCTCGCAATTTAGCGAATTAGCAATTACCGATTTTTGCATTTGGGATGATGAATCCCAAATGCAAAAATTGCGCTCGCAAAGGGCCAGATTCTCAGATTCTGGCCCTTTGCGAGCGCAATTCGGCTTGATGAATCAGGCTGATAGTCCATTTAGACACAATTTGATTGAATGGAGATTGAATTTTTGCCTTAGGACAGGCAGTAGGGTCCCTGTCCCCAGGATGTGTGTACAACTCATGGCTACAGGCAGGAGAATCAGAGTAATGAGATTACCTCTGAGAAAACCAAGCGTTTCAGGTGCGTTCATTGACAACAGTTGTCCTTAATTTGTCTCATTTAACAGAAACAGGTGTCTCGGTTCCAATGGAAAGTTAAATGAAGTTGCATAATACCATTCTAGGGGGGCTGTATATGGGCTAATACGCCAGTTACATCTTATTTTGGTGAGGCGGGTGTACTGCCGTAGGAGTAACCCATTGCCTGCAATTGACAAAAAATCTCTTTTTAACTTGAGCTTGGATCATGGTATGTTGATATTGTCTCAACGATAGGGACTGGAGTACCGAACAGACACAGCAGTATTGTTGATTATTGTTTCCTACATGTGTGGAGTCTAAACAAAACCAGTTGGAAATCTATCCTTTATTTCATTAGGATTGTCCTTGCTGGATCATTATTATTTATGCTACAAGATGGCCGCACCTCAGGTATGTATTTATCATATATGTAATTAAACCCCCATTCAGAGAAACTCCAACTAACACTAAAATGTCGTCCTTTGCCCAACCTTAAGAGCACAGAGGCACCTTCTTCGTTCAGAGAAGGACCTGCTACCTCCACTGGCCATGAGCACAAGGAATTGTCAAAAGGTGACAAAAATGGGCAGAAAAATTAAAGTTTAAACGGTTCATGTACTATTACGTTTTGTGTTATACGTTTTGCTGCTTTATTTTTAATATCAAAATGATGAAAAGTCTTCTAAAAATAGTTTTTTTCCTGCATAAGACATTTTTTTCAAACTTGACCAATCTTAAAAATATATTAAGTTCTCCTTCCAGTTGTGATCTATCTACATGGTGCACCATCAAGTTCTGTAAGCTACACATCTATGGTTAGCTTTTGTTGAGAGTTTTTATGAACATGTAAGTAAAATTGACAGTTAATGTTTCACATTTTGAAATGTGTCGAACGTTTATACTTTCCGTTACTTCAAAAATGCATAAATTTCCTTAATAGCGAAATGAACAAATGCTTATGGCTGCAAAAAAGGTTAAAAGAGCCATGAAAACCTCCTGATATTCTGCACTTAGAAGAAAGTGTCCAGCTGTCTTTTTGTGCTTGTCTTGTTTCAAGTTCAATCTTTTCGCTGAAAGCTGCATTTCCAGCGGTGTTTCAGTAAATTATGGATTTTTTCAACAAAGTGAAGTAGCCCAGCTTAAAAATTCTGAAACCACACATGGCTAGGCATTGAACGCAGTAGAAGAGATAGAGGCACAATGCCTATACCTAAATTGAAACCGCATTAAAAGGCGGACATTTTTCTGGGCAGTTAACAGTGATCATTAAATCTTAAAAACGCCATTGTTCCACTGTGGAAATATGATAACCTCCAATTTCCGTGTCCTTTAGAAAACCTTTGACATTAAGGCTGCAGAAGATTTTGGAGGGAATATTATCAAAGTTCATGTTTGCTACACAGCCTATCACAGTCATGGCATTTTTGTGTTTTTTTTTAACTCTGAACACAGAAGGGTGAACAGGGTGAAGTCTCATGGAATGAATAAAAGCACTGTATGCCATCTTTGGTAGATTTCAAGTTGAGTGGGCACTGATGTTGCCCTCTGTATCATTTAGACTAGACAAGGGAAGGGGCCTGTTTTTAAGAATGTTTGACCGTGATGAAAGAGTTCATGTGCGATATATCTCCTTCAAATAGTGTGTTGTCCTGTTTGTTGATTCATTGATCGTAGACTGTGGTTTGCAGCCTGTCTTTCCAATGCTAATTTAGACCCTGGATCCATACATATTACAAATAAAAGGGAGGCACTGAAATATCGGGCTTTATAATATAAAAGACTCCAGGCCAATACCGTCAGTCCATACTGCTTTCTTTTGACAATCTCTAGGTCTGGTGTCACTTTGTTCTCACCTTGTTACATGGTATGCTTCAGGTCTTTTTTAACACAACCACCACACTCAGTGGCAATATTTATCATAGTTTTGTGTCTCCCTTACACGACGCAAGGGGGCGCAAGGGCTCAAAACATAGAAAGACATTGATAAAGCCACGCAAGGCCACCCTGCATGGTCCTGCATGGCTTGGCAAATGTGGGTAAACCAAGGTAGCGCAAGTCACTGGCTTGCGTACTTTGCCCCAGGGAGGCTCTCTCTGGGTTGAGTGTGGGTGTTCCCAGGCATCCACCCATGGATTTTGGTCCATTCCCGGATTTACCATTAGGAGTTGACCTCGAAATGCATCAAAGTGCTGAGGAGATAAATGCTTCTACTCATTCTTTCCTCTTTTTAGGTCTGCTGCATTCTGAAGCACACACAGAAAGAGTAAATAGCCTCAGTATTCTTTTTGATCAGGACGGTGTCAGTTCCTGCCCCATAACAATCCTGCCTACAACACAGCTACCCTTTCACTATGGTGCAAGGGTGCCTGCGTTTGCTCTAGGCGGCAGTTTGTGCATCAGCATAGACAGAGAGAAGGAATGCGCTTTATAATGTTAAATAGAGTGCATTCCTGTCCTCTCCCTTTCAGGAAGCGCAGTAAAGCAAGGTGGCTTCCTGCATTCCATTGCGTGAATATTTGATAACTATGTCACCCAGTATCTAATATCTGACTAGCAGGTGTGGCATCACTGCAACATATAATTGCTCCTCCTAGCTGTCTTTGTATCAAAGTTCCTCAGCCTAAAATTCATTGTCTACATTGACGATCCATGGGGTCTTCCAGTTGCTGACTTCAAAAGCCTATTCTTTCGGTTGCTTCCTGAACAGTAAATGATAGGCAGGCTTGTATGTGAAAAATAGGGTAAAATGCGGTAAGTACAGCATTCTGCTGAAGCCACCAAAACATAAAACTACCTTTCTTGAGATGAATTCAATCCTGTAGCGAAAGCACTACCATTACTAAAGACACAGAACAGAAGTGCTCCACTTCCTGCTCATCTCAAGTGAAGCCTGGAGCCACTAATGTCTAGACATACATCTGGCTCGAGGGCGTGGCTTGGAGCCACCGATGGCGGCCGCCTAGTTAGCGAGCTCTGCCACTGAGTCCGTAATTATCCCGACTCGCAGACTCCCTGAACCCCCCAGACTCGCTCAAGGAGGGTAGGAAGGGGCCCAGACCACTCAACGGACTTGCGGAGAGATTTCCTCGGCGGAAGACCTGGAAAACCGAACATAAAGACCCGACTGCTGTAACCGAAACTGGCGGCCTAGCACAGTGCGGAGCGGCCTGAAGGAGCCGAGAGTCCTCGGTCGCCGGCACCCACCTGGAGCAAGTTGTGGGCAGTAGGAAGGAGGCAGAAGAACCACTGTGCTTCGGAGCGGCTGTTGCCAGAGCGGACGGACCCTGGATCTGCCCTCCCCCTGCTGTCGTGCGGAGCTAGGAAGGGACAGCGGCGGGAGCATGGGGCCCAACCGGGAGCCGCAGACGAGAAGGACACGGCCGACAAGGAATTGAGCCAAAGGGCTGCTGGCCTGCGTGCCCGCTGATGGTGGCGCCGCTGAGGTGCCCTCGATACGTGAGCTGGTGAGGTTGGGGGCTATTGCTCTAGGTGCGGAAAGCTGGACGCCCGGCTACCCCACGGGCCTGTACTGCGACCCTGCGATGCCGGGATCCTGACTCTGACTGCCGAAGATGATCGGCGGGGAGCGCGTTCTTCTCTGAGTGATATTAGATTGGCCCGCATACCCCCGAGGAGGGGCTCCATTCCTGAACGCCCGACCCAGGGCACAGTGGGGGCTAACTGGATGCGCTGCCCTGGAGACCGGATGAGGCGTGCGCCACATGTGCGGCCTGGCCCGGATGACCACAGGGGCCTGCTCCAATAGTGTTGGACGCTTCTATGAACAGTCTGCTACAACTGCTATAGCTAGGAACACGATCTGACCCACGCCAGTGCATGGGGTGACACGGTACGGTGGTAAAGAGGCCGTGGAGGGGTGCCTGTGGAATTGATGGCCGGCGGCGCGCTGGGACCCACGAGGCTCTGAGGGGAGAGGTGCAATCGGCTAACCCATTGCCTTACCTGTATGGGTGATGATGAACGCGAGCATCTCTGAGAGGGGAGGCGAGGCGGAATAGCGACAGCCGGACGAGCGGCGGCCTACAGCCCCACAGTACCCCCTGATGAGCCCAGTCCTAATGGTGAACGGGTGGCTGAGACCCTGTGCAGGTGGATATGCCACAGTGCTGAGTTGGCAGTAATATTAGAGTGCTCGGACGCCGCATTGCAGGACACCTGAACGGGAGTGCCCTTCCCCCATTTGGAATAGTGGGGAGCAGAATGGAGGCGGAAGCCTCATCCAGGCCTACTGGCTTCCGAAATCGCTGATCCGACTATTGCCATCCGGCTCCTATATTTTTTTTTCCCATCCTGCAGGCCAGAAGAAAGAAAGCACTACTCGCAGGTGAGACTGGGGACGAGGGGCAACCATTACTGGGAAGACGCGAACCATCGGCACGAGTGCTGCTGCTGGGGCGGAGATCAGGACAGTTGGCGGATAGGTTGCAATAACACAAGTCCAGGCCCTCATTGAGGGTGACCGGAGAACTGTCCTGGCTGGTGGGGATTACACGCTCACGCCCCTTACCACCGTGCGACCTCAAGAGATATTGCACCTAGTGGGGGCCTCTACTACTGCGGCGATCCAACATGGGGAAACCCAAGGGCAAGAAGGAAGGCGCGCACCTCCACTCAGACACAGAGCTTACGGGATGAGGCGAGCATGAAGAACAGGACCCTCCATGTGACCAGCACCTGCAATTGCAGTTGGATAACATTCTAGAGGCAATAGTAGACACCAAGGGGACGGTGCACCAGGACATAGCACAAGTGGCCTCCAGCCTGGGCCTATTACGGGCAGATCATGGCAAGCTTGCGGATAGGGTGGCGGCGGTGGAAGATAAGCTCCTGTCAGTGGGACCGAATCAGACTGCCCTCACGGCTACCATGACTGATGTACTGTAAGGGAGGGTCAGGAATGGGCTGCACACGGTGACTGGGTAAAGCGGGTTTTATTTTTACATACAACTTCTTTTTCCTTAAAGTCAGTCTCTCTTTAGCAAACTCGGCAGTATCCGTGGTGCCGGCTGGTGTGAGTTCTATCTTCCAGGACTGTCTTGGTCTGGATGGCGCTTCTCCCCAAGGGGCCTCTCTCGCAGGGTTTCCGGGAGACAAATAAAACAAAAGAAAAGGACCGATTACTTTCTCGTCCTCTAATTGATACTTCAGGGGACCCAGGGAGTGAGGGACACCTTCTTGTGTTTAGGCTTTACCGCGTAATAGTGCAATGATGTGAGGAAGGGTATTTTACAGGGTAGGGCGGTGTGCAGGATATCTAGGAGGTAGAGGACCTTTTTACTGCGGGAAGATACCCCCGCCGTCCCACCCAGCTCGAGAAACTGTCCCGTACCTGTCGGAGCCACACTCCTCCCTCGGGAGTGTGGCACGGCGCAGCGCGGTCCCGTTGGCCTCCTGGCTCGTCTTCTTCGTCAAGCAGCGCTTCGCCTTCCCCAGCTTTGTCTGCTTCTCGTCCTGGTTTGGCGTTCTCCTCTTCTCCTTTCTGGCGTTCTTCCTCCGCGTCTTCCTCGCCTCGTCGCCCTCCAAGTCCGGTGACGTCACACGCCAACTCCTGATGTTCCGGCTTCTTATCCAATGCGAGGAAGGAAACGTCACGATGGGCTGTACCTACGTCCGTGTCATTCTGCCAGTTAAAGGGGCCTGCCTGTATTTCGTCTGGAGGTATTCGCCACGAACAGTGCTCGTCCTGTGAGGAAGGATTAAGTATTTTTTCATCATTAAAAGACCACCAGTCCATTTCCTTGTTACTTTCCTGATTACCAGTCACCTGGTTACATGTACTGAACAGAGCTGAAATGCTGGCGAAAAGGGCGGAGGAGGCGGAAGGGTGCAATCGCCGGAACAATATCCGTATAGTGGGGCTACCAGAAAAAACTGAGGGACAGGACATGGTGGAATACTTGGAGAACTGGCTCAAGACGACGGTGGCCCCGGAAGGTCTGTCGACATTTTAGACATACATCTGGCTCTCCCAACTTCCATCACATTGCACCATTCCTTACTTCCCTGCGCTGAATTCTAGCAATGGCATTGTGTGTCAGTAACACATCCTGCATCAACTAGGAAGCACATTTTTAAGTCACTAAATTACCTCTTCAATAACCTTACCATTTCCAAAGGAGCACAATTCCTACACACATAGAAGATACTGACTATGAAAGCAATGTTTTTCAGCAAAATGCCTAAGACTCATTTTTAAAAGTTTTGTAATCGGTTGCTTTTGGCACTGCGTTAAACTCCATTCCGTATTTTTTCAGAAGTTAACTAAAAACCTTCCTCTTTTAAAGCACCTAATGTCAACAAACTCACTGATCCACCTATTGTTCAAGGAGGACATGATAACAAACCCATCAGTATGCATTTTTACCTACTCCTGAGGAAAATGGCTCTGGGAATAGAAATGTCTAATGAGGCTAGAACACTTGAACTTTTGTGATAATCATAAAAGGTGGTTTGCTACAATAAGCAAACCAAATTCACTGTTATCATTCTTGCTTTGGGAAAAGTACTGTGGGCCTGATTATGATGGTCAAGGGACCGCCACTGATAGGCTGTTGGTGGCAGACCCTCGGTCATCATATTAGAGATCTCAGTCCACCATCTTACAATGGCTTCTGGACAGGTGGTGGTCAGAAACACAGACCTCCACTGTCCGGACAGGCGGTCTTTATCGACCGCCTGTCGGACCTCCCTGTAGTCCCAGAATGGTGGCTGTGCCTCACAGGCACCGCTGCATGGATTACAATATCCCTTTCTGCCGGTCGTTCTCCAGGGGTCAAACTGCTGCAAAATAGCTGGCAGAAATTAATGTGTGGGCCCATATCGAGCCCTTCATATGCCGCTTGGCCAGGGACATAGGCCCTGGGGGCACCTATGGAGCCCCCTACATATCCCTACAACATGTGATAGGCACCGTATGGTGCCTGCCATATAGTGCAGCGATATGTGTGAGGTGTCTGTTTTGTTTAGTGGCAGCTGCTGCAGAGCGCAGCGCCCTCCGCAATACAAAAAATGGGCAATGTGACTGCCACAGTGGTGGTCGCATCCTTATTTTCCCTGTAGACCCGCCGCCTTGTAGGGTGGGCGGTCCTAAATACGATTGGATGGCGGACAGACAAAAGTCCGTCCGCATCCTAGTGAACCCCTCAATTCGGGCTTCTTTCTTGTATTGTCAATATTTTTGTCGACATGTACCATTTTGAAGTGAGGCTTTGATTGTTTGGGTTTTGTGAGAAAGTCATCCTTTTTTCCCCGTTTTTTTACTTGAAACATAATCTAGAGGAAACGTTTACTATGGTTTGAGGGAAAAGGGCATTGTTTAATGTAACACAAAGTACAGGAGGTTAAAAAAAATTCCTAGTTAGGGGTGCTTTTCTATTATTTTCCTTCTTGGGGCCCTCATTTAAATACTGCATAAGTTAAAACTACCAGGTCGATTCAGGCATTGTTTTGGGTCTCTAGTAAAATTGGTACAACAATGATTAGGGAATGAGCTCAGGTCTACAGGAGTATATGTGTTTCCTCTGCCATATATGGGGCAGAAGTATGGGGCCTGACCAAGACTGGGATCTTACAAAGTTTGGAAAATCAATTTCTAAGTAGGCTCCTGGCTGTGCCATATCTGTAGCATCCTAGGTTACCCATGTAGAACTAGATATTCCCTAACTTGAAGACATAATCTGTAAGAATATAATTAATTGTTGGCATAACATTTGGAACAAACCAGTGTCTAGATTCACTATGGATGTCATATATGAATGCTTCATACTTGAGCACAACAACAGGATATCATGTTTACCAAATCTTGATGGTCAATCAAAGGAGCTCCATGACAAAGTATCTGTAACCACTCCTGCTAACATTCCACACTGTAACAAAAGCGAAATTAGATGCATGTTTACTAACAACACAATGGCACTTAGAGAAACTAAAGAATTTCAAAAACACTCTGTGGCAAGATATGTGCTTGGGCCCATTACTCTGGGTGTACTGGGATACCTTAAAATGGATATGAATCCCCAACAGAGATTATACTTCTCAAGATTGCGGCGGGGCATCTGCATCACCTTGTAGCATTTCTAAAAGGGGATGCCTGTACAAACAATTTACCAAAATGACCCTGCGATGGGATTGCCTCATAGTCAACCATTCATCTCAAGCTGTTTTGTGGCTTGTATCGAGACATTGCAGAGTCTGTTGCACCCCTTCTTTTTTTTTACCTGAGAGGTTTATGTTTTATCAGGTTTCTTTTGATTATGTGTAATTTGGTGTGTGATTAAGTGAAGAAATGCTTTGACCTTTCTGGACAATATGAGATATGAGTATGACTTGTGGAAACATGGCGGCAGCAGGCTAACTTCTGTGGTGCTCCGCTGTAGGCTCGCGCGGAGCTCTAAAATTCAGCGGAAAACCCTGAGGACCTTTTGATATTTTCACCGTAAGAATGAACTTTGAGAGGGAGGAGCTTCGCGGGCAACCAAGATGGCCGCGTAAGCTCGGAGCTCCGCGGACCTTCCGATCCTCCGCAATCATCCTGCCTGCAATCCTGATCCACGAGGGTGGATACTTGTTGCTGATGGTCCACTGAGGTGAGAACCGTTTTCAGATTACGAATCGGTGTTTCCTACGCTGAGCTACGTCGAGTGGGACTCCGTGCCAGTGCAGTGCCATTGTCTCTCCGGACTCCGCCACTACGCACTGCCGCTCTGCGGAGTGCCTGCCTGCCTTCACCAATGGCGAGGTGTTCTGGATAGCGGAGCGTTCCTGAGACGGCCTCCTACGGTCCGGCCCGGACAAATCTCCGGCTCCTTGGGCTCGGACTTGCCTGGCATAGCCCTTTGTTCTTTCGGACCTAACATGGCGGGCAAGGGGGACCTCGATAAGACATCGAACAAAGGCGTCCGCGGCAAAACACAGCAACAACAGAACAGGATTGAGCGCTATACCCAACCGAAGACGCCACCTGTTACTGGACCCCCTGCCAAGAACATCCCACGCTCGGGCTCGCCGGACGGCTCTGAGCCTACTCTGAGCGATATTATGGGGGCCATTACAAGTTTCCGGGCGGATATGCAGCAACAGCATGAAGTCCTTACGCATAAAGTGGATACTATGGCCGTCGACCTGACTCTCATTAGAGCCGACTTGGGTAAAACCAATGATCGAGTCAAGAATTTGGACATCAAGACATCCAGTCTGACGGTGGACGTCTCGGACCTACAAACAGAAGTCCGGAACCTGCAGAGGACTGCGGAGCAATTCGCAAGGCGGCTGGAGGACTTTGAGAGCCGTGCCAGGCGACAGAACGTCCGCATTGTCGGAGTACCGGAGGGGTCGGAGGAGGCGGCGACGGACCTCCTCGTGGAAGACCTGATCAAGACCCATCTGGCACCGCCTGGCCTTAGCAACTTTTTCTCGGTGGAGCGAGCCCACGAGTGCCGGGTGGCCCGCCGAAGTCGGGCGTGGCGCCCAGACCCATTGTAGCCCGGCTGCTCAATTTCCGAGACAGAGACGCGGTCCTGCAGGCTTCCAGACGGCAAGGACCGCTTAAATTCCAGAATGCCGACGTCCATTTCTATCCGGACTTTACCAGGACGGTACAGCGACAGCGCCAGAGCTACGCCGGGGTGAAGCGAAGACTACGAGACCTGGGGTTCAAATATTCCATGATGTTCCCTGCCAAGCTCCGGATCGAATACGAGGGACGTGCCCTTTTCTTTGACTTTGCTGAAAATGTAAGTGACTGGCTGGACACTTTATCGCCGCGCCGAGACGCACAGGATGAACATGAAGGTGGTGCTGCTGGCGGCCCGGACCTATGAGACTTGGCTCTATAGTGGGTGATTCATCGTCTGTTATTTTTACCTCAAACGACTATCGGATGTTGCTTTATGATACCGTATTAACTTTCCTGTCTGTACATGAAGGGTGGCGGGGGGTGTTCGCGGAGATTCCTCACTCCTCTGGGGGTCTTCTTGTAGAGTAGTTATGGGGCGACAGGCACACTGCTGGTTGGGGGGGCTTTTTAGTCATATGCAGGGGTGCAGGGTGGGGGGTGCAACTATGCAAGTTTTATTGTTCGTTTGTTCTTTCTCTTTCTCTTTCTTAAGGCAATGGACTGTGTTTTTTACTGTAAACTTGATGATTGAGTTGGTTGGAGTCGGGTGGGGCGGGTTGCGGGATGATGGGGGGTAGGAAATTAAAAGTGCTTAGCTGGAATGTCAATGGGCTAGGTGACCGAGTTAAGAGAGGGGTGGTAATTCAACTGATAAAGAGGCACATGCCTGATGTTGTGCTTCTGCAAGAGACGCACTTGGTGGGGAACTCCTGTAAGGCCCTAAATCGTAAGGGATACAAAATGGTTGCCCACTCTGGGTTCTCCTCGGGTTCCCGGGGGGCGGGCATCCTTGTGCGTGCGTCCCTTCCCCTTGAAGTGGACGTTACATTGCTTGATGATAGGGGACGCTACGCAGCTGTGGCGGGAAGATGGGAGGGGCGTTCCTTAGCGCTGCTTTCGGTCTATGTTCCCCCAGGCCTCCAATCTAGCACCTTTCAGGACCTTGGTGGCGCCATCTTGTCCCTGCCTTCGGGCTTATTGGTCCTAGGGGGCGATTTCAACTCAGTCTGCTCTGGCACCCTTGATCGCCAGCCGCCGAGGGACCTACGGGGTTCCCATATGTGGCTGCTGACCTTCCTTGACTCCATGGGTCTGGTGGATTGTTGGCGGCTACTGCATCCTGCGCTCCGCCAGTTTTCGTTCCTTTCTGGTGCCCATGGGAGCCTGTCCCGTATAGATTATGTTCTCACCCTAGCGGCGCAGTCGCCTGCCGTGTCCGAGGCCCGTTTTCTGGCAAGGGGCGTCTCTGATCACTCTCC
Organism: Lissotriton vulgaris; assembly: GCF_964263255.1. Classification (NCBI taxonomy): domain Eukaryota; kingdom Metazoa; phylum Chordata; class Amphibia; order Caudata; family Salamandridae; genus Lissotriton; species Lissotriton vulgaris. The sequence continues at coordinate 265,339,160 of NC_141696.1, forward strand.
GTTGTGGGTCTCGTTTGATTTTGGTATCGTCCTGTCCAGCCGTCCGGTAGCGGTGAACCCTTGGTATTTCCGCAACCATAAGACACGTGCACTCCTGGCTAAGGCCATCGACTTATATTTCACTGAAAATGCGGGCTCCGTTGGCTCGGCGGTCACCCTGTGGGAGGCGTTCAAGACTTTGTTGCGGGGTGAGGCCCTAGCTCTCATCGCGGAGGCCAAGCGAGCTCGTGATGCCGACCTTCTGCATATGGAAGATGAAGTCTTGGATCTCGAGTCCCGTTTGGGGCCTGAGCCAGACCCTTCTCTCCTACACGAACTCTCCCTGAAACAGTCGGAGTATCATGAGCTCGCTACGAATGCCGCCCTGGTTTTGGCCAAGGAGCAGCAGGGCCGCATTTATGACGTCGGTGATAAGGCCGGTAAGTTGCTGGCCTGGTTGGACAGGCGGGAGTTGGCAAGCCGGGTAGTTCCGGAGATCCTGGGCGAGGACGGAGTGGCGGTCACAGACCCGAGCGCTATTGCCGAGTCTTTTGCAGACTATTTCCGGGGTGTCTATACAGCCGGTTCAGACCGCTCAGAGGCCGATTCAGCTGCGTTCCTCTCAACGATTGACCTCCCCTGTCTTTCTGAAGAGGAACGTGTCGATATGGATCGAGATATAACCGCGGACGAGATTGCCTTGGCGATCCGCGACTTGCGGCCGGGTAAAGCTACCGGCCCCAATGGCATACCGGTTGAGTTATACAAGATCCTGCCGGATGTGATCTCTCCCTATCTGAAAGATATGTTCCTCCGGGCCCGTGAAGAGGGAGTCTTTCCCTTAGACCAGCGACTGGCCACCATAGTGGTCATTCACAAGGACGGCAAGCCGCGGGACGTTTGCAGATCCTACCGCCCTATTTTTCTCCTCAACGCGGAGCCCAAGATCCTGGCTAAACTACTTGCTAATCGGCTGGTCGGTGTTATCAGCGACCTGGTACACCCGGACCAATCAGGTTTTATTCCCCGCCGCAACACTGCCCTCAACCTGAGGCGACTGCACGGGGTTATGGCCAGAACTCACGCTCTGAAGGAGCCGGCGGTACTTGCTTCCCTTGATGCCACGATGGCCTTTGATTCCCTGGAGTGGAGCTACTTGTGGGCGGTGCTAGCAAAGCTTGGGTTTGGACCGGGCTTCCTGGGCTGGGTGCAACTTCTTTATGCATGCCCACTGGCTGCTGTCACAGTTAACGGTCGCATGTCTGCTTCTTTTGCGCTTCACCGTGGCACTAGACAGGGTTGCCCCTTGTCTCCACTCCTGTTTGCGCTGGCCCTGGAGCCGCTTGCGGCTATATTACGCTCACACCCTGACTTGCATGGAATCACCTGGTCCCCGGGCTTCGAGGACAGGGTCTCCCTGTATGCGGACGACATCCTGCTTTACCTCACCTCTCCCTGTAAGTCGCTTATTGTGGCGTGTGACGTGCTCAGGCTGTTTGGGCGCTACTCTGGCCTGATTATCAACACGCCGCGCCTCCCTAGGGGCTGCAACATACAACTGGCCGGACAAGGTTTCAAGTACTTAGGAATCTATATATCGAGTAATCCTAAGGCGAGATATGACTACAACTTATTCCCGCCTCTCCAACGACTGCGGAGGGATATGGATAGTTGGCGCAAGCTTCCGCTTTCTCTCCTGGGCCGGGCGGCATTGTTCAAAATGATGTCCCTGCCCAGGTTCTTGTATGCCTTGCAGAATACCCAGGACCTTGTTCCGGCTCGCTATTTTAGAGAGGTCGAGAGCTTGCAGCGTGCCCTGCTCTGGGAGGGTCGGCCCCGCGTCGCTGTCCAGAAGCTTACATTGCCGTTGTATGACGGGGGCATCGCGCTACCAGATGTGCGGAGGTACTACTGGTCCTCTCAACTTACTGCTATTAACCATGGCCTCTATGGCCCTGTGGACAGCCCGGGCTATGCTATGGATAGGTGGCTTTTGCAAGGAGGCAACTATTACCGCGCCCTATATTCCAGATCCTTAGATCGGCGCCTTACAGGCCCGACCAAGGCGGCGGTCCATACGTGGCGGGTGATCACCAAGATACAGGGCTGGCAGGGCAGACTGACGAGATTCACCCCTCTGTATGATTCCGATATCCTAGGCAAGCTCTGGCACACCAAGGGTTTTGACAAATGGGACCTTATAGGTATCTCGAGGGTGGAAGACATGCTAGTCAAGGGGGAGGTCAAGACTTTTCCACAACTACAGGCTGAATACCACTTGGGTGGATCGGAGTTTTTCCGCTACGCCCAACTGAAGCACGCGCTAACTGCAGCTAGGCCAGAGGAGGGCGAAATCCCCGAAAGCTCCCCCTTGGAGGACAGAATTCTGGACGGGCATATGCCATATAGCGCCATTTCTCTGTCCTACAAGAAGCTGATCAATGTTAGAGTCGACCTCCTCCAGCGCCTGCGAGAACAGTGGGTAGCCGACGGCCTGGAACTGGACGACGAGGACTGGCAGAGTGCTGTGTCCTCCCCTAAGGAGGTCGCCATTTCCTCGCGTCTGCGGCTGGTACAGTTTAAAATCCTCCACCGGGTCTATGTGACCGGCCCCCGGCTTGTGCGCATGGGCTTCTCGCCTGATGGCTTTTGTCGTCGTGGCTGCGGAGCCCTTGCTACTTTCATGCATATCAAGTGGGAGTGCCCCGTTATTACCCCTTATTGGGAGAGAGTACACCGAGTGATGAGGGAGGTGACTGGAGTCGAGTTGGCAGCAGAGGCGCGTAGGTGCCTCCTCAATGTCTGGGAGCCGAACGACTACAACACGGTGCAGACCCGTTGGGCTACACTGGGCAACATGGTTGCTAAGAGGGATATAGCGCAGAAATGGGGCTCTAACACAGCCCCCCTGGTGGTGCAATTTAAGGCCAATATGGATTGGTGTATGCTACGAGAGAAGACGGTGTACGCTGCCAGGGGGAGGCCTCAGACATGGAATAAAGTGTGGGGGGCATGGAATGCTTACAGGGGTGACCTGCGCCTACCACCGGAGCCTATTCCCCGCGATGAACACCTGTCGCCGTAGCTGATGACACCAGCTATATTACTCATGTTGTAATTCTCCTGCTCCTTCCTCTCCCCCTTCCTACATCCTACTTACGTTCTTCTTTAAATCTTTACCTGACCTCTGACGCCTCCTACTGACTCATACGCATTTCTTTTCTTCCATTGCCTCTCTTCTGCGCCCTTTGGCGCCTCTGTATTGGTTCTTGTTCCTATATAAAATAAAAACAACCTGCATTGTCCTGATATGAATCGCTTTGCACTCTACTCCTCCTGTTACCATGCTGCCTTGCCTCTGGGATGTTAGGCTGAATAGCTGTGTGCTTTGATACAATAAAGGTTTTAAAAATTAAAAAAAAAAAAGAATGAACTTTGAAGTACATTAGGCAACATTACCTACAAGAGAAGGAAAACCTGCTTTTGAAGAAAAGTTTGTTCGGTCCGTTACTCCGGTCTCTCCTCACTCTCCATGCTCAATCAGAAAGGCGTGTTCCTTAGAGTCGGCGCCCGTCGTAGCCTTTCCACGTTGCTTACCAGCGGCTCAGCAGACACGGATGCCGGCGGTGCTTTGGAAGTGGTATCGTGCAGCCCTGGAGCTGCGTCGCAGGAGGCAACTGTGGTCCTGTCGCCGGGATATTTGCCCCGAGGATTTAGCAAGTAAGGGCAGCGAGAGCGTTCAGAAGGATATCGCAGTACCGGCGGTGCTCGACGCCGAGAGTTCAGCAGCAGCGGCAGCAACAGAGGAAAATCAACTCAATGCATTGAAGTCAGCAGCGGCAGCAGTGAATCCTGACTCATTGGTATCACCAGTGATTGAGGCGAAGGGGAGACAAGGTGGGGGTAGAGGTCTGAAGGCAAAAGCGGGGAGACTTGACAAAGGGTTGGACCCGGGCATAAGTGCTACTCAAAGTGATAAAAGTCTGGTTAAAAATACACGGTCCTTTTCTCTTAGAAGTCACAGATTAAATCAGGGGGAGCTTCCTACATCACTGTATACAATAGCTACTAATAAAGGCCATAGAGGAAAAAAATCTAGTAAACGTCAAAACACATCCCAAGGAAAAGGAGGAAAAGGGGGAAAGATTAATTGGAATAAAGGGAGGGCAAGTGGGCCCTTAGCTCTGGAGACCAGGCTGGAGTCTGGGCAGGATGTACAGAACGTACAGAACACTACTACTGTGACTCCTGAATTGGTTAACCCAGATAATACTAGCACTAGCAGTAACACCAGTGAGACTCCTTTTAAAACTTCTTCTTTTCTCTCTTCTGAGGCTAAACCTAAATGAGCAAAAAAATCTAAGTTATCAAAAACACTCTTAGATCCAGGCTCTAAGATCACGCCTTCGTTGAGGTCGTATTTTAAGGTAATTCCTCAGGTCCTGGATCTGGCGTAGAGTGATCTCTCTCCTTCTCAACCCCCGGATATAACTCTCAACATACCTACATCTGATTATTTGGTTTGTATAGATTCCAGTGTATCAAACATGGAGGAAGAGGCCCGTAATGATGGTCATTTTAAGGATAAGGGAAGTGAACCCACAGATATCGGCCCAACAGATGTTAGCTTAACCATCTTGCCTAAGGCGATATCTGCAGATCAGATCGTTGAGTATGACAACCGCTTTAGCAACTTTTAAGATTTTTGCAACGCTGTTATAACTTCCGAGGTATCAATCAGTAATGCTGAATCAGAAATTAGTAGTTTCCTGAGTGAGCGTACTTACCTGCAGGCGGATATTAGCCCTGAGACAGAAGAGTCTGGAAGTCAACAGATTGTATCTACTCTAAATGCAATCCAGAATATCCAGAATATTCTGTTACAAACAGCCCATAGCCCTACTCCTGGTTCTGGCTTACCGTTGGGGCTATCTGCTAGTGCCACCGAAACACCCCTAGACCCCTCACTTTCCTCTATACTATCCATGGTTTCCAATTTATCTGCTGACATTAAACGGGGTTTTGAGGAATCATCTAAAATCCAGAGAGAGATTAGGTCTTACTGTGAGTCCTTAGATAATAAGATAGATGGGCTCTTCTCAAGAACCGGAGTGTTGAAGGGAACAACTGCTGTTATGTCTCTCGAATTGGAAAACGCTAAGGAGGACATACTTAAACTTAAAAAAGAGGACTCTGCTCTGGCTGATAGAATGGAGGTGCTGGAAAATAATGCAAGGCGTTTCAACATCCGCATTTTAAACGTACCTGAAGGAAGCGAAGGATCTGACATTAAGTCATATATTATCCAACTCCTAAAAAAATCTCTCAATTTAACGCACACAGAGGAGGAATTGAATGTAGATATTCAGCGGATCCATAGGGACCCCTTCAGGCGAAACCCGCAGCGGACGAAGCCCCGGAAGATCCTCGTCAATTTTCACACTTTTCTACTAAAAGATCATATTCTCAACCTAGCCCTTAAACAAAAATCCCTATCAGGGGGGGACTTTAATTTTCAAATACGATCTGACCTTTCGAGGGTAACCCTTGATAGGCAGTGGGAGTTGGGCAGGAGAATGGAGACCTTCAGGATATTGGGTGCATCAGTTCAGTTGATTTTTCCAGCGGCCTTGAAAATTATATTGAATAACAAAATGTTCAACATTCGAACAGTTCAGGCAGCGGATGAGCTATTGATGAATATTGACACTTCAAAGAGCTGAGGGTAGCTTAGGCTGAATGTGTTTTTCCACTACTAGTTGTTTATTCCTCCTTAGAGGCACTTAAAAAGGAAGGAAGGGGGAAAAAAAAGGGAAGTAGCAGATAAAAAATATATATAACAAATAAGGGGAGAGATAATGAATGAGGAAAGGGAAGGGAAGGGAGGGAGAAGGAAGGGAAGAAAGGAAGGAAAGGAAAGGAAAGAAAAGGAAGGAAAGGAAAAGAAATAAAGAAAAAAAAGAGCACATCACCAACAACGTATGAAAAATTATTCTCTTAAGCATTTCATACTTTGAGGAACCTATTTTTGATTTTTTAAGAGTAGGCACAGCAGGTTACGAAAGGTTACACTTCTGGTGATCTGCAGATTTATTTTTGTCCTCACCACTATAATAAATAAATGCTTCATGGGGGCTTAGAAGGGGTTAGGGGCACTATAACCGGAGGTGCTCCGGTTGGACAAACAAGAGTTCCTCAAGGGAGGGTGGGCGGGGGTCACGTGGGTGTGGGTTAGGGTAAATAATTATAAAATATTTCTCCTCTCCGAATTGGTTGTTGACAATTCTTTTCTTAAAAAATAGACAGACTTTGTATTTTGGAAATATATTGAGGGTCGTAGGCTTGAGGGGTCTAGCATCGCAAGGCATATTAGATATGAGTTCTATTAAGTTTCTCTCCTGGAATGTAAATGGCCTGCGCACCAAGCCCAGATCTAACACAATTTTACAATATATACATGATTTTGATGCACAGGTCATTATACTTCAGGAGACACATCTGGTTGAGGCTGAAGTACTTGATTTAGTAGATAAAAATAAATGGATAGATCAATTTGTCACCACATCCCAAGCAGTTAATATTAGAGGGGTTACTATTCTCTTTAAAAAGACAATTACTACCAGATTATTCGAGCAAAAAGTAGATCCCACAGGTAGGTGGGCTATTGCGACCGTAGTGATAGGTGGTTCACTTTTTACGATAGTTGGTTATTATGGGCCCAATTGAGATGACCCCTCAGCCCTGGTATCATTATTCTCTGAGCTTTTACATTTCCCTGAACCCATCATAATAGCTGGAGATTTTAATATTGTACTCAACCCTGATTTAGACAGGACTACCTCTATTCGGCAACATACTTTGTCCAAATCTAGAGACTTTTTACTGAAAGCGATGTCCCAATATGGATTTATAGACATTTGGAGAGTAAAGTCAGGACAGAAAACGTTTTTTTCATTCCGAAATTACAAATATCGTCATAGGTCCAGGATCGATTTCTTTCTAGTCAGTAGAGTTTTGTCAGATGCAGCGAAGGGAGTCACCTATTTGCCATCTCATTTGTCGGATCATTCGGCGGTACTCTTAGATCTCACAGCACTGATTCAACCCCCGCTTAGGTCATGGTCCATTGATAGATCTTTACTTACATCTCCAGAGGATTTGGAATATATCAGAGTTGAAGCGCATGAATTCTTTAAAGTAAATATTGGTTCTGCTTACTTCAGCTCCGTATGGGACACTTTTAAATGTACCTTGCGAGGGGTTATTAAGAACAAAACTACGTTTAGAAGGAGACAATACAATCAAGAAGTCGCAACTATAGAGGCTAAACTATTGCTAGTTCAAACTGAACTAAAAACCCCTAATAATGTACCAGATTCTGTTATATTGGAGAAACAGGAGGAGTTCCTGAAGCTTAAAGGGGAACTAGCTTCAGTACTTAATCGGCGTATTCTTCAAAGGTGGAAAGTAAGTAAACTAGCCCATTTTGAATTTGGTGAAGGGGCAGGCAAGCTACTAGCTTGGAAGTCTAGAACAGACCGGACTCGTAATAATATAGGCTCAATAATAACTAGTTCCGGTACTGCATCTTCGGACTTAGAGATAAGATTAGCTTTTAAAGACTTTTTTCAGTCAATCTACCAGGAGGATAATAATATTTCCCCTGAAAATGTGAAGGAGTGGCTTAGTAACATTTCACTGCCATCACTCTCCTCAGAACAAAGTCCCTTTTTGGATCAGGTGATAACTAAAGAAGAGGTAGTAACTGCTATACATATCTGCAGCAGTGGTAAGGCGGCGGGGCCAGATGGCTTGCCCGCCGAGATATATGAACACCTTGCAGGTGATATTGCTCCTTTTCTCGCCACACTATTTATTAAAGTTTTGTTGAAGGGTGTCTTACCGCCCTCGTCATGGAATGAGGCATCGATTACACTCATTTTGAAACCAGGCAAGGCTTCTACTGACTGCAGCTCCTACCGCCAAATTTCAATACTTAACGCAGACTATAAGATCTTTACGTCACTCTTGGCTAAGAAGCTGGGTCAGGTCGCCCCCTCAGTTCTGCATTCCAACCAGAAGGGCTTTGTGAAGGGTCGCCAGCTTTTTGAGCTGACGTATGACTTGATGGGGGCAATCGACATGGGGACCAGCTCTTCATTACCCTTGGCTATTCTAATGCTGGATGCCACCAAGGCCTTCGACAGGGTCAACTGGTTGTACCTGTCGGGGGCCTTGGAAAAGTTCGGTGTGGGTCGGGCTTTTCGCAGAGTGGTGGAACTTTTATACCATCATCCATCTGCCTCGATGTTGGTCAATGGCGGTTTGACGAAACCATTTGCCATTACAAGGGGCACGAGACAGGGTTGCCCTCTATCGTCCCTGATCTTCGATCTTTATATCGAGCCGTTTGCTCAAAACATTCGGGAGGATAATAACATCATACCTTTCAGATATAGAGACTGGGGAAAAAAAAGTGTCCCTATATGCAGATGATATTATGATTATGACTTCTGATATCAGCACAGCGTTTCCCTCAGCCATAAAATTGGCATTAGAATTTGGTAACATCTCCGGCTATGAAGTTAATGCCACTAAGACTGAGGTTATGGTTTGGAATAGTGCAGTAACTGGGCTGCCTGTGCAACTCTGTGACAACTTGATATATTTGGGTATAAGAATTGTTAAAGATATTAATTTGATAACTTCTACTAACTTTACCTTAGTAGCTAAAGAATGTAGGAAATTGATGGGCTCTTGGGGACATCTCCCATTGACACTTTTGGGACGCTCAAATTTAGTTAAAATGTCCATTTTGCCTAAGTTGACTTTTATTTTTAATAGTATACCACTATATTTTGAACCAGCATTAATCTTGAAGATGCAGAGTGATATATCTAAATTTGTTTGGAAGAATAAAAATATAAGAATAGCCTGGAAAAAACTAAGACGTCGAAGGGAGAAGGGTGAGTTGGCTGGCCCAGACCTTCAGAACTACGCTTGGGCCTTTCAAATGACAAATGCCAGAATGCTGTTAAAAACGCCATCAAACCAAGACATCAGGTTGATGTTTACAACATTATTACAGTGTGAAGGACTAGGGCAGTCAGGGTTCCTTTTTAAGTTTGGAGACCCCAATTTTTTCAAGACAATTAAACTTAAGTTGTTGCAGGGCCTTGCAAAAACTTTGTACGATTTGAGAGTTACCACTAAAATAGGATATTATTCGAACAGATCTCCTATATGGGATCTCCCTGCTCCTTCTAGTTGGGCTAATGATATCTTGATAAGTCCCTTAATTGATGCTGGAATCTTAACATGGGGTGATCTGTTTGTGGAAGGGGACATGCTTTCTTGGGAACATCTAGTAAGCAAGGTTGGCCCCAATTTGTCCAGATTAAAGTTCCTACAAAGCTCAAGTTTGGCACAAGCACATACAGCTGAGGTTTCCCGTCGCCCTAAAATGCCCCTAGGCGGTAGCACTCAACTGGAATCTTCTTTACTTGATAAAATACCTGCACCTAAAGAGGTCTCATTTTTATACAACCTAATTTTAGAGGAGATTGACGGAGAATTTCATCTTCCAGACCAACTATGGGGTTCCTTGTTGGCTTCTTTTAATTTGCAGGAATTGTGGCTAGCCTCTTTCAACGTTCTTTGGGATATAGTTAAACCAGCTTGGCTCCGGAGAAACCACCTGTTTACCCTTCACAGGGCTTACTATTCCCCTCAGAGACTGTCTAAATTTTCAATAGGGGAACCAGTGGCGTGTGCTCGGTGTGGTCAAGTTGCAGCCTCTAATGCACACATGTTCTATGACTGCCCACATTTAACATCTTATTGGCATTCAATAGCCAATAAATTAACATCTTCAATAGGCTCTATCGTGGTCTTAGATCTTTGGCTTGTAATATTCGGAGTAGTAGATCAGAAGAGAAGTTTAACTAATAACCTCTTGTTCTACTCGATGTTGGTGGCCCGATGAGAAATCTGTAAACGTTGGAAAGAGGCTTCCCCTCTGTTGTTGCATGACTGGTTCTCCTGTATGCTACAAATATCAAAAATGGATCTTTCCAGGGCTGGAAAATCAGATAAAAGAGCCTTTTGGCAGAAAATTGATTGGTCTCAATAAATTGAGCTGGTTTTTTTCCCCAGTTCCAATGATTACGAAGCCATGATACACTCTCTCTGCTAGAACATCTTTGTTGTTTTTTAAAAGGCGACATGGTGAATAAGGCAATGGTGGTAACTGGCTAAATGGTAAATGATCTGTCCAATCGTAAGCAGGGTGTAAAGTTATGATGGGAGTACGACTTGCTGAAGGGTTTTTGGCGGATTCACTCATCGATTATACCCCTACCAGTCTTTGACTGAGACAGCATATCACTACCCTAACAGCCTGATTCATCAAGCCGAAATCAGCTCGCAAAGGGCCAGATTCTGAGAATCTGGCCCTTTGCGAGCTCTATTTTTGCATTTGGGATTCATCATCCCAAATGCAAAAATCGGTAATAGCGATGTCGCAATTTTGCGATGAATTACATTTAAGGAATCTCTATTTGAGATTCCTTAAATGCAATTCATCATCCATTAAAAAATTGCGAATTCGCAATTTCGGCCCGCTATTTACCGCAAGGTCAAACCTCGTGGTAAATAGCGAAAGCTTTTAAAAGCATTTTTCAAAGTTGCATGTTGCACACACTCATGTCCTTTGGACATGTGTGTGCGCAACACCTGTTTCAATTTGCATTTAAGGGGTGCTACAGGGTGTCCTTTGGACACCCCTGGCACCCTTAAAATCGCTATCTTATTTGCGATTAGCTAATTGCTAATCGCAAATAAGGAATACTCCCCAATCATTCCTTATTATTCCTTATAATGGGGAGTTATTCCTTATTTGCGATTAGCAATTTGCTAATCGCAAATAAGGATTGTGTAGGAATCGCAAATCTTTTTCCGATTCCTACATGAATCCCGTTTTGCGAGTCTGTAATAGCGATTCCTTATGAATCGCTATTATAGACTCGCAAAACGGGTCTATGATGAATCAGGCTGTAAGTTACCTATCCCTATCCATTGGTATTGGCGGATTGGAGCCATGGTGGAGATGAGGAACCAAAAAAGGGAAATAAATAAATAAATTAATTAATTAATAAAATAAAAGCATATATGAGATATGAGTATGGCTAACTGAACACCATGATTCGTATTTGAAAGCTGAACATGATTTATAAAAGTGATTCACTCTATTTCTCTTTATCTCTGGGATTATTGAATAACTGATAGCTCTTTCTTTTTTGTCATAGCCATTCCTTTATCACTGATTAGCCTACGTTTTGCACAAAGCTCCTTTCTGCACTAGTAATTTCTTGCACCATCTATCGTTTTATGATGTATTTTAAAATGATAATCTTTTTGTATACGCCCCACTTGTATATATTGCGTGTAATATTGAATTACTTTTGTGGAGTTTGAAAAATATTATTTTGATTTTGTTTGGTACTGGTGGTAACTTACTCTGACTGTGACCTGGTCTCTGCAACTTAGGTCCAGTGCCAGTGCTCTGATTAATAAGGTATATAGTAACAAGGTATAACTACTATTGGCAATTACAGAACCCCCTTAAATCCCAAGTATATGATAAGCCAATGGTGAATTTAACTACCTGTAAATCCCTAGTTTATAATATGGGAGGGAGGTTTGGAGGCCCAGTAGATTTTCTGGACTGGAGTGACCACTGCTGTGTTGCCTGCTGTAAAATTTAAAGGGAGCCCTGATTTGCAGACTGTTTTTGAAAGTAAATAATATGCAAATTCGACTGTGGACTTAAAGGCAGTTCCAAAGTGGTAATCTAACTTATTTGTACATATACGTCACACCCTATTAGCAGGGATATTCTAAAATATATTTTATATGCTCTGGTGAGGGAAAAACTGGCAATTTAATTTCTCCCCTTTGTAGATTATTAGCACAATAGGCTAATATTGGGGTGTTTTATTTAGGTATAAATATTGCCAGGAAGCAGCTTAAATGCCATTCAAGGGCTTAAAAGATTGCTAATGACAAAAAAAGAACCGGCCACTATTGAATTTATCATAACTAACACAGAAGAGAAGTTGTAGGACTTTCTTTACTGTGTGCCAAAATACAGCAATCTAACGAGGCTCTCCTGGTTGGTCAGCCTAAGGCTTAGCCAAGCTGCTTTGATGCAGTGATAAGTGGCCTGAATAGAGCAGAGGTTATCCAGACGGGGCAGCTCTGCAGCTACAGAGAACAGACCAGAAAGGGGTGTTGGGTAAATCAAACTGGGCTTCAAAGAGTACAGGATTGTAAGGAATGCCGCCAGGCCTAACCCTCTTCCTATACACCCAGCCAGATGGCAGGCCCAAGAATGGATTAGGCAGAAGGTCTGGAGGGGGAGTGTTAATGGAAATGAGCAACACCAGTAGGTTGGTTTAGCCAGGTCTTCCTCTCCAGGAAATAAAGTCTCCATCCTGAATTTTAAAGTGATTTGTTGGACAAGAATATTCTGCATTTCCTTTCGGGTGACACCCTGCACCTCATTGGATAGGGGTGCCCCCCTGCTTGTCACCCCAGATCATTGAATAAATATGTGAGCGCTGCATAGTAATTCATATCTGCTGCCTGAAACTACAAAGAAAAGAAGGACTTCCCTGCTGAAACTCTGGTCTGCACCCCAAAGGATTGCAATCTGAAAGTCTGCTCCTGCTGCACACTTTGAACTACAGCCCTTAAGACTTTGCCTTGCTTCAAGAAGGACTGAGGACTGGACTACCCGAAAGAAAACAAGTGAACAGAGCTTCCCTGCACCATATTTCTAAAGAAGACCCCAGCCTGGAGTGCGCCCAGGGGACGTTTAAGGATTTGTCCAGGTACATTGTGGGAATTTTAGTTCCAAACTTCCAAGGACCATCGCAGAGCTTCATGACCCTTGTATTTGTGCTTTGAACACTTTAAATCCTCAAGGGAACCTTCAGGATAATGTTTGGAGCACCTCTTGGAAAAAGAACCATAAGTGGACTGACCAGACATTGAGAGTCAAGCCAGCTACCTGCAACCGTGACCCGGGCTGGATTGCAGGTTCACATCCCCTAACATTTGCTGCAACACACATCCGTCAGTGGATGTGGTGTTTTCAAGTCACAGAACAACCTGTGAATAGTAAAATAATATCCCTTAGCAAGCACCCAGCAGCTGGAACATTTGGGACTCAGGGCAATTGTTTCCTTGAAAGCCTGCATTTTAAGGCACTTTCCCAGTTTGATAATATTGGATACCAGTACCACTTACTAGACATACCTGCAGAGAAAACCAGATTAGGAACTTTCCAGTAAGCAATGTGACTTTAAACTTACTTATTTGCAGTTTTTCCCAGGATTTTTCAGGGCAAAGATAAATCGGCAGGAAAATGCATAAAACACTTGTTTTAAAGTCCAGTATTCTTACGAGCTGAATTACTGCAACCTTTTTCCATGTAGCAGGCACAATGGCAATAGTGAGGGAGGCAGTGATAATATTAGTGGGACTCAGGTTTCAGTGATAAGATGTGAAGCGGTCAGAGATGGCTCAGAGGAAGACCCATACTTGCATAAATGAATGACTACCAGGGTTTCTTTAACTGATATGGATTTGAATTTAGAAAGGTTTTAGAAATTTGGGCTGTTGGTTGATTGAGATGTGATTGCTGGTCAAGGAGCAACCACAATCCTAGTCAGGGTCCAGCACAAGCAAGCCCCAAAATGAACCTGTGCTCAATCCCCCCTGGTAGCTTGGCACAATGCATCAGGCTTTTCTGCAAAACCGCAGGCACTAAAACAGTAACACCACCATACAAAAAGGATCCCTCACCAAGTTAGTAAACTAGAGCTTACATTTGGAAATGAAATAAGACCAAAATGATGAACATCCAATCAGTAGAACTAGAGTTATGATTTTTTAAAGAATAGAGTGCAAAATAGCACCTAAAAGCATAAAGCACCAGCTGGGGATATGTAGTCGTACTGGACTGAGACAAAGTCAAAAGTTCAGGCTGACTGCAATGGAGCCCAGTTTCGATTCAGTCCAAGATTGGTCCTGCTAAAGGTTTACCGTCTCAAGTTTTGTGCCAAGAGTCCCGTTCACATTAGAGAGAGCCACAGCGAGCAAGGTGAGTATCGAGGGCGGGTGTTGTTAATGTGCGAAGAGCAGAGCATGCAGGCAGGGGCTCGTGCTGAATTCTGTGCTAGCAGCGTGGGTCAGTGTGAACAGGCTCATTCACAGTAGTGAAGACCTAAAAGCTTGATTCATGAGACTGTGAGCCCTTGAGAGTCCAGGGCCTGAGAAGCTTCACTTGGGGGTCAGGAACTTGCTAAAGCTGGGTCAAGGAGCTGGTGAGGCAGCCGTTTATATCCCTGAGGCTCATATCAGGAGGCCAGCAGATTAGCCCTTGTAGTCATTCCGGGTTCCTGAATACAAAATGAAGTTGCAGGTTCAGGTCTTCTTTCCTAGGGAAGAGGGCAAAAGGCAGCAAGTCAGCATAACAGGGCAGCAATCCTTTAGAGCAGCAGTCCAGCAGAGTGGATGTCCTTGTAGCAGTAAAGCAGTCCTTCTTCTTTCAACAGGTCCAGAACAGTACTAAATATTTGGTATCTGAGTTCCTACTTTTATACCCTGAGGCCCTGGTTCTAATAGGTGGGAGAAGCTTCTAAGCAGTGGCTTTGATGTGCATGGAATTGCCTACCTCCCCTTCCCTGGCTCCAACCTGGTTGAAGTTACAATGCTTATATTTTCACTGTTGGCTGACTCTTTTCTAGGGTTCTTGTCCGACCTGTAGAAAGACCTTTCACATCTAGGCCTTTCTCTGCTTTTTCAGACATCCTACCATCTAGTCGTAACCTCAAACTGATTGTCAGCACAGTTGACAGGCTGTGTATCGATATGTGCTATCACATCCTTCAATTCGTCACGTAGCCCTTTGACACATCCTCTTTTCCTCTGGCCATGCTGCTCCAGCCACCAAATGATTGAAAGACGTGAGGTATGTCACCAGATCATGTTTCCCCAGCTGCAGCTCCAATAGCTCCTTATCTGCGCTAAAAATAGTGGTTCATCTGTCGGACACTCATTGAAACGCATCTTAGAACGCTTCCCAATCTGACAATACCGGGTTGTTGTTTCTGATTAATGGAACTGCCCAATTTCCGGCATCCCCTATCAAATACGTGATAGCAAAGGCCACCCTGGAATGATTATTAGGAAATGATGAAGGCTTACGGGGAAATTAAGCATTATCTGTGTTAGGACTACCTGTATCAGGGGATCCCCCTCATATCTTTCAGAACTTGCTAACGGTATAGGTGGAGGAACGCTAACCTGTATTTGGGGGTTACTAGCAACAGATACATCAAAAGGGTTTCTGGTTAACTTATCTACTCTGTCTCTTAAAGCAGCTGTCTCAAGCCTAGAGGCTGCAAGTTCCTGTTGAACTCAGGCCAATGCCTGAACAACATTGTCCATATACGCCATATATTGGCACACCCAGAGCGGGAAGAGTATCCTTTCTTGGGTGCGTAATTCTATCAGGATTTTGTACTCTTCAGGGTCCAGATGATGTAATAAGGGGTCCACCCCTTGACATCCCCAAACTCCAACTAAAAAGTTACAGAGTATCAGGGCAATCAAGTGAGGGATAGGAAAGGGGTGGGAAAGGCAGGGATGAGTACCTAAAAAGGAAAACAACATAGATCAACAATACAAGCTTACGTAACACTACTCTCATATGATCTCACTAATTCAACCTGTATACCTTATCCATCAATGGACCATTTCACTTCTGTAAGTAATGCAGACATAAACAACAGTGCGTTCCACTGGAAAAATCCTATGAAAAACAACAAAGCAACAGTTAAGAAAATCACTCATGACATCTCCATACCTCATCTCCCACCTCCTAATGAGCCTTGTACTAAAACACTCCCTGTTCACATATCACTTTGTGCTCAACGGTTCTCTAATGGGCACCACGCAGGGTAAATTATCGAAGTCTCAAAAAAATAAATGAGGAATCCCTGATGCTCCTGTAACCGAGCTATGATTGGCGATTTCCTTACTGCTGCTCAGTAGCTCTAAAATGCCCCTGAATATAGGCGTCAGCGGTTTCAGACTGCCTCTCACTGCGCCGTTAAATCAAGAATGGATACAAAGTTAAGGCTTCCGCGGTTTCATACGGCTGCCCGGAATGCTCGGTGAAACTCACTACCAGGCACAGTCAAGGGCATCTGCGGTTTCCTTACCGCCGCTCAGAAAGCGCAGTGAACTGAAAGGATGGCAAAATCAGAAAAGGCGTAGTGAATTCAACCGCCGCCCGGTTTTCTTTTGTTTTCAACCACCGTCCATTAGCCTCCATGCTTGCTCTGCCAGAGCACCGATAAATACAGCGACTCGTCTTTAGCCGCTTCCTTGAAACATCCATTAATTATAATGGGGTAACCCAGTGACCCTCAGAACCTGGGTATTACGTGATATGCAAATAGTGGTTCTGTCGGATTGCACTCAATCTCTTTGATTAAACAGTTACTTGGCTCAGTATTTTCTCATATATACTTTTTCATGAAAAACATAGAAATACTTTAAAGAAAAAAATTTAAAGAAAAAATGCACACACCAAACGTTTTTTTCTGTACGCAAAGTTGTAATTATTCAATCACTTTGCAAAAGTTTTTTTTCCATTTTAAATATTAAAAGATCGGTTGTTCATACACATTTGAAAATATAATATTATTTTTCTGTTGAGATGTAGTGAGGACGCTAATCGACCAATTGGTCCTCACTACATCTCAACAGAAAAATATGATTTACAATACTGTTTGAGGAAATTGAAGTTATTGCTGGACCAGTGTATCTAATTGCATTTTCACGAAACTGTATCACTATAACAGTCACCATTAGTCACAGATCATGTTTATTCTCTGCAGCACTTATTTATTGTCATTATATTTTCAAATGTGTATGGACAACCGATCTTTTAATATTTAAAATGGAAAAAAAACTTTTGCAAAGTGATTGAATAATTACAACTTTGCGTACAGAAAAAAACGTTTGGTGTGTGCATTTTTTCTTTAAAATTTTTTCTTTAAAGTATTTCTATGTTTTTCATGAAAAAGTATATATGAGAAAATCCTGAGCCAAGTAACTGTTTAATCAAAGAGATTGAGTACAATCCGACAGAACCACTATCCTTGAAACGTCCAACACCAAATAAAGAGAATTACGCAAGCTTGACGTGTGCACGATTAGTTCTTTTGTAGATGCTGATGCCTCTCCTGTGACCTTCTGGGAGTTATAGTACAAACGTCTAGGCAGGAGCTTATGCAGCACGATTCCTGACAGTTAAGTCTTTTGTGTGTATGCAGAGCACTGGTTCTTTAGTTGTAAGTGGGGGGGATGCTCAGCTCTGTTCTTCCATCCTGTCAGCAGATGGCTCATCCCGACATACCTATTCCCCCTATTGTGTGACTGTCTGGGTGAAATACAAAAAATGTAACTATCAGTTACATTCAGCCATGTGACCCAAGGCTAATTGCACCAAATGGCTAAGGGCAGGAAAATGCCAACTTTCTAAAAGCGGCATTTTCAGAATGGTAATTTCAAATCGAACTTCACCATGAGTTAGGATTTAAAAATTACAATTCCAGAGATGCCAATCATGAACTGGTAAGCTCTTCCCATGTTTAAAATACACTTATAACAAGATTCAAGGCAACTCCAATGTTATCCTATGTGAGAGATAGGCCTCACAGTAGTTAAAAACTAATTTGCTTTTCACTACCAGGACATATGAACCTTAGGAGTACATGTCAAACATTTTGATTGCACAGCACCCTGCCCAAATGTGATACCTGGGGCCTACCTTTTGGTTGACATTTATGTAATAAAGGGGTGTTTAAGTCTTGACAAGGCTGTTTAAATGCCAAGTCGGCATGACAGTTTGAAACTGCACACACAGGCCCTGCAAAGGCAGTCCTGAGACACGTTCAAAAGGCTACTTGAGTTGGAGGCACAACCAGTGCCACAGGTACGTTAGTGAGCCAATTCAACATGTTTTAAGGAGAGAGCACAAGCACTTTAGTACTCATTAGCAGTGGCAAATCCTAAAGGAAACATAAAAAGAATTAAGAAAAAAGGGTAGGACAAAGGCAAAAGGTTTGGGGATGACCCTGCAGAAAGTGCCAAGTCCAACAGGAACCCAAATTAAAGTAATATAGGAGTGTGAAAAACAAACCACAAAATTAGTACAAATCAATGACGGAATCATAGGGAATCAGAGTCTACTATTCAGAATGGAGCCAGGCACCTCTAGTAAGAAGATCCATGGAAAATAAAATTATTGTCTGCAATGGCAAGCCTGACAGTCATAGATAAGTGGTAAATTGAGCAGAAAGGTAATGGCTTGCCTCTCAGCCAAGCTTTAAAATGCAAAGGGTTTAGAAAATAGGTGACCCGGTAAAAAATGCTGGGAACTGTGAGAGAATGCTTGGAGAGGCAATATAGGAATCTGTATAGGAGAACGGGCAATAGTGCCACAATGTATTGCTTTGAAAGTAGTTTCATGCAGTTAGCCTACACATTTACTCCAATATTTTGCTTTCAGATTTACACTGGAGTTTGCCCAGTGGATGTACCTCCTCAAAACCAATGGTGCAAACTCCATATATTTTGTATTGCTCCTCTAGGAGAGTACTTGATTGCAGACAACGGACACCCAAAAAGGGTACCCTGCTCATTATCAAAGAAAGGCAATCCCTTCATATCAGGCTATGAAGAGGGTGACTGGAGTCAAGCTATCCTGGCTGAAGACAGCTGTAATGCCTGAAACCGGTCCTAGGAAGCGTGTTTCCGGTCCAGGGAAGGCATGGCTTGGCAGTTCGGGTTGGACTGTTCCCATGAGGCACAGGGTAAGACTGATCTGCATATGGCCATGTCTGACCTGTGGTGTCAGAGTGGGCTAAAGAACAGTGATGGATTAAACCCAGATCTGTTGACTGGGTGTGCGTGTTTGATTCGTTCAGATGCTTTGTCCATCACCACCCCCTTTTGTAACGATTTGTCGCCATAAGTTTCCAGGTTATGCTTAGACGTGAGTCCCTTGCTCACTTTGTCAATGGATTCAAGCAAGCCTGACTGAAGACAGCTGTAATGCCAGAAACCAGTCCTAGGAGGCTTGTTTCCGGTCCAGGGAAGGCATGGCTTGGCAGTTCGGGCTGGACTGTTCCCATGAGGCACAGTGTCAGACTGGTTAGCATATGCCCATGTCTGAACTGGGGTGGCAGAGTCAACTAAAGAACGGTGATGGATTAAACCCAGATCTGTTGACTGGGTGTGAGTGTTTGATTGGTTCAGATGCTCCATCCATCTCCACCCCTTTTTGAAACGCTTTGTTCGCCATAAATTAGCAGGGTATGCTCAGACGAGAGTCCCTTGCTCACTTTGTCACTGGATTCAAGCAAGCCTGGCTGAAGACTGCTGTAATGCCAGAAACCGGTCCTAGGAAGTCTGTTTCCGGTCCACGGAAGGCATGGCTTGGCAGTTCGGGCTGGACTGCTGCCATGAGGCACAGGGTAAGACTATTTTGCATATGGCCATGTCTGACCTGTGGTGGCAGAGTGGGCTAAAGAACGGTGATGGATTACACCCAGATCTGTTGACTGGATGTGAGTGTTTCATTGGTTCAGATGCTCCGTCCATCACCCCCCCTTTTGTAACGCTTTGTTCGCCATAAGTTGGCAGGGTATGCTCAGACATGAGTCCCTTGCTCACTTTGTCACTGGAGTCCAGCAGGCTGAAAACTGCTGTAATGCCAGAAACCGGTCATAGGAAGCTTGTTTCCGTTCCACGGAAGGCATGGCTTGGCAGTTCGGGCTGGACTGTGAGGTAATAGAAATTTTCAGGTAGCTAATGTGTACCCCCACTCGCACCCTATCCATGCACCCATGTTCCATGTATGTTGTGTAGCTTCTGTTCTATACATGCTAGAAAGACGCAAATACATTTGTGTCCATCCTTAACATGTTAGCTATCCAACCATACCAAGAAATCCTGTTAATTATGTTCTTAGGCATACGGTGCCACCGTCTTTATATGGTGCACTTCTGAAATTCGCAAACGTTTTCTCCATGTTTTCCTGGCCCAGTCGAGCTAGGCCCTTAAACGAGGCCTCTCTGCCTCATCTCTCCTGTCTCTGAAAGCTGTACGCATCCCTGACCCCTGCCTTACTTCCTGCAAGCGCAGCGGTGCCCGGCTCGGCCTGGACTGCCTGCCAAATTCATGTTTTGCCTACAGGTATCTGCTCAGCCTCCTCGAAAACACATTCCAGTCTAGTGAAATGGGTAAACATATTCCCGGCTGCAGAGCAAAGGGCCCGGCCTTCCTGTCCTCCTTGCAAGTGATTTACTGAACCCGTTACCATGGTAGGCCCATGGCTCCGCGCATTGCACCAAAACTCGTATGCATGCACTAGCTTTCAATATTGAATAGCCCCTGCCCGAGAGACCTTTTACTCCAGACATTACATCCACCAAACATCAGATACCAGATATGCTATAGGTACAGGTTGCCCTGACACTCCAGACACCAGTCTCCTCCACTAGTGCTAAAGTCAAAGCCCCCAGTTTCACGTCATACTAGTTGCGCGCGCATACAGGGGAAGGGTTTCTGCTGATTCTGCAACTCTTCTCTATGCACCCACCCACATGTGACGTATCTTGTGACGTTTCTCTGACATGTACAGTGCACGCCCATGTGTACGCCTCTTTTCACGCCTCCTCTTACGCACATGTGTTCTTATCACTCTCTTTTCACCTGTTACGCCTACTGTATTGGATTCAATTGTAAAGTTTTACTATATATAATGTGTAATGTTAATAAAACGTTGACTGTCCCTTCCTGAACCCTAGAGGTGACGGAACATGATGCTCCATCCTTGAGGATAACTCCATTAAAGCCCGTATGACTCAGATACCACGGACTCTGCCTCTCATTTAAATGAGCTGTCTTGTATTTATAATTATACGGAAAAATGCATAGGTAAAATATATTTACCACATAATTTGGTGCCCGAACAGGTACCCCCCCTTCCCCACTCGCCGGTGAAGTCACGCGGCCTTTGACCCCTTCTACAACCCCGACGGAAACCGTGCACGTTTGCGGGTTTTCCCGCTATCTTCCCTCGGGTCCACGAGGGAGACGGAGACTGCGGTCCGGCGTCCAGACGAGGCGGTGAGGAATGCGGAGGATCCCGACCAGAGCCCTAGTCGAGAGAGCAAGGTCCGAGGTGTTCGGAGGCCCACCTGTTCCGAAGCGCATGCGTAGGAGAATCGTCACCTGACGCAGTCCAGTCCAGTCCAGTTTCCGAGGCCTTCAGTTTCTTGCTTCCCGGTGAGTACCGTTGTTGGGAACGTATCTAGACGGGTTCATTAATTTGTGCTCGGTAAAGACAGATTTGGGTACACAATCTGGTCCTGACGTGTTCACTTAGGTGGATACGGTCCGACGTGTCTCTTTATGAGACCGGTCTGTACTGTTTCAGCAGTGCATCTAGTAATTCAGTATTTTCTCGTGAATTTTCCAGAATATGTGTTTTCTGTGTTTCAGGTGATTTCAGTCCGACATGTTTTAATGTGTTTCGATGTCGTGGTATGAATGATTGTTTACTGTCTATTACTGTGTTTATTGTGTTCACATCCGAATCACTCTAGTCATGCCGCTGTTTCAAAATTACGTCAGATAGGTACTAGGAAAGGGATACTCGAAGAAGCAGTTCCTGTCCCACCTAGGGACACTCCAGGATATTTTATGTACCACAAACACGGCTTAGATGCTGTGCTGTATTTAGACTTATGGGTGGAGTACACCAAGAATCTGGAAGAGAAGTTTAGATGGCCTGCCTCAGGGACATGGGATGCAGATTGCATCATGAGAGTAGAAGAAGCGTTATGGAAAAAGAAAGCCAGACAATCTCAGAAAGATGCCATAGAATTGTGGCGTAAAGAATCACATAGACGAACAGAAAAAGAAATCAGAAAAGCCGAGAGAAGTAGAGAAGAATCCGAAAAAGCCAGAGAAAAAGAGTTACTAGAAGAAGGAGAACAGGTCAGATTAGAACAATTAGACCGCCAAAGAAATGCACTCATTACAGGCATGTATCCAGTTCTGGCCGAGGGCCTGCCCAAGGCGACCCCGGAAGTACCCCGTAACTTGCCACCACCATTGGTTCCGACTAAACTCCGTCACAAAAAGACCGCAGCAGACATTTTCCTTTCTTCCTATTTAGATGATGTAGCTCCAGCATATACCGATATACCCGTACAACCCGCTAATAATGTACCGCAGCATGTTCCGGCTGATCAAGCCACGACCCCTCCACGACGAGATTCACTTCCCGCACCTGCTGTCACTTCCCCTTCTACTGCTGGTGCCACTGGTCCCCCTACTATTGGTCCTCACAATCCTTTTGCGACAGATGCAACCCAGAGTCAGTCCCCGATACATGTAACTTTCCTACACCCCATGACGTCAAGTCATGCTCATGGTTCTGCTTCAGGAGGTGCCGTAGGAGGCCAACTTCACACCCCGCCACAATTACATCGAGTGACAATGAGAGAATTAGCAACACAGCGTACTCCGAAAGCGATGCCTCATGAAAAACTTAAACAGTATCTTACGGATTGTAGATATGATCCAGTACCTGGCAAGAAAGGAGATATGATGTTAGCCTCGTTACGACTACGACGTGTTACAGATTATCTGATGTTATTACCAGAAATGCCAGAACATCTAGACAACATATATCATTTTATTAGAACGGGGGAGAGGCCAGAATGTATTCGAGAAGCCATGGCATATCAGAAAGTTGAGACACAAGGTTTACTATTACGATTCTTGATTAATTGTTTGATAAGGGAACAAGATCAGACAGGTGTTGTTCAAGAAGAGATGGATGTACTGACAAAATGGAGTCAAAATATTGCAGACTGTAAACATGATAAACAAACCTGTATAGATGCCAAGTCCAGAAAGATTCGTAAAGAAATAGTAGCAATACATACAAGACAGAAGGCTGAAGCCGAGTCAGACAAGAATGAATCCTCGGAGGAGGAAGAAACAGATAATCCAGTAGAGAATCAGGATACAATAGCGTACGTAGGTTGAGTGAAACTCCCTAAACAGTACTCTTCTGATAGACCTTTTGACAGACCGATTCGTCTAGAAAATAAGAAACGTTTCCTTTCCCCGATACCAGAGCAATGTTCTCTTGAACATGTTTTTCAAGTTACTGATAAAATATTGAAAGAAAGAATAGGTTATCATGAACTCAATACCTTACGTGATCAGGAACTAGCCCGGTCAGCAGTCCAATGGGCCGGGGATGACGGTATATATAAAGATGATTTAGTAGTGCAAACATTTTTAAGCCTTACTCCAGAAGAACAGCGACTAGCTGGTATATACATGACCCAACATCTCATTACTCTATATGAAAATCAGCAATCCGATTCAGGTCCATTGTATAATTTATTGCAAGACTTACTCCTGAGAAGATGGAGAGACCTAGGTACTGATTTAATTGATATTATTCTAGAACAACGTCATAAATACAGAACTTTCCTGACTCCACGTCTTGTTTCCGTTCCACCCCCAGTAAGACAGCCATATCACCTAGATAGACAGAACCCCTTACGAGAAGTACATCCAATTCGGAAGCCAGATAATACACTCGAACGCGTATTCGTATACACTCCTTTGACTAAAATGGAATTATTGGAAATGAAGAAAATTGTACCTTGTCACGATAAAGACCCTGCAGGATTCCACTGTGAATTAAAGGACATGTTACTTATGGGAGATTACACATATTCCGACATTCTTAAAATGCTAAAAGTATTGTTACCATCAGGGATTTACGAAAAACTGAAAGAAAAGGAATGGGAGGTGGGAGATAAAAAGATTATCTGGACTGAATTAGAAGACGAGGAAAATAGATGTACCCCAGGTATAGGTCTTGGGGAGAAAGTTAAAGCACTACCAGGATTATTAGTACAGGTTTTGCCTATATTATTGACAGTTAAGAAGGAAGACTGGGATGCGATCTCAGCCTGCAAACAGAAGCAAGACGAAGACACTAGTGATTTTTATTCGAGATTCGAGAAATGTTTCATTATTAATAGTGGCCTGAAAACAAGTAGCGAGTCATTCCCACATCTTTTTGTGACCAAACTAGTCGAGAATTCTTTACCCCAGGTTAAAAACAGAGTATTAAAAGTCGAAAGTACATGGCAAGCTAACACGCCTTCCCAAATGTTACAGATGTTACAGTACCACCAGAACAGAATTAGAGAGGAACACGATCATGAACAGAGACGCATGAAAGACACGAAAATGAAAGTACTAGTTGCCCAGTCTGTTCCAGCAGATGGTCAGAAGAGGGGTAACACGCAGAACACACAGATTAATCATTCTACAGGTCCTGTTAAAGGAAATTGCAATTATTGTAAGCAGCCTGGTCATTTTATAAGTGATTGTGCCGTTCTCAGACACAATATTGCTACAGGCAAAACGAAAGAAAGACCACGTCCGCCTAGACTAGAACACGTTCAACAGAATATTCCACAGAATCCGCAATCTCCACAGCACGTACAGCAACAGACAGTAGCTGTACCCCAACCCCAACCCATTGCCGCCACTCAACATGTCACGTCACAAATGTACCAGTATGCACAGTCAGATTACCCCGATTATCAGCAGTACACATGAAACAGCCTAGAGAGGGAGGTTGGTTTGCCCCTTATCGAGGTTCCTGTAGATCAAGATGGTCCATATGTACATAGTCAGGTATTAGGGAAAGACAGAAAATTTTTGATTGGCACGGGGGCGAGCAGAACTACCATTAGTCATGACGAGGTTCCAGGGGCACCCCTCTCAGGCTCACATAATGTTTCCCTTGGATTTTCAGGAAAACCTATTGTTAACGAAGTATCACAGCCAGTTCCCCTTGCAGTTGGTCCGTTGTCCCGTACTACAGATTTATTGCTTACGAAATCATGTCCTGAAAACCTTCTTGGTATTAAAACACTGAAAGCTTTAGGGGCTGTTATATGTTGTTCTCCGGAAGGAGTGAGATTGTTCCTACGTGACTTTAAGGGTCACTATGTGTTGAGAGATTTTCATGTCAGATTGAAAAATGTTCCACAGCATTTATGGGCGCAAGGTCCAACTGATGTAGGTTGTATGCACATTACTCCCTATCGTGTCACACTCAAGCAAGGTGTTGTACTGCCCCGTATCCGACAATACAAATTGCCCGCCGAGGCTGTAGCAGCCTTGTTGAAAATTATTGACGAACTCATAGCCCAAGGAGTTGTTGTAGAAACTGACTCCAATGTATGTAATTCTCCAATCATTCCGATTCTTAAACGAACTGACCCAAATGCACCTCCAGTTTATCGGCTGGTGATCGATCTTCGAGAACTCAACAAATGCATAGTACCACAATACCCAGTGGTCCCAGATATTTCATCACTACTGACTGCCATTGATTCCGAAGCAGCGTTCTTTATTGTAATTGACCTCAAGAACGCCTTCTTTAGTGTCCCCATCCATCCGGAAAGCCAATATTTATTCGGATTCTCATTAAATGGCCGAAGTTTTAAATTTGCACGTGCACCTCAAGGGTTCACGGAAAGTCCTAGTATTTACAGCCAAGCCCTGAAACGACAACTAGACAGTATTCACATGCCTACTGACACTGCTCTACTACAGTATGTTGATGATCTACTGATCACAGCACGGACCGAACGTGATTGCGAATGTGCTTCACTGACAGTTTTGTTTTTTCTTGCCGAAAAGGGGCACAAGGTGTCCCCTTCGAAGCTCCAATTCTGTGCCCAGCAAGTGGTATACCTTGGGCACTTGCTGTCCAAGAGGGGTAGACAGCTGACACCAGATGGTATCCAGTTGATTGCACATCTGCCACAACCCAAGACTCAAAAGGAAGTACGGGCCTTTATTGACCTCACTTCGTACTGCAGACAATGGATTCCCCAGTATGCATTTCTAGCCAAGCCACTTATACAGTTAACTACACAGGAGGCAGCGACTTCGACTGTCCTCCCTTGGACTCAGGAACATGCACAAGCTTTTAATGACTTGAAGAAAGCTTTATGTCAAGCACCAGTTTTAGCGACACCATGTGACAGCAAACCTTTTACACTTTTTGTCACAGAACGCGATGGCACAGCGTTGTCCGTCCTCACACAAGATCAAGCAGGACACCATAAGCCTTGTGCTTATTTTTCCAGTACATTGGATCCAGTAGCCCAGGCTCTGCCTGCATGCTTAAAATCAGTTGCAGCAACAGCTCTAGCTATCAGACAAAGCGATTCAATAGTGTTAGGACATCCCTTGACAGTACAGGTTCCACATTCCGTGGAAGTACTTCTGAACCGAACCCAGACTCAGCACTTGACCATAGCACGACTGACAGGTTATGAACTGACATTGTTCCAGCCACACATAGAAATCAGACGCTGCAACATACTTAATCCTGCCACAATGTTGCCCTCGAGTACAACAGATCCAGCACCACATGACTGTGTAGAAGTCATTAATACAGTAACAAAGCCCCGACAAGACTTGACAGACATTGCATTACCCGATCCAGACCTGACACTTTACGTGGATGGTTCATGTATGAGAACAAACGCAGGAGAGTTAGTGGCCACCTATGCAGTGACCACTGAAACTGAAATTCTAGATACACATCGCATTGACACACTATCTGCTCAGGCAGCAGAGCTCATAGCTCTGACCCAAGCCTGTATATTAGCCAAGAACAAGAAAGTAAACATATACACTGATTCACAATATGCATTCGGAGTCGTTCACGACTTCGGAGTCCTTTGGGAAGAGAGAGGTTTTTTAATTTCTCACGGTACCAAGATCCAACATGGTCCCCTTATCCAAGCCCTGTTAGAAGCAATACACTTGCCTACAGCCATAGCCATTATGAAATGCAAAGCACATACCAAAGTCACTGACAGAATTTCCCAGGGCAACGACCTGGCAGATCGTACAGCCAAACTCACAGCTCAGACAGATATTCCGACTGACATGACAAAGACTACACTGACACATTGCCTGACAGTTAAGGATCCCATTCTAGATGTACTCGACATACAGACACATGCTACACCAGACGAAATCAAGAAATGGACTGAACAAGGAGGGATCCATACAGACCAGGGATGGATGACAAAGGGAAGAGCCACATGGTTCCTCCCCGACTCAATGGTTCAAATAATCATTAACACAGCACACAGTCCAGCACACTTAGGAAAGAAAGCCATTTAGACAGCTTACAGAATCTCTGGTACAACAAACATTTACGAGCAGCCGCAAAACAGAAAGTGCGTACTTGCATGATCTGTTGTCAGTTCAATCCCGGAAAAGGTGTCCCCGTGGAACAGGGTGGATTTCATCCTTTTGAAGTCCTCCAGATGGATTATATCCAGATGGACCGGTGTCGAGGATTTAAGTATGTCCTCGTAGTCGTATGTGATCTTTCCCGATGGACAGAAGCATATCCAGTCCCAGATTACACTGCCCGACCACTGCCAAACAGCTGGTTCGTGAATTTTTCCCGCGGTACGGTTTGCCCCGTGTCGTGTACTCTGATAATGGACAGCCATTCTCGTCCGAGCTTATGAAGCAGGTGTCACTCCTGTTAGGTTACCAATGGAAGTTCCACTGTGTCCGACATCTTGAAGCCGCAGGTCTCGTAGAGAGACACAATCAGACCCTGAAACCCCGTCTTGCAAAAATATGTACCGAGAAAGGTGTAGATTGGATAGTTGCCAGTTGCACTCTTTTACATGCGAATGGTAGCTCATTCTAGGACAGGGCTATCCCCGTATGAGGTGGTCTTCGGTAGGCCTCCGAATATGTGGGGGACGCCTATGCCTCGTAGAGTCACTGATGTTGACAGTTGTATGCTGACAGATTACCTGGCCTCCTTGATGTCTGCACTACAATCTTGTCGTTCACAGGTTGCGGCTGCCTTCCCGGACAACACCCAAGTAAAGCCACATGAAGTCCGCCCAGGTGATTTGGTCTTCATATGGAATTTCGACCGGAAGAGTCCGCTGGAACCCAGATGGAAGCAGCCCAAACTGGTTTTATTATCTACAAGAACTGCAGTAAAATTGGAGGGCAGGAAAGGCTGGGTGCACTCCAGCCATATAAAAAAAATTCACGGACTGTGTCCAGACCTGCCAATTAAAGACTGCCCACTTTCAGAGACTGATTCTAAACTCCCCCTGCTAGAGAAAACTCCCCAAGAGGAGTATCGTGCGAAGCTGAGGTCTAGTAAGTCAGACAGCGTTTAATTGTTTAAGTCCCCCTCGGGTGAAGCGGTTAGACAGGTTTCTGACATGTATAGAATAGACCCCAGTAGTCAGAGAGATAGGCGCAACGAGAAAAGGAAAAAGCACTGTAAAGGTTTGCACAGCGGATGCATAATTGCCTTGATCTCAATGTTTCTTCTGAGTCTTACGATAATCTGTATAAGTTTAATGTTACATGTTTTTTTCCCTCTTGATTCACATGTACATGTTTCCTCTAATGACACTATGGAGCACACTTTCAGCGACCTGCCTCCCCACGAGTTATCCTATCGATTAGCAATGCGCAATAATACATTCATTCGTATGTTACATCACACTCACCAGACCAGCAATGCCACCAATTGCTGGGTATGTGGCCGACTCCCTCCCTATCAGAAGTACAAGGGAGCTCTGCCTCTCTTTCCTTACCCGTTCACACATAATGGTTCGTGTGGTGCATGGTTTTCTTTAATGTCCTCCCTAGACAGTAAGTCCAAAGTTTCCCAAGAAAATTGGATATGGGGGAACCTGAATACAGTCATGAATAAAGCATGTTTCCCAGATGCAGACGGTCTCCCACAAAGGACAGGGACCGATCTAGAAAATGAAGTGTATGCATTAGGTAACTTCTCCCTCAACCTCATGATCCTGAACGTCCAGTCCGAGACTAATTTGAACTTGCCGTTCATTACAGTTTTGCCAGTGAGGGGTGAATTATGCGTCAGAAAGAATGGCTCAGTACATTTAGGACACAGTGATTGTAATACTGTGGTCAAATTCAGTGACAAAGGAAAGTCTACTTTCAAAGCCTCTCGCCATTCATATTTTATTTGTGGACATACAGCTTATGTTCATCTGCCCCCTGATTGGGATGGGACGTGCTATATTGCGTTCCTATTGCCACCTGTTTTCCTAGCCCCGCCTGATTATCACAGAAATTCACATCTCGTTCATGTAAGACATAGAAGGGAGATCAAGATCCCAATTGTCGATCAGACTGAGACTACATTAGAACAATATATAGATTTCAATAAAGGATTCTTTCCATTCATAGGCACTGTCTCAAATAGTAAACTAATTCGAAAATTGACCAGAACATTGGAAGCAGTAGTGAATGAGACTGCTTCTGCTTTAGGTAACCTGACCGAGGAACAGTCTGCTATGAGACTTGTTGTTCTTCAAAATCGCCTTGTCCTTGACGTCATCTTGGCAGATAGGGGCGGGGCTTGTAGAGTCATCGGATCCAGTTGTTGCGTGTTTATTCCAAATAACGCGCCATCCGTGTATAAGGCCATAACTCGGCTTCATGAAATAGCCCATCAGATGCATCAGAATCCAGGTTCCTGGACTTGGTCCGGTTGGTTCTGGAGTGTGATATCCGCCTGGGGATGGAAATTGTTATCGTTCCTAGGAATAATATTGGCCATAGTATTCAGTTGTTGTCTCTGTCTGCAATGTGGGCCAGCGATTTGCGGCTTGTGCGCCACAGCCTGTATTCCCCATCCAAGTACACGTTCCCGCTCCCGAATAAAGAAAGATGAACAAATGATGCTTTATGAACAGATAGATGGTCTCATGAATATAGACATATCCTGAAGGGTGTAGTAGGGTCCAAGGAGGGAATGAGGTATTAGAAATTTTCAGGTAGCTAATGTGTACCCCCACTCGTACCCATGTTCCATGTATGTCGTGTAGCTTCTGTTCTATACATGCTAGAAAGACGCAAATACATATGTGTCCATCCTTAACATGTTAGCTATCCAACCATACCAAGAAATCCCGTTAATTATGTTCTTAGGCATACGGTGCCACCGTCTTTATATGGTGCACTTCTGAAATTCGCACACGTTTTCTCCATGTTTTCCTGGCCCAGTCGAGCTAGGCCCTTAAACGAGGCCTCTCTGCCTCATCTCTCCTGTCTCCGAAAGCTGTACGCATCCCTGACCCCTGCCTTACTTCCTGCAAGCGCAGCGGTGCCCGGCTCGGCCTGGACTGCCTGCCAAATTCATGTTTTGCCTACAGGTATCTGCTCAGCCTCCTCGAAAACACATTCCAGTCTAGTGAAATGGGTAAACATATTCCCGGCTGCAGAGCAAAGGGCCCGGCCTTCCTGTCCTCCTTGCAAGTGATTTACTGAACCCGTTACCATGGTAGGCCCATGGCTCCGCGCATTGCACCAAAACAGGTATGCATGCAGTAGCTTTCAGTATTGAATGGCCCCTGCCCGAGAGACCTTTTACTCCAGACATTACATCCACCAAACATCAGATACCAGATATGCTATAGGTACAGGTTGCCCTGACACTCCAGACACCAGTCTCCTCCACTAGTGCTAAAGTCAAAGCCCCCAGTTTCACGTCATACTAGTTGCGCGCGCAAACAGGGGAAGGGTTTCTGCTGATTCTGCAATTCTCCTCTATGCACCCACCCACATGTGACGTATCTTGTGACGTTTCTCTGACATGTACAGTGCACGCCCATGTGTACGCCTCTTTTCACGCCTCCTCTTACGCACATGTGTTCTTATCACTCTCTTTTCACCTGTTACGCCTACTGTATTGGATTCAATTGTAAAGTTTTACTATATATAATGTGTAATGTTAATAAAACGTTGACTGTCCCTTCCTGAACCCTAGAGGTGACGGAACATGATGCTCCATCCTTGAGGATAACTCCATTAAAGCCCGTATGACTCAGATACCACGGACTCTGCCTCTCATTTAAATGAGCTGTCTTGTATTTATAATTATACGGAAAAATGCATAGGTAAAATATATTTACCACAACTGTTGCCCTGAGGCAAGGGTCAGACTGATTTGCATATGGCGGTGTCTAAACTGGGGTGGCAGCGTGGGCTAAAGAACGGTGATGGATTAAACCCAGTTCTGTTGCCTGGTTGTGAGTGTTTGATTGGTTCAGATGCTCCGTCCATCACCACCCCCTTTTGTAATGCTTTGTTCGCCATAAGTTAGCAGGGTGTGCTCAGACATGAGTCCCTTGCTCACTTTGTCACTGGGTTCAAGCAAGCCTGGCCGAAGACTGCTGTAATGCCAGAAACCGGTCCTAGAAAGCTTGTTTCCGGTCCAGGGAAGGCATGGCTTGGCAGTTCGGGCTGGACTGTTCCCATGAGGCACAGGGTCAGACTGATTTGCATATGGCCATGTCAGAACTGGGGTGGCAGAGTGGGATAAAGAACGGTGATGGATTAAACCCAGATCTGTTGACTGGGTGTGAGTGTTTGATTGGTTCAGATGCTCCGTCCATCTTCACCCCCATTTGTAACGCTTTGTTCGCCATAAGTTGGCAGGGTATGCTCAGACGTGAGTCCCTTACTCACTTTGTCACTGGATTCAAGCAATCCTGGCTGAACACGGTTGTAATGCCAGAAACAGGTCCTAGGAACCTTGTTTCCGGTCCAGGGAAGGCATGGCTTGGCAGTTCGGGCTGCACTGTTCCCATGAGGCACAGGGTAAGACTGATTTGCATTTGGCCATGATTGACCTGTGGTGGCAGAGTGGGCTAAAGAACGGTGATGGATTAAACCCAGATCTGTTGACTGGGTGTGAGTGTTTGATTGGTTCAGATGCTCCGTCCATCACCCCCCCCCTTTTGTAACGCTTTGTTCGCCATAAGTTGGCAGGGTATGCTCAGATGTGAGTCCCTTGCTCACTTTGTCACTGGATTTAAGCAAACCTGGCTGAAGACTGCTGTAATGCCAGAAACCGGTCCTAGGAAGTCTGTTTCCGGTCCACGGAAGGCATGGCTTGGCAGTTCGGGCTGGACTGCTGCCATGAGGCACAGGGTAAGACTATTTTGGATATGGCCATGTCTGACCTGTGGTGGCAGAGTGGGCTAAAGAACGGTGATGGATTAAACCCAGATCTGTTGACTGGATGTGAGTGTTTGATTGGTTCAGATGCTCCGTCCATCACCCCCCCTTTTGTAACGCTTTATTCGCCATAAGTTGGCAGGGTATGCTCAGACATGAGTCCCTTGCTCACTTTGTCACTGGATTCCAGCAAGCCTGGCTGAAAACTGCTGTAATGCAAGAAAACGGTCCTAGGGAGCTTGTTTCCTGTCCACGGAAGGCATGGCTTGGCAGTTCGGGCTGGACTGCTCCCATGAGGCACAGGGTCAGACTGATTTGCATATGGCCATGTCTGAACTGGGGTGGCAGAGTAGGCTAAAGAACGGTGATTGATTAAACCCAGATCTGTTGACTGGGTGTGAGTGTTTGATTGGTTCAGATACTCTGTCCATCATCACCCCCTTTTGTTACGCTTTGGTTGGCATAAGTTGTCAGGGTATGCTCAGACGTGAGTTCCTTGCTCACTTTGTCACTGGATTCAAGCAAGCCTGGCTGAAGACAGATGTAATGCCAGAAACCGGTCCTAGGAAGCTTGTTTCCGGTACAGGGAAGGCTTGGCTTGGCAGATCCGGTTGGACTGTTCCCATGAGGCACAGCATCAGAGTGATTTGCATATGGCCATGTCTGAACCGGGATGGCAGAGTGGGCTAAAGAACTGTGATGGATTAAACCCAGATCCGTTGACTGGGTGTGACTGTTTGATTGGTTCAGATGCTCTGTCCATCACCACTCCCTTTTGTAAAGCTTTGTTTGCCATAAGTTGGCAGGGTATGCTCAGACGTGAGTCCCTTGCTCACTTTGTCACTGGAGACGGCTGTAATGCTAGAAACCGGTCCTAGGAAGCTTGTTTCCGGTCCACGGAAGGCATGGCTTGGCAGTGCGGGCTGGACTGTTCCCATGAGGCACAGGGTCTGACTGATTTGCACATGGCCATGTCTGAACTGGGGTGGCAGAGTGGGCTAAAGAATGGTGATGGATAAAACCCAGATCCGTTGACTGGGTGTGAGTCTTTTATTGGTTCAGATGCTCTGTTCAACACCACCCCCTTTTGTAACGCTTTGTTCGCCATAAGTTGGCAGGGTATGCTCAGACGTGAGTCCCTTGCTCACTTTGTCACTGGATTTAGGCAAGCTTGGCTGAAGACGGCTGTAATGCCAGAAACCGGTCCTAGGAAGCTTGTTTCCGGTCCAGGAAAGGCATGGCTTGGCAGTTCGGGCTGGACTATTCCCATGAGGCACAGGGTCAGACTGATTTGCATATGGCCATGTCTGAACTGGGGTGGCAGAGTGGGCTAAGGAACGGTGATGCATTAAACTGAGATCTGTTGACTGGGTGTGAGTCTTTGATTGGTTCAGATGCTCTGTTCAACACCACCCCCTTTTGTAACGCTTTGTTCGCCATTGGTTGGCAGGGTATGCTCAGACGTGAGTCCCTTGCTCACTTTGTCACTGGATTCAAGAAAGCCTGGCTGAAAACGGCTGTAATGCCAGGAACCGGTCCTAGTAAGCGTGTTTCCGGTCCAGGAAAGGCATGGCTTGGCAGTTCGGGCTGGACTGTTCCCATGAGGCACAGGGTCAGACTGATTTGCTTATAGCAATGTTTGAAGTTGGATGGCAGAGTGGGCTAAAGAACAGTGATGGATTAAACCGAGATCTGTTGACTGGGTGTGAGTGTTTGATTGGTTCAGATGCTTTGTCCATCACCACCCCCTTTTGTAAGTCTTAATTCGCCATAAGTTGGCACGGTATGCTCAGACATGAGTCCCATGCTCACTTTGTCACTGGATTCAAGCAAGCCTGGCTGAAACTTGCTGTAATGCCAGAAACCGTTACTAGGAAGCTTGTTTCCGCTCCAGGGAAGGCATGGCTTTAGTAGTTCGGGCTGGACTGTTCCCATGAGGCACAGGGTCAGACTGATTTGCATAAGGCCATGTCTGAACTGGGGTGGCAGAGTGGGCTAAAGAACGGTGATGGGTTAAACCCAGATCTGTTGAGTGGGTGTGAGTGTTAGATTGGTTCAGATGCTCGGTCTATCACCGCCCCCTTTTGTAAGTCTTTGTACGCCATAAGTTGGCACGGTATGCTCAGACATGAGTCCCTTGCTCACTTTGTCACTGGATTCAAGCAAGCCTGGCTGAAGCCTGCTGTAATGCCAGAAACCGGTCCTAGGAAGCTTGTTTCCGGTCCAGGGATAGCATGGGTTGGCAGTTCGGGCTGGACTGTTTCCATGAGGCACAGGGAAAGACTGATTTGCATATGCGCATGTCTGAACTGGGGTGGCAGAGTCAACTAAAGAACGATGATGGATTAAACCCTGATCTGTTGACTGGGTGTGAGTCTTTGATTGGTTCAGATGCTCTGTTCATCACCACCCCCTTTTGTAAAGCTTTGTTCGCCATAAGTTGGCAGGGTAAGCTCAGACGTGAGTCCCTTGCTCACTTTGTCACTGGATTTAGGCAAGCCTGGCTGAAGACGGCTGTAATGCCAGAAACCGGTCCTAGGAAGCTTGTTTCCGGTCCAGGAAAGGCATGGCTTGGCAGTTTGGGCTGGACTGTTCCCATGAGGCACAGGGTCAGACTGATTTGCTTATGGCCATGTTTGAACTGGGATGGCAGAGTGGGCTAAAGAACAGTGATGGATTAAACCGAGATCTGTTGACTGGGTGTGAGTGTTTGATTGGTTCAGATGCTCTGTCCAACACCACCCCCTTTTGTAAGTCTTTGTTCACCATAAGTTGTCACGGTATGCTCAGACATGAGTCCCTTGCTCACTTTGTCACTGGATTCAAGCAAGCCTGGCTGAAACCTGCTGTAATGCCAGAAACCGGTCCTAGGAAGCTTGTTTCCGCTCCAGGGAAGGCATGGCTTTAGTATTGCGGGCTGGACTGTTCCCTTGAGGCACAGGTAATGGATTTAACCCGGATCTGTTGACTGGGTGTGAGTGTTTGATTGTTTCAGATGCTCCGTCCATCACCACCCCTTTTTGAAACGCTTTGTTCGCCATATGTTAGCAGGGTATTATCAGACGTGAGTCCCTTGCTCACTTTGTCATTTGATTCAAGCAAGCTTGACTGAAGACGGCTGTAATGCCACAAACCGGTCCTAGGAAGCTTGTTTCCGTTCCACGGAAGGCATGGCTTGGCAGTTCGTGCTGGAATGTTCCCCTGAGGCACAGGGTCAGACAATTTGCATATGGCCGTGTCTAAACTGGGGTGGCAGAGTGGGCTAAAGAACGGTGATGGATTAAACCCAGATCTGTTGACTGGGTGTGAGTGTTTGATTGGTTCAGATGCTCCGTCCATCACCTCCCTTTTGTAACGCTTTGTTCGCCATAAGTTGGCAGGGTATGCTCAGACATGAATGAGTCCCTTGCTCATTTTGTCACTGGATTCCAGCAAGCCTAGCTGAAGACTGCTGTAATGCCAGAAACCGGTCCTAGGAAGCTTGTTCCCTGTCCACGGAAGGCATGGCTTGGCAGTTCGGGCTGGACTGCTCCCATGAGTCACAGGGTCAGACTGATTTGCATATGGCCATGTCTGAACTGGGGTGGCAGAGTAGGCTAAAGAACGGTGATTGATTAAACCCAGATCTGTTGACTGGGTGTGAGTGTTTGATTGG
The DNA here is from genome assembly GCF_964263255.1 of Lissotriton vulgaris. Classification (NCBI taxonomy): domain Eukaryota; kingdom Metazoa; phylum Chordata; class Amphibia; order Caudata; family Salamandridae; genus Lissotriton; species Lissotriton vulgaris. Next base: position 265,375,056 of record NC_141696.1, read on the forward strand.
TTCAGATGGTCTGTCCCTCATAACCCCCTTTTGTTACGCTTTGGTTGGCATAAGTTGTCAGGGTATGCTCAGACGTGAGTTCCTTGCTCACTGTGTCACTGGATTCAAGCAAGCCTGGCTGAAGACAGATGTAATGCCAATAACCTGTCCTAGGAAGCTTGTTTTCGGTCCGGGGAAGGCATGGCTTGGCAGTTCCGGCTGGACTGTTCCCATCATGCACAGCGTCGGAGTGATTTGAATATGGCCATGTCTGAACTGGGATGGCAGAGTGGGCTAAAGAACTGTGATGGATTAAACCGAGATCTGTTGACTGGGTGTGAGTGTTTGATTGGTTCAGATGCTTTGTCCATCACCACCCCCTTTTGTAAGTCTTAATTCGCCATAAGTTGGCACGGTATGCTCGAACATGAGTCCCATGCTCACTTTGTCACTGGATTCAAGCAAGCCTGGCTGAAGCCTGCTGTAATGCCAGAAACCGTTACTAGGAAGCTTGTTTCCGCTCCAGGGAAGGCATGGCTTTAGTAGTTCGGGCTGGACTGTTCCCATGAGGCACAGGGTCAGACTGATTTGCATATGGCCATGTCTGAACTGGGGTGGCAGAGTGGGCTAAAGAACGGTGATGGGTTAAACCCAGATCTGTTGAGTGGGTGTGAGTGTTAGATTGGTTCAGATGCTCGGTCTATCACCGCCCCCTTTTGTAAGTCTTTGTTCGCCATAAGTTGGCACGGTATGCTCAGACATGAGTCCCTTGCTCACTTTGTCACTGGATTCAAGCAAGCCTGCCAGAAAACGGTCCTAGGAAGCTTGTTTCCGGTCCAGGGATAGCATGGGTTGGCAGTTCGGGCTGGACTGTTTCCATGAGGCACAGGGTCAGACTGATTTGCATATGCCCATGTCTGAACTGGGGTGGCAGAGTCAACTAAAGAACGATGATGGATTAAACCCTGATCTGTTGACTGGGCGTGAGTCTTTGATTGGTTCAAATGCTCTGTTCATCACCACCCCCTTTTGTAAAGCTTTGTTCGCCATAAGTTGGCAGGGTAAGCTCAGACGTGAGTCCCTTGCTCACTTTGTCACTGGATTTAGGCAAGCCTGGCTGAAGACGGCTGTAATGCCAGAAACCGGTCCTATGAAGCTTGTTTCCGGTCCAGGAAAGGCATGGCTTGGCAGTTCGGGCTGGACTGTTCCCATGAGGCACAGGGTCAGACTGATTTGCTTATGGCCATGTTTGAACTGGGATGGCAGAGTGGGCTAAAGAACAGTGATGGATTAAACCAAGATCTGTTGACTGGGTGTGAGTGTTTGATTGGTTCAGATGCTCTGTCCAACAAAACCCCCTTTTGTAAGTCTTTGTTCACCATAATTTGTCACGGTATGCTCAGACATGAGTCCCTTGCTCACTTTGTCACTGGATTCAAGCAAGCCTGGCTGAAACCTGCTGTAATGCCAGAAACCGGTCCTAGGAAGCTTGTTTCCGCTCCAGGGAAGGCATGGCTTTAGTATTGCGGGCTGGACTGTTCCATGAGGCACAGGTAATGGATTTAACCCAGATCTGTTGACTGGGTGTGAGTGTTTGATTGTTTCAGATGCTCCGTCCATCACCACCCCTTTTTGAAACTCTTTGTTCGCCATAAGTTAGCAGGGTATGCTCAGACGTGAGTCCCTTGCTCACTTTGTCACTGGATTCAAGCAAGCCTGACTGAAGACGGCTGTAATGCCACAAACCGGTCCTAGGAAGCTTGTTTCCGTTCCACGGAAGGCATGGCTTGGCAGTTCGTGCTGGACTGTTCCCCTGAGGCACAGGGTCAGACAATTTGCATATGGCCGTGTCTAAACTGGGGTGGCAGAGTGGGCTAAAGAAAGGTGATGGATTAAACCCAGATCTGTTGACTGGGTGTGAGTGTTTGATTGGTTCAGATGCTCCGTCCATCATCCCCCTTTTGTAACGCTTTGTTCGCCATAAGTTGGCAGGGTATGCTCAGACATGAGTCCCTTGCTCATTTTGTCACTGGATTCCAGCAAGCCTAGCTGAAGACTGCTGTAATACCAGGAACCGGTCCTAGGAAGCTTGTTTCCTGTCCACGGAAGGCATGGCTTGGCAGTTCGGGCTGGACTGCTCCCATGAGTCACAGGGTCAGACTGATTTGCATATGGCCATGTCTGAACTGGGGTGGCAGAGTAGGCTAAAGAACGGTGATTGATTAAACCCAGATCTGTTGGCTGGGTGTGAGTGTTTGATTGGTTCAGATGCTCTGTCCATCATCACCCCCTTTTGTTACGCTTTGGTTGGCATAAGTTGTCAGGGTATGCTCAGACGTGAGTTCCTTGCTCACTTTGTCACTGGATTCAAGCAAGCCTGGCTGAAGACAGATGTAATGCCAGTAACCTGTCCTAGGAAGCTTGTTTTCGGTCCAGGGAAGGCATGGCTTGGCAGTTCCGGCTGGACTGTTCCCATCATGCACAGCATCGGAGTGATTTGAATATGGCCATGTCTGAACTGGGATGGCAAAGTGGGCTAAAGAACTGTGATGGATTAAACCCAGATCTGTTGACTGGGTGTGAGTGTTTGATTGGTTCAGATGCTCCGTCCATCACCACTCCCTTTGGTAACGCTTTGTTCGCCATAAGTTGGAAGGGTATGCTCAGACGTGAGTCCCTTGCTCACTTTGTCACTGGATTCAAGCAATCCTGGCTGAAGACGTCTATAATGCCAGGAACTGGTCCTAGGAATCTTGTTTCCGGTCCAGGGAAGGCGTGGCTTGACAGTTCAGGCTGGACTGTTCCCATGAGGCACAGGGTCAGACTAATTTGCATATGGCAATGTCTGAACTGGGGTGGCAGAGTGGGCTATAGAACGGTGATGGATTAAACCCAGATCTGTTGATTGGATGTGAGTGTTTGATTGGTTCAGATGCTCCGTCCATCACCACCCCCTTTTGTAACGCTTTGTTCTCCATCAGTTAGCAGGGCATGCTCAGACGTGAGTCCCTTGCTCACTTTGTCACTGGATTCAAGCAAATCTAGCTGAAGATGGCTGTAATGCCTGAAACTCGTCCTAGGAAGCTTGTTTCCGGTCCAGAGATGGCTTGGCTTGGAAGTTCGGGTTGGACTTTTCCCATGAGGCACAGGGTCAGACCGATTTGCATATGGCCATGTCAAAACTGGGGTGGCAGAGTGGGCTAAAGAATGGTGATGGATTAAACCCAGATCTGTTGACTGGGTGTAAGTCTTTGATTGGTTCAGATGCTCTGTGCATCACCACCCCCTTTTGTAACGCTTTGTTCGCTATAAGTTGGCAGGGTATGCTCAGACATGAGTCCCTTGCTCACTTTGTCACTGGATTTAGGCAAGCCTGGCTGAAGACGGCTGTAATTTCAGAAACCAGTCCTAGGAAGCTTGGTTCCGGTCCAGGAAAGGCATGGCTTGGCAGTTCGGGTTGGACTGTTCCCATGAGACACAGGGTCAGACTGATTTGCATATGGCAATGTCTGAACTGGGGTGGCAGTGTGGGCTAAAGAAGGGTGATGATTAAACTCAGATCTGTTTACTGGGTGTGAGCTTTTGTTTTGGTTCCGATGCTCCGCTAATCACCACCCCCTTTTGTAACCCTTTGTTAGCTATAAGTTGGCAGGGTATGCTCAGACGTGAATCCCTTGCTAACTTTGTCACTGGATTCAAGCAAGCCTGGCTGAAGACTGCTGTAATGCCAGAAACCCGTCCTAGGAAGCTTGTTTCTGGTCCACGGAAGGCATGACTTGGCAGTTCGGGCTGGACTGTTCCCATGAGGCACAGGGTCAGAGTGATTTGCATAGGGCCATGTCTGAACTGGGGTGGCAGAGTGGGCTAAAGAAAAGTGATGGATTAAACCCAGATCTGTTGACTGGGTGTGAGTGTTTGTTTTGGTTCCGATGCTCCGTCAATCACCACCACCTTTTGTAACGCTTTGTTCGCCATAAGTTGACAGGGTATGCTCAGACATGAGTCCCTTGCTCACTTTGTCACTGGATTCAATCAAGCCTGGCTGAAGACGGCTGTAATGCCAGAAACCAGTCCTAGTAATCTTTTTTCCGGTCCAGGGAAGGTATGGCTTGGCAGTTCATGCTGGACTGATCCCATGAGGCACAGGGTCAGACTGATTTGCATATGGCCATGTCTGAACTTGGGTGGCAGAGTGGGCTAAGGAACGGTGATGGATTACACCCAGATCTGTTGACTGGGTGTGAGTGTTTGATTGGTTCAGATGCTCCGTCCATCACCACCCCCTTTTGTAATGCTTTGTTCGCCATAAGTTGGCAGGGTATGCTCAGACGTGAGTCCCTTGCTCACTTTGTCACTGGATTTAGGCAAGCCTGGCTGAAGACAGCTGTATTGCCAGAAACCGGTCCTAGGAAGCATGTTTCCGGTCCAGGGAAGGCATGGCTTGGCAGTTCGGGCTGGACTGTTCCCATGAGGCACAGGATCAGGCTTATTTGCATATGCCCATGTCTGAACTGGGGTGGCGTAGTTGGCTAAAGAACGGTGATGGATTAATCCCAGATATGTTGACTTGGTGTGAGTGTTTGATTGGTTTAGATGCTCTGTCCATCACCACCACTTTTTGTGGCGCTTTGTTCGCCATATGTTAGCAGTGTATGCTCAGACGTGAGTCCCTTGCTCACTTTGTCACTGGATTCAAGCAAGTGAGGTTCTTTGAAATCTGAACCTGTGTTTAAAATATCATTATTCTGCTATGATTTTGATATCTGAGAACCGAAAATGGCAAGTTTTATATGTGTGTGTATTTTCATCACGATACAATGATGAATGCAGAAGTTATTGACAAATTCATTGTGAGCCCACAGGTCTCCAGGTTGTGAGCAGCGTCCATTTCAGTTGTTGCCCTTTACATAGGCATATACATGAGCCAATGATTCTCAAAGGACACGTATCCCTTAGCTTGAGTTCTTCCTGACTCCCATTTGACCTGAACAGGCTGAATCTGCCTACGTGATGTTGGCCTCACCAAGCCAGTCCATGCCCTCTAGTCAATCTATATTAAAGATCTGAGCAACTTGTTGTGTACATTGGCCTGAGCAAGATTAGAAGGCCGAATACAGTAGCCATGCCTGTTTATGACCCACAAGCATCCCTTATCCTACATTTCTATCTTCCACACCTGGCTCTGTTTCTCTGCTTCTGGGCTTTTACAATGGGGAGGTGACCGTTTATATGATGGGGAGGAAACCAGTTCTATTGTGAGTTTCTCCGGCCTGCACAGGAAAATATGTGTAGTTTGACATATGTTCATGATGGAAGATGGGTTGGTCAGTTTGGGCAAGTAGAATGGAATTCATAATTATAGCCTGCTTTGTTATGGTACCATGGGAGCGACCTACAATGATGTGTTCCAAAGCAAGAATGTGAGCCTAGGGCCAAACTTTTTGTATAAAAAGCCTGCCTGAGAAAGCTCAGACAGGCTCCCTTTTTCAATTGTAAAACTACGGTTGGACGACGAAGCCTCATAATTAATTATAATAAAGATGTCTTTTAATTTTACAGATTGGCTGTCAATTCCTTTGCTGCTTTATTATGCAAACTGCTGGATAGATCCCTGGTGGGGAGAGTGAGTCATTTTCTACTTTTCCTCAAATGGCGCATCCAACTGTGGGCCTTATCATGGAGTGGTTATCTACAGGAGTGTTTTGTCAAAGGATGGAAAAACTACTGGGGAAGACAAGACAGAATTCTACCAAAAAGAGGTACTCTGGGCACAGGGTTTTCTGGGGGATTATCTGTCTCTGTGGCCCAGTATGTTTTTTGATTTTTCTGACTTAAAACTCTCCTAAAGATGTCACGCCTGACTAAGGAACCCAATCTTTTTTTTTGCTGTAAGTATTTTTTAACAGACTGTTAGTGCAGTGGGGAATTGACAGTTATAATTTGGACAAATATTTGTGTATATGCAAATTGCAATTTGTATAGGCAGTTAATGAAGAGATATTTTCTCCATCTGCTTTAGTGGAAGAATAAAAGTGGGTCGCTCCCAATTCTTTGTGGTTCTGAGTCCTTAGTTATTTATTGGTCGCAGAAATGTGACGCGGTCCTTAGTATTTATTGATACTCTTGGTTGCTTTTGTAGATTATCACTGGTTGCTTTTGTTAAGATAATCTTTGGTTTGGGTACCGGTACATTTGGTTCATTTGGTAGGCCTTTGGTTGCTGTGGTTCAGATTATCGCCGGTTGCTTTAGTTGGATAATCTTCCTCAGTATTGGTTCCTTAGTATTATTTGAACACTGCAGTATTCAAAAACCGTGGGTCACGTACATTTGCGTGTATATCGTTGGAGATAGCCCCATGAAGTTTGAAACCCGACTAGTGAGCGCAGATGCCTGGTCGCGGTATTTTGTTTTGTATTAGTACTGACTAGGTTGCAACAAAGGATTCCCGGTTGGAGGATTCGCGTCTGATACCTCCGGTTGGAACTCCAATTTATGAGCTCTCTCTAAAGGTCTGTGAGGCTGTCCCTTTTTCAGCCTTCTGGAAATCTGTTGTAGAATTAAAAAAAAAAAAAATAGGAACAAAAACGTTTTTGTTGTAAATATGGTTTACAACTAGTATTGGCAGGTTATTTTTGAACACAGTCTGTAGGCTGTTCCTTGTTCCTGTCCTAAGTGTTGACCTATGGGTTAAAATGTGTGTTTAAATGTCTATGTTGTTTGTGGGTTTTGTTGTAAATTGCGACGGCGCTATGTACACGAAATGGTTAGAACGCGCTGTTTTGTGTGTCCTGAGTGTTTGACCCCCCTTCTGTTTTATGTCTGAAATGAGCTCAATGTGGGTGGTTCACATTTAATGGATATAAATGAAGCCCTAGACAAAAAACGAAATTACATTTTTCTGCAAAAATAAATTAATGTACAGCATTTTCACTTAAATGCACTGTGTTAGATGTTCACAGGCAAACGTTTTTAGCTACAGTATATTTGATAGGAATGTTTCTTCAGCCAGCACTTTTTGCAGTTAAACACGGGTCGAATTTTGCATGAAGGCCCTTTTACATAAAAGAGGCCCAAAAAGTGACGCAGAATGTGACGCTTTTTAAGTTAGGTATATGCGCTCAGGTTTGTTAGTTAATGCATCTAAATAAGAGGCAAGGGATGTAGTGAACATTTTATATGTAGAACAGTCACAAATAGCAATAATTAGGTTTCATTAGGAGAAAATAATTATTAATTATGAAAAATAATTATTAAAAACAAAGTGCTACAAAAATCGTTTTTTAATATTTGTGAAGCTTAACACTCATACTATGACCCCCTAGCATTAAAATGTTTGATTTAAGTTATGTTGTACCACGAAAATGACCAAACACTTCTGTGCGTAATTTCCCTTACCCTAGGCGCAAACAAGCTCATTTCTATAAGGTATAACTTAGTATTTTAACATGTATGACTCATAAATTAGGTAGTAGGCATTCTAGTAATACCCATTATGCAATAAAATTATAGGATATTTATCTCTTAGTATCTAGAATACCAAAGTCGATTTTCAGATAAATAGACTGTTTTAAATGGTTTCAGGGCCCCTTTTTAAAGTGTCTCTTTAGTAAATACATACATTTAGATCTTAATATATATGTTTGCAGGTTGTGCCTTCTTATGATTCAGCGAGTCAATGTGTCATAGAATTACAAGAAGCTTTTATTCTGAAAAGACTAGTATGTGTGTTATTAGGTTTGGTGATTTATTCAGTAAATCTAGGTTAATAATATAAGAGTAGGGAGATGAATTTTAGCGCGGAAAAAAGAGAGAGAAATTATTGTTTTAAATATAGTGAAATATTGCAGATGAATTTTAGCGCGGAAAAAAAAGAGAGAGAAATTATTGTTTTAAATATAGTGAAATATTGCAAGTTATGTGGAAGTGGTTAAACCTACTGGCCTTGTCAGCTTCAGTTACCACGAGCAGGGGACGGGCAGGGGTTGAGAAACCTGTAGAACCTGTTCCAGCAGCGCGGCCGAGATGTTATCTTGTAAGGCTGTCTTGTTGACATTTGTGACCTTTTAATTAGGGCCTCGCCTGTGGAATGCAGCATGACATGGTTAAACATGCATCTGATGCCAACTTCAGCTGCCTCTTTGTATTTAAATACCTGCCCCTGCCACGGTCCTGACCTGAGGTCACTTGAATAGCCTGACTTGCTCCGATAAATTTAATTCCTGCTCATGTTTATAACTTAAAAGTATCTTCTTAGAGCGTTACAAATCTGACATTAGCTGGGATAGGATTTTCGTTTTTGGGAACTAAAATGAGCCAAGGATGCAGGGCCATGTACAGCAAATGATGATTGCATTTTAGCCAAAGAATAAATAATAGCTCCAGCTTGTTCCTACAAAACGCTTGTTGTTCGGTAAATTATGTCATCAACACATTTATCTCAAATTAGAAATACGGCAGGGCTGACACAGCATTGCATCCCGCTAATAATAATAAAAGGAACACTATTTAATTTGTAAAACTGCAGCCTCATTTGTCAGTACCCTGAAGGATTGTAGAGCCCACACTTGGTTTGCATAGCTCCCAGTTGCTTTCAAAATGCTGCACACAAGCGCTTTATATGAGATGTAGTTGATTGTATATGATTTAAATCTGTAACCTTCATTCATTGCAGGCTGGCTTGTTCTCATTTGCCGCATTCACATTACATCTGTGTTAAAAGCGCACATCTGAGATAATAAACACATAGGAAAGGTATTCCTCATGCAAAATTGTAGCACCTGCACTTCATGTCTTACAAATTAAGCACTGTGTAAAATGAGGGAACATGATTTAAAAAGGGCAAATGCAAAAGTGATTTCTTTGAAAAAAAAAAATATCAAACATTCTGCTAAATGATCTGTAGAACTGGTATATGCGTGTCTCCATGCTAGGAACTAATTTTTTTTAGTTAAGTTTATTTGACAAAAAGAAAAACAAAGTGTTACATTGAGTTTTAGATAGGCAATAAGTAGAAGCCCTTCCCCAAAATTCTGCAACTTAAAGGCCTTAGGCCTGAGTGAGAATGGGCGTTTTTGCAAGGTACATGGAGAAAAAGTTACAGGTAAATAATGAAAAGTTTTTTGTATGTCACATGGTGTCATGTTTTGCAGTCTGATAAAAAGGGTTATAATTGATGTTGTATTATGAGAAATGTGTGTGTTGTGTATCTTTTCTGCTTCTTCCTACAGATAATTCATGGATTAATTCACAAGACACGTGAGTTGGCTGGTTGAAGAGAAATGTTTTTTTTTGCATTATTTCTTTAAGAAAAAAATGTGTGTGTTTATGTTTTCATTTGTACATTTGGCCCACTGAAACGCATTATTTGATACAGCGACATTACATTTGACTGCAGAGTATCAATTACCTGATGCCCTGCTGTCAAAAAGGAGGGTATAGGATTTTAGACTTGACAATTAAGATTGGGCTGCAGGTTTATAGTGTAAAGTACATATGCCATAATATTGTGCATGACCGCTTATTCATATATGCTGTTTGTTTGTCTGGGCTGTTTTTCTTTGTGTTTTATATACAGCAAGTATATCTGATGGCCTGATATATGTATTTTTTTTTAAAAAATTGTGTGTATGTTCTGTTCTATGGTGCTACTTTGAATTACAAGTTCCCCTGTGTTGTGAAAAACACATATGACGATATGTGTTGTTTCACAATAAATTGGATGAATATTGTATTAAGATAAATTTCACAGATATGGACCTCATACTGTGAGCGAGTAAGGCAGCAGTTTTTCCAGTGCATGCCTAAATTTGGCTGTAATGATATTTAAGAAAACTAAAATGATATACTGGATCAAAGTGTGCCACGCGTTCTTAGTCACTTACTGCCTTTTTTCCTTAAGGACAGGCAGCTCTGCATTTATGTATCCTTGATTGGGCCTAAGGATGGAATTATAGATCCGTGACTAAAGGTGGCCTAATTTCGATATCACATTTTTTTGATCGCATTTTTGATTCCTGAATAAGCCTATGGATTCATTTTTTTCCCTGAAGAGACAACTGAACATTAGTTAGAATTACCGTGTAGGGTATAGATTGTCAGCGGTAGAGTTAAATTTCTGTAACATTGGTCTTTCCTGTATCCCCGTGCTCTTGGTGCTGTGTCACATGCCTTAGGCCACCCAAGCAAACTCTTGTCCTTCCTATAGATTTTTCTTTTTGCTTCTTACCTGACCAATGTTGCATCATGTTTAGTTATTGAAGATTTTAGTTGTGTCCTACTCCCATTTTCCCTTCTCCATCTTCCTTTCACCAGTCAACCCATTTATTATTATGGGTGTAATGTTCATGTTCACACTTCTAGACTGCAGTGATGTAGTAGGAACCCCTTATGCCACATACATTCCCTCTTGATTGATGAGACTAGTTTTCAAGAATTTTCTTTAGGCCCACTTCAAATGCCTTTTGAGACTGACTGTCAGGATAGTGTTAGCCTGGTTAATTGACCCAATACAAGTTTTCCATCTCAATAGGAGACTTTCCATCTCAATAGGAGATATCTCAAGTTTACATTCTTTTTAGTACGACATATTTTTAATGTCTATTTTTGATTTTTCAGTTCTCTTCTGTTTCTGCTGTTTCAATTTTTTTATAAGATGTGTTCTAATCATGCAGATACCAGGACTCTCTAGTTCTTGTCCTCTTGTCTGCACAGTTGATCATTAGCCTTTGTATTACATAGCGCATTTGATGCACATTGTTTAAAGAAGGGACTTCTTCATGTCCTTGATGTGTATTATGTCATTTCTCTTTTTGAGATGTTCTAATTAAGGAGTTTAGGAACACCTAGGCTTCATCATTAAGGAGAATATGTATTTACCCCATTAAATAATGTATCCCATTAGATAATGCCACTGTGTGAGGGCATCCATTTAGGTTCCCATGACGAATTGCCACTCCTTTGCAGATTGCAGGCCACTTGCTTGCAGCCCTCTTGTCAAGAAGCCAACCCATGAACTGTTTTTATATCTGACTTGAAGGAAACTAACAATTGTGTTACACTTCCTATATCACTAGGTTCTGCGGGAATCTTCCAGAGTCAAAAAGGAAGAATGTTACCCTGCAGACCGGTGATCAAGAAAAAGCCTGGTCCCCATCAGTAAACATGGCAGACGACTACAGACTTCTTGGCCCTGCAATTCCTGACAGCAATCAGCAGCATGAACAGCAATCAGCAGCGGAACAGCAATCAGCAGCGTGACAGCAATCAGCAGCGTGAACAGCAATCAGCAGCGTGAACAGCAATCAGCAGCGTGGGCAGCGGTCATCAGCATGGACAGCGATCATCAGCGTGCCTCCAGTGGTACCTCCTAAGCAAGCCATTTGTTTCATCAGAAGGCGTTGTAAAAAGAAAAGAAAAAAAGGAGCTGATTTTCTGTTTTGCCTCAGAAGTTCAGTACAAAGATGCGAAGGATCCCTGCTTTTGATGGCAGGACTGTCTTCCACTTTGTGCAATTTGTTCAAACTGTCATGTGCTTGAACCTCTGGCAGCGCGCGGCCCCCTGACCCCCTTGGCCTGAGTTTTTGGCCTTTCCCCACACACACCTCTTTCCCTTTGCTCCAGCGGAAAGGCAGTGCACCTGAGAATATGAGTTTGGAAAAAGGCACTACATTCCGGTGCCCATGAGAAGAGCAGCTTGATCGTCCTCTGACACTAAATGATGAGTGTTGGAGTCGGAAAGGAGCTACTGATCTTGAGAGGGTGTTTTCTCAGTGGTGCTTGTTTCTGCACGAGATGTTTTGTGCCCTTGATCAATGAAGAGCACATTTCCTGAGGTGTCACAGAGAAGAGACACTGGTGCATTTGTTTTAAGACATTGAGACTTTGAATGAACTGTGGGTGTTCCAGGAGGGCACTCCTACTGAGCATGAAAAGGCCTGGATCGAGAGGCCCAACGCGGAAGAAGATGATGGAAAGCGGATTTGATGGACAATAGAAGCCTTCCAAGAGGCTTATAACGGATTTTGGACACAGCTGCTAATATAGACTGAGTAATTGCCTATGTAAGGGCAAAAGGGGCGTCTGAGGTTCTTTGAAATCTGAACCTGTGTTTAAAATATCATTATTCTGCTATGAGTTTGATATCTGAGAACCGAAAATGGCAAGTTTTATATGTGTGTGTATTTTCATCACGATACAATGATGAATGCAGAAGTTATTGACAAATTCATTGTGAGCCCACAGGTCTCCAGCTTGTGAGCAGCGTCCATTTTAGTTGTTGCCCTTTACATAGGCATATACATGAGCCAATGATTCTTAAAGGACACGTATCCCTTAGCTTCAGTTCTTCCTGACTCCCATTTGACCTGAACAGGCTGAATATGCCTACGTGATGTTGGCCTCACCAAACCAGTCCATGCCCTCTAGTCAATCTATATTAAAGATCTGAGCAACTTGTTGTGTACATTGGCCTGAGCAAGATTAGAAGGCCGAATACAGTAGCCATGCCTGTTTATGACCCACAAGCATCCCTTATCCTACATTTCTATCTTCCACACCTGGCTCTGTTTCTCTGCTTCTGGGCTTTTACAATGGGGAGGTGACCGTTTATATGATGGGGAGGAAACCAGTTCTATTGTGAGTTTCTCCGGCCTGCACAGGAAAATATGTGTAGTTTGACATATGTTCATGATGGAAGATGGGTTGGTCAGTTTGGGCAAGTAGAATGGAATTCATAATTATAGCCTGCTTTGTTATGGTACCATGGGAGCGACCTACAATGATGTGTTCCAAAGCAAGAATGTGAGCCTAGGGCCAAACTTTTTGTATAAAAAGCCTGCCTGAGAAAGCTCAGACAGGCTCCCTTTTTCAATTGTAAAACTACGGTTGGACGACGAAGCCTCATAATTAATTATAATAAAGATGTCTTTTAATTTTACAGATTGGCTGTCAATTCCTTTGCTGCTTTATTATGCAAACTGCTGGATAGATCCCTGGTGGGGAGAGTGAGTCATTTTCTACTTTTCCTCACAAGCCTGACAGAAGACGGCTGTAATTCCAGAAACCGGTCCTAAGAAGCTTGTTTCCGGTCCAGGGAAGGCATGGCTTGGCAGTTCGGGTTGCACTTTTCCCATGATGCACAGAGTCAGACTGATTTGCATATGGCCATGTCTGACCTGTGGTGGCCGAGTGGGCTAAAGAACGGTGATGGATTAAACTCAGATCTGTTGACTGGGTGTGAGTGTTTGATTGGTTCAGATGCTCCGTCCATTACCCCCCTTTTGTAACGCTTTGTTCGCCATAAGTTGGCAGGGTATGCTCAGACATGAGTCCCTTGCTCACCTTGTCACTGGATTCCAGCAAGCCTGGCTGAAGACTGCTGTAATGCCAAAAACCGGTCCTAGGAAGCTTGTTTCCGGTCCAGGGAAGGCATGGGTTGGCCGTTCGGGCTGGACTGTTCCCATGAGGCGCAGGGTCAGACTGATTTGCATATAGCCATGTCTGAACTGGGGTGGCAGAGTGGGCTAAAGAACGGTGATTGATTAAACCCAGATCTGTTGACTGGGTGTGAGTGTTTGATTGGTTCAGATGCTCTGTCCATCATCACCCCCTTTTGTTGCTCTTTGGTTGGCATAAGTTGTCAGGGTATGCTCAGACATGAGTTCATTACTCACTTTGTCACTGGATTCAAGCAAGCCTGGCTGAAGACATATGTAATGCCAGAAACCGGTCCTAGGAAGCTTGTTTCCGGTCCAGGGAAGGCATGGCTTGGCAGTTCGGGGTGGACTGTTCCCATGAGGCACAGGGTAAGACTGATTTGCATATGGCCATGTCTGACCTGTGGTGGCAGAGTGGGCTAAAGAACGGTGATGGATTAAACCCAGATCTGTTGACTGGGTGTGAGTGTTTGATTGGTTCAGATGCTCCGTCCATCACTCCCCCTTTTGTAACGCTTTGTTCGCCATAAGTTGGCAGGGTATGCTCAGACATGAGTCCCTTGCTCACTTTGTCACTGGATTCCAGCAAGCCTGGCTGAAAACTGCTGTAATGCCAGAAACCGGTCATAGGAAGCTTGTTTCCATTCCACAGAAGGCATGGCTTGGCAGTTCGGGCTGGACTTTTGCCCTGAGGCACAGGGTCAGACTGATTTGCATATGGCCGTGTCTAAACTGGGGTGGCAGCGTGGGCTAAAGAACGGTGATGGATTAAACCCAGTTCTGTTGCCTGGTTGTGAGTGTTTGATTGGTTCAGATGCTCCGTCCATCACCACCCCCTTTTGTAATGCTTTGTTCGCCATAAGTTAGCAGGGTGTGCTCAGACATGAGTCCCTTGCTCACTTTGTCACTGGGTTCAAGCAAATCTGGCCGAAGACTGCTGTAATGCCAGAAACCGGTCCTAGAAAGCTTGTTTCCGGTCCAGGGAAGGCATGGCTTGGCAGTTCGGGCTGGACTGTTCCCATGAGGCACAGGGTCAGACTGATTTGCATATGGCCATGTCAGAACTGGGGTGGCAGAGTGGGATAAATAACGGTGATGGATTAAACCCAGATCTGTTGACTGGGTGTGAGTGTTTGATTGGTTCAGATGCTCCGTCCATCTTCACCCCCATTTGTAACGCTTTGTTCGCCATAAGTTGGCAGGGTATGCTCAGACGTGAGTCCCTTGCTCACTTTGTCACTGGATTCAAGCAAGCCTGGCTGAAGACGGCTGTAATGCCAGAAACAGGTCCTAGGAACCTTGTTTCCGGTCCAGGGAAGGCATGGCTTGGCAGTTCGGGCTGCACTGTTCCCATGAGGCACAGGGTAAGACTGATTTGCATTTGGCCATGTTTGACCTGTGGTGGCAGAGTGGGCTAAAGAACGGTGATGGATTAAACCCAGATCTGTTGACTGGATGTGAGTGTTTGATTGGTTCAGATGCTCCGTCCATCACCCCCCCTTTTGTAACGCTTTGTTCGCCATAAGTTGGCAGGGTATGCTCAGACATGAGTCCCTTGCTCACTTTGTCACTGGATTCCAGCAAGCCTGGCTGAAAACTGCTGTAATGCCAGAAACCGGTCCTAGGAAGCTTGTTTCCTGTCCACGGAAGGCATGGCTTGGCAGTTCGGGCTGGACTGCTCCCATGAGGCACAGGGTCAGACTGATTTGCATATGGCCATGTCTGAACTGGGGTGGCAGAGTAGGCTAAAGAACGGTGATTGATTAAACCCAGATCTGTTGACTGGGTGTGAGTGTTTGATTGGTTCAGATACTCTGTCCATCATCACCCCCTTTTGTTACGCTTTGGTTGGCATAAGTTGTCAGGGTATGCTCAGACGTGAGTTCCTTGCTCACTTTGTCACTGGATTCAAGCAAGCCTGGCTGAAGACAGATGTAATGCCAGAAACCGGTCCTAGGAAGCTTGTTTCCGGTCCAGGGAAGGCATGGCTTGGCAGTTCCGGCTGGACTGTTCCCATGAGGCACTGCGTCAGAGTGATTTGCATATGGCCATGTCTGAACTGGGATGGCAGAGTGGGCTAATGAACGGTGATAGATTAAACCCAGATCCGTTGACTGGGTGTGAGTCTTTTATTGGTTCAGATGCTCTGTTCAACACCACCCCCTTTTGTAACGCTTTGTTCGCCATAAGTTGGCAGGGTATGCTCAGACGTGAGTCCCTTGCTCACTTTGTCACTGGATTTAGGCAAGCTTGGCTGAAGACGGCTGTAATGCCAGAAACCGGTCCTAGGAAGCTTGTTTCCGGTCCAGGAAAGGCATGGCTTGGCAGTTCGGGCTGGACTGTTCCCATGATGCACAGGGTCAGACTTATTTGCATATGGCCATGTCTGAACTGGGGTGGCAGAGTGGGCTAAGGAACGGTGATGCATTAAACCGAGATCTGTTGACTGGGTGTGAGTCTTTGATTGGTTCAGATGCTCTGTTCAACACAAACCCCCTTTTGTAACGCTTTGTTCGCCATAAGTTGGCAGGGTATGCTCAGACATGAGTCCCATGCTCACTTTGTCACTGGATTCAAGCAAGCCTGGCTGAAGCCTGCTGTATTGCCAGAAACCGTTACTAGGAAGCTTGTTTCCGCTCCAGGGAAGGCATGGCTTTAGTAGTTCGGGCTGGACTGTTCCCATGAGGCACAGGGTCAGACTGATTTGCATATGGCCATGTCTGAACTGGGGTGGCAGAGTGGGCTAAAGAACGGTGATGGGTTAAACCCAGATCTGTTGAGTGGGTGTGAGTGTTAGATTGGTTCAGATGCTTGGTCTATCACCGCCCCCTTTTGTAAGTCTTTGTTCGCCATAAGTTGGCACGGTATGCTCAGACATGAGTCCCTTGCTCACTTTGTCACTGGATTCAAGCAAGCCTGGCTGAAGCCTGCTGTAATGCCAGAAATTGGTCCTAGGAAGCTTGTTTCCGTTCCAGGGATAGCATGGGTTGGCAGTTCTGGCTGGACTGTTTCCATGAGGCACAGGGTCAGACTGATTTGCATATGCCCATGTCTGAACTGGGGTGGCAGAGTCAACTAAAGAACGATGATGGATTAAAACCTGATCTGTTGACTGGGTGTGAGTCTTTGATTGGTTCAGATGCTCTGTTCATCACCGCCCCCTTTTGTAAAGCATTGTTCGCCATAAGTTGGCAGGGTAAGCTCAGACGTGAGTCCCTTGCTCACTTTGTCACTGGATTTAGGCAAGCCTGGCTGAAGACGGCTGTAATGCCAGAAACCGGTCCTAGGAAGCTTGTTTCCGGTCCAGGAAAGGCATGGCTTAGCAGTTCGGGCTGGACTGTTCCCATGAGGCACAGGGTCAGACTGATTTGCTTATGGCCATGTTTGAACTGGGATGGCAGAGTGGGCTAAAGAACAGTGATGGATTAAACCGAGATCTGTTGACTGGGTGTGAGTGTTTTATTGGTTCAGATGCTCTGTCCAATACCACCCCCTTTTGTAAGTCTTTGTTCACCATAAGTTGTCACGGTATGCTCAGACATGAGTCCCTTGCTCACTTTGTCACTGGATTCAAGCAAGCCTGGCTGAAACCTGCTGTAATGCCAGAAACCGGTCCTAGGAAGCTTGTTTCCGCTCCAGGGAAGGCATGGCTTTAGTATTGCGGGCTGGACTGTTCCCATGAGGCACAGGTAATGGATTTAACCCAGATCTGTTGACTGGGTGTGAGTGTTTGATTGTTTCAGATGCTCCGTCCATCACCACCCCTTTTTGAAACGCTTTGTTCGCCATAAGTTAGCAGGGTATGCTCAGACGTGAGTCCCTTGCTCACTTTGTCACTGGATTCAAGCAAGCCTGACTGAAGACGGCTGTAATGCCACAAACCGGTACTAGGAAGCTTGTTTCCGTTCCACAGAAGGCATGGCTTGGCAGTTCGTGCTGGACTGTTCCCCTGAGGCACAGGGTCAGACAATTTGCATATGGCCGTGTCTAAACTGGGGTGGCAGAGTGGGCTAAAGAACGGTGATGGATTAAACCCAGATCTGTTGACTGGGTGTGAGTGTTTGATTGGTTCAGATGCTCAGTCCATCACCCCCCTTTTGTAACGCTTTGTTCGCCATAAGTTGGCAGGGTATGCTCAGACATGAGTCCCTTGCTCATTTTATCACTGGATTCCAGCAAGCCTAGCTGAAGACTGCTGTAATGCCAGAAACCGGTCCTAGGAAGCTTGTTTCCTGTCCTCGGAAGGCATGGCTTGGCAGTTCGGGCTGGACTGCTCCCATGAGTCACAGGGTCAGACTGATTTGCATATGGCCATGTCTGAACTGGGGTGGCAGAGTAGGCTAAAGAACGGTGATTGATTAAACCCAGATCTGTTGACTGGGTGTGAGTGTTTGATTGGTTCAGATGCTCTGTCCATCATCACCCCCTTTTGTTACGCTTTGGTTGGCATTAGTTGTCAGGGTATGCTCAGACGTGAGTTCCTTGCTCACTTTGTCACTGGATTCAAGCAAGCCTGGCTGAAGACAGATGTAATGCCAGTAACCTGTCCTAGGAAGCTTGTTTTCGGTCCAGGGAAGGCATTGCTTGGCAGTTCCGGCTGAACTGTTCCCATCATGCACAGCGTCGGAGTGATTTGAATATGGCTATGTCTGAACTGGGATGGCAGAGTGGGCTAAAGAACTGTGATGGATTAAACCCAGATCTGTTGACTGGGTGTGAGTGTTTGATTGGTTCAGATGCTCCGTCCATCACCACTCCCTTTGGTAACGCTTTGTTCACCATAAGTTGGCAGGGTATGCTCAGACGTGAGTCCCTTGCTCACTTTGTCACTGGATTCAAGCAATCCTGGCTGAAGACGGCTATAATGCCAGGAACTGGTCCTAGGAATCTTGTTTCCAGTCCAGGGAAGGCGTGGCTTGACAGTTCAGGCCTGGACTGCTCCCATGAGGCACAGGGTCAGACTGATTTGCATATGGCCATGTCTGAACTGGGGTGGCAGAGTGGGCTAAAGAACGGTGATTGATTAAACCCAGATCTGTTGACTGGGTGTGAGTGTTAGATTGGTTCAGATGCTCTGTCCATCATCACCCCCTTTTGTTACGCTTTGGTTGGCATAAGTTGTCAGGGTATGCTCAGACGTGAGTCCCCTGCTCACTTTGTCACTGGATTAAAGCAAGCCTGACTGAAGACGGCTGTAATGCCAGAAACCAGTCCTAAGAAGCTTGTTTCCGGTCCACGGAGGTCATGGCTTGGCAGTTCGGGCTGGACTGCTCCCATGACGCACAGGGTCAGACAGATTTACATATGGCCATGTCTGAACTGGGGTGGCATAGTTGGCTAAAGAACGGTGATGGATTAAACCCAGATATGTTGACTGGGTGTGAGTGTTTGATTGGTTTAGATGCTCAGTCCATCACCACCACTTTTTGTGACGCTTTAATCTCCATAAGTTAGCAGAGTATGCACAGACGTGAGTCCCTTGCTCACTTTGTCACTGGATTCAAGCAAGCCTGACTGAAGACGGCTGTAATGGCAGAAACGGGTCCTAGGAAGCTTGTTTCCGGTCCACGGAAGGCATGGCTTGGCAGTTCGGGCTGGACTGCTCCCATGAGGCACAGGGTCAGATTGATTTGCATATGGCCATGTCTGAACTGGGGTGGCAGAGTGGGCTAAAGAACGGTGATTGATTAAACCCAGATCTGTTGACTGGGTGTGAGTGTTTGATTGGTTCAGATGCTCTGTCCATCATCACCCCCTTTTGTTACGCTTTGGTTGGCATAAGTTGTCAGGGTATGCTCAGACTTGAGTTCCTTGCTTGAGGTTCCGTGACAATTGTAAGTGGTGCTTTCGACTCGCATGAATATGGTCGAGTCTGGTATCTATGAACCGCAAATGACGAGTTTAGTAAGTGTGCGCAGTTTCGCTGTGCTAACTTAAACCGTTCGTTTGTTACGTGGGTTTTTCATCTGTACCCACGGGTTCCATCTTAGATACGGCATCCATTTTGTCTCTTGCCCTCAAGTAGCCAGCGAACGGACGCTGTCCGCTTCGCGACCCTGGGACTCCCAAGATATTTGCGGAAGACACATGTTCTTTGTAAGTGTCTTTACGAGGGGGATGCTACTGTAAGGCAGATGGCGCCGCTCGAGGCTCATCTTGCCGCACGGACTTATTGTCTCAGCCGTGCATCTCATTAGGCACGTCCCTTTGATGCCTGTATCTCGTGTTTCCCGTTACCTCCCTTTTTACACCCTTTCCAATCTCCCCACTGTCTCCGTCTTCCTCTGCACCTGTCTTCATTCCTATTTCGATCTACTTTACTGCCGATTGGAATTTGCTAATGGTGGGAATATGGTTTTTACAGTTGGGAACCGCCAAATGTTTCCGCACTCATGTTCCGGACCTCATGTGTTTTAAAGTGACCAAAGCGACCCCTCTGGGGGTTAATTGTGGGAACTGGGTTATAAACTTTTGTGTTCAATGTTACCCTATGGGTAAAAACTGTATAAAAGGAGCGATCCACAGAACCAATTTGAAGCAGTCTCCCCAAGTTGCACGCTGTGTACTTGTCGTGATCTCTGTGTTCCCTGCAGCAAATAAACCTTGAATCTTTGACGTCAGAGGAAGTGTCCCGTGTCTCTGTGACTTGTACGCCGGAGCAGGTTACCCACGAAGGTTTCAGGTGTTGTGCCCTGGCACCGCTGGGTCCAAAAGAACCCAGTCCTTCAGTTGGCGCCCAACGTGGGGCTGCATCAGTGGTACCGGTCCAAGCCCGACGATCGTGAGGAACTTCGTGTGAAATCTCCGAGGGAAGGTGCACTCCGCTTCATCGATCCTGTTGTCGAAATAAGTGGCCCGAAGACTTTTCCCGCGAAGATTCCCGCCTCCGGACGGCTGCGACGGACTGCTGCCCTGACTGTAGACCTGTTTTGGCGCCTGGCGTAGACCTTGGTAGAGCGAGACGATAGACGGGCCTTCCTGGTGACGCCATCGATCTTTGAGTTAAGTATTTGTGGGTCGCTCCCATAGTCTTTGGTTGTTGACACTTTAGCAAGTGTCTTTGTTGTTCACGCTGTGTGAGTGTTTTTGTCGGTGACACTTTGCTAGCGTACTTTGTTGTTGTATTATTTGACGACTGCAGCTGCCAAAAACCGAGGGTTTTGTTCTTTGCTGGGACTTGGTAAATCCCGTAACCCTTGAAGTTTGTGAAACTCGGCTAGTGTGCAAGATGCCTGGTCGTAGTACTTTGTTCAGTTGTTTCAGACCTTGTGGTGCGGATTCCCTGCTGGAGGACTCGTGTCCGATACCTCCGGTTGGAACTCCTACTTATGACTTATATAGCAAACATGGGCTAGGCCCGATTACCTTTAACGATTATTGGATTAAATATACAAAGAAAGACGGCGACCTTCGTTGGCCACCTCACGGTAGCTTCGAGGCGTCGATCTTAGATAATCTAGAAATAAAGTTGTTCGAACGTAAATCAAGGCCGGCCATGTTTGATGCCTTTCGGTTGTGGCGCAAAGAAGCCCGACAGAAAGAAATCAGACAAAATAAACGTAGTCAGCGAGATAATGTTGCTACCATAGTGAAGAAAGCTGAGCAGTTCCAGCGTGATAAGGAGGATAAGGATAAGGAAGTGTTTGAGAGATTACAGCGTATGACCATAGATAAATGTTATCCTGCTTTACCTACGGAGTCGGATAAGAAGGAAGAGGCAGTTGAGGATCCCTTAATGTCCTATCTAATGAAGTCGCCACCTCCGTACGTTCAGGGTACCGCAGCTCCTGTGGTCCCTGCCGTACCTGTTCTTCCACCTATTGTTCCTCCGCCTGTTCCTCAACCTGCACCCGTTCTTCCGACTGTTCCTGCTCCTTTGTCTGTTTCTATTCCTACTGCTCCTCCGCTTCCACATACTCCTGCTACCGCTACTGCTCCTGTTTTGTTAACCCCTGTTGCTGCTACTGTTTCTACTCCTTCTCTTGTTAGTCCTGTGTCTTATCTTTCTCCCTCTACTCGTAGTCGTAATTCTCCTATTGCAGCTAGTTTCTTTCAGTCGCTCGGACCTGTTCATGGGTCTGCTAGCTCCGATGGTCCTCAGAGACGTAGCCAGCTTCCTGGAAACAGAGAACGTGTTGCACTATATAATATGGCGATGGGTTGGATGGTAAACCCCCTTAGAAATCCACCCCGTGTTGTTCTCGAAACGTTTAAACAATTCAACATACCGACCCAAAGGTATGTGTTTGATGAGATGTGCAAGTTCCTACATGATCAGATAGCGGCCGATGCGCCTGACGAGGTGCTGACCGCCCTGTCTGACCTTCGGCTTCAGTTCGCAACTGGGCTGATAGTGGATACTAATGTCCGACGTGCTATTGAGCGGTTGCTATCTCTTCGTCCCGCTCCTATTCCTCATGCACTGTTTGTTGAGGATATTGAAAAACAAGACGAGTCTGGCCAATATCCTATGCGTGAAGTTCCGCCGGTTTGGATACCAGCTGATGCTAATGCTAATCCTCCGGTATTGGCGCACTTTGAGCGAGTGTGGATACACCTCCCATGGAAACGATCGGAAGTGCTTCAGGTGAAACAATCTTTGCCCGATCCTCGTAAAAATCCTACAGGGTATTATAAAGAATTATCGCAGCTCGTAGATGCTACGGTGATGAATCTTGCCGATATCGACATGTTGTTTGGCAACGTCGTACCGCAGCCGGTATGGGCTAAGATTCGTCACCAAGATCACGCAAATGAATTAGGTGGTGATTGGGCTGCCATTACAGCGGCAGATGCTGGACAAGTGGCTGCTACTAAACCCGATCAATTGATTACTGCTCTCCCTCAAAGAATAATAACGCTTATGAAAACGCTTATGCCAGCTATGAGAGTAAATTGGGACAAACTGTCCGCTTGCAAACAAAAGAAAGATGAGAGTGTTTCCGACTTCTTTACGAGGTTTGAGGAAGCATTCATTGACCATAGTGGACAGGATATGGGTACTGAGGGTGGACAGAGGTTGTTTGTGGATAAATTTGTGTCGAATTTGTTGCCCGATTTGAGCAATAAATTGAAGAATTCAGAGAGTGCATGGGCCGTTTCTACCTCAGCTCAGATATTGGCTACGGCACAATATTACGAAAATAGGGAGAAAGAAGAGAATGACCGTGCTGACAAAAAGACAAAAGAGCTGAAAACTAAAGTGTTGCTGCAACAAGCGTATCCGCCGCGTTCCAATCAGAATGCGCCTCAACAGAATAGGTCGCAGTCGCAATCGAATAGATCACAGTCGCGTAATGATTCCTCCTTCCAAAGATCCTCGTTAGGGTATAATCAATGTGCTTATTGTAGACAAGAGGGACACATCAAATTCAATTGTCCTGCTCTAAATGAACGTAATAGTGGTAATTCGTCTAAAGGAGGCCGTGGTGGTTCACAGCAGGCATCACGTGGTAGAGGTCGTGGTGCTCAAAATGATCGCTCAGACAATTCATCTAATTCTAATAATTGTTTCGATCAACGTGGATCGTCGCAAGGACGATCTGCGCAGTACAATGTAGACGATTATTACGTCGATCAGGGAACTGACGACAGTAATTACTAGGACAGCCAAAGACAAGGAGAGGGAGTGGTATCAGTTCCGGTTGATCAGAGAGGGCCTTACGTCGTAGTTGCTACATCGGGCGTCGTTGAGCCTTTTCTGTTGGACACTGGTGCAGCGAAAAGTTCTATCATGCATTCGAAACTCCCTGGCGCACCTTTGTCTGGCTTAACAAATGTTTCCGTTGGATTCTCTGGCGCCCCCGTTAGCAATCCAGTTTCTCGCCCTTTGCCCCTTCAAATTGGGCCACGTGAGCTCCAAGCTCCGTTGATTTTAACCACGGGTTGTGGTGAAAATCTATTGGGTCTGGATTTGCTTAAACGTTTGTATGCAACATTGTATTGTTCTCCTGCGGGTGTAAAGCTTACGTTAGGAGAGAGGGTTGTCTCTCCTATGTATTTGTCTCTCGATAGGCTTCCACCGGAATTGAGTTCTCTTCCTGCGTCTTTGTGGGCGACGGGTCCAAATGATG
This sequence comes from Lissotriton vulgaris, assembly GCF_964263255.1. NCBI lineage: Eukaryota > Metazoa > Chordata > Amphibia > Caudata > Salamandridae > Lissotriton > Lissotriton vulgaris. The sequence continues at coordinate 265,398,542 of NC_141696.1, forward strand.
TGGGCCTACTTGATATCTCTCCCTATGTTGTTCAGTTGAAATCGAATGTGCGATTGCCACGTATTCCCCAATATCGTATCTCCCTTGATGGTGAACGAGCACTGTTGGCGATCATTTATGACTTGATCGAGAAAGATGTTATTGAAGAGACGCGGGGAAACGTGTGCAATAGCCCTGTACTGCCCATTCTTAAACGTACAGATCCTACCAAACCGCCTGTTTATCGTTTTGTTATCGATTTACGGGAGGTAAATAAAATTGTGGTTCCTCAATTCCCTGTTGTGCCTGACATCACGGCGCTACTGACTCTGATTCCAGCTACTGCATCATGGTTTTCGGTGATTGATTTGAAAAATGCGTTTTTCAGCATCCCGATTGCCGAAGAGAGCAGGGACCTTTTCGGTTTCTCTCTCGGTGGGCGTAGCTTCCGGTTCAAACGCGCTCCTCAGGGCTACTGTGAAAGTCCATCTATTTACAGCCAAGCCTTGAAGGGTCAACTGGATGCGTTTCGGTTGCCGGTTGGTGCGGCCTTAATCCAATACGTCGATGACTTATTGGTGGCTGCTGATACTAAGGACATTTGCAAGCTTGCTACAGTGTCGTTGCTGCAACATCTCTGTGAGTTAAATCACAAGGTGTCACCTTCTAAACTCCAATATTGTTGTCAAGAAGTAACCTATCTAGGTCACTTATTGTCAAAGGAGGGAAGGAGATTGACCCCAGAGAGAATTGCAGCGATTGCGCGAATGGCTGTGCCACAAACCCAAAGAGATGTGCGTGCCTTGCTAGGTATCACATCGTACTGCAGGCAGTGGATTCCTAATTTTTCATTGCTAGCGAAACCATTGGTGGCTCTTACGTGCAAGGATGTTCCAACTCCTTTACCATGGACGGAAGAATGTCAGAAAAGTTTTTCTGAATTACGTGATTCATTGTGTTCGGCTCCTGTGTTAGGTACCCCTGACTACAGTAAGCCGTTTACACTATATGTTCACGAGAGGGAAGGTTGTGCTTTGAGTGTCTTAACGCAACCTTTCGGTGGTAAGCAACGTCCATGTGCATATTTTTCCTCGACCTTGGACCCAGTAGCTAGAGCATTGCCGAGTTGTTTGAGAGCAACTGCGGCAGCTGCGGTCTCCATCCGACAATCAGCAGGATTGGTCATGGATAATATGCTTACGGTGATGGTTCCGCATGCAGTCGATACTCTGTTGAATCGTACGAAAACTCAGCACTTGACGAGTGCGAGGTTGTCTGGGTACGAATTGACGCTCTTGGCAAGCCATATTCAGATAAAACGTTGTAATGTCCTAAATCCGGCAACTTTGTTACCAATTAGCTCAGATGCAGATGAAGTAGCAGAACATGACTGTTACTTGCGGACAGAAGAGGAAACGAAAGGTCGAGTGGACCTTAAAAACACCCCATTGGAAGATCCGGATGGCACTCTGTATGTGGATGGGTCATGTTTCAAGTTACCGAATGGTGATGTGACTACTGCTTATGCTGTTGTAACATTGAATACTGTCGTTGAGACTGCAAGATTGAATCAGAATTCTGCCCAAGCTGCGGAGCTGATTGCGCTTACTAGAGCATGCGTGTTAGCGAAAGGGAAACGTGTGAATGTGTACACTGATAGTCAATATGCGTTCGGTGTAGCGCATAGCTTTGGACGATTGTGGCGAGAGCGTGGTTTCTTGACGTCGCACGGTACGAAGATACAGCATGGCCAGCTTGTGAATGATCTTTTGGATGAATTGACTTTGCCTAAACAAGTTGCGATTGTTAAATGTAGTGCACATCGTAAAGTGACGGATGATGTTGGTCGTGGTAACGCGTTTGCAGATGAGATTGCTAAGGAGACTGCCCGGAACCTTGGCACTCGAATGTATGTGACGAGTTCGGTCAGGTGGCCTACAGAATCAAGTATGTGTGAAAATACTGTTGAGAGCGTGAAAGCAATTCAGAATGAGGCCACCGATACTGAAAAGACGAAGTGGAAAGAAAGTACGGGAAAGTTGGATGCAAATGGTTGTTGGATTGATTTGTCGGATCAGAAAAGATGGATGTTGCCTGACGCGTATGTACTGGCCGTTGTGACAATGGCACATGGGTTGGCACATATTAGCGCGAAAGGTATTTGTAAGTTGTTGTCGCCTGTGTGGAAGAATGATGGAATTACGAAATGTGCTGAACGGTTGGTGAAGAATTGTATGGTGTGCATAATGTACAATCCTGGCAAAGGAACCCCCACTCCCCCTGGCAGTTTACTCCTCCTTCGCATCCCTTTGAGGTGATTCAATTGGACTTCATCCATATGGAGCGATGCAATAACCTGAAATACGTTTTAGTTGTGGTTTGCGCATTCTCCCGATGGATCGAGGCCTATCCTCTCAGAGACAATACTGCTTTGTCAACTGGGAAAATCCTACTGAAGGAATACTTTCCTCGGTATGGAATGCCTAGAGTCGTGTGGTCAGATAATGGAAGTGAGTTTGTGGGAAGTGTGATGAAGAGTGTGTGTAAGGGCCTTGGAATTAATCAAAAATTCCACAGCGCCAATCATCCCCAGTCAGCTGGATTGGTAGAAGGGTACAACGGCACCCTTAAACTAAAGCTAGCGAAGATTCAGGCTACGACTGGTCTTTCGTGGCCTGACGCTTTGCCTCTAGCATTACTGTCAACTAGGGCGACTGTACACTCCCGAATAGGGCTTAGTCCCTACCAAATAGTGTTCGGCCGTCCTGCGAATGTGTGGGGGGTTCCTAGGCCAGGAATATTTTCTGATCTTGAGTATCCAATGCTGATTGACTACTTACATGACTTGACTGCTAAACTGAGGTTAATTCACCAACAGGTTTACGACGCATTGCCGACGCAGACGGAGGGTCCAGGCCACCAGCTCCAGCCCGGAGACTGGGTGGTTACACGCAACTTTTCACGAAAGAACAATCTGGACCCCCGGTTTACCGGACCTTACCAGGTGCTCCTGGCCACGAGGACTGCCGTTCGTCTTGAGGGGCGGAAAAATTGGGTACATGCTACCCATTGTAAGCGAGTCCCTATTCCTTTGCCGGCAGACCCGTGGGTAAGGAAAGGCATTGCATCATCAGAGACAGAAACATTGCCGGCGTTTGTGCCTTTCAGCGACGCACAGCCTGTTGGAGAATCCTCAGCGCAGCAGACAGCCACTGTTGAACACTTGTCAGCAAAAGACTCGAGACCAGATCAATCAACTGATCAGCAGGACGCTGTCTCTTCAACAGATCCTTTGTTCAACGAACAGACACGTCCCGGGAAACATCGATATTCTTTGCGATCTCACACTAAGGACAAATAAAATTTTTGCTTTGATGAAACTGCCAACTGCATCATCCCCGTTTTCCCGAGATCAGTTTTGAACATTCGTATCACTGTAATTTTTGTACATATATTGAGCTTCCTCCTTGTACCTTTTTCATTTTACAGCAGAGAGACTTTTGTGCTTAAATATACGTATTGTGTATTGAAGGCCGTAGGGCCGCGCGCGTACTTCCTTCTGGACAGCAGGTCTTGACGCTAGGTTAAAGGCCGTCGGTTCCTAGGAACTCCTCGGGATTGACTATTGCTGCACAGAACGGAGTGCGTCAAGAAACGTTGCGGACGGTCGTAGGGAATGGCATTCTCGAAGCTGAATGATTTGGAGGGAGCTAAGGCGCACAGACTCAAGCTGCAGCAACTCAGTCGTACTAAATGCTTCATATTTCAATTGTTTATGTTGTTTTTGACTGCTTCTGCATTATTGGCGGGTGGGGTGTATTACACTATGTCCTACTTCTTACCAGCCACACCTACTCCTACTCCTTACCCTAATCTTACCACTACTGCTTCTCCCCATTCTTTTCATATGTTACCGGAACACGAGCAGGCTAGACGTGTAGAATTCCGCAATAATTCCTTTATTCAGCTCCTTCATCAGCATCAGTTAGTGGTTAACACTACTAATTGTTGGGTGTGTGGGTTGATGCCACATACTACAGATAAGGGAATTCCATATCTGGTGTTACCGTATAGTTCCCAAGGGTCAGCTCGAGCATTTCAAACAATGTTTCGAAGCGCACTGGGTTTCCACCCCATTCGAGAACCACATTTCCCCTACTCTGGCCCTACCTCGTATCAGAAGCCTTTATCGATAGCAATAGAGGATATGGAGAGTGAGATCCATGACTATTCGCTTATCCCTGAGGAAGAGGTACAAGCCTATAAGGTCCTAAGTAGAGGTGAATATAGTGTGTTCACTAGTGAAAAGCAGCTTAAAAGCTCGCCTCCAATATGGGTCGTACCCCACACTGGTAATTTTTGTATCATGGGTCGTGGCCGAAGATCGCAAGCCCGACTTGGAGCAAGTGGTTGCATCGAAAATTACATTTTGCCGATGTTCTCATCCCCTGTGTTTCTGGCTGCCAAGGGTACCTACTTTATCTGTTATGATCGTGCATACACATGGTTGCCCGCAGACTTCATGGGCACATGTTTTATTGCAAATCTGTTGCCTCCGACGTTCACTGTAGATGCCGATTATCATAAGACTAGAGTTGTGCGAGGCGTAATTAGCGAAGAGGACACTGCCGGTCAAGAGGCAGGAGACTTTTTCAAGGGTTTCCTCCCGTTTTGGGGACCTATGGTTAATAGTAGGAACCTGAGACAGTTGACTCGAGTGGTAGAATCGACAGCTAATATTACTGCCAGTGCCCTTGGTAATATCACCACAGAACTTCAGGCGGAGAGGCTTATGACGTTACAAAACCGAATGGTTTTAGATGTCATCCTAGCAGATCGCGGTGGGGTATGTAAGGTGATCCATTCGAGCTGCTGCATTTTCATTCCAGATAATGCTCCTACTGTCTATCAAGCCATCTCGAGGTTGCATAAGATCTCCGAATCCATACACGTGGATGTAGGGGATTGGACGCTACTTGGATGGTTTTGGGGCCTGATGTCGACTTGGGGTTGGAAACTTCTGATGATCATTGGAGTTGTGGTAGTGTTCCTGTTCACGTGTTGCCTTTGTGTGCAGTGTGGTCCTGCCTTATGTGGCCTCTGTGCTACAACGTGTATGAGACAACCATCTGTTACCAAGGGGACTCGATTGGACAGAGCTATGCTACAACAACATCTCGAGGGTCTGATGAATATCGAATATGATTCCGACTAGTGCTTGCCTACATGAGGGCAAAAGGAGCGTCTGAGGTTCCGTGACAATTGTAAGTGGTGCTTTCGACTCACATGAATATGGTCGAGTCTGGTATCTATGAACCGCAAATGACGAGTTTAGTAAGTGTGCGCAGTTTCGCTGTGCTAACTTAAACCGTTCGTTTGTTACGTGGGTTTTTCATCTGTACCCACGGGTTCCATCTTAGATACGGCATCCATTTTGTCTCTTGCCCTCAAGTAGCCAGCGAACGGACGCTGTCCGCTTCGCGACCCTGGGACTCCCAAGATATTTGCGGAAGACACATGTTCTTTGTAAGTGTCTTTACGAGGGGGATGCTACTGTAAGGCAGATGGCGCCGCTCGAGGCTCATCTTGCCGCACGGACTTATTGTCTCAGCCGTGCATCTCATTAGGCACGTCCCTTTGATGCCTGTATCTCGTGTTTCCCGTTACCTCCCTTTTTACACCCTTTCCAATCTCCCCACTGTCTCCGTCTTCCTCTGCACCTGTCTTCATTCCTATTTCGATCTACTTTACTGCCGATTGGAATTTGCTAATGGTGGGAATATGGTTTTTACAGTTGGGAACCGCCAAATGTTTCCGCACTCATGTTCCGGACCTCATGTGTTTTAAAGTGACCAAAGCGACCCCTCTGGGGGTTAATTGTGGGAACTGGGTTATAAACTTTTGTGTTCAATGTTACCCTATGGGTAAAAACTGTATAAAAGGAGCGATCCACAGAACCAATTTGAAGCAGTCTCCCCAAGTTGCACGCTGTGTACTTGTCGTGATCTCTGTGTTCCCTGCAGCAAATAAACCTTGAATCTTTGACGTCAGAGGAAGTGTCCCGTGTCTCTGTGACTTGTACGCCGGAGCAGGTTACCCACGAAGGTTTCAGGTGTTGTGCCCTGGCACCGCTGGGTCCAAAAGAACCCAGTCCTTCATGCTCACTTTGTCACTGGATTCAAGCAAGCCTGGCTGAAGGCAGATGTAATGCCAGAAACCGGTCCTAGGAAGCTTGTTTCCGGTCCAGGGAAAGCATGGTTTGGCAGTTCCGGCTGGACTGTTCCCATGAGGCACAGCGTCAGAGTGATTTGCATATGGCCATGTCTGAACTGGGATGGCAGAGTGGGCTAAAGAACTGTGATGGATTAAACCCAGATCTGTTGACTGGGTGTGAGTGTTTGATTGGTTCAGATGCTCTGTCCATCATCACCCCCTTTTGTTACGCTTTGGTTAGCATAAGTTGTCAGGGTATGCTCAGACATGAGTTCATTGCTCACTTTGTCACTGGATTCAAGCAAGCCTGGCTGAAGACATATGTAATGCCAGAAACCGGTCCTAGGAAGCTTGTTTCCGGTCCAGGGAAGGCATGGCTTGGCCGTTCGGGGTGGACTGTTCCCATGAGGCACAGGGTAAGACTGATTTGCATATGGCCATGTCTGACCTGTGGTGGCAGAGTGGGCTAAAGAACGGTGATGGATTAAACCCAGATCTGTTGACTGGGTGTGAGTGTTTGATTGGTTCAGATGCTCCGTCCATCACCCCCCCCTTTTGTAACGCTTTGTTCGCCATAAATTGGCAGGGTATACTCAGAAATGAGTCCCTTGCTCACTTTGTCACTGGATTCCAGCAAGCCTGGCTGAAGACTGCTGTATTGCCAGAAACCGGTCCTAGGAAGCTTGTTTCCGGTCCACGGAAGGCATGGCTTGGCAGTTCGGGCTGGACTGCTCCCATGAGGCACAGGGTCAGACTGATTTGAATATGGCCATGTCTGAACTGGGGTGGCAGAGTGGGCTAAAGAACGGTGATTGATTAAACCCAGATCTGTTGACTGGGTGTGAGTGTTTGATTGGTTCAGATGCTCTGTCCATCATCACCCCCTTTTGTTTCGCTTTGGTTGGCATAAGTTGTCAGGGTATGCTCAGACGTGAGTCCCCTGCTCACTTTGTCACTGGATTAAAGCAAGCCTGACTGAAGACGGCTGTAATGCCAGAAACCGGTCCTGAGAAGCTTGTTTCCGGTCCACGGAAGGCATGGCTTGGCAGTTCGGGCTGGACTGCTCCCATGACGCACAGGGTCAGACAGATTTACATATGGCCATGTCTGAACTGGGGTGGCATAGTTGGCTAAAGAACGGTGATGGATTAAACCCAGATATGTTGACTGGGTGTGAGTGTTTGATTGGTTTAGATGCTCAGTCCATCACCACCACTTTTTGTGACGCTTTGTTCTCCATAAGTTAGCAGGGTATGCACAGACGTGAGTCCCTTGCTCACTTTGTCACTGGATTCAAGCAAGCCTGACTGAAGACGGCTGTAATGGCAGAAACCGGTCCTAGGAAGCTTGTTTCCGGTCCACGGAAGGCATGGCTTGGCAGTTCGGGCTGGACTGCTCCCATGAGACACAGGGTCAGATTGATTTGCATATGGCCATGTCTGAACTGGGGTGGCAGAGTGGGCTAAAGAACGGTGATTGATTAAACCCAGATCTGTTGACTGGGTGTGAGTGTTTGATTGGTTTAGATGCTCAGTCCATCACCACCACTTTTTGTGACGCTTTGTTCTCCATAAGTTAGCAGAGTATGCACAGACGTGAGTCCCTTGCTCACTTTGTCACTGGATTCAAGCAAGCCTGACTGAAGACGGCTGTAATGGCAGAAACGGGTCCTAGGAAGCTTGTTTCCGGTCCACGGAAGGCATGGCTTGGCAGTTCGGGCTGGACTGCTCCCATGAGGCACAGGGTCAGATTGATTTGCATATGGCCATGTCTGAACTGGGGTGGCAGAGTGGGCTAAAGAACGGTGATTGATTAAACCCAGATCTGTTGACTGGGTGTGAGTGTTTGATTGGTTCAGATGCTCTGTCCATCATCACCCCCTTTTGTTACGCTTTGGTTGGCATAAGTTGTCAGGGTATGCTCAGACTTGAGTTCCTTGCTCACTTTGTCACTGGATTCAAGCAAGCCTGGCTGAAGGCAGATGTAATGCCAGAAACCGGTCCTAGGAAGCTTGTTTCCGGTCCAGGGAAAGCATGGTTTGGCAGTTCCGGCTGGACTGTTCCCATGAGGCACAGCGTCAGAGTGATTTGCATATGGCCATGTCTGAACTGGGATGGCAGAGTGGGCTAAAGAACTGTGATGGATTAAACCCAGATCTGTTGACTGGGTGTGAGTGTTTGATTGGTTCAGATGCTCTGTCCATCATCACCCCCTTTTGTTACGCTTTGGTTAGCATAAGTTGTCAGGGTATGCTCAGACATGAGTTCATTGCTCACTTTGTCACTGGATTCAAGCAAGCCTGGCTGAAGACATATGTAATGCCAGAAACCGGTCCTAGGAAGCTTGTTTCCGGTCCAGGGAAGGCATGGCTTGGCCGTTCGGGGTGGACTGTTCCCATGAGGCACAGGGTAAGACTGATTTGCATATGGCCATGTCTGACCTGTGGTGGCAGAGTGGGCTAAAGAACGGTGATGGATTAAACCCAGATCTGTTGACTGGGTGTGAGTGTTTGATTGGTTCAGATGCTCTGTCCATCATCACCCCCTTTTGTTACGCTTTGTTTGGCATAAGTTGTCAGGGTATGCTCAGACGTGAGTCCCCTGCTCACTTTGTCACTGGATTAAAGCAAGCCTGACTGAAGACGGCTGTAATGCCAGAAACCGGTCCTAAGAAGCTTGTTTCCGGTCCACGGAAGGCATGGCTTGGCAGTTCGGGCTGGACTGCTCCCATGACGCACAGGGTCAGACAGATTTACATATGGCCATGTCTGAACTGGGGTGGCAGAGTGGGCTAAAGAACGGTGATTGATTAAACCCAGATCTGTTGACTGGGTGTGAGTGTTTGATTGGTTCAGATGCTCTGTCCATCATCACCCCCTTTTGTTACGCTTTGGTTGGCATAAGTTGTCAGGGTATGCTCAGACGTGAGTCCCCTGCTCACTTTGTCACTGGATTAAAGCAAGCCTGACTGAAGACGGCTGTAATGCCAGAAACCGGTCCTAAGAAGCTTGTTTCCGGTCCACGGAAGGCATGGCTTGGCAGTTCGGGCTGGACTGCTCCCATGACGCACAGGGTCAGACAGATTTACATATGGCCATGTCTGAACTGGGGTGGCATAGTTGGCTAAAGAACGGTGATGGATTAAACCCAGATATGTTGACTGGGTGTGAGTGTTTGATTGGTTTAGATGCTCAGTCCATCACCACCACTTTTTGTGACGCTTTGTTCTCCATAAGTTAGCAGGGTATGCACAGACGTGAGTCCCTTGCTCACTTTGTCACTGGATTCAAGCAAGCCTGACTGAAGACGGCTGTAATGGCAGAAACCGGTCCTAGGAAGCTTGTTTCCGGTCCACGGAAGGCATGGCTTGGCAGTTCGGGCTGGACTGCTCCCATGAGACACAGGGTCAGATTGATTTGCATATGGCCATGTCTGAACTGGGGTGGCAGAGTGGGCTAAAGAACGGTGATTGATTAAACCCAGATCTGTTGACTGGGTGTGAGTGTTTGATTGGTTCAGATGCTCTGTCCATCATCACCCCCTTTTGTTACGCTTTGGTTGGCATAAGTTGTCAGGGTATGCTCAGACTTGAGTTCCTTGCTCACTTTGTAACTGGATTCAAGCAAGCCTGGCTGAAGGCAGATGTAATGCCAGAAACCGGTCCTAGGAAGCTTGTTTCCGGTCCAGGGAAAGCATGGCTTGGCAGTTCCGGCTGGACTGTTCCCATGAGGCACAGCGTCAGAGTGATTTGCCATGTCTGAACTGGGATGGCAGAGTGGGCTAAAGAACTGTGATGGATTAAACCCAGATCTGTTGACTGGGTGTGAGTGTTTGATTTGTTCAGATGCTCCGTCCATCACCACACCCTTTTGTAACGCTTTGTTCGCAATAAGTTGGCAGGGTATGCTCAGACGTGAGTCCCTTGTTCACTTTGTCACTGGATTCAAGCAATCCTGGCTGAAGACGGCTGTAATGCCAGGAACCGGTCCTAGGAATCTTGTTTCCGGTCCAGGGAAGGCATGGCTTGACAGTTCAGGCTGGACTGTTCCCATGAGGCACAGGGTCAGACTGATTTGCATTTGGCCATGTCTGAACTGGGGTGGCAGAGTGGGCTAATGAACGGTGATGGATTAAACCCAGATCAGTTGACTGGATGTGAGTGTTTGATTGGTTCAGATTCTCCGTCCATCACCACCCCCTTTTGTGACGCTTTTTTCGCCATAAGTTGGCAGGGTATGCTCAGACGTGAGTCTCTTGCTCACTTTGTCGCTGCATTCCCGCAAGCCTGGCTGAAGACTGCTATAATACCAGAAACCGGTCCTAGAAAGCTTTTTTCCGGTCTAGGGAAGGCATGGCTTGGCAGTTCGTCCTAGACTGTTCCCATGAGGCACAGGGTCAGACTGATTTGCATACGGCCATGTCTGAATTGGGGTGGCAGAGTGGGCTAAAGAACGGTGATGGATTAAACCCAGATCTGTTGACTGGGTGTAAGTCTTTGATTCATTCAGATGCTCTGTTCATCACCATCCCCTTTTGTAACGCTTTGTTCGCTATAAGTTGGCAGGGTATGCTCAGACGTGAGTCCCCTGCTCACTTTGTCACTGGATTTAGGCCAGCACGGCTGAAGACGGCTGTAATGTCAGAAACCGGTCCTAGGAATCTTGTTTTACGGTCCAGGAAAGGCATGGCTTGGCAGTTCGGTCTGGAGTGTTCCCATGAGGCACAGGGTCAGACTGATTTGAATATGGCCATGCCTGAACTGGGGTGGCAGAGTGGGCTAAGGAACGGTGATGGACTAAACCCAGATCTGTTGAGTGCATGTGAGTTTTTGATTGGTTCAAATGCTCTGTCCATCAACACTCCCTTTTGTAACACTTTGTTCGCCATAAGTTGCCAGGGTATGCTCAGATGTGAGTCCCTTGCTCACTTTGTCAATGGATTCAAGCAAGCCTGACTGAAGACAGCTGTATTGCCAGAAACCGGTCCTAGGAAGCGTGTTTCCGGTCCAGGGAAGGCATGGCTTGGCAGTTGGGGCTGGACTGTTCCCATGAGGCACAGGGTCAGACTGATTTGCATATGGCCATGTCTGAACTGGGGTGGCAGAGTGGGCTAAAGAGCGGTGATGGATTAAACCCAGATCTGTTGACTAGGTGTGAGTGTTTGATTGGGTCAGATGCTCCTTCCATCACCACCTCCTTTTGTAACGCTTTGTTCGCCATAAGTTGGCATGATATGTTCAGACGTTAGTCCCTTGCTCACTTTGTCACTGGATTCTAGCAAGCCTGGCTGAAGACTGCTGTAATGCCAGAAACCGGTCCTAGGAAGCTTGTTACCGGTCCAGGGAAGGCATGGCTTGGCCGTTCGGGCTGGACTGTTCCCATGAGGCAGAGGGTCAAACTGATTTGCTTATGGCCATGTCTGAACTGGGGTGGCAGAGTGGGCTAAAGAACGGTGATGGATTAAACCCAGATCTGTTGACTAGGTGTGAGTGTTTGATTGGTTCAGATGCTCTGTCCATCATCACCCCCTTTTGTTACGCTTTGGTTGGCATAAGTTGTCAAGGTATGCTCAGACGTGATTTCCTTGCTCACTTTGTCACTGGATTCAAGCAAGCCTGGCTGAAGACAGATGTAATGCCAGAAACTGGTCTTAGCAAGCTTGTTTCCGGTCCAGGGAAGGCATGGCTTATCAGTTCGGGGTGTACTGTTCCCATGAGGCACAGGGTAAGACTGATTTGCATATGGCCATGTCGGACCTGTGGAGGCAGAGTGGGCTAAAGAACGGTTATGGATTAAACCCAGATCTGTTGACTGGGTGTGAGTGTTTGATTGGTTCAGATGCTCCGTCCATCACCCCCCCTTTTGTAACGCTTTGTTCGCCATAAGTTGGCAGGGTATGCTCAGACGTGAGTCTCTTGCTCACTTTGTCACTGGATTTAGGCAAGCTTGGCTGAAGACTGCTGTAATGCCAGAAACTGGTCCTAGGAAGCTTGTTTCCGGTCCACGGAAGGCATGGCTTGGCAGTTCGGGCTGGACTGCTCCCATGAGGCACAGGGTCAGACTGATTTGCATATGGCCATGTGTGAACTAGGGTTGCAGAGTGGGCTAAAGAACGGTGATTGATTAAACCCAGATCTGTTGACTCGGTGTGAGTGTTTGATTGGTTCAGATGCTCTGTCCATCATCACCCCCTTTTGTTACGCTTTGGTTGGCATAAGTTGTCAGGGTATGCTCAGACGTGAGTTCCTTGCTCACTTTGTCACTGGATTCAAGCAAGCCTGGATGAAGACAGATATAATGCCAGAAACCGGTCCTAGGAAGCTTGTTTCTGGTCCAGGGAAGGCATGTCTTGGCAGTTCGGGCTGGACTGTTCCCATGAGGCAAAGGGTCAGACTGATTTGCATATGGCCATGTCTGAACTGGGGTGGCAGAGTGGGCTAAAGAAGGTGATGGATTACACCCAGATCTGTTGACTGGGTGTGAATGTTTGATTGGTTTGGATGCTCCGTCCATCACCACCCCCTTTTGTAACGCTTTATTCGCCATAAGTTGGCAGGGTATGCTCAGACGTGAGTCCCTTGCTCACTTTGTCACTGGATTCAAGCAAGCCTGGCTGAAGGAGACTGTAATGACAGAAACCGGTCGTAGGAAGCTTGTTTTCGGTCCAGGGAAGGCATGGCTTGGCAGTTGGGGCTGGACTGTTCCCATGAGGCACAGGGTCAGACTGATTTGCAAATGGCCATGTCTGAACTGGGGTGGCAAAGTGGGCTAAAGAACGGTGATGGATTAAACCCAGATCTGTTGACTGGGTGTGAGTGTTTGATTGGTTCAGATGCTCTGTCCATCACCACCCCCTTTTGTAACGCTTTATCGGTCCTAAGTTGGCAGGGTATGCTCAGACGTGAGTCCCTTGCTCACTTTGTCACTGGATTCAAGCAAGCCAGGCTGAAGGCGGCTGTAATGCTAGAAACCGGTCCTAGGAAGCTTGTTTCCGGTCCAGGGAAGGCATGGCTTGGCAGTTCGGGCTGGACTGTTCCCATGAGGCACAGGGTCAGACTGATTTGCATATGGCCATGATGAACTGGGGTGGCAGAGTGGGCTAAAGAACGGTGATGGAATGAACCCTGATCTGTTGACTGGGTGTGAGTCTTTGATTGGTTCAGATGCTCTGTTCAACACCACCCCCTTTTGTAACGCTTTGTTCGCCATAAGTTGGCAGGGTATGCTCAGACGTGAGTCTCTTGCTCACTTTGTCACTGGATTTAGGCAAGCTTGGCTGAAGACGGCTGTAATGCCAGAAACCGTTCCTAGGAAGCTTGTTTCCGGTCCAGGAAAGGCATTGCTTGGCAGTTCGGGCTGGACTGTTCCAATGAGGCACAGGGTCAGACTGATTTGCATATGGCCATGTCTGAACTGGGGTGGCAGAGTGGGCTAAGGAACAGTGATGGATTAAACCCAGATCTGTTGACTGGGTGTGAGTGTTTGATTGGTTCAGATGCTCAGTCCATCACCACCCCCTTTAGTAACGCTTTGTTCGCCATAAGTTGGCAGGGTATGCTCAGACGTGAGTCCCTTGCTCACTTTGTCACTGGATTCAAGCAAGCCTGGCTAAAAACGGCTGTAATGCCAGGAACCGTCCTATTAAGCGTGTTTCCGTTCCAGGAAAGGCATGGCTTGGCAGTTCGGGCTGGACTGTTCCCATGAGGCACAGGGTCAGACTGATTTGCTTATGGCCATGTTTGAAATGGGATGGCAGAGTGGGCTAAAGAACAGTGATGGATTAAACCGAGATCTATTGACTGGGTGTGAGTGTTTGATTGGTTCAGATGCTCTGTCCATCACCACCCCCTTTTGTAAGTCTTTGTTCGCCATAAGTTGGCACGGTATGCTCAGACATGAGTCCCTTGCTCACTTTGTCACTGGATTCAAGCAAGCCTGGCTGAAGCCTGCTGTAATGCCAGAAACCGGTCCTAGGAATCTAGTTTTCGCTCCACGGAAGGCATGGCTTTAGTAGCTCGGGCTGGACTGTTCCCATGAGGCACAGGGTCAGACTGATTTGCATATGGCCATGTGTGAACTGGGGAGGCAGAGTGGGCTATAGAACGGTGATGGATTAAACCCAGATCTGTTGAGTGGATGTGAGTGTTACATTGGTTCAGATGCTCCGTCTATCACCACTCCCTTTTGTAACGCTTTGTTCACCATAAGTTTCCGGGGTATGCTCAGACGTGAGTCCCCTGCTCACTTTGTCACTGGATTTAGGCCAGCACGGCTGAAGACGGCTGTAATGTCAGAAACCGGTCCTAGGAATCTTGTTTTACGGTCCAGGAAAGGCATGGCTTGGCAGTTCGGTCTGGAGTGTTCCCATGAGGCACAGGGTCAGACTGATTTGAATATGGCCATGCCTGAACTGGGGTGGCAGAGTGGGCTAAGGAACGGTGATGGACTAAACCCAGATCTGTTGAGTGCATGTGAGTTTTTGATTGGTTCAAATGCTCTGTCCATCAACACTCCCTTTTGTAACACTTTGTTCGCCATAAGTTGCCAGGGTATGCTCAGATGTGAGTCCCTTGCTCACTTTGTCAATGGATTCAAGCAAGCCTGACTGAAGACAGCTGTATTGCCAGAAACCGGTCCTAGGAAGCGTGTTTCCGGTCCAGGGAAGGCATGGCTTGGCAGTTGGGGCTGGACTGTTCCCATGAGGCACAGGGTCAGACTGATTTGCATATGGCCATGTCTGAACTGGGGTGGCAGAGTGGGCTAAAGAGCGGTGATGGATTAAACCCAGATCTGTTGACTAGGTGTGAGTGTTTGATTGGGTCAGATGCTCCTTCCATCACCACCTCCTTTTGTAACGCTTTGTTCGCCATAAGTTGGCATGATATGTTCAGACGTTAGTCCCTTGCTCACTTTGTCACTGGATTCTAGCAAGCCTGGCTGAAGACTGCTGTAATGCCAGAAACCGGTCCTAGGAAGCTTGTTACCGGTCCAGGGAAGGCATGGCTTGGCCGTTCGGGCTGGACTGTTCCCATGAGGCAGAGGGTCAAACTGATTTGCTTATGGCCATGTCTGAACTGGGGTGGCAGAGTGGGCTAAAGAACGGTGATGGATTAAACCCAGATCTGTTGACTAGGTGTGAGTGTTTGATTGGTTCAGATGCTCTGTCCATCATCACCCCCTTTTGTTACGCTTTGGTTGGCATAAGTTGTCAAGGTATGCTCAGACGTGATTTCCTTGCTCACTTTGTCACTGGATTCAAGCAAGCCTGGCTGAAGACAGATGTAATGCCAGAAACTGGTCTTAGCAAGCTTGTTTCCGGTCCAGGGAAGGCATGGCTTATCAGTTCGGGGTGTACTGTTCCCATGAGGCACAGGGTAAGACTGATTTGCATATGGCCATGTCGGACCTGTGGAGGCAGAGTGGGCTAAAGAACGGTTATGGATTAAACCCAGATCTGTTGACTGGGTGTGAGTGTTTGATTGGTTCAGATGCTCCGTCCATCACCCCCCCTTTTGTAACGCTTTGTTCGCCATAAGTTGGCAGGGTATGCTCAGACGTGAGTCTCTTGCTCACTTTGTCACTGGATTTAGGCAAGCTTGGCTGAAGACTGCTGTAATGCCAGAAACTGGTCCTAGGAAGCTTGTTTCCGGTCCACGGAAGGCATGGCTTGGCAGTTCGGGCTGGACTGCTCCCATGAGGCACAGGGTCAGACTGATTTGCATATGGCCATGTGTGAACTAGGGTTGCAGAGTGGGCTAAAGAACGGTGATTGATTAAACCCAGATCTGTTGACTCGGTGTGAGTGTTTGATTGGTTCAGATGCTCTGTCCATCATCACCCCCTTTTGTTACGCTTTGGTTGGCATAAGTTGTCAGGGTATGCTCAGACGTGAGTTCCTTGCTCACTTTGTCACTGGATTCAAGCAAGCCTGGATGAAGACAGATATAATGCCAGAAACCGGTCCTAGGAAGCTTGTTTCTGGTCCAGGGAAGGCATGTCTTGGCAGTTCGGGCTGGACTGTTCCCATGAGGCAAAGGGTCAGACTGATTTGCATATGGCCATGTCTGAACTGGGGTGGCAGAGTGGGCTAAAGAAGGTGATGGATTACACCCAGATCTGTTGACTGGGTGTGAATGTTTGATTGGTTTGGATGCTCCGTCCATCACCACCCCCTTTTGTAACGCTTTATTCGCCATAAGTTGGCAGGGTATGCTCAGACGTGAGTCCCTTGCTCACTTTGTCACTGGATTCAAGCAAGCCTGGCTGAAGGAGACTGTAATGACAGAAACCGGTCGTAGGAAGCTTGTTTTCGGTCCAGGGAAGGCATGGCTTGGCAGTTGGGGCTGGACTGTTCCCATGAGGCACAGGGTCAGACTGATTTGCAAATGGCCATGTCTGAACTGGGGTGGCAAAGTGGGCTAAAGAACGGTGATGGATTAAACCCAGATCTGTTGACTGGGTGTGAGTGTTTGATTGGTTCAGATGCTCTGTCCATCACCACCCCCTTTTGTAACGCTTTATCGGTCCTAAGTTGGCAGGGTATGCTCAGACGTGAGTCCCTTGCTCACTTTGTCACTGGATTCAAGCAAGCCAGGCTGAAGGCGGCTGTAATGCTAGAAACCGGTCCTAGGAAGCTTGTTTCCGGTCCAGGGAAGGCATGGCTTGGCAGTTCGGGCTGGACTGTTCCCATGAGGCACAGGGTCAGACTGATTTGCATATGGCCATGATGAACTGGGGTGGCAGAGTGGGCTAAAGAACGGTGATGGAATGAACCCTGATCTGTTGACTGGGTGTGAGTCTTTGATTGGTTCAGATGCTCTGTTCAACACCACCCCCTTTTGTAACGCTTTGTTCGCCATAAGTTGGCAGGGTATGCTCAGACGTGAGTCTCTTGCTCACTTTGTCACTGGATTTAGGCAAGCTTGGCTGAAGACGGCTGTAATGCCAGAAACCGTTCCTAGGAAGCTTGTTTCCGGTCCAGGAAAGGCATTGCTTGGCAGTTCGGGCTGGACTGTTCCAATGAGGCACAGGGTCAGACTGATTTGCATATGGCCATGTCTGAACTGGGGTGGCAGAGTGGGCTAAGGAACAGTGATGGATTAAACCCAGATCTGTTGACTGGGTGTGAGTGTTTGATTGGTTCAGATGCTCAGTCCATCACCACCCCCTTTAGTAACGCTTTGTTCGCCATAAGTTGGCAGGGTATGCTCAGACGTGAGTCCCTTGCTCACTTTGTCACTGGATTCAAGCAAGCCTGGCTAAAAACGGCTGTAATGCCAGGAACCGTCCTATTAAGCGTGTTTCCGTTCCAGGAAAGGCATGGCTTGGCAGTTCGGGCTGGACTGTTCCCATGAGGCACAGGGTCAGACTGATTTGCTTATGGCCATGTTTGAAATGGGATGGCAGAGTGGGCTAAAGAACAGTGATGGATTAAACCGAGATCTATTGACTGGGTGTGAGTGTTTGATTGGTTCAGATGCTCTGTCCATCACCACCCCCTTTTGTAAGTCTTTGTTCGCCATAAGTTGGCACGGTATGCTCAGACATGAGTCCCTTGCTCACTTTGTCACTGGATTCAAGCAAGCCTGGCTGAAGCCTGCTGTAATGCCAGAAACCGGTCCTAGGAATCTAGTTTTCGCTCCACGGAAGGCATGGCTTTAGTAGCTCGGGCTGGACTGTTCCCATGAGGCACAGGGTCAGACTGATTTGCATATGGCCATGTGTGAACTGGGGAGGCAGAGTGGGCTATAGAACGGTGATGGATTAAACCCAGATCTGTTGAGTGGATGTGAGTGTTACATTGGTTCAGATGCTCCGTCTATCACCACTCCCTTTTGTAACGCTTTGTTCACCATAAGTTTCCGGGGTATGCTCAGACGTGAGTCCCTTGCTCACTTTGTCAATGGATTCAAGCAAGCCTGACTGGAGACAGCTGTAATGCCAGAAACCGGTCCTAGGAAGCTTGTTTCCGGTCCAGGGAAGGCCTGGCTTGGCAGTTCGGGCCGGACTGTTCCGATGAGGCACAGGGTCAGACTGATTTACATATGCCCATGTCTGAACTGGGGTGGCAGAGTCAACTTAAGAACGATGATGGATTAAACCCTGGTCTGTTGACTGGGTGTGAGTCGTTGATTGGTTCAGATGCTCTGTTCATCACCACCCCCTTTTGTAAAGCTTTGTTCGCCATAAGTTGGCAGGGTATGCTCAGACGTGAGTCCCTTGCTCACTTCGTCACTGGATTTAGGCAAGCCTGGCTGAAGATGGCTGTAATGCCAGAAACCTGTCCTAGGAAGCTTGTTTACGGTCCAGGAAAGGCATGGCTTGGCAGTTCGGGCTGGACTGTTCCCATGAGGCACAGGGTCAGACTGATTTGCATATGGCCATGTCTGAACTGGGGTGGCAGAGTGGGCTAAGGAACGGTGATGGATTAAACCCAGATCTGTTGACTGGGTGTGAGTGTTTGATTGGTTTAGATGCTCCGTCCATCACCACCCCCTTTTGTAACGCTTTGTTCGCCATAAGTTGGCAGGGTATGCTCAGACGTGAGTCCCTTGCTCACTATGTCACTGGATTCAAGCAAGCCTGGCTGAAGACGGCTGTAATGCCAGGAACCGGTGCTAGTAAGCGTGTTTCCGGTCCAGGAAAGGCATGGCTTGGCAGTTCGGGCTGGACTGTTCCCATGAGGCACAGGGTCAGACTGATTTGCTTATGGCCATGTTTGAACTGGGATGGAAGAGTGGGCTAAAGAAGAGTGATGGATTAAACCGAGATCTGTTGACTGGGTGTGAGTGTTTGATTGGTTCAGATGCTCTGTCCGTCACCACCCCCTTTTGTAAGTCTTTGTTCGCCATAAGTTGTCACGGTATGCTCAGACATGAGTCCCTTGCTCACTTTGTCCCTGGATTCGAACAAGCCTGGCTGAAGCCTGCTGTAATGCCAGAAACCGGTCCTAGGAAGCTTGTTTCCGCTCCAGGCCAGGCATGGCTTTAGTATTGCGGGCTGGACTGTTCCCATGAGGCAAAGGGTCAGACTGATTTGCATATGGCCATATCTGAACTGGGATGGCAGAGTGGGCTAAAGAACGGTGATGGATTAAACCCAGATCTGTTGAGTGGGTGTGAGTGTTAGATTGGTTCAGATGTTCTGTCCATCACCACTCCCTTTCGTAACGATTTGTCGCCATAAGTTTCCAGGGTATGCTCAGACGTGAGTTCCTTGCTCACTTTGTCAATGGATTCAAGCAAGCCTGACTGAAGACAGCTGTAATGCCAGAACCCAGTCCTAGGAAGCTTGTTTCCAGTCCAGGGAAGGCATGGCTTGGCAGTTCGGGCTGGACTGTTCCCATGAGGCACAGGGTCAGACTGATTAGCATATGCCCATGTCTGAACTGGGGTGGCAGAGTCAACTAAAGAACGGTGATGGATTAAACCCAGATCTGTTGACTGGGTGTGAGTGTTTGATTGGTTCAGATGCTCCATCCACCTCAACCCCTTTTTGAAATGCTTTGTTCGCCATAACTTAGCAGTGTATACTCAGACGTGAGTCCCTTGCTCACTTTGTCACTGGATTCAAGCAAGCCTGACTGAAGACGGCTGTAATGTCACAAACCGGTCATAGGAAGCTTGTTTCCGTTCCACGGAAGGCATGGCTTGGCAGTTCGGGCGGGACTGTTGCCCTGAGGCACAGGGTCAGACTGATTTGCATATGGCCGTGTCTAGACTGGGGTGGCAGCGTGGGCTAAAGAACGGTGATGGATTAAACCCCGTTCTGTTGCCTGGTTGTGAGTGTTTGATTGGTTCAGATGCTCTGTCCATCACCACCCCCTTTTGTAACGCTTTATCGGTCCTAAGTTGGCAGGGTATGCTCACACGTGAGTCCCTTGCTCACTTTGTCACTGGATTCAAGCAAGCCAGGCTGAAGGCGGCTGTAATGCTAGAAACCGGTCCTAGGAAGCTTGTTTCCGGTCCAGGGAAGGCATGGCTTGGCAGTTCGGGCTGGACTGTTCCCATGAGGCACAGGGTCAGACTGATTTGCATATGGCCATGATGAACTGGGGTGGCAGAGTGGGCTAAAGAACGGTGATGGAATGAACCCTGATCTGTTGACTGGGTGTGAGTCTTTGATTGGTTCAGATGCTCTGTTCAACACCACCCCCTTTTGTAACGCTTTGTTCGCCATAAGTTGGCAGGGTATGCTCAGACGTGAGTCTCTTGCTCACTTTGTCACTGGATTTAGGCAAGCTTGGCTGAAGACGGCTGTAATGCCAGAAACCATTCCTAGGAAGCTTGTTTCCGGTCCAGGAAAGGCATTGCTTGGCAGTTCGGGCTGGACTGTTCCCATGAGGCACAGGGTCAGACTGATTTGCATATGGCCATGTCTGAACTGGGGTGGCAGAGTGGGCTAAGGAACAGTGATGGATTAAACCCAGATCTGTTGACTGGGTGTGAGTGTTTGATTGGTTCAGATGCTCAGTCCATCACCACCCCCTTTAGTAATGCTTTGTTCGCCATAAGTTGGCAGGGTATGCTCAGACGTGAGTCTCTTGCTCACTTTGTCACTGGATTTAGGCAAGCTTGGCTGAAGACGGCTGTAATGCCAGAAACCGTTCCTAGGAAGCTTGTTTCCGGTCCAGGAAAGGCATTGCTTGGCAGTTCGGGCTGGACTGTTCCCATGAGGCACAGGGTCAGACTGATTTGCATATGGCCGTGTCTAGACTGGGGTGGCAGCGTGGGCTAAAGAACGGTGATGGATTAAACCCAGTTCTGTTGCCTGGTTGTGAGTGTTTGATTGGTTCAGATGCTCCGTCCATCACCACCCCCTTTTGTAATGCTTTGTTCGCCATAAGTTAGACGAGTGTGCTCAGACATGAGTCCCTTGCTCACTTTGTCACTGGGTTCAAGCAAGCCTGGCTGAAGACTGCTATAATGCCAGAAACCGGTCCTAGGAAGTCTGTTTCCGGTCCACGAAGGCATGGCTTGGCAGTTCGGGCTGGACTGCTGCCATGAGGCACAGGGTAAGACTATTTTGCATATGGCCATGTCTGACCTGTGGTGGCAGAGTGGGCTAAAGAACGGTGATGGATTAAACCCAGATCTGTTGACTGGATGTGAGTGTTTGATTGGTTCAGATGCTCCGTCCATCAACCCCCTTTTGTAACGCTTTGTTCGCCATAAGTTGGCAGGGTATGCTCAGACATGAGTCCCTTGCTCACTTTGTCACTGGGTTCCAGCAAGCCTGGCTGAAAACTGCTGTAAAGCCAGAAACCGGTCATAGGAAGCTTGTTTCCGTTCCATGGAAGGCATGGCTTGGCAGTTTGGGCTGGACTGTTGCCCTGAGGCACAGGGTCAGACATTTGCATATGGCCGTGTCTAAACTGGGGTGGCAGCGTGGGCTAAAGAACGGTGTGTTAAAGATTAGACTGCAAACGTCAACATTATCGGCGCCATCTTGCCCCTTTCAAGCTCATTCTTGCGCGTAAGCGGCAGCCATTTCGAGCACCATGGCCCCTCTGCCCCTCGCTGATGGCCAGCGCGTCTCTCGCTCTCCTATCCTCGCAGGCATCCCCCGCACGCTGACAACCCCCTCGCTCTCACATGCCTTGGGTCATAAACCCCTCTTCAGCGCAGCTCTGCCACAGAATCCCATCCTGTTCCCAGCGCGACACCTCCCTTCATTCCTTTCATAGTCTCAGGCCCTTTGATGCAAACCCCCTTTTTCCTGTGTGCCCGTCTGTCTTCCTTGTTCCCAAGCCTCCACCTGGCCCTGCGGATACTGTTTATTACCCCGTACAGTAGGAAGCCTCCCCTCCCCATCAAAGGACCCTCGAGCCGATCAAAGCCCCCACCCCTCGAGATCCGATCAAACCCCACACATTCCGTGAATCAGCGGAATGTCCTGCTGCGCGATAATCACCACCTGTTGTGATCGGGCTGAGGGATTCAACTGTAAATGTATGTGGGAACGGGCCTGACGGGGAGATTCCGAGGATGTTCTTTCACATATCAAAGTGTTGCAAGAATGTGTTACGTGCAATAAAGATCATAAAACCTGAGTATAAGAGGCCAGGCCTCAGAGATGCGGTTAGAGCACCTCGTGACGATACTTGCTGTCTGAATTGATGTGTTCTCCTCCGGAGAGAATAAACCCTCGTTTCCTGCCTTTCAGTCTCCAGCGCCTGCTTCTTCATTGATTAATATTGGTGGGTCATAGAGGCGATACCGCCGGGCAACACTAAAGGGTCTTTGGTTACTGGTTGTCTTTGCACCCTTTTTTACAATTGGCGTCCCAAGCGTGGGGCCCATCAGCGACTCGTGGATCCAGTGGGAGAGGTCCTGACGACAGAGTGAACGACTGCAACGATCGGAAGGTACCCTGTCCGATAGACCCTCGTCTGACAGCCGATCATCCGAACTTCACTGGTTCCGAACAGACCTCTCTTGAGTGATCTACGGTCCTGACTGGGAACCATCAGGAGTGCCACGAGGAGTACGAAGAGAAGAGGACGATCGGGCGCTGGATTCGGAAGACAAGAAACTGTCCATGCGGTCCGGGTAAGGTCGTGTAAACACGACAAATCGCGAAATAATTGATAATTGATGGAAAATACTAGTATTACTTTTTGTTAATTTATTTGGAGATTCGCTGTCTGCAAACGGAGAAACAACAGGCTCTCCCTTTACAAACAGTGAAGGATAGGTACGCGTCCGTTGGACCTATCTTTCTCCCCCACTGATCAATTGCCCCTCCCCATTGATTAACTGTTACGGATTGTCTCCTGGAGATTCTCTGTCTGCAAACAGGGAAAAGAATAGGTCCCCCTCTTTGCAGATAGTGAAAGGGTAGGTGACGCAGACCTTTGCGGGCCTACTTATTCTCCCCATTTACCATTTTTTATTTTTTATTTATTTATTGACCAAACATTGATTGCCCAATATTGGTTCATGAGGTATTCACTGCCTGCAAACAACGTAGAATAGAAATATTCTGTCTAGTCTTTGCACACAGTGATAAGATAGGTAGTGCTGACTATTATCCCCATTGCGATCCGTCATGCCTGTCTTCTCCCCACTGGTTAGTAGCCTGTTTAGCCCGGACCGCTTATTAGAGATGAACCATCCGGCTCCGCTGGAAGGCACCCCTAATAAGGACATGTTCATGAAGCATGGATTGATCGCTATAGCCTATAGCAAGCTGTGGCATAAATATACGAAAAAGGATCGAGAAAGTCAGTGGCCACTGATAGGATCCTTCGATGATGATAAAATAAACGCACTAGAAACAGCCCTGGGTAAAAACAAGACGACGCCCACTATGCTCGATAGTTTCGGCATGTGGCGCAAAGAAACTGAACAACGTAAAAAGAGAACTGAGAGTAGGTTGGGAAAAGAGCTGCGGAAAGCAGCCCACCTAGCGGCTCAGAAATTAGAAGAAGAGATAAAGGAAAGAGAGGAAGCCAAACTGAAACTAGAAATAGAAACGTCAAGCCAGTGTCCGGTTAGAACATCCTCCACGCTCTACCCTGAATTACCCTCGAAACAACGAGCCAACGATGATCTGCTGCTAGGTCCTCCGATCATCTACATGCCCCCTCCATATGCCCCTTCCCAACACTTAACTCAGCACCCACCACCCCCAGGTACAAGCGAGAGTAGCGCCACAGCTTCGGCCCCCAGGGCCTCTGTGCCGGCCGGACCCCTCGCATTAGATGCTACGCAAACAACAACATTAGACGACCCCGAGGCCCGAAGGGTTGGCTCTGCTAGAACAAACAGACTAAGCAAAGATGAGCGAGCAGGGGTTGATAAGATAGCAAGGACACTGGTAGAAAGGAGGGAAGATGAAGAATACATCACGGATGTGTTTAACTCGTATACAGGGAGTCACAGACGACACTTTACTGTACAACTGTGTTACCATGTCTTGAACGCATACGAGGACCGATATCGAGACAAAGGTCCCCAGAGCCTAACGACTCTGTACCGGAAGGTCGATATTGGAGATGAGGGTGAGTGTGATGTGACGGACCTCCTTACGCGTACGCTTGGGGTTTTCCGCCACCTCACTGAACGAAAACCGACGACCGAACCTACGGCGTCTGTAGTGACCGAACCTCAGACTGAACAATCTAACGCCATGATGCCGATACGAGAGGCTGCCCCTTACTGGGTCCCTCCACGAGGTGAAGGGACCCACGATGATGCAAACAACAAAGATGCGAAAGGGAGGGTAGTGTACAACTGGGTCTACCAGCCCTGGGACCGGCAGGAGATTCTGACATTCCGGAAATCTCTGCCTGACCTACGTAAGAACCCGACTGCCTTCTATACTGAGTTGGGTACAGACCTAGGATCGACGATTATGACCCTGGCTGACATCGACTTGTTTTTCGGGTTATGCCTACCAGCTGATGTGTGGAAGCAAATCCGGAAAGTCGACCACGTTGAGCTGTTTGGACATAACTGGTCACAACTCGATGGCATAGATAAACAACGAGAACCCGGACAAAAGCCTTTGAAAGCCATTTTAGATCTCCCGGATAAAATCGTACAGAAATTAAAAACCCTGATCCCCGAAAAGAAAGTGGACTGGTCGATAGTAACGGCTTGTCGCCAGAAACCTCAGGAGGATGTATCGGAATACTTCTCCCGGTTTGAAACGGTGTTCTCCGATTACAGCGGTCAGGACTTGACCACTGCAACTGGACACCATCTGTTTGTCCAGAATTACGTTAAGGGTCTATCACCAGAGGTGTCACAGAAACTGCAGGCCAGCGAGAGTAGCTGGGCAGCCTCCAAACCTACGGCTATCCTCCAGATGGCCCAATATTATGAACATCAGAAAAACGAAAACGATAGAGCAACAGAGAGAAAGAAGAAAGACTTAAAGGAGAGGGTGATGATAGCCCAACTGCAAGGGGTGACTATAGGACGAGACCAATACCGGGGAAACCATCAGGTGAATGCCCCTAAAACTGCACCTCCCAAGGACCGCACTTCGACTCCCCACATTGGACGTACAGACATTAGAGAGGACCAGTGTGCTTTCTGTAAAGGAATGGGCCATTGGAAATCTCAGTGCCCAGTTCTTTTGGAAATCATCAGAAATAGAGATCCTAGGGACATAGCGAGTGGGCCGAGAAATAGGGGACCGCAGCGAGGGCCCCCGAATGACGCAACTAACGATAGATCAAGCAGACCAAACACATTTGACCGACCCAGACAGAACCAATGCCAGCAATCTGACTACGATGACGTTCATGACTTTGCATAGGACTGCCCAGGGCAAGGGAGGGATCCAGTCAAGCTCCATGTTGACCAGCAAGGCCCTTACGTCACTGCTAAGGTCTTGGGTACAAAGTCTCCATTCCTGGTAGACACTGGCGCAACACGTAGTGCGTTATCTAAACGACTGATTCCAAGGGCACCCTTGTCTGGCTCACTAATAACATCGACAGGTTTCGATGGAACGCCCTCCACTAACCCTTTGTCCGCCCCGATCCTCTTCGACCTAGAAAACAACACCACTGACACCACGTTTTTGCTTTCCTCCAATAGCCCTGAAGCAATTATGGGACTCGACTTATTGAAACACTTCCGAGCCACAATTAGATGTTCTCAAGACGGAGTTCGAGTTTTCCTTTACGACAACCCCGTTCTGCTTAGACATTGCCCTCCCAGACGCATGTTTTCCATCACCGATGCTGACACATCCCTGCTTGACACTCTGCCTCCGTATCTGTGGGCCAAAACGGATTCAGATGTAGGGCGCATGATGATTGACCCAGTGCACATTACTGTCCGACCAGATGCAACACTCCCAAAACTTCCACAATATCGGATATCGCCCGAGGGTGAGAAGGCATTGGTAAAGATCATTCAGTCACTGATAGACGCAGGAGTGGTAGAGGAAGTGGTTAGCAACGTCTGCAACAGCCCAATCTTGCCCATTATCAAAAAGCAAGGGGAAGGAGATGAGAAAGCATACCGCTTTATCATTGACCTTCGAGAGATCAACAAGGTGGTGGTACCCCAGTACCCCGTGGTTTCAGACATCACCACCATCCTGACTTTGATTCCCTCTACTGCCACCACCTTCACTGTCATTGATCTTAAAAACGCGTTCTTTTCCATCCCCATCCACCCAGACAGCTGATATCTCTTCGGCTTCACCCTCAAAGCCCGCTCATATAGGTTCTGCCGAGCACCCCAGGGCTACACAGAGAGCCCCAGCATCTACAGCCAAGCCCTCAAGAGACAACTGGATCAAGTCCAGTTACCCGATGGAGTGGTGTTAGTGCAATATGTCGACGACATCCTTTTGGCAGCCGATACCACTCCATTAGCTGTCACAGCCACCATTCAACTCCTACACTTCCTTGCAGAAAATGGCCACAAGGTCTCCAAGAAGAAGTTGCAATTCTGCCAACCCCAGGTCACCTACCTAGGCCACCTTTTGTCCAAAGACGGAAGAAAACTCACTCCCGACCGGATCCAAACCATTCTCGAAACTCCTATCCCTAAGACACAGAAACAGGTTCGCTCCCTACTTGGCCTCACCTCCTTCTGCCGACAGTGGTTACCCAACTTTAGCCTCACAGTAAAACCACTGCTTGCACTACTAGCTAAAGACGTCCCTTTCCCACTCCCTTGGACCTCTGAGTGTCAGACCTCCTTCATGCGACTACGAGATGCCCTTTGTTCGGCCCCTGTGTTAGGTACTCCCGATTACACGAAGCCTTTCTCCCTTTACTCTCACGAAAGGGAGGGGTGCGCTTTATCTGTCCTGACCCAGTCCATTGGCCCAAAGCAACGACCGTGCGCTTACTTCTCTGCCACTCTTGACCCTGTGGCCAGAGCCTTGCCTGCCTGCCTTCGAGCTGTAGCTGCTGCTGCGATCTCTATCCGACAGAGTGAGGGGATCGTGCTCTCGAATTCCCTCACAGTACTGGTACCCCATGCAGTTGACACCCTCCTAAACCAAACCAAGACGCAACACCTGACGAGTGCCCGACTGACTGGATACGAACTGACTCTGCTCGCACCCCACATCACTCTGAAGAGATGCACTACACTGAACCCGGCAACTCTGCTACCCTTACCAGAAAACGATCCCAATGTGCACCCTGTACATGACTGCGTGACCCTTACAGACGAACAGACTAGAAGCAGGGTTGACCTCAGAGACACGGCTTTTCCTGACCCTGACGGAGAACTGTGGGTGGACGGTTCCTGCATCAAACTCCCCGATGGCACCACTTCAGCTGCCTATGCAGTCACCACGGCTCGAACTGTAGTCGAGACAGCCCGCATCACGCAACGATCTGCACAGGCAGTGGAACTGATTGCCCTAACACGAGCCTGCATTCTAGCAGCAGGAACCACAGCGAACATTTACACCGACAGCCAGTATGCCTTCGGGGTGGTTCACCATTTTGGGATCCTCTGGAGGGAGAGGGGATTCCTGACCTCACACGGCACCCCCATTCTGCACGGGGACCTAGTCTCCGCCTTGATCGAAGCCGTCCTTCTCCCCAAAAGGCTTGCAGTCATCAAATGCCAGGCACACAAGAAGGTGACGGACATTATAGGACAAGGAAATGCACTAGCTGACATCACTGCCCGAACGACAGCCGAAAGTAGGACGACAACACATATGTACGTGACCAGGTCACAAGCAGAAAAATGGACTGATGCTAGGGATACTATTAGGGACATTCAAATGGCTAGTACACAACACGAACTCACAGAATGGACACGGGTGGGATTAAAAGATGACGAAGGCTGCTGGCGGACAAAAGACACAGACAAATGGTTGCTACCTGACTCGTACCTGATTCCCATACTGACTATGGCACACTCCCCTGCCCACATAGGATCAGCCCCCATGATTGAACTTGTCTCCAGGGTTTGGCACAACGATAAAATCACGGACTCCGCCAAACGTCTGGTTCAGCAATGCTTGATATGCCTACAACACAACCCCGGGAAAGGAACTGTAGTACCCCGGGGAGGGTTTGGGGTCCCAAATCACCCGTTTGAAGTCCTGCAGATGGACTACATCCAACTAGACAGATGTCAAGGCCTGAAATATATACTTGTTGTGGTATGCGCATTTAGCAAATGGGTGGAAGCATACCCAACCCGTGACAACACTGCTATGGCCACAGCAAAAGTCCTGTTGAAGGAGTTTTTCCCCCGTTACGGCCTTTGTCGAATTTTGTGGAGCGACAATGGCCCCCACTTCGTAGCCGAAGTTATCCAACTTATTCTGAAAGGGTTGGGTGTAAAACAAAAGTTCCACGCAGTCTTCCACCCCCAATCTGCTGGTCTAGTTGAACGACATAATGCCACCCTGAAACTAAAATTGGCCAAAATAGTGGCTACCACAGGACTGAAATGGCCGGACGCACTCCCACTGGCATTACTCTCAATGCGTTCCACCCCTACCAAACACCACTTGACACCATACGAAGTTGTATTCGGCCGACCTATGAACGTCTGGTCTGCACCGAAACCAACTTCCATTCATGACGTCCCGGACGTCCTAATGTCTGATTATCTATGCCAGCTGACTAAAACACTGTCTGTTATCCATCAACAGGTGCTACATGCCATCCCTGACACTTCCAGGGGTCCCGGACACACCATCCAACCTGGGGAGTTCGTCCTGATCCGGAATTTCCAGCGTGCCAAGAGTCTGGAACCCAGGTGGACGGGCCCCTGGCAAGTCCTCATCACCACCCGAACAGCACTTCGAGTGGAGGGAAAACGCAACTGGGTGCATGCGCACCACTGTAAGAAGGTCTCCCCGACCCTGGCCGCGACAGAAAACATCAACGTCCAAGAAGAGCTCCTGAACAAGGACCGACCGTCACTGACCTGCTATCCTGATACCGAAGCACTTGAACTCTCAAAATTTTCTGATCCTACTGTACCATCCAGAGAAGGGTATTTCCTGCACCGAAGGGAGGGAGCTCCGGTTAAGCAGACCACGGACTAAGTTGAATCTCAGAACGGTGACCTAAACACAACCAAGGGTTACCGGGAGAGAAGCTAAACGAAGTCTGAGGTTCTGCCCACCACCGAGCACCTTGAAGATGATGGAAGCGCCAGATAAGAAGATGATGGAAGCGCCAAATAGGAAGATGATGGAAGCAACAGGAAATACCCACTACAGAAACCCAAGAGCAGACAGACTCCTCAGCTCAAAGACAATTGCACTCTTCATCACAATCCTTTTCTGCTTTCTCCTCATGACCACACTCTGGGTGGTGGAAGAAAATACACCTGCTCACGAAACATTCCTGACTACTGCCCAGCCTACCACCATGAAGGAACATTATTTGATTTCGCTCTCTCCCCAACTCAGAGAGAGGCGAAAGGAATTCTGGAATAACTCTTTCGTACAACTACTTCACCAGCACAACCTTGCCACCAATGCCACCAACTGTTGGATCTGTGGGTTGCTACCCCACGCCACTGGACACTCGATACCATTCATCCCTTCACCTTTCTCAGTTCACGGCTCTTGTCTTGCTTGGCTGATCCTCCTGCAAGAAAGCTACAAGGACAATGCCACCTCCAGCAAAACCGTAACACATTTCTACCACGGAACCTGGCGGAACAGAACAAAGACACATTTCTGCCCGCAGACCACCAACGACACAATCCACTTGGACATTCCTGCTAAAGAGCAAATTGAAATGCAGGTGTTCAATAATCCAACCAGAACCACCTTATCCTACCTGCGAAAACGAACAGCTGCCACTCTGACTGTGGCCCTGTCAGTCATCAACGTTACCGGCCACATGTGCATAGAAGGGCTTGGGACTCAGCTGGTAGGCCACAGTGCTTGCCGGTTTTCCAGAACTCTGGACTCCACCGACCCACCTTCCTTCGTGGCATCCCCGAACATGTATTTCGTCTGCGGCACGAAGGCTTACACCTGGCTCCCCAAAGGCTGGAGGGGCACTTGTTTTATTTCCTTCATCCTTCCTCCGACATATGTGGCACCAGCAAATCATCACAGACAAAAACGAGCCAAGGACATTGAACAAGCCGACTCAACAGGAGCACAGTTCCTCGATGCTATGAAGGGACTTGTTCCCCTCTGGGGCCCGATGGCATACAGCCGTGCCATCCGACATCTGACCCAAGCAGTCGAGACAACAATGAACATCACAGCTGGGATCCTTGCTAATAACACCGCCGAGCTTCAAGCGGTCCGCTTGGTGGCCCTCCAGAACCGCCTTGTCCTAGACGTGGTTCTTGCGGACCGCAGTGGAGCATGCCGCATTATCGGGTCCAGCTGCTGTACGTACATACCGGACAACTCACCCTCAGTGTACAAAGCCATCGAGCATCTTCATAGACTCTCTTCAGAAGTCCACCAAGAACAAGAAGAATGGTCGCTTGGTGGTTGGCTCTGGAACACCGTTAAGAACTGGGGCTGGAGACTATTCACCATTATCCTGATTCCTGTGGTTGTGATATGCGGTTTATGCTTAGGAATTCAATGTCTGCCACCTCTGTGTACATTATGCGTGAATTGTATTTGCCCTAAGACTGTGGACTCTGGAAACGAACGTATGAGAGCACTATATGATACCGAGGTTAGGAATTTGATGAAGATTGACATTGAGTAAGCAAGATTGGCTAAGACATGTTGAAAAGGGAGGACTGTTAAAGATTAGACTGCAAACGTCAACATTATCGGCGCCATCTTGCCCCTTTCAAGCTCATTCTTGCGCGTAAGCGGCAGCCATTTCGAGCACTATGGCCCCTCTGCCCCTCGCTGATGGCCAGCGTGTCTCTCGCTCTCCTATCCTCGCAGGTATCCCCCGCACGCTGACAACCCCCTCGCTCTCACATGCCTTGGGTCATAAACCCCTCTTCAGCGCAGCTCTGCCACAGAATCCCATCCTGTTCCCAGCGCGACACCTCCCTTCATTCCTTTCATAGTCTCAGGCCCTTTGATGCAAACCCCCTTTTTCCTGTGTGCCCGTCTGTCTTCCTTGTTCCCAAGCCTCCACCTGGCCCTGCGTATACTGTTTATTACCCCGCACAGTAGGAAGCCTCCCCTCCCCATCAAAGGACCCTCGAGCCGATCAAAGCCCCCACCCCTCGAGATCCGATCAAACCCCACACATTCCGTGAATCAGCGGAATGTCCTGCTGCGCGATAATCACCACCTGTTGTGATCGGGGTGAGGGATTCAACTGTAAATGTATGTGGGAACGGGCCTGACGGGGAGATTCCGAGGATGTTCTTTCACATATCAAAGTGTTGCAAGAATGTGTTACGTGCAATAAAGATCATAAAACCTGAGTATAAGAGGCCAGGCCTCAGAGATGCGGTTAGAGCACCTCGTGACTATACTTGCTGTCTGAATTGATGTGTTCTCCTCCGGAGAGAATAGACCCTCGTTTCCTGCCTTTCAGTCTCCAGCGCCTGCTTCTTCATTGATTAATATTGGTGGGTCATAGAGGCGATACCGCCGGGCAACACTAAAGGGTCTTTGGTTACTGGTTGTCTTTGCACCCTTTTTTACAGGTGATGGATTAAACCCAGTTCTGTTGCCTGGTTGTGAGTGTTTGATTGGTTCAGATGCTCCGTCCATCACCACCCCCTTTTGTAATGCTTTGTTCACCATAAGTTAGCAGGGTGTGCTCAGACATGAGTCCCTTGCTCACTTTGTCACTGGGTTCAAGCAAGCCTGGCTGAAGACTGCTGTAATGCCAGAAACCGGTCCTAGGAAGTCTGTTTCCGGTCCACGAAGGCATTGCTTGGCAGTTCGGGCTGGACTGCTGCCATGAGGCACAGGGTAAGACTATTTTGCATATGGCCATGTCTGACCTGTGGTGGCAGAGTGGGCTAAAGAACGGTGATGGATTAAACCCAGATCTGTTGACTGGATGTGAGTGTTTGATTGGTTCAGATGCTCCGTCCATCATCACCCCCTTTTGTTACGCTTTGGTTGGCATAAGTTGTCAGGGTATGCTCAGACGTGAGTTCCTTGCTCACTTTGTGAGAAGTTGGCCTGGTATATAATGCTCACTAATTCTTAGTGATCACTTTGTACCATGCCAAGCAACCCTTATGATGATGGTTGTAATTCAATCTTGTAGACCAGTTATCCTAGTGGTAACGTGGACAAAGCAGTCTTAGGCTAAACTCTGAAAGGCATGTGAAGCCAGCTGTTATACCATACACAACCCCCTTGAATACCAAATGAAAGGGACACCACACAGATATATATTGAAAATATATATTGATTTATTAAGTATAAAATCCCCTGGACTCTTTATGAGCACAGAAGCACAAGCGTTAAATCACAAGACAGTTTAAAATACACAAAAGTTGCACAATATGGATGAGCCCTAGGGGCCACCTAAACCATATACTAAGAAAGTGGTATAAGAGGTACCAATAGGAAAGGGAACAGGCCTAGGGCCTTGGGAATCGCTGGAGCTATTCAAGACTAGCAGTGACTAAGTCGGGAAAGGCCCGCGGGACTCGGGTGCAGTGTTCAAAGTGCACGCACTTTCCAATGCAAAGTCTATGGTGCGTAAAAAGTACAAAGTTAGAAAGTTAGGAACCTTCCGAGTGACCTACGGAGCTGAAACTTAAGACACAGGCACTTGAGATGTGTACCAGTGCAGGAGCACCGGCGGAGCTGAGTCACCTCACCCACAGGAAGCGGGTGCACAGGGTCGAAGTAGTGTCGGGTTTCGTCACGCTGGTCGATGGTGCTTGGAGCTGAAGATGCTGCAGGCGGCTCGATGTGAAGAGTTCTGGTGGATCCAAGGGTGGATCTGAAGATGTGAAGACCTGAAAGCAGAGGGGACAGTGTTCAAAGTCACTAGCCAGTGACTACCGTGGAACCAGATTGGAACCAGGCGATGTCGGGTGCAAACAGGCGTTGTTGGGTAGCTTCTCTCTGCAGTCACGTGGACACCCGGGGTCGAGGACGTCCAGGAGTCGGTCACGAGCTGTCCCACGCAGGCTTCTCGCTGTTGGCGGTGTCGGTGACCTGATCGGAGCAAACAGGCCTTGGCAAATGCAACCCACGCAGAAGTTGAAAGATGCTTAACACTCGGACCAGCAAGGTCAGAGCGGGTGCTCCTTTTTACAGGAGCTTGGGTAGGTCTGGAGCAACCAGACCTGATGTGTAAATCGTTGGTTTCGTCGCCAAGATGGCCGCTGACCACGTGGCTAGTGGCCGGGATGGCGCATCGAGTGGCACAATGCAAAAGGGCCCCACGCAGGTCGTGGAGATGCTGGAGGGCTGATCTTCGGTGCAAGGGCTGCTCGGTGGTGGGGGTTCTCAGTCCCCAAAGCACAACGTCGAGGATGCCTCAGAAGCTGCGCAGTCAGCTTTTCGAATGTCTTCCAAGAGGTCCGGTCTCACGTCACTCTGTGCCTCCACGGGTCCCTTCTTTGCAGAGACTGTGGATCGGGCTCTGAGAGGTCTGGGAGTCTGGTTCTTGTCGGGCTCTGGGCTCGGGCTCCGGCGGGAGGCGGCGGCAAAGCAGATGTCGAGTTGCTGGTTGGTACCTGTGTTCACAGGGTGGCCACTCCTAGGCCACAAGGGAGATTCTCTTCAGTCTTCTGTGCAGCAGAATGTCGAAGTCCAGTCTTCTTCTTCGTGTAAAGTTGATTCAGGATGATCTGCTGTGCAATGGCACTGCTCCCACTCTTATTCCCAATCTGAGGGGTGGATCACCTACTAGGTCCCTCCTCTGGGAGGAACCAGGAAGGGGGGCGGTTACACCCACTTTCCTTTATCCAGTTCCACGCCAAGCCTGGGTCTGGAAAGTCCCAGGACCGGTTTGGACTGGCCTATGCACGGGGACACCTTGTGTGCCCCGGGCATGTCTGATTCTATTCAGCCCTGTCCTACCCAATACACAAAACCCTGTCTGGGGTGGTGCTCGCACCTCCCAAGGCAGGAAACCCTTTGTCCAGGCCACCATCTGCCGAGTTTCGGTCAGCAGCAGGAGGCCAGACTCGTGTCTGTGGTGGCAGCTTCCATTTTGTGATGCTGAGGCTCTGTTTAACTTTAACCGGGGTTAAGGCTACGCACATGTCGTGTCCCTCTAGAAGGGTGGAATGCTATCCCCGTCACCAGAACTGGCGAGGGGATAGTATTCCAATTCGTATGACACCTTACTCGACATGTTTTGATAAAGCCAAACCAAAGATAGCATTTAACCGCGAGGATTATAATGCACTTAAGAGTATATGGTATGGCAATATCCCGGAACAGCTTAGGGAGTGGTTCTCGGCAGCTGCAGACAGGCTCAGCTCGTGCTAGAGCACCATCTCACGTATTTCCAAGCACTCTGCCTCCAGGATTGATGAGGCCTTCCATAGGAGTGGCTGATAGGAACATATGTGTCCAGTTTAGGGTTAGGCACAGGCATACTGTACCTAAGTAAGAGGTGATTACACCAACTTACCCCAGCTGAGTGATCAGCCAGTTGTGTCAAATATGGAGGCAAGGCCAGGGGTGGCACAATACATGCTGCAGCCCCTGGTAGGCCTTGGATACACCTATGCCCTGGGTACCTAGGGTACACTACTACAGGGGCTCATAAGGTGAACCAGTTCCAATTCGTAATGCACCTAAAGTGCATTGGTAGTAATTTAGAGAGAGAAAAGCAGGCTGTGGGTCTGATTAGCAGGCCCACAGCCACATTAAGTCAGAAACCAGTGAAGCAAAAAGCAAAAATTTGGGGTGACCATAGGATAGCAGACCCTACTCTCCTACATAACCCCCCCCCCCAAACGCAGGGACATTAGACTAACCTTGACCAGTTGTGTCTTCATGTTCTAAGTGGAAGTACCTGGAGAGACCATCTGCGTTGCCATGGTCAGTCCCTGGGCGGTGCTCCACTGTAAAGTCCATCCCCTGTAGGGAAATGGACCACCTGAGTAGTTTGGGGTTTTCACCCTTCATCTGATTAAGCCATAGGAGGGGCTTATGGTCGGTCTGAATCTTGAAGTGAGTGCCAAACAAATATGGTCTCAACTTCTTCAGGGCCCACACCACAGCAAAGGCCTCCCTCTCTATAGCTGACCAACGTTTCTCTCTGGGGGTCAGCCTTCTGCTAATGAAAGCAATGGGCTGGTCCTGGCCATCTACATTAAGCTGTGAAAGCACTGCTCCCACTCCCAACTCAGAAGCATCTGTTTGGACAATGAACTCTCTTGAGTAGTCAGGACTCTTCAGGATAGGTGCAGAGCACATGGCCTTCTTCAGGTCATCAAATGCCTTTTGACAGATTTCTGTCCACTGAACCTTTTTGGGCATCTTCTTGGATGTCAGATCATTAAGAGGAGTCACAATGGACCCATAGTTCTTAACAAACTTCCTGTAGTACCCAGTCAGGCCCAAGAAAGCTCTGACCTGAGTCTGGGTGGTTGGAGG
This sequence comes from Lissotriton vulgaris, assembly GCF_964263255.1. NCBI lineage: Eukaryota > Metazoa > Chordata > Amphibia > Caudata > Salamandridae > Lissotriton > Lissotriton vulgaris. Next base: position 265,434,162 of record NC_141696.1, read on the forward strand.
GGACCAGTCCTTGATGGTCTGGATCTTACTCTCCAGTGGTTGAACTTGGCCTCCACCTACAAGGTGGCCCAGGTATACAACCTTACTATGCCCTATCTGGCACTTTGTTGCCTTGATAGTGAGGCCTGCCTTCTGCAGAGCCTCAAGCACTTCCTTCAGGTGGACCAGGTGATCCTCCCAGGTGGAGCTAAAGACAGCAATATCATCCAGATAAGCTGCACAAATGTCATCCAACCCAGTAAGGACTTGATTCACCAACCTTTGGAAGGTGGCAGGTGCATTTTTCAAACCAAAGGGCATCACCACAAACTGATAATGCCCACTAGGGGTCGAAAATGCTGTTTTGGCTTTAGACTCCTCAGCTAACCTGATTTGCCAGTAGCCAGCTGTCAAGTCAAATGTGCTCAAATATTTGGCAGAAGCCAACTTGTCAATGAGCTCATCTGCCCTTGGAATAGGGTGTGCATCTGTCCTGGTGACAGCATTGAGTCCTCTGTAATCCACACAGAACCTCATCTCTCTCTTGCCAGCTTTGGTGTGAGGTTTGGGGACCAGAACTACTGGGCTAGCCCAGGGGCTCTCTGAAGGCTCAATAACACCTAATTCCAGCATCTTTTGCACCTCAGTCTTTATACAGTCCCTGACGTGGTCAGGTTGCCTGTAAATCTTGCTCTTTACAGGAAGACTGTCACCAGTGTCCACTACATGGGTACACCAGTTAGTCTGACTGGGTGTCAAGGAGAACATATGTCTGTATGCCTGCAGAACTTGTCTGCAGTCATGTTGCTGATGCTCAGTGAGGCTGCCACCTAAGGCCACACCATCAACTGAACCATCCTCAGGGTTCTGAGTGAGCAGGTCTGGGAGAGGGTCACTCTCTTCCTCCTGTCCCTCATCTGTAGCCATGAGCAAGCCCATGTCTGCCCTGCTGACATAAGCCTTCAATCTGTTTACATGGAGCACCCTGTGGGGGCTCCTGGGAGTTCCTAGGTCCACCAAGTAGGCAACCTCTCCCTTCTTCTCCAGAATTGTATGGGGTCCAGACCACTTGTCTTGGAGTGCTGCTGGGGCCACTGGCCCAACACCCATACCTTCTGTCCAGGCTGAAATTCAACAAGGACAGCCTTTTGGTCATGCCAAGCTTTCTGTAATTCTTGGCTAGCCTCAAGGTTTTTGGATGCCTTTTCCATGTACTCTGCCATCCTGGAGCGGAGACCAAGTACATAGTCCACTATGTCTTGCTTAGGTTTTTTGAGAGGTAACTCCCATCCTTCCTTCACCAGACATAGGGGTCCTCTTACAGGGTGCCCAAACAACAATTCAAAGGGGCTGAAGCCAACCCCCTTTTGAGGGACCTCTCTGTAAGCAAACAAAAGGCAGGGCAGTAGGATGTCCCATCTTCGCCTGAGCTTTTCAGGTAATCCTTTAATCATGCCCTTTAGGGTCTTGTTGAATCTCTCAACAAGCCCATTGCATTGTGGGTGATAAGGAGTGGTGAACTTGTAGTTGACACCACATTCCTTCCACATAGCTGTCAAATATCCTGACATGAAGTTGACACCTCTATCAGATATTACCTCCTTAGGAAACCCCACTCTGGAGAAAACTCCAAGTAAGGCCCTGGCCACAACAGGAGCTGTTGTGGTCCTAAGTGGAATTGCCTCTGGGTACCTGGTGGCATGATCCACTACCACCTGTATGAATCTGTGCCCAGATGCTGTAGGGGGATCCATTGGACCAATAATATCAATCCCCACTCTTTCAAAGGGAACCCCCACCACAGGTAGTGGTATCAGGGGGGGCCTTTGTTGTTCCACCTGCTTTACCACTGGCTTGGCAGGTTTCACAGGAGCGACAAAACTCCTTGGTGTCTTCAGACATGTGAGGCCAGTGAAAGTGAGGGACAAGCCTGTCCCAGGTCTTGTTCTGGCCTAAGTGTCCTGCTAGAGGAATATCATGGGCTAAGGTGAGAAGGAAACCCCTAAATTGCAGAGGTATAACCAACCTCCTGGTTGTACCAGGCTTGGGGTCTCTACCCTCTGTGTAAAGGAGTCCTTCATCCCAATAAACTTTATGGGCACCTTCAGCATTCCCAGCAGCCTCGGCAGCAGCCTGCTGTCTGAGGGGTTCAAGAGCAGGACAGGTTAACTGAGCCTGCCCCAAGTCTGCCCTAGAAGGTCCCCCTGTCCCCAGAAACTCAACCTGATCAGGTTCAAGTTCTTCAGAGACAGTTCCTTCAGGGGTCTCCAGATCAGTTTCCTGTGAAGCCTGATCCTCACTTGTAGGCAGTTGAGAAGGCGCAGCCTTAACCCTCCTGTTCTTCTTCTTGGAAGGTGCTTGGTCCATTGTTCCAGGATCCAAGACCTGAGGTTCAGAGAGGCACTTTTTGGCCTGTGACCTGGTCACAGCAAGGACATGTGATGATATCCCTAACATCTCTGCATGAGTCCTGTACTCAACTTCTGACCATAGAGAGTTCTCCAGGTCATTGCCCAACAAACATTCTACTGGGAGATCAGCACTAACCACAACTCTTTTTAGGCCAGTTACCCCTCCCCAGGAAAAGTTAACAAGTGCCACACTATGTGTAGTAGTGACATTGCTGGCATTGGTCACCAGGTAATTATCACCTGGCATGTATTGTCCAGGGTCCACAAAGTTAGGTGTCACCATAGTGACACTGGCACATGTGTCCCTGTAAGCTTGAGCCACTTTATTGTTGATCAAAGGCGTCTGTCTGTATTTGCCCAGATTACTGGGACTTATGTCAGGGGTCAAATCTATGACCGCTTCACAAATCAGAACAGCCTGTGTAAGGGTTCTGACTAGGTCAGAATCTCCTTCAGTTCCCAAAGTGATACCCACTACCCCCTTGGCTTGAGGACCAGCACTGCTAGCTGTACTAGTGGGTGCAGTTGCCTTAGGGGCTGCAGTGCTGGGGGCTCCACCCTTTTTACACTCACTTGTCCAGTGAGAGGTGTTCTTACAAGTTTTACACCAGGGTTTCTTCTGACCTTCTTTCTTCTTCTTCTTGGAAGTTTGGGACCCACCCTCTGTCTCAGTTTGGGGCCCTGTTGAAGACTTCTGGTCTTTAGATTTCTGCTGCCCACCCTTCTGGTCTGTTTTCTTCTGGTCACCACCCTGGTTCTGGTTCTGGTTCTTTTGCTTAACTCTGGTTCTTACCCATTTATCTGCCCTCTTTCCCAATTCTTGGGGAGAGGTCAAATCTGAGTCAACCAAATGTTGATGCAACTGCTGGTTCTGACAATTATTTAAAATGTGTTCTCTCATCAGCAAATTATACAATCCTTCATAGTCTGTAACCTTGCTTCCCAGCAACCATCCCTCCAGAGCCTTAGTGGCACACTCAACAAATTCAGACCAGTCCTGAGTCTGTGTCTTCTGGGTATCTCTGAACATTAACCTGTACTGTTCAGTGGTTAGGCCCAACCCATCAATCAGAGCACTCTTCAGGACCAGGTAGTTTCTAGAATCCCCATCACTAACTGTGAGGAGTCTGTCTCGGCCTCTACCTTCAAAGGAGAGCCACAAGTTGCTGCCCACGGCTCCTGAGGGATCTGCTGTACTCTGCAGGCTCTCTCCATTGCAGTAATCCATTTATGGATATCATCCCCAGCTTTGTAGGGGGGCACAATCTTACTCAGGTTTCTGTTATCAAAAGACCTGTCTTTATCCTTGTGGATATTGCTGCCACCAGTGGGTTCTATTACCCCACTCTCTCTAGGCTGTCTTGCTCTAGCAAGTTTCTCTTGGGCCAGGGCAACCTCTAGTTCTTGCCTCTGAATCCTAAGCTCAGCCTCTCTCATCTTGGCCTCATGTTCCCTTCTCTGAGGGCTAGTCATCTCCTTCCTGGAGTGACCATGAGAGCCTCTAGAGACATGGGAGGTATTGGATTCACCTGAGTGATTCCTCCTCCTCCTATGCCCCTGGTTAAGTCCATTTGGGTGGCTGGGCAAGGTCAGCCTTGCTTCAGTCCCAAACACACTTAAGTTAGCCTGGTTCAGCCTACTGACCAGCACCTGACTATTTCTGTCTCACTGCTTTCCACCTCCTCCTCTTCCTCCTCTTCCTCTTCGTCCTCATCTACCTGAGGAGCTCCAGTGGTGGATGCTTCCTCATCTACCAGGATGATAGGACCAGGGGTGTCTACAGTGTCATCCTCTGAAGGATGGCCTCCTTCAGCATTCCCTGTGGGGTTTGCCTTAGAGGGCTTTAGAGTCTCAGGCTGGTCTAAGAGCTCTCTTAGGTGGTCTGTAGTAGGGGATGGCCCTGTCTTCAGACCCCTTAAGACACAAAGCTGTCTTAATTCCTTAAAGGAAAAAATAGCAAATTTGGATGGTGCCCTTGGAGGGTCACTCTCAACAGGGATGTTCCCAGTGGAACCCTCTGCTCCAGACATTGCTCTAGTGTGGGTGGATGTGTTGCAATCTACCTACACTGGTGTTTACCTACTAAACCTATCTAGTAGTTGTAGCTAGGGTGTGCTACTCCCTTTGCTCTACAACAACTAAGTTCAGTAGAACTTAGGTATACTAGTCTTGTTTTATATGTACCTAGCAGGTACCTTTATGATCTTTCAAATGATAATCTCAAAGATTGTAATGGTAAAACAACAGCAAGCTCAGATCCCAATCCGCTGCTCACCAATGTGAGAAGTTGGCCTGGTATATAATGCTCACTAATTCTTAGTGATCACTTTGTACCATGCCAAGCAACCCTTATGATGATGGTTGTAATTCAACCTTGTAGACCAGTTATCCTAGTGGTAACGTGGACAAAGCAGTCTTAGGCTAAACTCTGAAAGGCATGTGAAGCCAGCTGTTATACCATACACAACCCCCTTGAATACCAAATGAAAGGGACACCACACAGATATATATTGAAAATATATATTGATTTATTAACTATAAAATCCCCTGGACTCTTTATGAGCACAGAAGCACAAGCGTTAAATCACAAGACAGTTTAAAATACACAAAAGTTGCACAATATGGATGAGCCCTAGGGGCCACCTAAACCATATACTAAGAAAGTGGTATAAGAGGTACCAATAGGAAAGGGAACAGGCCTAGGGCCTTGGGAATCGCTGGAGCTATTCGAGACTAGCAGTCACTAAGTCGGGAAAGGCCCGCGGGACTCGGGTGCAGTGTTCAAAGTGCACGCACTTTCCAATGCAAAGTCTATGGTGCGTAAAAAGTACAAAGTTAGAAAGTTAGGAACCTTCCGAGTGACCTACGGAGCTGAAACTTAAGACACAGGCCCTTGAGATGTGTACCAGTGCAGGAGCACCGGCGGAGCTGAGTTACCTCACCCACAGGAAGCGGGTGCACAGGGTCGAAGTAGTGTCGGGTTTAGTCACGCTGGTCGATGGTGCTTGGAGCTGAAGATGCTGCAGGCGGCTCGATGTGAAGAGTTCCGGTGGATCCAAGGGTGGATCTGAAGATGTGAAGACCTGAAAGCAGAGGGGACAGTGTTCAAAGTCACTAGCCAGTGACTACCGTGGAACCAGATTGGAACCAGGCGATGTCGGGTGCAAACAGGCGTTGTCGATACTATCCCCGTCGCCAGAACTGGTGAGGGGATAGTATTCCAATTAGTATGACACCTTACTCGACATGTTTTGATAAAGCCAAACCAAAGATAGCATTTAACCGCGAGGATTATAATGCACTTAAGAGTATATGGTATGGCAATATCCCGGAACAGCTTAGGGAGTGGTTCCCGACAGCTGCAGACAGGCTCAGCTCGTGCTAGAGCACCATCTCACGTATTTCCAAGCACTCTGCCTCCAGGATTGATGAGGCCTTCCATAGGAGTGGCTGATAGGAACATATGTGTCCAGTTTAGGGTTAGGCACAGGCATACTGTACCTAAGTAAGAGGTGATTACACCAACTTACCCCAGCTGAGTGATCAGCCAGTTGTGTCAAATATGCAGGCCAGGCCAGGGGTGGCACAATACATGCTGCAGCCCCTGGTAGGCCTTGGATACACCTATGCCCTGGGTACCTAGGGTACACTACTACAGGGGCTCATAAGGTGAACCAGTTCCAATTCGTAATGCACCTAAAGTGCATTGGTAGTAATTTAGAGAGAGAACAGCAGGCTGTGGGTCTGATTAGCAGGCCCACAGCCACATTAAGTCAGAAACCAGTGAAGCAAAAAGCAAACATTTGGGGTGACCATAGGATAGCAGACCCTACTCTCCTACACACTTTGTCACCGGATTCAAGCAAGCCTGGCTGAAGACAGATGTAATGCCAGAAACCGGTCCTAGGAAGCTTGTTTCCGGTCCAGGGAAGGCATGGCTTGGCAGTTCCGGTTGGACTGTTCCCATGAGGCACAGCGTCAGAGTGATTTGCATATGGCCATGTCTGAACTGGGATGGCAGAGTGGGCTAAAGAACTGTGATGGATTAAACCCGGATCTGTTGACTGGGTGTGAGTGTTTGATTGGTTCAGATGCTCTGTCCATCACCACTCCCTTTTGTAACGCTTTGTTTGCCATAAGTTGGCAGGGTATGCTCAGACGTGAGTCCCTTGCTCACTTTGTCACTGGAGACAGCTGTAATGCTAGAAACCGGTCCTAGGAAGCTTGTTTCCGGTCCAGGGAAGGCATGGCTTGGCAGTGCGGGCTGGACTGTTCCCATGAGGCACAGGGTCAGACTGATTTGCATATGGCCATGTCTGAACTGGGGTGGCAGAGTGGGCTAAAGAACGGTGATGGATTAAACCCAGATCCGTTGACTGGGTGTGAGTCTTTGATTGGTTCAGATGCTCTGTTCAACACCACCCCCTTTTGTAACGCTTTGTTCGCCATAAGTTGGCAGGGTATGCTCAGACGTGAGTCCCTTGCTCACTTTGTCACTGGATTTAGGCAAGCTTGGCTGAAGACGGCTGTAATGCCTGAAACCGGTCCTAGGAAGCTTGTTTCCGGTCAAGGAAAGGCATGGCTTGGCAGTTCGGGCTGGACTGTTCCCATGAGGCACAGGGTCAGACTGATTTGCATATGGCCATGTCTGAACTGGGGTGGCAGAGTGGGCTAAGGAACGGTGATGCAATAAACCCAGATCTGTTGACTGGGTGTTTGTGTTTGATTGGTTCAGATGCTCAGTCCATCACCACCCCCTTTTGTAACGCTTTGTTCGCCATAAGTTGGCAGGGTATGCTCAGACGTGAGTCCCTTGCTCACTTTGTCACTGGATTCAAGCAAGCCTGGCTGAAAACGGCTGTAATGCCAGGAACCGGTCCTAGTAAGCGTGTTTCCGGTCCAGGAAAGGCATGGCTTGGCAGTTCGGGCTGGACTGTTCCCATGAGGCACAGGGTCAGACTGATTTGCTTATAGCCATGTTTGAACTGGGATGGCAGAGTGGGCTAAAGAACAGTGATGGATTAAACCGAGATCTGTTGACTGGGTGTGAGTGTTTGATTGGTTCAGATGCTCCGTCCATCACCACCCCCTTTTGTAAGTCTTAATTCGCCATCAGTTGGCACGGTATGCTCAGACATGAGTCCCATGCTCACTTTGTCACTGGATTCAAGCAAGCCTGGCTGAAGCCTGCTGTAATGCCAGAAACCGTTCCTAGGAAGCTTGTTTCCGCTCCAGGGAAGGCATGGCTTTAGTAGTTCGGGCTGGACTGTTCCCATGAGGCACAAGGTCAGACTGATTTGCATATCGCCATGTCTGAACTGGGGTGGCAGAGTGGGCTACAGAACGGTGATGGGTTAAACCCAGATCTGTTGAGTGGGTGTGAGTGTTAGATTGGTTCAGATGCTCCGTCTATCACCGCCCCCTTTTGTAAGTCTTTGTTCGCCATAAGTTGGCACGGTATGCCCAGACATGAGTCCCTTGCTCTCTTTGTCACTGGATTCAAGCAAGCCTGGCTGAAGCCTGCTGTAATGCCAGAAACCGGTCCTAGGAAGCTTGTTTCCAGTCCAGGGATAGCATGGCTTGGCAGTTCCGGCTGGATTGTTCCCATGAGGCACAGCGTCAGACTGATTTGCATATGCCCATGTCTGAACTAGGGTGGCAGAGTCAACTAAAGAACGATGATAGATTAAACCCTGATCTGTTGACTGGGTGTGAGTCTTTGATTGGTTCAGATGCTCTGTTCATCACAACCCCCTTTTGTAACGCTTTGTTTGCCATAAGTTAGCAGGGTATGCTCAGACGTGAGTCCCTTGCTCACTTTGTCACTGGATTTAGGCAAGCTTGGCTGAAGACAGCTGTAATGCCAGAAACCGGTCCTAGGAAGCTTGTTTCTGGTCCAGGAAAGGCATGGCTTGGCAGTTCGGGCTCGACTGTTCCCATGAGGCACAGGGTCAGACTGATTTGCATATGGCCATGTCTGAACTGGGGTGGCAGAGTGGGCTAAGGAACGGTGATGCATTAAACCCAGATCTGTTTACTGGGTGTGAGTGTTTGATTGGTTCAGATGCTCAGTCCATCACCACCCCCTTTTGTAACGCTTTGTTCGCCATAAGTTGGCAGGGTATGCTCAGACGTGAGTCCCTTGCTCACTTTGTCACTGGATTCAAGCAAGCCTGGCTGAAAACTGCTGTAATGCCAGGAACCGGTCCTAGTAAGCGTGTTTCCGGTCAAGGAAAGGCATGGCTTGGCAGTTCGGGCTGGACTGTTCCCATGAGGCACAGGGTCAGACTGATTTGCTTATAGCCATGTTTGAACTGGGATGGCAGAGTGGGCTAAAGAACAGTGATGGATTAAACCGAGATCTGTTGACTGGGTGTGAGTGTTTGATTGGTTCAGATGCTCTGTCCATCACCACCCCCTTTTGTAAGTCTTAATTCGCCATAAGTTGGCACGGTATGCTCAGACATGAGTCCCATGCTCACTTTGTCACTGGATTCAAGCAAGCCTGGCTGAAGCCTGCTGTAATACCAGAAACTGTTCCTAGGAAGCTTGTTTCCGCTCCAGGGAAGGCATGGCTTTAGTAGTTCGGGCTGGACTGTTCCCATGAGGCACAGGGTCAGACTGATTTGCATATGGCCATGTCTGAACTGGGATGGCAGAGTGGGCTAAAGAACGGTGATGGGTTAAACCCAGATCTGTTGAGTGGGTGTGAGTGTTAGATTGGTTCAGATGCTCCGTCTATCACTGCCCCCTTTTGTAAGTCTTTGTTCGCCATAAGTTGGCACGGTATGCTCAGACATGAGTCCCTTGCTCACTTTGTCACTGGATTCAAGCAAGCCTGGCTGAAGCCTGCTGTAATGCCAGAAACCGGTTCTAGGAAGCTTGTTTCCGGTCCAGGGATAGCATGGGTTGGCAGTTCGGGCTGGACTGTTCCCATGAGGCACAGGGTCAGACTGATTTGCATATGCCCATGTCTGAACTGGGGTGGCAGAGTCAACTAAAGAACGATGATGGATTAAACCCTGATCTGTTGACTGGGTGTGAGTCTTTGATTGGTTCAGATGCTCTGTTCATCACCACCCCCTTTTGTAAAGCTTTGTTCGCCGTAAGTTGGCAGGGTAAGCTTAGACGTGAGTCCCTTGCTCACTTTGTCACTGGATTTATGCAAGCCTGGCTGAAGACGGCTGTAATGCCAGAAACCGGTCCTAGGAAGCTTGTTTCCGGTCCAGGAAAGGCATGGCTTGGCAGTTCGGGCTGGACTGTTCCCATGAGGCACAGGGTCAGACTGATTTGCATATGGCCATGTCTGAACTGGGGTGGCAGAGTGGGCTAAGGAACGGTGATGGATCAAACCCAGATCTGTTGACTGGGTGTGAGTGTTTGATTGGTTTAGATGCTCTGTCCATCACCACCCCCTTTTGTAAAGCTTTGTTCGCCATAGGTTGGCACGGTATGCCCAGACATGAGTCCCTTGCTCTCTTTGTCACTGGATTCAAGTAAGCCTGGCTGAAGCCTGCTGTAATGCCAGAAACCAGTCCTAGGAAGCTTGTTTCCGGTCCAGGGATAGCATGGCTTGGCAGTTCCGGCTGGACTGTTCCCATGAGGCACAGCGTCAGACTGATTTGCATATGCCCATGTCTGAACTAGGGTGGCAGAGTCAACTAAAGAACGATGATAGATTAAACCCTGATCTGTTGACTGGGTGTGAGTCTTTGATTGGTTCAGATGCTCTGTTCATCACCACCCTCTTTTGTAACGCTTTGTTTGCCATAAGTTAGCAGGGTATGCTCAGACGTGAGTCCCTTGCTCACTTGGTCACTGGATTTAGGCAAGCTTGGCTGAAGACAGCTGTAATGCCAGAAACCGGTCCTAGGAAGCTTGTTTCTGGTCCAGGAAAGGCATGGCTTGGCAGTTCGGGCTGGACTGTTCCCATGAGGCACAGGGTCAGACTGATTTGCATATGGCCATGTCTGAACTGGGGTGGCAGAGTGGGCTAAGGAACGGTGATGCATTAAACCCAGATCTGTTTACTGGGTGTGAGTGTTTGATTGGTTCAGATGCTCAGTCCATCACCACCCCCTTTTGTAACGCTTTGTTCGCCATAAGTTGGCAGGGTATGCTCAGACGTGAGTCCCTTGCTCACTTTGTCACTGGATTCAAGCAAGCCTGGCTGAAAACTGCTGTAATGCCAGGAACCGGTCCTAGTAAGCGTGTTTCCGGTCCAGGAAAGGCATGGCTTGGCAGTTCGGGCTGGACTGTTCCCATGAGGCACAGGGTCAGACTGATTTGCTTATAGCCATGTTTGAACTGGGATGGCAGAGTGGGCTAAAGAACAGTGATGGATTAAACCGAGATCTGTTGACTGGGTGTGAGTGTTTGATTGGTTCAGATGCTCTGTCCATCACCACCCCCTTTTGTAAGTCTTAATTCGCCATAAGTTGGCACGGTATGCTCAGACATGAGTCCCATGCTCACTTTGTCACTGGATTCAAGCAAGCCTGGCTGAAGCCTGCTGTAATACCAGAAACTGTTCCTAGGAAGCTTGTTTCCGCTCCAGGGAAGGCATGGCTTTAGTAGTTCGGGCTGGACTGTTCCCATGAGGCACAGGGTCAGACTGATTTGCATATGGCCATGTCTGAACTGGGATGGCAGAGTGGGCTAAAGAACGGTGATGGGTTAAACCCAGATCTGTTGAGTGGGTGTGAGTGTTAGATTGGTTCAGATGCTCCGTCTATCACTGCCCCCTTTTGTAAGTCTTTGTTCGCCATAAGTTGGCACGGTATGCTCAGACATGAGTCCCTTGCTCACTTTGTCACTGGATTCAAGCAAGCCTGGCTGAAGCCTGCTGTAATGCCAGAAACCGGTTCTAGGAAGCTTGTTTCCGGTCCAGGGATAGCATGGGTTGGCAGTTCGGGCTGGACTGTTCCCATGAGGCACAGGGTCAGACTGATTTGCATATGCCCATGTCTGAACTGGGGTGGCAGAGTCAACTAAAGAACGATGATGGATTAAACCCTGATCTGTTGACTGGGTGTGAGTCTTTGATTGGTTCAGATGCTCTGTTCATCACCACCCCCTTTTGTAAAGCTTTGTTCGCCGTAAGTTGGCAGGGTAAGCTTAGACGTGAGTCCCTTGCTCACTTTGTCACTGGATTTATGCAAGCCTGGCTGAAGACGGCTGTAATGCCAGAAACCGGTCCTAGGAAGCTTGTTTCCGGTCCAGGAAAGGCATGGCTTGGCAGTTCGGGCTGGACTGTTCCCATGAGGCACAGGGTCAGACTGATTTGCATATGGCCATGTCTGAACTGGGGTGGCAGAGTGGGCTAAGGAACGGTGATGGATTAAACCCAGATCTGTTGACTGGGTGTGAGTGTTTGATTGGTTTAGATGCTCTGTCCATCACCACCCCCTTTTGTAAAGCTTTGTTCGCCATAGGTTGGCAGGGTATGCTCAGACATGAGTCCCTTGCTCACTATGTCACTGGATTCAAGCAAGCCTGGCTGAAGACGGCTGTAATGCCTGGAACCGGTGCTAGTAAGCGTGTTTCTGGTCGAGGAAAGGCATGGCTTGGCAGTTCGGGCTGGACTGTTCCCATGAGGCACAGGGTCAGACTGATTTGCTTATGGCCATGTTTGAACTGGGATGGCAGAGTGGGCTAAAGAACAGTGATGGATTAAACCGAGATCTGTTGACTGGGTGTGAGTGTTTGATTGGTTCAGATGCTCTGTCTAACACCACCCCCTTTTGTAAGTCTTTGTTCACCATAAGTTGTCACGGTATGCTCAGACAGGAGTCCCTTGCTCACTTTGTCACTGGATTCAAGCAAGCCTGGCTGAAGCCTGCTGTAATGCCAGAAACCGGTCCTAGGAAGCTTGTTTCCGCTCCAGGGAAGGCATGGCTTTAGTATTGCGGCTGGACTGTTCCCATGAGGCACAGGTGATGGATTAAACCCAGATCTGTTGACTGGGTGTGAGTGTTTGATTGTTTCAGATGCTCCGTCCATCACCACCCCTTTTTGAAACGCTTTGTTTGCCATAAGTTAGCAGGGTATGCTCAGACGTGAGTCCCTTGCTCACTTTGTCACTGGATTCAAGCAAGCCTGACTGAAGACGGCTGTAATGCCACAAACCGGTCCTAGGAACCTTGTTTCCGTTCCACGGAAGGCATGGCTTGGCAGTTCGGGCTGGACTGTTCCCCTGAGGCACAGGGTCAGACAATTTGCATATGGCCGTGTCTAAACTGGGGTGGCAGAGTGGGCTAAAGAACGGTGATGGATTAAACCCAGATCTGTTGACTGGGTGTGAATGTTTGATTGGTTCAGATGCTCCGTACATCACCGCCCCCTTTAGTAACGCTTTGTTCGCCATAAGTTGGCAGGGTATGCTCAGACATGAGTCCCTTGCTCACTTTGTCACTGGATTCCAGCAAGCCTAGCTGAAGACTGCTGTAATGCCAAAAACCGTTCCTAGGAAGCTTGTTTCCGGTCCAGGGAAGGCGTGAGTTGACAGTTCAGGCTGGACTGTTCCCTTGAGGCACAGCGTCGGAGTGATTTGAATATGGCCATGTCTGAACTGGGATGGCAGAGTTGGCTAAAGAACTGTGATGGATTAAACCCAGATCTGTTGACTGGGTGTGAGTGTTTGATTGGTTCAGATGCTCCGTCTATCACCACTCCCTTTGGTAACGCTTTGTTCGCCATAAGTTGGCTGGGTATGCTCGGACATGAGTCCCATGCTCACTTTGTCACTGGATTCAAGCAATCCTGGCTGAAGACGGCTATAATGCCAGGAACTGGTCCTAGGAATCTTGTTTCGGTCCAGGGAAGGCGTGGCTTGACAGTTCAGGCTGGACTGTTCCCATGAAGCACAGGGTCAGACTGATTTGCATATGGCCATGTCTGAACTGGGGTGGCAGAGTGGGCTAAAGAACTGAGATGGATTAAACCCAGATCTGTTGATTGGATATGAGTGTTTGATTGGTTCAGATGATCTGTCCATCATCACCCCCTTTTGTTACGCTTTGGTTGGCATTAGTTGTCAGGGTATGCTCAGACATGAGTTCCTTGCTCACTTTGTCACTGGATTCAAGCAAGCCTGACTGAAGATAGCTGTAATGCCAGAAACTCGTCCTAGGAAGCTTGTTTCCGGTCCAGAGATGGCTTGGCAGTTCGGGTTGGACTTTTCCCATGAGGCACAGGGTCAGACCAATTTGCATATGGCCATGTCAAAACTGGGGTGGCAGAGTGGGCTAAAGAATGGTGATGGATTAAACCCAGATCTGTTGACTGGGTGTGAATGTTTGATTGGTTCAGATGCTCCGTCAATCACCACTCCCTTTTGTGACGCTTTTTTCGCCATAAGTTTGCAGGGTATGCTCAGACGTGAGTCTCTTGCTCACTTTGTCGCTGCATTCAGGCAAGCCTGGCTGAAGACTGCTATAATACCAGAAACCAGTCCTAGAAAGCTTTTTTCCGGTCCAGGGAAGGCATGGCTTGGCAGTTCGGGCTGGACTGTTCCCATGAGGCACAGGGTCAGACTGATTTGCATATGGCCATGTCTGAACTGGGGTAGCGGAGTGGGCTAAAGAATGGTGATGGATTAAACCCAGATCTGTTGACTGGGTGTAAGTCTTTGATTGGTTCAGATGCTCTGTTCATCACCACCCCCTTTTATAACGCTTTGTTCGCTATAAGTTGGCAGGGTATGCTCAGACGTGAGTCCCTTGCTCACTTTGTCACTAGATTTAGGCAAGCCTGGCTGAAGACGGCTGTAATGTCAGAAACCAGTCCTAGGAAGCTTGTTTCCGGTCCAGGAAAGGCATGGCTTGGCAGTTCGGGTCTTACTGTTCCCATGAGACACAGGGTCAGACTGATTTGCATATGGCAATGTCTGAACTGGGGTGGCAGTGTGGGCTAAAGAAGGGTGATGATTAAACTCAGATCTGTTGACTGGGTGTGAGTGTTTGATTGGTTCAGATGCTCGTCCATCACCACCCCCTTTTGTAACGCTTTGTTAGTTATAAGTTGGCAGGGTATGCTCAGACGTGAGTCCCTTGCTAACTTTGTCACTGGATTCAAGCAAGCCTGGCTGAAGACTGCTGTAATGCCAGGAACCGGTCTTAGGAAGCTTGTTTCCGGTCCACGGAAGGCATGACTTGGCAGTTCGGGCTGGACTGTTCCCATGAGGCACAGGGTCAGAGTGATTTGCATAGGGCCATGTCTGAACTGGGGTGGCAGAGTGGGCTAAAGAACAGTTATGGATTAAACCAAGATCTGTTGACTGGGTGTGAGTGTTTGTTTTGGTTCCGATGCTCCGTCAATCACCACCCCCTTTTGTAACGCTTTGTTCTTCATAAGTTGACAGGGTTTGCTCAGACATGAGTCCCTTGCTCACTTTGTCACTGGATTCAAGCAAGCCTGGCTGAAGATGACTGTAATGCCAGAAACTGGTCCTAGTAATCTTTTTTCCGGTCCAGGGAAGGTATGGCTTGGCAGTTCATGCTGGACTGTTCCCATGAGGCACAGGGTCAGACTGATTTGCATATGGCCATGTCTGAACTTGGGTGGCAGAGTGGGCTAAGGAACGGTGATGGATTACACCCAGATCTGTTGACTGGGTGTGAGTGTTTGATTGGTTCAGATGCTCCGTCCATCACCACCCCCTTTTGTAACGCTTTGTTCGCCATAAGTTGGCAGGGTATGCTCAGACGTGAGTCCCTTGCTCACTTTGTCACTGGATTTAGGCAAGCCTAGCTGAAGACAGATGTAATGGCAGAAAACGGTCTTAGAAAGCGTGTTTCCGGTCCAGGGAAGGCATGGTTTGGCAGTTCGGGCTGGACTGTTCCCATGAGGCACAGGGTCAGACTGATTTGCATATGGCCATGCCTGAACTGGGGTGGCAGAGTGGGCTAAGGAACGGTGATGGATTATACCCTGATCTGTTGACTGGGTGTGAGTGTTTGATTGGTTCAGATGCTCCGTCCATCACCACCCCCTTTTGTAACGCTTTGTTCGTCATAAGTTAGCATGGTATGCTCAGACATGAGTCCCTTGCTCACTTTGTCACTGGATTCAAGCAAGCCTGGCTGAAGACAGCTGTAATGCCAGTAACCGGTCCTAGGAAGCTTGTTTCTGGTCCAGGGAAGGCATGGCTTGGAAGTTCAGGATGGACTGTACCCATGAGGCACAGGGTCAGACTGATTTGCATATGGCCATGCCTGAACTGGGGTGGCAGAGTGGGCTAAAGAACGGTGATGGATTAAACCCAGATCTGTTGAGTGCATGTGAGTGTTTGATTGGTTCAAATGCTCCGTCCATCAACACTCCCTTTTGTAACTCTTTCTTCGCCATAAGTTGCCAGGGTATGCTCACACGTGAGTCCCTTGCTCACTTTGTCAATGGATTCAAGCAAGCCTGACTGAAGACAGCTGTATTGCCAGAAACCGGTCCTAGGAAGCGTGTTTCCGGTCCAGGGAAGGCATGGCTTGGCAGTTTGGGCTGGACTGTTCCCATGAGGCACAGGATCAGGCTTTTTTGCATATGGCCATGTCTGAACTGGGGTGGCAGAGTGGGCTAAAGAACGGTGGTGGATTAAACCCAGATCTGTTGACTGTGTGTGAGTGTTTGATTGGTTTGGATGCTCCGTCCATCACCACCCCCTTTTGTAACGCTTTGCTTGCCATAAGTTGGCAGGGTATGCTCAGACGTGAGTCCCTTGCTCAATTTGTCACTGGATTCAAGCAAGCCTGGCTGAAGACGACTGTAATGCCAGAAACCGGTCGTAGGAAGCTTGTTTCCGGTCCAGGGAAGGCATGGCTTGGCAGTTGGGGTTGGACTGTTCCCATGAGGCACAGGGTCGGACTGATTTGCATATGGCCATGTCTGAACTGGGGTGGCAGAGTGGGCTAAAGAACGGTGATGGATTAAACCCAGATCTGTTGACTAGGTGTTAGTGTTTGATTGGGTCAGATGCTCCGTCCATCACCACCTCCTTTTGTAATGCTTTGTTCGCCATAAGTTGGCAGGATATGTTCAGACGTGAGTCCCTTGCTCACTTTGTCACTGGATTCCAGCAAGCCTGGCTGAAGACTGCTGTAATGCCAGAAACCGGTCCTAGGAAGCTTGTTTTCGGTCCAGGGAAGGCATGGCTTGGCCGTTCGGGCTGGACTGTTCCCATGAGGCACAGGGTCAGACTGATTTGCATATAGCCGTGTCTGAACTGGGGTGGCAGAGTGGGTTAAAGAACTGTGATGGATTAAACCCAGATCTGTTGACTGGGTGTGAGTGTTTGATTGGTTCAGATGCTCCGTCCATCACCACCAACTTTTGTAACACTTTGTTCACCATAAGTTGTCAGGGTATGCTCAGACGTGAGTTCCTTGCTCACTTTGTCACTGGATTCAAGCAAGCCTGGCTGAAGACTGCTGTAATGCCAGAAACCAGTCTTAGGAAGCTTGTTTCCAGTCCACGGAAGGCATGGCTTGGCAGTTCGGGCTGGACTGCTCCCATGAGGCACAGGGTCATATTGATTTGCATATGGCCATGTCTGAACTGGGGTGGCAGAGTGGGCTAAAGAACGTTGATTGATTAAACCCAGATCTGTTGACTGGGTATGAGTGTTTGATTGGTTCAGATGCTCTGTCCTTCATCACCCCCTTTTGTTACGCTTTGGTTGGCATAAGTTGTCAGGGTATGCTCAGACGTGAGTTCCTTGCTCACTTTGTTACTGGATTCAAGCAAGCCTGGCTGAAGACAGATGTAATTCCAGAAACCGGTCCTAGGAAGCTTGTTTCTGGTCCAGGGAAGGCATGGCTTGGCAGTTCGGGCTGGACTGTTCCCATGAGGCAAAGGGTCAGACTGATTTGCATATGGCCATGTCTGAACAGGGTTGGCAGAGTGGGCTAAAGAACGGTGATTGATTAAACCCAGATCTGTTGACTGGGTGTGAGTGTTTGATTGGTTCAGATGCTCTGTCCATCATCACCCCCTTTTGTTATGCTTTGGTTGGCATAAGTTGTCAGGGTATGCTCAGACATGAGTTCCTTGCTCACTTTGTCACTGGATTCAAGCAAGCCTGGCTGAAGACGACTGTAATGCCAGAAACTGGTCCTAGTAATCTTTTTTCCGGTCCAGGGAAGTTATGGCTTGGCAGTTCATGCTGGACTGTTCCCATGAGGCACAGGGTCAGACTGATTTGCATATGGCCATGTCTGAACTTGGGTGGCAGAGTGGGCTAAGGAACGGTGATGGATTACACCCAGATCTGTTGACTGGGTGTGAGTGTTTGATTGGTTCAGATGCTCCGTCCATCACCACCCCCTTTTGTAACGCTTTGTTCGCCATAAGTTGGCAGGGTATGCTCAGACGTGAGTCCCTTGCTCACTTTGTCACTGGATTTAGGCAAGCCTGGCTGAAGACAGATGTAATGCCAGAAAACGGTCTTAAAAAGCGTGTTTCCGGTCCAGGGAAGGCATGGCTTGGCCGTTCGGGCTGGACTGTTCCCATGAGGCACAGGGTCAGACTGATTTGCATTTAGCCGTGTCTGAACTGGGGTGGCAGAGTGGGTTAAAGAACTGTGATGGATTAAACCCAGATCTGTTGACTGGGTGTGAGTGTTTGATTGGTTCAGATGCTCCGTCCATCACCACCAACTTTTGTAACACTTTGTTCACCATAAGTTGTCAGGGTATGCTCAGACGTGAGTTCCTTGCTCACTTTGTCACTGGATTCAAGCAAGCCTGGCTGAAGACTGCTGTAATGCCAGAAACCAGTCTTAGGAAGCTTGTTTCCAGTCCACGGAAGGCATGGCTTGGCAGTTCGGGCTGGACTGCTCCCATGAGGCACAGGGTCATATTGATTTGCATATGGCCATGTCTGAACTGGGGTGGCAGAGTGGGCTAAAGAACGTTGATTGATTAAACCCAGATCTGTTGACTGGGTATGAGTGTTTGATTGGTTCAGATGCTCTGTCCTTCATCACCCCCTTTTGTTACGCTTTGGTTGGCATAAGTTGTCAGGGTATGCTCAGACGTGAGTTCCTTGCTCACTTTGTTACTGGATTCAAGCAAGCCTGGCTGAAGACAGATGTAATTCCAGAAACCGGTCCTAGGAAGCTTGTTTCTGGTCCAGGGAAGGCATGGCTTGGCAGTTCGGGCTGGACTGTTCCCATGAGGCAAAGGGTCAGACTGATTTGCATATGGCCATGTCTGAACAGGGTTGGCAGAGTGGGCTAAAGAACGGTGATTGATTAAACCCAGATCTGTTGACTGGGTGTGAGTGTTTGATTGGTTCAGATGCTCTGTCCATCATCACCCCCTTTTGTTATGCTTTGGTTGGCATAAGTTGTCAGGGTATGCTCAGACATGAGTTCCTTGCTCACTTTGTCACTGGATTCAAGCAAGCCTGGCTGAAGACGACTGTAATGCCAGAAACTGGTCCTAGTAATCTTTTTTCCGGTCCAGGGAAGGTATGGCTTGGCAGTTCATGCTGGACTGTTCCCATGAGGCACAGGGTCAGACTGATTTGCATATGGCCATGTCTGAACTTGGGTGGCAGAGTGGGCTAAGGAACGGTGATGGATTACACCCAGATCTGTTGACTGGGTGTGAGTGTTTGATTGGTTCAGATGCTCCGTCCATCACCACCCCCTTTTGTAACGCTTTGTTCGCCATAAGTTGGCAGGGTATGCTCAGACGTGAGTCCCTTGCTCACTTTGTCACTGGATTTAGGCAAGCCTGGCTGAAGACAGATGTAATGCCAGAAAACGGTCTTAGAAAGCGTGTTTCCGGTCCAGGGAAGGCATGGTTTGGCAGTTCGGGCTGGACTGTTCCCATGAGGCACAGGGTCAGACTGATTTGCATATGGCCATGCCTGAACTGGGGTGGCAGAGTGGGCTAAGGAACGGTGATGGATTATACCCTGATCTGTTGACTGGGTGTGAGTGTTTGATTGGTTCAGATGCTCCGTCCATCACCACCCCCTTTTGTAACGCTTTGTTCGTCATAAGTTAGCATGGTATGCTCAGACATGAGTCCCTTGCTCACTTTGTCACTGGATTCAAGCAAGCCTGGCTGAAGACAGCTGTAATGCCAGTAACCGGTCCTAGGAAGCTTGTTTCTGGTCCAGGGAAGGCATGGCTTGGAAGTTCAGGCTGGACTGTACCCATGAGGCACAGGGTCAGACTGATTTGCATATGGCCATGCCTGAACTGGGGTGGCAGAGTGGGCTAAAGAACGGTGATGGATTAAACCCAGATCTGTTGAGTGCATGTGAGTGTTTGATTGGTTCAAATGCTCCGTCCATCAACACTCCCTTTTGTAACTCTTTCTTCGCCTTAAGTTGCCAGGGTATGCTCATATGTGAGTCCCTTGCTCACTTTGTCAATGGATTCAAGCAAGCCTGACTGAAGACAGCTGTATTGCCAGAAACCGGTCCTAGGAAGCGTGTTTCCGGTCCAGGGAAGGCATGGCTTGGCAGTTCGGGCTGGACTGTTCCCATGAGGCACAGGATCAGGCTTATTTGCATATGCCCATGTCTGAACTGGGGTGGCGTAGTTGGCTAAAGAACAGTGATGGATTAAACCCAGATATGTTGACTTAGTGTGAGTGTTTGATTGGTTTAGATGCTCCGTCCATCACCACCACTTTTTGTGTCACTTTGTTCGCCATATGTTAGCAGTGTATGCTCACACGTGAGTCCCTTGCTCACTTTGTCAATGGATTCAAGCAAGCCTGACTGAAGACAGCTGTATTGCCAGAAACCGGTCCTAGGAAGCGTGTTTCCGGTCCAGGGAAGGCATGGCTTGGCAGTTTGGGATGGACTGTTCCCATGAGGCACAGGATCAGGCTTTTTTGCATATGGCCATGTCTGAACTGGGGTGGCAGAGTGGGCTAAAGAACGGTGATGGATTAAACCCAGATCTGTTGACTGTGTGTGAGTGTTCGATTGGTTTGGATGCTCCGTCCATCACCACCCCCTTTTGTAACGCTTTGCTTGCCATAAGTTGGCAGGGTATGCTCAGACGTGAGTCCCTTGCTCAATTTCTCACTGGATTCAAGCAAGCCTGGCTGAAGACGACTGTAATGCCAGAAACCGGTCGTAGGAAGCTTGTTTCCGGTCCAGGGAAGGCATGGCTTGGCAGTTGGGGCTGGACTGTTCCCATGAGGCACAGGGTCGGACTGATTTGCATATGGCCATGTCTGAACTGGGGTGGCAGAGTGGGCTAAAGAACGGTGATGGATTAAACCCAGATCTGTTGACTAGGTGTGAGTGTTTGATTGGGTCAGATGCTCCGTCCATCACCACCTCCTTTTGTAACGCTTTGTTCGCCATAAGTTGGCAGGATATGTTCAGACGTGAGTCCCTTGCTCACTTTGTCACTGGATTCCAGCAAGCCTGGCTGAAGACTGCTGTAATGCCAGAAACCGGTCCTAGGAAGCTTGTTTTCGGTCCAGGGAAGGCATGGCTTGGCCGTTCGGGCTGGACTGTTCCCATGAGGCACAGGGTCAGACTGATTTGCATATAGCCATGTCTGAACTGGGGTGGCAGAGTGGGTTAAAGAATTGTGATGGATTAAACCCAGATCTGTTGACTGGGTGTGAGTGTTTGATTGGTTCAGATGCTCCGTCCATCACCACCAACTTTTGTAACACTTTGTTCACCATAAGTTGTCAGGGTATGCTCAGACGTGAGTTCCTTGCTCACTTTGTCACTGGATTCAAGCAAGCCTGGCTGAAGACTGCTGTAATGCCAGAAACCGGTCTTAGGAAGCTTGTTTCCAGTCCACGGAAGGCATGGCTTGGCAGTTCGGGCTGGACTGCTCCCATGAGGCACAGGGTCATACTGATTTGCATATGGCCATGTCTGAACTGGGGGGGCAGAGTGGGCTAAAGAACGTTGATTGATTAAACCCAGATCTGTTGACTGGGTATGAGTGTTTGATTTGTTCAGATGCTCTGTCCTTCATCACCCCCTTTTGTTACGCTTTGGTTGGCATAAGTTGTCAGGGTATGCTCAGACGTGAGTTCCTTGCTCACTTTGTTACTGGATTCAAGCAAGCCTGGCTGAAGACAGATGTAATTCCAGAAACCGGTCCTAGGAAGCTTGTTTCTGGTCCAGGGAAGGCATGGCTTGGCAGTTCGGGCTGGACTGTTCCCATGAGGCAAAGGGTCAGACTGATTTGCATATGGCCATGTCTGAACAGGGTTGGCAGAGTGGGCTAAAGAACGGTGATTGATTAAACCCAGATCTGTTGACTGGGTGTGAGTGTTTGATTGGTTCAGATGCTCTGTCCATCATCACCCCCTTTTGTTACGCTTTGGTTGGCATAAGTTGTCAGGGTATGCTCAGACATGAGTTCCTTGCTCACTTTGTCACTGGATTCAAGCAAGCCTGGCTGAAGACATATGTAATGCCAGAAACCGGTCCTAGGAAGCTTGTTTCCGGTCCAGGGAAGGCATGGCTTGGCAGTTCGGGGTGGACTGTTCCCATGAGGCCCAGGGTAAGACTGATTTGCATATGGCCATGTCTGACCTGTGGTGGCAGAGTGGGCTAAAGAACGGTGATGGATTAAACCCAGATCTGTTGACTGGGTGTGAGTGTTTGATTGGTTCAGATGCTCCGTCCGGTGTACAGACAAAATATCGACTCCAAAATATCGACTGGACATAATATCGAGTTTTAAATATAGACTGGACAAAATATCGACTGGACATAATATCGACTACAAAAATATCGTTTTTCAGGTAAGTGAAGTAATATCGACTGTATAAAATATAGATAGCAAAAATATCGAATTTTTAATAATATATAATATTTTTTAGTGTATTTTTATGTAATAATATGTGTGAATAGTGTGTATTAATGTTATAAAATATTTTATTAAATGAATTTTGTTTTTATAATAATTGCGTAATGTAATTCTGTAGCGGGTTGTGGGTTTATAGGGGAATAGGGTGGGAAGTAATTTAATAATAATTAATTAATTAATATATGTTTGTTAATATTTTTAATTAATAATTAATTGATAATTAATTAATATTAATTAGTTAATTAATTAATATAATTTTGAACATATTTTGTATTAGTAATTAATTGTTAATTAATTATTTGTAATTAGTTAATTACATTAATTAGAGTAAATTTTTAATATATTTAATTTTGTGTTATTTTTAAGTAATTAATTTGGAAAAAATAATATTATTTATTAAAATAATTACAGCTAATGTTCTAATATATTTACTTTATTGTTATTGTTAATTAATAATTAATTGGTAATTAAATAATATTGATACATTTTGGGTAAAGGAGCATTTTTAGGGTTCAGGGTCAGTTTTCAGTTTTAGGGTAAAGGGGTATTTTTGGGGTTCAGGGTCAGTTTTCAGTTTTTGGGTAAAGGGGCATTTTTAGGGTTCAGGGTCAGTTTTCAGTTCATGGGTAAAGGGGTATTTTTAGGGTTCAGGGTCAGTTTTCAGTTCATGGGTAAAGGGGTATTTTTAGGGTTCAGGGTCAGTTTTCAGTTCATGGGTAAAGGGGTATTTTTAGGGTTCAGGGTCAGTTTTCAGTTCTTGGGTAAAGGGGTATTTTTAGGGTTCAGGGTCAGTTTTCAGTTTTTGGGTAAAGGGGCATTTTTAGGGTTCAGGGTCAGTTTTGGGTTTTTGGGTAAAGGGGTATTTTTAGGGTTCAGGGTCAGTTTGGGGTTTTTTGGTAAAGGGGCATTTTTAGGGTTCAGGGTCAGTTTTGGGTTTTTGGGTAAAGGGGTATTTTTAGGGTTCAGGGTCAGTTTTCAGTTTTTGGGTAAAGGGGCATTTTTAGGGTTCAGGGTCAGTTTTGGGTTTTTGGGTAAAGGGGTATTTTTAGGGTTCAGGGTCAACTAATAAGATTGTAAAAAATTATTTTTATTATTTTCATTTATTATTTAATTATTATAATTTAATTTAAGTAGTTTTAGGTATATTTTAGTAATTTAAATTTAATATTAATTTAATTTAACACTGTTTTTAATAAAGTCGATATTTTTTACATCTATATTATTGTTAACGATATTTTGTACTCGATATTTTTGTACTTACCTGTTTGTAGATACAAACTCGATATTTTGACTGTCGATATTTTGTCCACGATATTCTGGCAAGTCGATATTGTGTCCGTCGATATTATTTCAGTGATCCGCTCCGTCCATCACCCCCCCTTTTGTAACGCTTTGTTCGCCATAAATTGGCAGGGTATGCTCAGACATGAGTCCCTTGCTCACTTTGTCACTGGATTCCAGCAAGACTGGCTGAAGACTGCTGTATTGCCAGAAACCGGTCCTAGGAAGCTTGTTTCCGGTCCACGGAAGGCATGGCTTGGCAGTTCAGGATGGACTGATTCTATAAGGCACAGGGTCAGACTGATTTGCATATGGCCATGTCTGAACTTGGGTGGCAGAGTGGGCTAAGGAACGGTGATGGATTACACCCAGATCTGTTGAGTGCATGTGAGTGTTTGATTGGTTCAAATGCTCCGTCCATCAACACTCCCTTTTGTAACTCTTTCTTCGCCATGAGTTGCCAGGGTATGCTCAGATGTGAGTCCCTTGCTCACTTTGTCAATGGATTCAAGCAAGCCTGACTGAAGACAGCTGTATTGCCAGAAACCGGTCCTAGGAAGCGTGTTTCCGGTCCAGGGAAGGCATGGCTTGGCAGTTCGGGCTGGACTGTTCCCATGAGGCACAGGATCAGGCTTATTTGCATATGCCCATGTCTGAACTGGGGTGGCGTAGTTGGCTAAAGAACGGTGATGGATTAAACCCAGATATGTTGACTTGGTGTGAGTGTTTGATTGGTTTAGATGCTCCGTCCATCACCACCACTTTTTGTGTCGCTTTGTTCGCCATGTGTTAGCAGTGTATGCTCACACGTGAGTCCCTTGCTCACTTTGTCAATGGATTCAAGCAAGCCTGACTGAAGACAGCTGTATTGCCAGAAACCGGTCCTAGGAAGCGTGTTTCCGGTCCAGGGAAGGCATGGCTTGGCAGTTCGGGCTGGACTGTTCCCATGAGGCACAGGATCAGGCTTTTTTGCATATGGCCATGTCTGAACTGGGGTGGCAGAGTGGGCTAAAGAACGGTGATGGATTAAACCCAGATCTGTTGGCTGTGTGTGAGTGTTTGATTGGTTTGGATGCTCCGTCCATCACCACCCCCTTTTGTAACGCTTTGCTTGCCATAAGTTGGCAGGGTATGCTCAGACGTGAGTCCCTTGCTCAATTTGTCACTGGATTCAAGCAAGCCTGGCTGAAGACGACTGTAATGCCAGAAACCGGTCGTAGGAAGCTTGTTTCCGGTCCAGGGAAGGCATGGCTTGGCAGTTGGGGCTGGACTGTTCCCATGAGGCTCAGGGTCGGACTGATTTGCATATGGCCATGTCTGAACTGGGGTGGCAGAGTGGGCTAAAGAACGGTGATGGATTAAACCCAGATCTGTTGACTAGGTGTGAGTGTTTGATTGGGTCAGATGCTCCGTCCATCAGCACCTCCTTTTGTAACGCTTTGTTCGCCATAAGTTGGCAGGATATGTTCAGACGTGAGTCCCTTGCTCACTTTGTCACTGGATTCCAGCAAGCCTGGCTGAAGACTGCTGTAATGCCAGAAACTGGTCCTAGGAAGCTTGTTTTCGGTCCAGGGAAGGCATGGCTTGGCCGTTCGGGCTGGACTGTTCCCATGAGGCACAGGGTCAGACTGATTTGCATATAGCCATGTCTGAACTGGGGTGGCAGAGTGGGTTAAAGAACTGTGATGGATTAAACCCAGATCTGTTGACTGGGTGTGAGTGTTTGATTGGTTCAGATGCTCCGTCCATCACCACCAACTTTTGTAACACTTTGTTCACCATAAGTTGTCAGGGTATGCTCAGACGTGAGTTCCTTGCTCACTTTGTCACTGGATTCAAGCAAGCCTGGCTGAAGACTGCTGTAATGCCAGAAACCGGTCTTAGGAAGCTTGTTTCCAGTCCACGGAAGGCATGGCTTGGCAGTTCGGGCTGGACTGTTCCCATGAGGCACAGGGTCATACTGATTTGCATATGGCCATGTCTGAACTGGGGTGGCAGAGTGGGCTAAAGAACGTTGATTGATTAAACCCAGATCTGTTCACTGGGTATGAGTGTTTGATTGGTTCAGATGCTCTGTCCTTCATCACCCCCTTTTGTTACGCTTTGGTTGGCATAAGTTGTCAGGGTATGCTCAGACGTGTGTTCCTTGCTCACTTTGTTACTGGATTCAAGCAAGCCTGGCTAAAGACAGATGTAATTCCAGAAACCGGTCCTAGGAAGCTTGTTTCTGGTCCAGGGAAGGCATGGCTTGGCAGTTCGGGCTGGACTGTTCCCATGAGGCAAAGGGTCAGACTGATTTGCATATGGCCATGTCTGAACAGGGTTGGCAGAGTGGGCTAAAGAACGGTGATTGATTAAACCCAGATCTGTTGACTGGGTGTGAGTGTTTGATTGGTTCAGATGCTCTGTCCATCATCACCCCCTTTTGTTACGCTTTGGTTGGCATAAGTTGTCAGGGTATGCTCAGACATGAGTTCCTTGCTCACTTTGTCACTGGATTCAAGCAAGCCTGGCTGAAGACATATGTAATGCCAGAAACCGGTCCTAGGAAGCTTGTTTCCGGTCCAGGGAAGGCATGGCTTGGCAGTTCGGGTGGACTGTTCCCATGAGGCACAGGGTAAGACTGATTTGCATATGGCCATGTCTGACCTGTGGTGGCAGAGTGGGCTAAAGAACGGTGATGGATTAAACCCAGATCTGTTGACTGGGTGTGAGTGTTTGATTGGTTCAGATGCTCCGTCCATCACCCCCCCTTTTGTAACGCTTTGTTCGCCATAAATTGGCAGGGTATGCTCAGACATGAGTCCCTTGCTCACTTTGTCACTGGATTCCAGCAAGACTGGCTGAAGACTGCTGTATTGCCAGAAACCGGTCCTAGGAAGCTTGTTTCCGGTCCACGGAAGGCATGGCTTGGCAGTTCAGGATGGACTGCTCCCATTAGGCACAGGGTCAGACTGATTTGCATATGGCCATGTCTGAACTGGGGTGGCAGAGTGGGCTAAAGAACGGTGATTGATTAAACCCAGATCTGTTGACTGGGTGTGAGTGTTTGATTGGTTCAGATGCTCTGTCCATCATCACCCCCTTTTGTTACGCTTTGGTTGGCATAAGTTGTCAGGGTATGTTCAGACTTGAGTCCCTTGGTCACTTTGTCACTGGATTAAAGCATGCCTGACTGAAGACGGCTGTAATGCCAGAAGACGGTCCTAAGAAGCTTGTTTCCGGGCCACAGAAGGCATGGCTTGGCAGTTTGGGCTGGACTGCTCCCATGAAGCACAGGGTCAGACTGATTTACATATGGCCATGTCTGAACTGGGGTGGCATAGTTGGCTAAAGAACGGTGATGGATTAAACCCAGATATGTTGACTGGGTGTGAGTGTTTGATTGGTTTAGATGCTCCGTCCATCACCACCACTTTTTGTGACGCTTTGTTCTCCATAAGTTAGCAGGGTATGCTCAGACGTGAGTCCCTTGCTCACTTTGTCACTGGATTCAAGCAAGCCTGACAGAAGACAGCTGTAAAGCAGAAACTGGTCCTAGGAAGCTTGTTTCCGGTCCACGGAAGGCATGGCTTGGCAGTTCAGGCTGGACTGCTCCCATGAGGCACAGGGTCAGATTGATTTTACATATGGCCATGTCTGAACTGGGATGGCAGAGTGGGCTAAAGGACAGTGATTGATTAAACCCAGATCTGTTGACTGGGTGTGAGTGTTTGATTGGTTCAGATGCTCTGTCCATCATCACCCCCTTTTGTTACGCTTTGGTTGGCATAAGTTGTCAGGGTATGCTCAGACTTGAGTTCCTTGCTCACTTTGTCACTGGATTCAAGCAAGCCTGGCTGAACACAGATGTAATGCCAGAAACCGGTCCTAGGAAGCTTGTTTCCGGTCCAGGGAAAGCATGGCTTGGCAGTTCCGGCTGGACTGTTCCCATGAGGCACAGCGTCAGAGTGTTTTGCATATGGCCATGTCTGAACTGGGATGGCAGAGTGGGCTAAAGAACTGTGATGGATTAAACCCAGATCTGTTGACTGGGTGTGAGTGTTTGATTTGTTCAGATGCTCCGTGCATCACCACACCCTTTTGTAACGCTTTGTTCGCCATAAGTTGGCAGGGTATGCTCAGACGTGAGTCCCTTGCTCACTTTGTCACTGGATTCAAGCAATCCTGGCTGAAGACGGCTGTAATGCTAGGAACCGGTCCTAGGAATCTTGTTTCCGGTCCAGGGAAGGCATGGCTTGACAGTTCAGGCTGGACTGATTCTATGAGGCACAGGGTCAGACTGATTTGCATATGGCCATGTCTGAACTGGGGTGGCAGAGTGGGCTAAAGAACAGTGCTGGATTAAACCCAGATCAGTTGACTGGATGTGAGTGTTTGATTGGTTCAGATCCTCCGTCCATCACCACCCCCTTTTGTGACGCTTTTTTCGCCATAAGTTGTCAGGGTATGCTCAGACGTGAGTCTCTTGCTCACTTTGTCGCTGCATTCCCGCAAGCCTGGCTGAAGACTGCTATAATACCCGAAACCGGTCCTAGAAAGCTTTTTTCCGGTCTAGGGAAGGCATGGCTTGGCAGTTCGTCCTGGACTGTTCCCATGAGGCACAGGGTCAGACTGATTTGCATATGGCCATGTCTGAATTGGGTGGCAGAGTGGGCTAAAGAACGGTGATGGATTAAACCCAGATCTGTTGACTGGGTGTAAGTCTTTGATTAGTTCAGATGCTCTGTTCATCACCATCCCCTTTTGTAACGCTTTGTTCGCTATAAGTTGGCAGGGTATGCTCAGACGTGAGTCCCCTGCTCACTTTGTCACTGGATTTAGGCAAGCCCGGCTGAAGACGACTGTAATGTCAGAAACCGGTCCTAGGGAGCTTGTTTTACGGTCCAGGAAAGGCATGGCTTGGCAGTTCGGGCTGGAGCGTTCCCATGAGGCACAGGGTCAGACTGATTTGCATATGGCCATGCCTGAACTGGGGTGGCAGAGTGGGCTAAGGAACGGTGATGGACTAAACCCAGATCTGTTGAGTGCATGTGAGTTTTTGATTGGTTCAAATGCTCTGTCCATCAACACTCCCTTTTGTAACACTTTGTTCGCCATAAGTTGCCAGGGTATGCTCAGATGTGAGTCCCTTGCTCACTTTGTCAATGGATTCAAGCAAGCCTGACTGAAGACAGCTGTATTGCCAGAAACCGGTCCTAGGAAGCGTGTTTCCGGTCCAGGGAAGGCATGGCTTGGCAGTTCGGGCTGGACTGTTCCCATGAGGCACGGGGTCAGGCTTATTTGCATATGCCCATGTCTGAACTGGGCTGGCATAGTTGGCTAAAGAACGGTGACGGATTAAACCCAGATATGTTGACTGGGTGTGAGTGTTTGATTGGTTTAGATGCTCCGTCTATCACCACCACTTTTTGTGGCGCTTTGTTCGCCATAAGTTAGCAGGGTATTCTCAGACGTGAGTCCCTTGCTCACTTTGTCACTGGATTCAAGCAAGCCTGACTGAAGACGGCTGTAATGCCAGAAACCGGTCCTAGGAAGCTTGTTTCCGGTCCAGGGAAGGCATGGCTTGGCAGTTCGGGTTGCAGTGTTCCCATGATGCACAGGGTCAGACTGATTTGCATATGGCCATGTCTTATCTGGGGTGGCAGAGTGGGGTAAAGAACGGTGATGGATTAAACCCAGATCTGTTGACTGTGTGTGAGTGTTTGATTGGTTTGGATGCTCCGTCCATCACCACCCCCTTTTGTAACGCTTTGCTTGCCATAAGTTGGCAGGGTATGCTCAGACGTGAGTCCCTTGCTCAATTTGTCACTGGATTCAAGCAAGCCTGGCTGAAGACGACTGTAATGCCAGAAACCTGTCATAGGTAGCTTGTTTCCGGTCCAGGGAAGGCATGGCTTGGCAGTTGGGGCTGGACTGTTCCCATGAGGCACAGGGTCAGACTGATTTGCATATGGCCATGTCTGAACTGGGGTGGCAGAGTGGGCTAAAGAACGGTAATGGATTAAACCCAGATCTGTTGACTAGGTGTGAGTGTTTGATTGGGTCAGATGCTCCGTCCATCACCACCTCCTTTTGTAACGCTTTGTTCGCCATAAGTTGGCATGATATGTTCAGACGTTAGTCCCTTGCTCACTTTGTCACTGGATTCTAGCAAGCCTGGCTGAAGACGGCTGTAATGCCAGAAACCGGTCCTAGGAAGCTTGTTTCCGGTCCAGGGAAGGCATGGCTTGGCCGTTCGGGCTGGACTGTTCCCATGAGGCACAGGGTCAAACTGATTTGCATATGGCCATGTCTGAACTGGGGTGGCAAACGAGGTTAAAGAACTGTGATGGATTAAAGCCAGATCTGTTGACTGGGTGTGAGTGTTTGATTGGTTCAGATGCTCCGTCCATCACCACCAGCTTTTGTAACACTTTGTTCACCATAAGTTGGCAGGGTATGCGCAGACGTGAGTTCCTTGCTCACTTTGTCACTGGATTCAAGCAAGCCAGACTGAAGACGGCTGTAATGCCAGAAACCGGTCCTAGGAAGCTTGTTTCCGTTCCAGGGAAGGCATGGTTTGGCAGTTCGGGCTGGACTGTTCCCATGAGGCAAAGGGTCAGACTGATTTGCATATGGCCATATCTGAACTGGGGTGGCAGAGTGGGCTAAAGAACGGTGATTGATTAAACCCAGATCTGTTGACTGGGTGTGAGTGTTTGATTGGTTCAGATGCTCTGTCCATCATCACCCCCTTTTGTTACGCTTTGATTGGCATAAGTTGTCAAGGTATGCTCAGACGTGAGTTCCTTGCTCACTTTGTCACTGGATTCAAGCAAGCCTGACTGAAGACAGATGTAATGCCAGAAACCGGTCCTTTTAAGCTTTTTTCCGGTCCAGGGAAGGCATCGCTTATCAGTTCGGGGTGGACTGTTCCCATGAGGCACAGGGTAAGACTGATTTGCATATGGCCATGTCTGACCTGTAGTAGCAGAGTGGGCTAAAGAACGGTTATGGATTAAACCCAGATCTGTTGACTGGGTGTGAGTGTTTGATTGGTTCAGATGCTCCGTCCATCACCCCCCCCCCTTTTGTAATGCTTTGTTCGCCATTAGTTGGCAGGGTATGCTCAGACATGAGTCCCTTGCTCACTTTGTCACCGGATTCCAGCAAGCCTGGATGAAGACATATGTAATGCTAGAAACCGGTCCTAGGAAGCTTGTTTCCGGTCCAGGGAAGGCATGGCTTGGCAGTTCGGGGTGGACTGTTCCCATGAGGCACAGGGTCAGACTGATTTGCATATAGCCATGTCTGAACTGGGGTGGCAGAGTGGTTTAAAGAACTGTGATGGATTAAACCCAGATCTGTTGACTGGGTGTGAGTGTTTGATTGGTTCAGATGCTCCGTCCATCACCACCAACTTTTGTAACACTTTGTTCACCATAAGTTGTCAGGGTATGCTCAGACGTGAGTTCCTTGCTCACTTTGTCACTGGATTCAAGCAAGCCTGGCTGAAGACTGCTGTAATGCCAGAAACCGGTCTTAGGAAGCTTGTTTCCAGTCCACGGAAGGCATGGCTTGGCAGTTCGGGCTGGACTGTTCCCATGAGGCACAGGGTAAGACTGATTTGCATATGGCCATGTCTGACCTGTAGTAGCAGAGTGGGCTAAAGAACGGTTATGGATTAAACCCAGATCTGTTGACTGGGTGTGAGTGTTTGATTGGTTCAGATGCTCCGTCCATCACCCCCCCCCCCTTTTGTAATGCTTTGTTCGCCATTAGTTGGCAGGGTATGCTCAGACATGAGTCCCTTGCTCACTTTGTCACCGGATTCCAGCAAGCCTGGATGAAGACATATGTAATGCTAGAAACCGGTCCTAGGAAGCTTGTTTCCGGTCCAGGGAAGGCATGGCTTGGCAGTTCGGGGTGGACTGTTCCCATGAGGCACAGGGTCAGACTGATTTGCATATAGCCATGTCTGAACTGGGGTGGCAGAGTGGGCTAAAGAACGTTGATTGATTAAACCCAGATCTGTTCACTGGGTATGAGTGTTTGATTGGTTCAGATGCTCTGTCCTTCATCACCCCCTTTTGTTACGCTTTGGTTGGCATAAGTTGTCAGGGTATGCTCAGACGTGAGTTCCTTGCTCACTTTGTTACTGGATTCAAGCAAGCCTGGCTAAAGACAGATGTAATTCCAGAAACCGGTCCTAGGAAGCTTGTTTCTGGTCCAGGGAAGGCATGGCTTGGCAGTTCGGGCTGGACTGTTCCCATGAGGCAAAGGGTCAGACTGATTTGCATATGGCCATGTCTGAACAGGGTTGGCAGAGTGGGCTAAAGAACGGTGATTGATTAAACCCAGATCTGTTGACTGGGTGTGAGTGTTTGATTGGTTCAGATGCTCTGTCCATCATCACCCCCTTTTGTTACGCTTTGGTTGGCATAAGTTGTCAGGGTATGCTCAGACATGAGTTCCTTGCTCACTTTGTCACTGGATTCAAGCAAGCCTGGCTGAAGACATATGTAATGCCAGAAACCGGTCCTAGGAAGCTTGTTTCCGGTCCAGGGAAGGCATGGCTTGGCAGTTCGGGGTGGACTGTTCCCATGAGGCACAGGGTAAGACTGATTTGCATATGGCCATGTCTGACCTGTGGTGGCAGAGTGGGCTAAAGAACGGTGATGGATTAAACCCAGATCTGTTGACTGGGTGTGAGTGTTTGATTGGTTCAGATGCTCCGTCCATCACCCCCCCTTTTGTAACGCTTTGTTCGCCATAAATTGGCAGGGTATGCTCAGACATGAGTCCCTTGCTCACTTTGTCACTGGATTCCAGCAAGACTGGCTGAAGACTGCTGTATTGCCAGAAACCGGTCCTAGGAAGCTTGTTTCCGGTCCACGGAAGGCATGGCTTGGCAGTTCAGGATGGACTGCTCCCATGAGGCACAGGGTCAGACTGATTTGCATATGGCCATGTCTGAACTGGGGTGGCAGAGTGGGCTAAAGAACGGTGATTGATTAAACCCAGATCTGTTGACTGGGTGTGAGTGTTTGATTGGTTCAGATGCTCTGTCCATCATCACCCCCTTTTGTTACGCTTTGGTTGGCATAAGTTGTCAGGGTATGTTCAGACTTGAGTCCCTTGGTCACTTTGTCACTGGATTAAAGCATGCCTGACTGAAGACGGCTGTAATGCCAGAAGACGGTCCTAAGAAGCTTGTTTCCGGGCCACAGAAGGCATGGCTTGGCAGTTTGGGCTGGACTGCTCCCATGAAGCACAGGGTCAGACTGATTTACATATGGCCATGTCTGAACTGGGGTGGCATAGTTGGCTAAAGAACGGTGATGGATTAAACCCAGATATGTTGACTGGGTGTGAGTGTTTGATTGGTTTAGATGCTCCGTCCATCACCACCACTTTTTGTGACGCTTTGTTCTCCATAAGTTAGCAGGGTATGCTCAGACGTGAGTCCCTTGCTCACTTTGTCACTGGATTCAAGCAAGCCTGACAGAAGACAGCTGTAAAGCAGAAACTGGTCCTAGGAAGCTTGTTTCCGGTCCACGGAAGGCATGGCTTGGCAGTTCAGGCTGGACTGCTCCCATGAGGCACAGGGTCAGATTGATTTTACATATGGCCATGTCTGAACTGGGATGGCAGAGTGGGCTAAAGGACAGTGATTGATTAAACCCAGATCTGTTGACTGGGTGTGAGTGTTTGATTGGTTCAGATGCTCTGTCCATCATCACCCCCTTTTGTTACGCTTTGGTTGGCATAAGTTGTCAGGGTATGCTCAGACTTGAGTTCCTTGCTCACTTTGTCACTGGATTCAAGCAAGCCTGGCTGAACACAGATGTAATGCCAGAAACCGGTCCTAGGAAGCTTGTTTCCGGTCCAGGGAAAGCATGGCTTGGCAGTTCCGGCTGGACTGTTCCCATGAGGCACAGCGTCAGAGTGTTTTGCATATGGCCATGTCTGAACTGGGATGGCAGAGTGGGCTAAAGAACTGTGATGGATTAAACCCAGATCTGTTGACTGGGTGTGAGTGTTTGATTTGTTCAGATGCTCCGTGCATCACCACACCCTTTTGTAACGCTTTGTTCGCCATAAGTTGGCAGGGTATGCTCAGACGTGAGTCCCTTGCTCACTTTGTCACTGGATTCAAGCAATCCTGGCTGAAGACGGCTGTAATGCTAGGAACCGGTCCTAGGAATCTTGTTTCCGGTCCAGGGAAGGCATGGCTTGACAGTTCAGGCTGGACTGATTCTATGAGGCACAGGGTCAGACTGATTTGCATATGGCCATGTCTGAACTGGGGTGGCAGAGTGGGCTAAAGAACAGTGCTGGATTAAACCCAGATCAGTTGACTGGATGTGAGTGTTTGATTGGTTCAGATCCTCCGTCCATCACCACCCCCTTTTGTGACGCTTTTTTCGCCATAAGTTGTCAGGGTATGCTCAGACGTGAGTCTCTTGCTCACTTTGTCGCTGCATTCCCGCAAGCCTGGCTGAAGACTGCTATAATACCCGAAACCGGTCCTAGAAAGCTTTTTTCCGGTCTAGGGAAGGCATGGCTTGGCAGTTCGTCCTGGACTGTTCCCATGAGGCACAGGGTCAGACTGATTTGCATATGGCCATGTCTGAATTGGGTGGCAGAGTGGGCTAAAGAACGGTGATGGATTAAACCCAGATCTGTTGACTGGGTGTAAGTCTTTGATTAGTTCAGATGCTCTGTTCATCACCATCCCCTTTTGTAACGCTTTGTTCGCTATAAGTTGGCAGGGTATGCTCAGACGTGAGTCCCCTGCTCACTTTGTCACTGGATTTAGGCAAGCCCAGCTGAAGACGGCTGTAATGTCAGAAACCGGTCCTAGGGAGCTTGTTTTACGGTCCAGGAAAGGCATGGCTTGGCAGTTCGGGCTGGAGCGTTCCCATGAGGCACAGGGTCAGACTGATTTGCATATGGCCATGCCTGAACTGGGGTGGCAGAGTGGGCTAAGGAACGGTGATGGACTAAACCCAGATCTGTTGAGTGCATGTGAGTTTTTGATTGGTTCAAATGCTCTGTCCATCAACACTCCCTTTTGTAACACTTTGTTCGCCATAAGTTGCCAGGGTATGCTCAGATGTGAGTCCCTTGCTCACTTTGTCAATGGATTCAAGCAAGCCTGACTGAAGACAGCTGTATTGCCAGAAACCGGTCCTAGGAAGCGTGTTTCCGGTCCAGGGAAGGCATGGCTTGGCAGTTCGGGCTGGACTGTTCCCATGAGGCACGGGGTCAGGCTTATTTGCATATGCCCATGTCTGAACTGGGGTGGCATAGTTGGCTAAAGAACGGTGACGGATTAAACCCAGATATGTTGACTGGGTGTGAGTGTTTGATTGGTTTAGATGCTCCGTCTATCACCACCACTTTTTGTGGCGCTTTGTTCGCCATAAGTTAGCAGGGTATTCTCAGACGTGAGTCCCTTGCTCACTTTGTCACTGGATTCAAGCAAGCCTGACTGAAGACGGCTGTAATGCCAGAAACCGGTCCTAGGAAGCTTGTTTCCGGTCCAGGGAAGGCATGGCTTGGCAGTTCGGGTTGCAGTGTTCCCATGATGCACAGGGTCAGACTGATTTGCATATGGCCATGTCTGATCTGGGGTGGCAGAGTGGGGTAAAGAACGGTGATGGATTAAACCCAGATCTGTTGACTGTGTGTGAGTGTTTGATTGGTTTGGATGCTCCGTCCATCACCACCCCCTTTTGTAACGCTTTGCTTGCCATAAGTTGGCAGGGTATGCTCAGACGTGAGTCCCTTGCTCAATTTGTCACTGGATTCAAGCAAGCCTGGCTGAAGACGACTGTAATGCCAGAAACCGGTCCTAGGAAGCTTGTTTCCGGTCCAGGGAAGGCATGGCTTGGCCGTTCGGGCTGGACTGTTCCCATGAGGCACAGGGTCAAACTGATTTGCATATGGCCATGTCTGAACTGGGGTGGCAAACGAGGTTAAAGAACTGTGATGGATTAAAGCCAGATCTGTTGACTGGGTGTGAGTGTTTGATTGGTTCAGATGCTCCGTCCATCACCACCAGCTTTTGTAACACTTTGTTCACCATAAGTTGGCAGGGTATGCGCAGACGTGAGTTCCTTGCTCACTTTGTCACTGGATTCAAGCAAGCCAGACTGAAGACGGCTG
Source organism: Lissotriton vulgaris (assembly GCF_964263255.1). Classification (NCBI taxonomy): domain Eukaryota; kingdom Metazoa; phylum Chordata; class Amphibia; order Caudata; family Salamandridae; genus Lissotriton; species Lissotriton vulgaris. The sequence continues at coordinate 265,469,793 of NC_141696.1, forward strand.
TAATGCCAGAAACCGGTCCTAGGAAGCTTGTTTCCGTTCCAGGGAAGGCATGGTTTGGCAGTTCGGGCTGGACTGTTCCCATGAGGCAAAGGGTCAGACTGATTTGCTTATGGCCATATCTGAACTGGGGTGGCAGAGTGGGCTAAAGAACGGTGATCGATTAAACCCAGATCTGTTGACTGGGTGTGAGTGTTTGATTGGTTCAGATGCTCTGTCCATCATCACCCCCTTTTGTTACGCTTTGATTGGCATAAGTTGTCAAGGTATGCTCAGACGTGAGTTCCTTGCTCACTTTGTCACTGGATTCAAGCAAGCCTGACTGAAGACAGATGTAATGCCAGAAACCGGTCCTTTTAAGCTTTTTTCCGGTCCAGGGAAGGCATCGCTTATCAGTTCGGGGTGGACTGTTCCCATGAGGCACAGGGTAAGACTGATTTGCATATGGCCATGTCTGACCTGTAGTAGCAGAGTGGGCTAAAGAACGGTTATGGATTAAACCCAGATCTGTTGACTGGGTGTGAGTGTTTGATTGGTTCAGATGCTCCGTCCATCACCCCCCCCCTTTTGTAACGCTTTGTTCGCCATTAGTTGGCAGGGTATGCTCAGACATGAGTCCCTTGCTCACTTTGTCACTGGATTCCAGCAAGCCTGGATGAAGACTGCTGTAATGCCAGAAACCGGTCCTAGGAAGCTTGTTTCCGGTCCACGGAAGGCATGGCTTGGCAGTTCGGGCTGGACTGCTCCCATGAGGCACAGGGTCAGACTGATTTGCATATGGCCATGTCTGAACTGGGGTGGCAGAGTGGGCTAAATAATGGTGATTGATTAAACCCAGATCTGTTGACTCGGTGTCAGTGTTTGATTGGTTCAGATGCTCTGTCCATCATCACCCCCTTTTGTTACGCTTTGGTTGGCATAAGTTGTCAGGGTATGCTCAGACGTGAGTTCCTTGCTCACTTTGTCACTGGATTCAAGCAAGCCTGGCTGAAGACAGATGTAATGCCAGAAACCGGTCCTAGGAAGCTTGTTTCTGGTCCAGGGAAGGCATGGCTTGGCAGTTCGGGCTGGACTGTTCCCATGAGGCAAAGGGTCAGACTGATTTGCATATGGCCATGTCTGAACTGGGGTGGCAGAGTGGGCTAAAGAACGGTGATTGATTAAACCCAGATCTGTTGACTGGGTGTGAGTGTTTGATTGGTTCAGATGCTCTGTCCATCATCACCCCCTTTTGTTACGCTTTGGTTGGCATAAGTTGTCAGGGCATGCTCAGACGTGAGTTCCTTGCTCACTTTGTCACTGGATTCAAGCAAGCCTGGCTGAAGACATATGTAATGCCAGAAACCGGTCCTAGGAAGCTTGTTTCCGGTCCGGGGAAGGCATGGCTTGGCAGTTCGGGGTGGACTGTTCCCATGAGGCACAGGGTCAGACTGATTTGCATATGGCCATGTCTGACCTGTGGTGGCAGAGTGGGCTAAAGAACGGTGGTGGATTAAACCCAGATCTGTTGACTGGGTGTGAGTGTTTGATTGGTTGAGATGCTCCGTCCATCACCCCGTCCCCTTTTGTAACGCTTTGTTCGCCATAAGTTGGCAGGGTATGCTCAGACATGAGTCCCTTGCTCACTTTGTCACTGGATTCCAGCAAGCCTGGCTGAAGACTGCTGTAATGCCAGAAACCGGTCCTAGGAAGCTTGTTTCCAGTCCACGGAAGGCATGGCTCGGCAGTTGGGGCTGGACTGCTCCCATGAGGCACAGGGTCAGACTGATTTGCATATGGCCATGTCTGAACTGGGGTGGCAGAGTGGGCTAAATAATGGTGATTGATTAAACCCAGATTTGTTGACTCGGTGTCAGTGTTTGATTGGTTCAGATGCTCTGTCCATCATCACCCCCTTTTGTTACGCTTTGGTTGGCATAAGTTGTCAGGGTATGCTCAGACGTGAGTTCCTTGCTCACTTTGTCACTGGATTCAAGCAAGCCTGGCTGAAGACAGATGTAATGCCAGAAACCGGTCCTAGGAAGCTTGTTTCTGGTCCAGGGAAGGCATGGCTTGGCAGTTCGGGCTGGACTGTTCCCATGAGGCAAAGGGTCAGACTGATTTGCATATGGCCATGTCTGAACTGGGGTGGCAGAGTGGGCTAAAGAACGGTGATTGATTAAACCCAGATCTGTTGACTGGGTGTGAGTGTTTGATTGGTTCAGATGCTCTGTCCATCATCACCCCCTTTTGTTACGCTTTGGTTGGCATAAGTTGTCAGGGCATGCTCAGACGTGAGTTCCTTGCTCACTTTGTCACTGGATTCAAGCAAGCCTGGCTGAAGACATATGTAATGCCAGAAACCGGTCCTAGGAAGCTTGTTTCCGGTCCAGGGAAGGCATGGCTTGGCAGTTCGGGGTGGACTGTTCCCATGAGGCACAGGGTAAGACTGATTTGCATATGGCCATGTCTGACCTGTGGTGGCAGAGTGGGCTAAAGAACGGTGGTGGATTAAACCCAGATCTGTTGACTGGGTGTGAGTGTTTGAATAGTTGAGATGCTCCGTCCATCACCCCCTCCCCTTTTGTAACGCTTTGTTCGCCATAAGTTGGCAGGGTATGCTCAGACATGAGTCCCTTGCTCACTTTGTCACTGGATTCCAGCAAGCCTGGCTGAAGACTGCTGTAATGCCAGAAACCGGTCCTAGGAAGCTTGTTTCCAGTCCACGGAAGGCATGGCTCGGCAGTTGGGGCTGGACTGCTCCCATGAGGCACAGGGTCAGACTGATTTGCATATGGCCATGTCTGATCTAGGGTGGCAGAGTGGGGTAAAGAACGGTGATTGATGAAACCCAGATCTGTTGACTGGGTGTGAGTGTTTGATTGGTTCAGATGCTCTGTCCATCATCACCCCCTTTTGTTACGCTTTGGTTGGCATAAGTTGTCAGGGTATGCTCAGACATGAGTCCCTTGCTCACTTTGTCACTGGATTCAAGCAAGCCTGACTGAAGACAGCTGTAATGCCAGAAACTGGTCCTAGGAAGCTTGTTTCCGGTCCACGGAAGGCATGGCTTGGCAGTTTGGGCTGGACTGCTCACATGAGGCACAGGGTCAGACTGAGTTACATATGACCATGTCTGAACTGGGGTGGCATAATTGGCTAAAGAACGGTGATGGATTAAACCCAGATATGTTGACTGGGTGTGAGTGTTTGATTGGTTTAGATGCTCCGTCCATCACCACCACTTTTTTTGACGCTTTGTTCGCCATAAGTTAGCAGGGTATGCTCAGACGTGAGTCCCTTGCTCACTTTGTCACTGGATTCAAGCAAGCCTGACTGAAGACGGCTGTAATGCCAGAAACCGGTCCTAGGAAGCTTGTTTCCGGTCCACGGAAGGCATGGCTTGGCAGTTCGGGCTGGACTGCTCCCATGAAGCACATGGTCAGATTGATTTGCTTATGGCCATGTCTGAACTGGGGTGGCAGAGTGGGCTAAAGAACGGTGATTGATTAAACCCAGATCTGTTGACTGGGTGTGAGTGTTTGATTTATTCAGATGCTCCGTCCATCACCACACCCTTTTGTAACGCTTTGTTCGCCATAAGTTGGCAGGGTATGCTCAGACGTGAGTCCCTTGCTCACTTTGTCACTGGATTCAAGCAATCCTGGCTGAAGACGGCTGTAATACCAGGAACCGGTCCTAGGAATCTTGTTTCTGGTCCAGGGAAGTCATGGCTTGACAGTTTAGGCTGGACTGTTCCCATGAGGCACAGGGTCAGACTGATTTGCATATGGCCATGTCTGAACTGGGGTGGCAGAGTGGGCTAAAGAAAGGTGATGGATTAAACCCAGATCAGTTGACTGGATGTGAGTGTTTGATTGGTTCAGATGCTCCGTCCATCACCACCCCCTTTTGTGACGCTTTTTTCGCCATAAGTTGGCAGGGTATTCTCAGACGTGAGTACCTTGCTCACTTTGTCACTGGATTTAGGAAAGCCTGGCTGAAGACGGCTGTAATGTCAGAAACCGGTCCTAGGAAGCTTGTTTTACGGTCCAGGAAAGGCATGGCTTGGCAGTTCGGGCTGGACTGTTCCCATGAGACACAGGGTCAGACTGATTTTCATATGGCCATGTCTGAACTGGGGTGGCAGTGTGGGCTAAAGAACAGTGATGATTAAATTCAGATCTGTTGACTGGGTGTGAGTGTTTGATTGGTTCAGATGCTCCGTCCATCACCACCCTTTTTTGTAACGCTTTGTTAGCTATAAGTTGGCAGGGTATGCTCAGACGTGAGTCCCTTGCTAACTTTGTCACTGGATTCAAGCAAGCCTGGCAGAAGACTGCTGTAATGCCAGAAACCGGTACTAGGAAGCTTGTTTCCGGTCCAGGGAAGGCATGGCTTGGCAGTTCGGGCTGGACTGTTCCCATGAGGCACAGGGTCAGAGTGATTTGCATAGGGCCATGTCTGAACTGGGGTGGCAGAGTGGGCTAAAGAACAGTGATGGATTAAACCCAGATCTGCTGACTGGGTGTGAGTGTTTGCTTTGGTTCCGATGCTCCGCCAATCACCACCCCCTTTTGTTACGCTTTGTTCGGGATAAGTCGACAGGGTATTCTCAGACATGAGTCCATTGCTCACTTTGTCACTGGATTCAAGCAAGCCTGGCTGAAGACAGCTGTAATGCCAAAAACCGGTCCTAGAAATCTTTTTTCCGGTCCAGGGAAGGTATGGCTTGGCAGTTCATGCTGGACTGTTCCCATGAGGCACAGGGTCAGACTGATTTGCATATGGCCATGTCTGAACTGGGATGGCAGAGTGGGCTAAGGAATAGTGATGGATTAAACCCAGATCTATTGACTGGGTGTGAGTGTTTGATTGGTTCAGATGCTCCGTCCATCACCACCCCCTTTTGTAACGATTTGTTTGCCATAAGTTGGTAGGGTATGCTCAGACGTGAGTCCCTTGCTCACTTTGTCATTGGATTCAAGCAAGCCTGCCTGAAGACGGCTGTAATGCCGGAAACCAGACCTAGGAAGCGTGTTCCCGGTCCAGGGAAGGCATGGCTTTGCTTTTCAGGCTGGACTGTTCCCATGATGCACAGGGTCAGACTGATTTGCATATGGCCATGCCTGAACTGGGGTGGCAGAGTGGGCTAAAGAACGGTGATGGATTAAACCCAGATCTGTTGACTGGGTGTGAGTGTTTGATTGGTTCAGATGCTCTGTCCATCATCACCCCCTTTTGTTACGCTTTGGTTGGCATAAGTTGTCAGGGTATGCTCAGACGTGAGTTCCTTCCTCACTTTGTCACTGGATTCAAGCAAGCCTGGCTGAAGACAGATGTAATGCCAGAAACCGGTCCTAGGAAGCTTGTTTCTGGTCCAGGGAAGGCATGGCTTGGCAGTTCGGGCTGGACTGTTCCCATGAGGCAAAGGGTCAGACTGATTTGCATATGGCCATGTCTGAACTGGGGTGGCAGAGTGGGCTAAAGAACGGTGATTGATTAAACCCAGATCTGTTGACTGGGTATGAGTGTTTGATTAGTTCAGATGCTCTGTCCTTCATCACCCCCTTTTGTTACGCTTTGGTTGGCATAAGTTGTCAGGGTATGCTCAGACGTGAGTTCCTTGCTCACTTTGTTACTGGATTCAAGCAAGCCTGGCTGAAGACAGATGTAATTTCAGAAACCGGTCCTAGGAAGCTTGTTTCTGGTCCAGGGAAGGCATGGCTTGGCAGTTCGGGCTGGGCTGTTTCCATGAGGCAAGGGGTCAGACTGATTTGCATATGGCCATGTCTGAACTGGGTTGGCAGAGTGGGCTAAAGAACGGTGATTGATTAAACCCAGATATGTTGACTGGGTGTGAGTGTTTGATTGGTTCAGATGCTCTGTCCATCATCACCCCCTTTTGTTACGCTTTGGTTGGCATAAGTTGTCAGGGTATGCTCAGACATGAGTTCCTTGCTCACTTTGTCACTGGATTTAAGCAAGCCTGGCTGAAGACATATGTAATGCCAGAAACCGGTCCTAGGAAGCTTGTTTCCGGTCCAGGGTAGGCATGGCTTGGCAGTTCGGGGTGGACTGTTCCCATGAGGCACAGGGTAAGACTGATTTGCATATGGCCATGTTTGACCTTTGGTGGCAGAGTGGGCTAAAGAACGGTGATGGATTAACACAGATCTGTTGACTGGGTGTGAGTGTTTGATTGGTTCAGATGCTCCGTCCATCACCCCCCCCCTTTTGTAACGCTTTGTTCGCCATAGATTGGCAGGGTATGCTCAGACATGAGTCCCTTGCTCACTTTGTCACTGGATTCCAGCAAGCCTGGCTGAAGACTGCTGTATTGCCAGAAACCGGTCCTAGGAAGCTTGTTTCCGGTCCACGGAAGGCATGGCTTGGCAGTTCAGGCTGGACTGCTCCCATGAGGCACAGGGTCAGACTGATTTGCATATGGCCATGTCTGAACTGGGGTGGCAGAGTGGGCTAAAGAACGGTGATTGATTAAACCCAGATCTGTTGACTGGGTGTGAGTGTTTGATTGGTTCAGAAGCTCTGTCCATCATCACCCCCTTTTGTTACGCTTTGGTTGGCATAAGTTGTCAGGGTATGCTCAGACGTGAGTCCCTTGCTCACTTTGTCACTGGATTAAAGCATGCCTGACTGAAGACGGCTGTAATGCTAGAAACCGGTCCTAAGAAGCTTGTTTCCGGTCCACGGAAGGCATGGCTTGGCAGTTCGGGCTGGACTGCTCCCATGAAGCACAGGGTCAGACTGATTTACATATGGCCATGTCTGAACCGGGTGGCATAGTTGGCTAAAGAACGGTGATGGATTAAACCCAGATATGTTGACTGGGTGTGAGTGTTTGATTGGTTTAGATGCTCCGTCCATCACCACCACTTTTTGTGACGCTTTGTTCTCCATAAGTGTAATAACCGACTTTTTCGACCCTCTTTAGAGGGAGGATGATGGAAGATGACTCCAGCCTATTACCCTTATAGTATAGGGATTAGGACTATAAGTAGGACCTATCCATGAGGCACAGTAGTGCATTTTCGTACCCTTTTCTTTAGATCAGGGCTTATAAACTTAAGCTAGGGGATAGATATATAAGTATTAGTCATGATCCATCCTTTTGCAAGAGTGTTAGTATATCTTCCATGGAGTTATGCTTATTTTGGGCCTTGTAGGCCTTAAACGGGACAGACTCCATCTTGCCCTCTGCCTGGTAGCTTGAGAGGCTTTCTAGGTCAAGTGTAATGTTTTTGTTTTGAGGTGTTGTTCGCTTGGAGAGAACCGGTTCAGGCTGGCCCTTATCGAAAGACTGTATTTTTGTCCAATCCGAAGACACAACTTCAGGCTGGCCGGCTGGGAACGTGTCCTTGGTACGGGGAGGTACAAGAATTTGGTGGGCGGCAGGTTACTGGCCGTAACTTTCCATGAAGGGACAGGTTTTGATATTAGCGAAAGTGTTAGGCAATGAGTCAGTCAGTCTGTAGGCGGCAGCTAGCCGTTAGCATCTATGCCATTAATTATTTTCCAGGCAGACAGTCGCCATTTTGAGGTCCGAGAAAGATTCTGAAACCGAGACTCTCTGAGAAAAACTGAAGGAGAAGTAGCGCGGAGCGCACAGAGACAGAGAGAGAGAGAGACGGTAGTTAATAGCGAGTAAGGTTCCAGCGACTTGGAGGGAAGCAGAGGAGATCGAGCATAGCGGTGCAGACGTGTACCCGTGACTGCTAAGGTGTGATTCTGAGATGAGCCAAAACACAGACGAGAAGGGAACCTAGATGACTGCCGAACCCCGACTTCATATTAACCAGGTGACCTCTACCCTTTCCCTTGCAAAGCGTGCATTCTAATCTTTACTTTTCTTTGCAGAATATATATTGTGTAGTATTGTGTTCATTTTTATTGTAATAAAACACCCCAGTTCTTAGTGAACCGACATGTGCCTTGTATTCTTGTTCAATCAGGGTAACCTTGTCTTCTAGTCAAACATTGTTTGTGTGAACGGATGCGAATCCCGATCAGGTAAGAGATGATTGAATAACGAGGAGGAAAGGGGACATTTGATGTCAGGAGCAGAAGGTACATATTACAATTTGGAAAGCCATACTAATTTCTATTATCGTAGTTTTATCCTGAGTAGACAATGAGAGACTTCTTCCCTAAGTGTACATAGGAAAGTGATCGTCGTTGGTACGCGGCGTTAATGAGAGCACCTAAGATAGACGGTGTGTAGGTCTGCCGGATTGCGGATCGTGTATGAATGAGAGCACCTAAGATAGACGGTGTGTAGGTCTGCCGGATTGTGGACCGTGTGTGAATGAGAGCACCTAAGATAGACGGTGTGTAGGTCTGCCGGATTGTGGACCGTGTGAGTGTATGAGAGCACTGGGACTGCAGGCCCATGTGTGTAGATACGCCGGATTGCGTGTCGAGTGAGCACTGAGGGAGATCAGTGTGTGAGAGTATACAATCAGACCTGCCCCAGGGCAGATTAGTCTGGGCCTAAGTGGCCGCGAGACTAGTTGGTATGAATAGGATATTAGAGAAAACCTATGCATGTTTATTGCGATTTCTCCCCATCCTTAGGTACAAGATGTACATACATATATCCATACCCATTGTAAATACGTTCTAAGGAGGGAGGTGATTACGTTCCGGCTGGGTTAGAGGGGCTCCTAGGAGCTGATTCCATCTGGTCCGAAAAATCCGGTCGGTACATCTGGCGTCACAAACTGTTTACGAAGCCTGTGTGCGCTGTATTGTTTTAATCTTGTTGGTTTGCGCTCGGCTTCTACGTATTTTCTTTGTTGATAATTGTGTATATTTTTTTTTTGTGTGTCAAAATGTTTTCGCGTAAGTCGAAATCTACTTTCAAATTGCCTGTTGATATTCCCGGCTGGGAATCAACGCCTTACGAGGCCTTGGCCCGTGAGTGGGCCGATTCTACTGGTTTGAGTGAGAATTGGACTTCTTGTTTGGAGCAGGCGGAGCCTGCTGATGTGGTTTCTTGCCTGCAAAAAGCTCCAGTAGTGAAGGGTGATGAGCTTCCTATTTTAGGACGCAGAGGTTGGATTGTGCTAACTGCATATAGAATTCTTCATGAAAGGTTTGTTAAGTTGCAAAAACGGTTTGTGGATATGGAAGAAAAGTTTGTTGAAGTGCAAAATGCGCATACTCTTTTGCGGTGTCAAAATAAATTGCTTGCCGACAAACTTGAGACTTATCAAACTATAGCCGAAAGGGCTGCAGTTCGCATTGCGAAATATAAATACAGACACCGTCGTGGTCGTGTGTCTACGCGGAAAGTGCGTCTGGTTGTGGCGAAAGCCGGACTGGATTGGAACTCCGACGAGTGGGATGGTAATATCTGGGATTCGAATGATTCTGGCTCCTCGGCTGAGGAGAGTGACAAGCGCGAGTCTTCTCGCTCCGGACGTGATTGTAAATCTGCTTCTTGTGATAAAGACGACATTTCTGGCGACCGTGGTCGCTCTACCCATTCTGATGATGTGTTACGCCCTGATTGTTCTTCTAAATCTAAGGACCGGGTTTCCTCAGAAGCTTTTCCGGAGGTTTCTGCTCACCCTGTGTTTCGACGAAAATTACAACAGGCTCCTGGTATGCCGAATGGTATTCATTTGGATAGTATTGAAGATTTTACTCAACATGAGGTTAGTGACATTTTGCAACGATTTCGACAACGGCCCAGTGAAACTTTGCTTACATGGATGGTGCGCCTTTATGAACTGGGTGCTGCTGGTATCATGCTCGATGCTGGTGATTGTTTACGATTTTGCTCTTTGAGTTCCGATTCTACTGTACAAGATCATTTTCGGAATTATAATGGTGCTGGCCAAATTAGTCTACTCCAACTTGCAAATGATGGCTGTAACCATAAATACCCTACTGAATCTGATTGGCCTGTCAATGACAAGCCATGGTACACTTTGCGCGATGCTTCGCAACGTTTGAAGGAGGAAGTGATGAAAACTGCGATTTTTCTCAGTACTTCTGACAGATTGTTGGATGGGCTTTTAACATCTTCTGTGCGTAATCGCATTATCCGTTCTTCGCCTTTTGCTTATAAGCAGGTTATGATGACTTTGTTGATCAATCAGACTGGCAATCCTTTGTCTATGGTGCTTGAATCTGTTCGTCAGCTTGGTGAGTTGGGTGAATGGTTTAAACCTGAGAGACAGTCCCGACCTGAAGGTCGTACCGCTGGGGATTATAAATTCTCTAGACGTGATATGTTTCTTGCACTTTTGGCTGATGGTGTGAAAAGAGAGGACATTGATGGTGAACCTAATAATCGCTTATGGGACATATTTCGTAAGCGTGGTTTGGATCGGAAGGAGGGTGCCCGTCGTGTGCGAAAGAATGATTGTGACCGTGGTTCGATGGCAGTGGTGATGAGTGGCGTCGTGTGGATGCTGATCGCCGTGATAACCGGCGCTATGAACGTGATGTTTCCCCCCGCCGTGAAAGTATGAGGGTGACAGAGGGGGACAGGGACAGGGGGAGAGATGATCGTGTCTCTAACAGACACAGAGATGAAAGAGGTTATTCTCCTGACATGAGGAGAAGGGAGGATCGTCACAAGCTTTCTGACCGCAATTCTCAATTCTTTGAAAATGACAATATTCCGTTTCGTAATAGAGATGGATACGAGCAGGATGTTCTGATTCCCAAGAAAGTTGATAACATTTACCCTGATTTGTTTTGGTTGACAGACCATGATAAAAATGACTAGGAAATTGGTCAAGCTCCGGTACGCAGGTGGGCTCACAAAGATAATAGACCCTATGTAGATATTGAAATTTTTTGGAAACATCGTAATATCCAAAGGGCCCGAGCATTGGTTGATACTGGAGCGGAGACCACTTTAATTCATGGTAAATCGAAGAAATTTAAAGGACAGTTTTTTACAATTACTGGTTTAGGTGGTAAAGAGACCCCCGCAGTGCAAACTACACTTGAGATGAAAATTGGCAGAATTCCCCGTAAAGAATATTCTGTGTTGGTTGTACCGCTTTTGGAGTATATTATTGGAATTGATATTTTAAAAGGAATGACTTTGCATTTGGATGATGGTTGTTATCAATTTGGAACTATGTGTTACATTTCGTCCAGACCCGTTCGGGTTGGTCGTTTGCGTATGCCCCCCATTAAAATTCCCCAAGCTACGAAGGTGGTTTCTCAGAAACAATACCGTATTCCAGGTGGTCATGATGAAATTAGTGCTACAATTCAGAATTTGGTTGACGCAGGGGTTGTAACTCCAATCACTTCTGCTTGGAATAATCCCGTATGGCCTGTGCGCAAGAGTGATAATTCTTGGCGCATGACTGTTGATTATCGAGAATTGAACAAACACACACCCCGTTTAGCTGTTGCAGTGCCTGACATGGTTACTTTGATTCAGAGAATTCAAAAGCATCCTGGTACATGGTATGCGTCCATTGATATTGCTAATGCTTTCTTTTCGATTCCAATTGCCCCCGAGTGTCCGGAACAATTCAGTTTTACCTGGAATGGCCGTCAAATGACATTCAGGAGTCTTCCTCAAGGTTATGTACATAGTCCTACGATCTGTCACCGGCTGGTGGCGGAACATTTGTCTGAGGTACCCGTACATCCACAAATTCAGGTGTGTCATTATATTGATGACATTTTGGTTCAAGGTGAAACGCAAGATCAGGTCCAGTCCCATTTAGATCAGATCCTTGACTGTTTGCGTTCAAAAGGTTGGGAAATTAATCCTGATAAATTACAAGGTCCATCACAGAATGTTAAATTTTTAGGAATTAATTGGCATGAAGGTCACAGAGAGGTGATCCCGCAGGTGAAACGGAAAATTTTGGATTTTGCAGTTCCGAGGAATAGAAAAGAGGCTCAGAGTTTCATTGGTTTGTTTGGTTTTTGGCGTCAGCATATTCCCCATTTGAGTCAGATTTTGGCTCCCTTATATCGAGTCACTCATAAAAAGAATGCGTTTGAATGGGGTGAACCACAACAGAATGTTTTTCATTTGGCGAAAGAAGCGATTCAGTACGCCTTGGATTTGTGGCCTGTGGGCGAGGGTGATGTGGATTTTAATGTTTCTGTGGAAGGTCTGTATGCCAATTGGAGTTTGTGGCAAAAGCAGGGCAGACAAAAAGTGCCTTTAGGTTTTTGGACTAAAAAGTTGCCTGAGGCTGGTGAGCCTTATACACCTTTTGAAAAACAATTGCTTGCATGTTACTGGGCTCTGGTGGATACCGAGCAATTGACTCTGGGTCATGCTGTGATTTTGAGACCTGAAATTCCTATCATGCAGTGAGTTTTGAGTTCGCCGAAATCCCATCGTATTGGACATGCTCAAGAGGCGAGTGTGATTAAATGGAAATGGTACATTCAGGACAGAGCACGTGTGGGTCCGAAAGGTGTGGCTGTGTTGCATGAGCGAGTGGCGCAGGCGCCATCGAATGAGAATGGAAATGATTGTTCTGTACCTGTAGTGCAGGAATCTCCTGTCAAGTGGGGTAAGCCTTTTGATGATTTGTCAGCGGAGGACAGACAACATGTATGGTTTACGGATGGTTCAGCGAGGTTCATTGGTGAGAAACAGCATTGGAAAGCAGTGTCCTATAACCCGATCACTCAAAAATGATTGAGTACAACTGGTGATGGAAAGAGTAGTCAATATGCTGAATTATATGCAGTTTACCAAGTTTTGAAACAAGAACTACCTGGCACATGTCACATTTTTACTGATTCCTGGTCCACTGCAAATGGACTGGCGGTGTGGTTACCAACCTGGCATTCTCATAATTGGGAATTGCATTCGAAAGAACTGTGGGGAAAAGAATTATGGCAAGAAATTTGGGAAATGCTCCCACAGAGTACTGTAACAATCTTTCATGTGGATGCTCACACCCCGATTGATTCCCTTGACAATTTTTTTCATAACATTGCAGATGAAAAGTCTAAAATTTCTGAGGCAGTGGTGGACATGCAAGATTCTGATTTGGCGGGATTGGCGAAATGGGCCCACCAAAAAGCGGGACATTTTGGAGAAAGAGCCACTAGCAGGTGGGCTGCCGATCGAGGAATTCATATTCCTTTAAATTTGATTAAAGATGTCATTCTGCATTGTCCTATCTGTCAGCATGCTCGAAAGAGAACAGTGCCTCATATTGTTAAAGGCCATTTACATCGAGGAAAAATGCCCACTCAAATTTGGCAAATTGATTATATTGGCCCGCTCCCTATGAGCAAAAATTGTCAGTATGTTTGCACAGCTGTTGATACCGATAGTGGCCTATTGGTTGCTTTCCCTTGCAAACAAGCTACCCAAGTCAATACCATTAAAACTCTGGAATTGCTTACATTATACTATGGTGTTCCATTTCAAATTCAATCTGATAATGCATCCCACTTTCGTGGAAGATTGGCACAGGAATTCTGTGTGGAAAATAATATTGAATGGGTGTTTCATATTCCTTATTATCCACAGGCCTCGGGCCTTATAGAAAGGATGAATGGTTTACTAAAAGAACAGCTGCGTAAGTTAACTGATGAACATTACAAGAACTGGTGAGATTTCTTACTCCAGGCGTTATTAATTTTGAATAACCGTCCCTTGTTGCATGCTGAATCTCCTTTAATGCGTTTGTTTCCTCCAACTGTTGATGCAAAGCCCTATACCAAGGTTAATTCTGTTATGTACTGGGAAATTACCCCCGGAGCTTTGGCTCCATGCAGAGCAACCCCAGGTTCCGCAGGCTTGGACCTGCATGCCATGAATGACGCTGTCCTGAAAGGTAGAGATCAAATAATTGTTGAAACTGGCGTTGGTGTCTGTATACCTGCCGGTAGTTTTGGACTGATTGCCCCTAGATCGGGCCTTGCCTTGAAAGGTGTTCAAGTTCTCGGAGGAGTGATTGACAGCGACTATCAGGGAGAGATTAAGGTTCTCCTGCTTAACAGCAGTGAGATTGATTTGTCCATTCAAAAATCTGACCGTGTTGCTCAGTTGCTCATTATGCCTGTTTTCAGTGGTGAGATTAAGAAAGGCACTGCCCCGACTTTGCTAACAAGACAAGGCCAAAAAGGCTTCGGATCCACGGATAATCCTGGCGCTAAGGTATGGGTGCAATCGCCTAAACATCCCCCTGAACAAGCTGAAGTCATTGCGACCGGTCATGATAATACCATTTTGGTGATGAGACCAGGGAAAGATAGCTGGGAAGCTGTCCCGGCTGACAAATGTTATTTACGAGAATGAGTAAGGCCTGTATTTGTTTCTTTCAGATCATTCTCTGGACTGCTGCTGCAGGATGTGCCGGCGTTGGACTCCTTTTGGTCTGCTACGCCGGGAGAGGAGAGAACCCACCGACTTCGGTTGATTGGAGAACCTGAGTTCCGCGTTCCTTCGCTGCGTGGGATTCTTCAGCAAATTTTTGGATTACCCTGGTGAAAAGGGTGACTAACTCTCCACATTTCTGCCTCGATCCCATGAGGTCTGTGACTGATATCCTAGCGACCTGCTTGGTGGCTGTCCCTGCTTCCACTGACACTTTGCGGCATATTTTTAATATTTCGAATGCCCGACCCAATATTATTCTGGGCGATTTTGCGGCCCATGACTTTTGCCCTTTGTGTACCATCCTTTCGGACTCCACTCCCCCTATTCATTCCCGAATTACCACCTACAACATTTCGCAGGGTGATTTATGCTTCATTTTAACATGTGATCCGAAGGCTATATCTGAATGTATTAAATTGAAACTGCAGGCTGCCACTTCTTTTTCAGCTCATCAACGATTGCTGTGTTTACAAAGACTTCCGAATTCCTGTGTTTCCGTAAAAAATAATATGACATGTAAACGTATATTAGTTGCTCCTAGTTATTACCGTGCAATGTTGCTGCCCTTTGGCTGGTTGTTCTCGTGTGGGAATTCCTCTTGGCCCTATATTCCCGCAAATATTTCTGGAGGTCCATGTGCTATCACTAGATTAAGCTTATTGATTTTTTCTTCGCACCCTGGTTCCCATTCCCGTGTGGTCCGCAACTCTATGACGTTACATGAGGACTGTGACTCTTCCATTCATCTTTTTTCTAAGTCTGAGTATCTTAGTTTAGCTTTTTCTATTATTGGTGTCCCGGCTTTGGCCGTTTACAATGCTAAAACAATTGGCAAGATGGCTTGCTGGATGGTTAAATCCATTAATCAGACTTCTACCGTGTTATCTGACCTGTTATTAGATGCCCAGGGTGAACAAAGGGCAATTTTGCAAAATCGTGCTGCAATTGACTATCTCCTGTTAAAACATGGACATGACTGTTCAGACTTTGAAGGTCTTTGTTGTTTTAATCTGTCTGACCACTCTAAATCGATCCAAGCCCATATTGACAAACTTCACGACTTGACTGCAGAAGTTAGAAAACATATTGATCAGGGCTGGTTTGACTGGCTCTTTCATTGGTTGCCTGACTTACATTCTTTACGACAGATTACAGGGGGTGTTATAATTTCTATTTGTATTCTAGTTGCCATTTGCTGCTTTATTCAGTGCATTCCTTCTCTATTACAATATTTTAGATTTGGCAAGAAAAATAGATCAGTTCATTTTGTTTCTTATTACTCTTCCACTGATGTTAGTTCTATATAGAACATGGCTAATAGACTGGATTCAAGGGTGAAGTGTAATAACCGACTTTTTCGACCCTCTTTAGAGGGAGGATGATGGAAGATGACTCCAGCCTATTACCCTTATAGTATAGGGATTAGGACTATAGGTAGGACCTATCCATGAGGCACAGTAGTGCATTTTCGTACCCTTTTCTTTAGATCAGGGCTTATAAACTTAAGCTAGGGGATAGATATATAAGTATTAGTGATGATCCATCCTTTTGCAAGAGTGTTAGTATATCTTCCATGGAGTTATGCTTATTTTGGGCCTTGTAGGCCTTAAACGGGACAGACTCCATCTTGCCCTCTGCCTGGTAGCTTGAGAAGCTTTCTAGGTCAAGTGTAATGTTTTAGTTTCGAGGTGTTGTTCGCTTGGAGAGAACCGGTTCAGGCTGGCCCTTATCGAAAGACTGTATTTTTCTCCACTCCGAAGACACAACTTCAGGCCGGCCGGCTGGGAACGTGTCCTTGGTACGGGGAGGTACAAGAATTTGGTGGGCGGCAGGTTACTGGCCGTACCTTTCCATGAAGGGACAGGTTTTGATATTAGCGAAAGTGTTAGGCAATGAGTCAGTCAGTCTGTAGGCGGCAGCTAGCCGTTAGCATCTATGCCATTAATTATTTTCCAGGCAGACAGTCGCCATTTTGAAGTCCGAGAAAGATTCTGAAACTGAGACTCTCTGAGAAAAACTGAAGGAGAAGTAGCGCGGAGCGCACAGAGACAGAGAGAGAGACGGTAGTTAATAGCGAGCAAGGTTCCAGTGACTTGGAGGGAAGCAGAGGAGATCGAGTATAGCGGTGCAGACGTGTACCCGTGACTGCTAAGGTGTGATTCTGAGACGAGCCAAGACACAGACCAGAAGGGAACCTAGATGACTGCCGAACCCCGACTTCATATTAACCAGGTGACCTCTACCCTTTCCCTTGCAAAGCGTGCATTCTAATCTTTACTTTTCTTTGCAGAATATATATTGTGTAGTATTGTGTTAATTTTTATTGTATTAAAGCACCCCAGTTCTTAGTGAACCGACATGTGCCTTGTATTCTTGTTCAATCAGGGTAACCTTGTCATCTAGTCAAACATTGTTTGCGTGAACGGATGCGAATCCCGATCAGGTAAGAGATGATTGAATAACGAGGAGGAAAGGGGACATTTGATGTCAGGAGCAGAAGGTACATATTACAGTTTGGAAAGCCATACTAATTTCTATTATCGTAGTTTTATCCTGAGTAGACAATGAGAGACTTCTTCCCTAAGTGTACATAGGAAAGTGATCGTCGTTGATACGCGGCGTTAATGAGAGCACCTAAGATAGACGGTGTGTAGGTCTGCCGGATTGCGGATCGTGTATGAATGAGAGCACCTAAGATAGACGGTGTGTAGGTCTGCCGGATTGTGGACCGTGTGTGAATGAGAGCACCTAAGATAGACGGTGTGTAGGTCTGCCGGATTGTGGACCGTGTGAGTGTATGAGAGCACTGGGACTGCAGGCCCATGTGTGTAGATACGCCGGATTGCGTGTCGAGTGAGCACTGAGGGAGATCAGTGTGTGAGAGTATACAATCAGACCTTCCCCAGGGCAGATTAGTCTGGGCCTAAGTGGCCGCGAGACTAGTTGGTATGAATAGGATATTATAGAAAACCTATCCATGTTTATTGCGATTTCTCCCCATCCTTAGGTACAAGATGTACATACATATATCCATACCCATTGTAAATAGGTTCTAAGGAGGGAGGTGATTACATTCCGGCTGGGTTAGAGGGGCTCCTAGGAGCTGATTCCATCTGGTCCGAAAAATCCAGTCGGTACAATAAGTTAGCAGGGTATGGTCAGACGTGAGTCCCTTGCTCACTTTGTCACTGGATTCAAGCAAGCCTGACTGAAGACGGCTGTAATGGCAGAAACCGGTCCTAGGAAGCTTGTTTCCGGTCCACGGAAGGCATGGCTTGGCAGTTCGGGCTGGACTGCTGTTATGAGGCACAGGGTCAGATTGATTTTACATATAGCCATGTTTGAACTGGGGTGGCAGAGTGGGCTAAAGGACGGTGATTGATTAAACCCAGATCTGTTGACTGGGTGTGAGTGTTTGATTGGTTCAGATGCTCTGTCCATCATCACCCCCTTTTGTTACGCTTTGGTTGGCATAAGTTGTCAGGGTATGCTCAGACTTGAGTTCCTTGCTCACTTTGTCACTGGATTCAAGCAAGCCTGGCTGAAGACAGATGTAATGCCAGAAACCGGTCCTAGGAAGCTTGTTTCCGGTCCAGGGAAAGCATGGCTTGGCAGTTCCGGCTGGACTGTTCCCATGAGGCACAGCGTCAGAGTGATTTGCATATGGCCATGTCTGAACTGGGATGGCAGAGTGGGCTAAAGAACTGTAATGGATTAAACCCAGATCTGTTGACTGGGTGTGTGTGAGTGTTTGATTTGTTCAGATGCTCCGTCCATCACCACACCCTTTTGTAACGCTTTGTTCGCCATAAGTTGGCAGGGTATGTTCAGACGTGAGTCCCTTGCTCACTTTGTCACTGGATTCAAGCAATCCTGGCTGAAGACGGCTGTAATGCCAGGAACCGGTCCTAGGAATCTTGTTTCCGGTCCAGGGAAGGCATGGCTTGACAGTTCAGGCTGGACTGTTCCCATGAGGCACAGGGTCAGACTGATTTGCATATGGCCATGTCTGAACTGGGGTGGCAGAGTGGGCTAAAGAACGGTGATGGATTAAACCCAGATCAGTTGACTGGATGTGAGTGTTTAATTGGTTCAGATGCTCCGTCCATCACCACCCCCTTTTGTGACGCTTTTTTCGCCATAAGTTGGCAGGGTATGCTCAGACGTGAGTCTCTTGCTCACTTTTTCGCTGCATTCCCGCAAGCCTGGCTGAAGACTGCTATAATACCCGAAACCGGTCCTAGAAAGCTTTTTTCCGGTCTAGGGAAGGCATGGCTTGGCAGTTCGTCCTGGACTTTTCCCATGAGGCACAGGGTCAGACTGATTTGCATATGGCCATGTCTGAATTGGGGTGGCAGAGGGGGCTAAAGAACGGTGATGGATTAAACCCAGATCTGTTGACTGGGTGTAAGTCTTTGATTGGTTCAGATGCTCTGTTCATCACCATCCCCTTTTGTAACGCTTTGTTCGCTATAAGTTGGCAGGGTATGCACAGACGTGAGTCCCCTGCTCACTTTGTCACTGGATTTAGGCAAGCCCGGCTGAAGACGGCTGTAATGTCAGAAACCGGTCCTAGGAAGCTTGTTTTACGGTCCAGGAAAGGCATGGCTTGGCAGTTCGGGCTGGAGTGTTCCCATGAGGCACAGGGTCAGACTGATTTGCATATGGCCATGCCTGAACTGGGGTGGCAGAGTGGGCTAAGGAACGGTGATGGACTAAACCCAGATCTGTTGAGTGCATGTGAGTTTTTGATTGGTTCAAATGCTCTGTCCATCAACACTCCCTTTTGTAACACTTTGTTCGCCATAAGTTGCCAGGGTATGCTCAGATGTGAGTCCCTTGCTCACTTTGTCACTGGATTCAAGCAAGCCTGACTGAAGACGGCTGTAATGCCAGAAACCGGTCCTAGGAAGCTTGTTTCCGGTCCAGGGAAGGCATGGCTTGGCAGTTCGGGTTGCAGTGTTCCCATGATGCACAGGGTCAGACTGATTTGCATATGGCCATGTCTGAACTGGGGTGGCAGAGTGGGGTAAAGAACGGTGATGGATTAAACCCAGATCTGTTGACTGTGTGTGAGTGTTTGATTGGTTTGGATGCTCCGTCCATCACCACCCCCTTTTGTAACGCTTTGCTTGCCATAAGTTGGCAGGGTATGCTCAGACGTGAGTCCCTTGCTCAATTTGTCACTGGATTCAAGCAAGCCTGGCTGAAGACGACTGTAATGCCAGAAACCGGTCGTAGGAAGCTTGTTTCCTGTCCATGGAAGGCATGGCTTGGAAGTTGGGGCTGGACTGTTCCCATGAGGCACAGGGTCAGACTGATTTGCATATGGCCATGTCTGAACTGGGGTGGCAGAGTGGGCTAAAGAACGGTGATGGATTAAACCCAGATCTGTTGACTAGGTGTGAGTGTTTGATTGGGTCAGATGCTCCGTCCATCACCACCTCCTTTTGTAACGCTTTGTTCGCCATAAGTTGGCATGATATGTTCAGACGTTAGTCCCTTGCTCACTTTGACACTGGATTCTAGGAAGCCTGGCTGAAGACTGCTGTAATGCCAGAAACCGGTCCTAGGAAGCTTGTTTCCGGTCCAGGGAAGGCATGTCTTGGCCGTTCGGGCTGGACTGTTCCCATGAGGCAAAGGGTCAGACTGATTTGCAAATGGCCATGTCTGAACTGGGGTGGCAGAGTGGGCAAAGAACGTTGATTGATTAAACCCAGATCTGTTGACTGGGTGTGAGTGTTTGATTGGTTCAGATGCTCTGTCCATCATCACCCCCTTTTGTTACGCTTTGGTTGGCATAAGTAGTCAAGGTATGCTCAGACGTGAGTTCCTTGCTCACTTTGTCACTGGATTCAAGCAAGCCTGGCTGAAGACAGATGTAATTCCAGAAACCAGTCCTAGCAAGCTTGTTTCCGGTCCAGGGAAGGCATGGCTTATCAGTTCGGGGTGGACTGTTCCCATGAGGCACAGGATAAGACTGATTTGCATATGGCCATGTCTGACCTGTGGTGGCAGAGTGGGCTAAAGAACGGTTATGGATCAAACCCAGATCTGTTGACTGGGTGTGAGTGTTTGATTGGTTCAGATGCTCCGTCCATCACCCCCCCCTTTTGTAACGCTTTGTTCACCATAAGTCGGCAGGGTATGCTCAGATATGAGTCCCTTGCTTACTTTGTCACTGGATTCCAGCAAGCCTGGATGAAGACTGCTGTAATACCAGAAACCGGTCCTAGGAAGCTTGTTTCCGGTCCACGGAAGGCATGGCTTGGCAGTTCGGGCTGGACTGCTCCCATGAGGCACAGGGTCAGACTGATTTGCATATGGCCATGTCTGAACTGGGGTGGCAGAGTGGGCTAAAGAACGGTGATTGATTAAACCCAGATCTGTTGACTGGGTGTGAGTGTTTGATTGGTTCAGATGCTCTGTCCATCATCACCCCCTTTTGTTACGCTTTGGTTGGCATAAGTTGTCAGGGCATGCTCAGACGTGAGTTCCTTGCTCACTTTGTCACTGGATTCAAGCAAGCCTGGCTGAAGACATATGTAATGCCAGAAACCAGTCCTAGGAAGCTTGTTTCCGGTCCAGGGAAGGCATGGCTTGGCAGTTCGGGTTGGACTGTTCCCATGAGGCACAGGGTAAGACTGATTTGCATATGGCCATGTCTGACCTGTGGTGGCAGATTGGGCTAAAGAACGGTGGTGGATTAAACCCCAGATCTGTTGACTGGGTGTGAGTGTTTGATTGGTTGAGATGCTCCGTCCATCACCCCCCCCTTTTGTAACGGTTTGTTCGCCATAAGTTGGCAGGGTATGCTCAGACATGAGTCCCTTGCTCACTTTGTCACTGGATTCCAGCAAGCCTGGCTGAAGACTGCTGTAATGCCAGAAACCGGTCCTAGGAAGCTTGTTTCCAGTCCACGGAAGGCATGGCTTGGCAGTTCGGGCTGGACTGCTCCCATGAGGCACAGGGTCAGACTGATTTGCATATGGCCATGTCTGAACTGGGGTGGCAGAGTGGGCTAAAGAACCGTGATTGATTAAACCCAGATCTGTTGACTGGGTGTGAGTGTTTGATTGGTTCAGATGCTCTGTCCATCATCACCCCCTTTTGTTACGCTTTGGTTGGCATAAGTTGTCAGGGTATGCTCAGACATGAGTCCCTTGCTCACTTTGTCACTGGATGCAAGCAAGCCTGACTGAAGACGGCTGTAATGCCAGAAACTGGTCCTAGGAAGCTTGTTTCCGGTCCACGGAAGGCATGGCTTGGCAGTTTGGGCTGGACTGCTCCCAATCAGGCACAGGGTCAGATTGATTTACATATGACCATGTCTGAACTGGGGTGGCATAGTTGGCTAAAGAACGGTGATGGATTAAACCCAGATATGTTGACTGGGTGTGAGTGTTTGATTGGTTTAGATGCTCCGTCCATCACCACCACTTTTTTTGACGCTTTGTTCGCCATAAGTTAGCAGGGTATGCTCAGACGTGAGTCCCTTGCTCACTTTGTCACTGGATTCAAGCAAGCCTGACTGAAGACGGCTGTAATGCCAGAAACCGGTCCTAGGAAGCTTGTTTCCGGTCCACGGAAGGCATGGCTTGGCAGTTCGGGCTGGACTGCTCCCATGAAGCATAGGGTCAGATTGATTTGCTTATGGCCATGTCTGAACTGGTGTGGCAGAGTGGGCTAAAGAACGGTGATTGATTAAACCCAGATCTGTTGACTGGGTGTGAGTGTTTGATTGGTTCAGATGCTCTGTCCATCATCACCCCCTTTTGTTACGCTTTGGTTGGCATAAGTTGTCAGGGTATGCTCAGACGTGAGTTCCTTGCTCACTTTTCACTGGATTCAAGCAAGCCTGGCTGAAGACAGATGTAATGCCAGAAACCGGTCCTAGGAAGCTTGTTTCTGGTCCAGGGAAGGCATGGCTTGTCAGTTCCGGCTGGACTGTTCCCATGAGGCACAGCGCCAGAGTGATTTGCATATGGCCATGTCTGAACTGGGATGGCAGAGTAGGCTAAAGAACTGTGATGGATTAAACCCAGATCTGTTGACTGGGTGTGAGTGTTTGATTTATTCAGATGCTCCGTCCATCACCACACCCTTTTGTAACGCTTTGTTCGCCATAAGTTGGCAGGGTATGCTCAGACGTGAGTCCCTTGCTCACTTTGTCACTGGATTCAAGCAATCCTGTCTGAAGACGGCTGTAATACCAGGAACCGGTCCTAGGAATCTTGTTTCTGGTCCAGGGAAGTCATGGCTTGACAGTTTAGGCTGGACTGTTCCCATGAGGCACAGGGTCAGACTGATTTGCATATGGCCATGTCTGAACTGGGGTGGCAGAGTGGGCTAAAGAATGGTGATGGATTAAACCCAGATCAGTTGACTGGATGTGAGTGTTTGATTGGTTCAGATGCTCCGTCCATCACCACCCCCTTTTGTGACGCTTTTTTCGCCATAAGTTGGCAGGGTATGCTCAGACGTGAGTCTCTTGCTCACTTTGTCGCTGCATTCAAGCAAGACTGGCTGAAGACTGCTATAATACCCGAAACCGGTCCTAGAAAGCTTTTTTCCTGTCCAGGGAAGGCATGGCTTGGCAGTTCGGGCTGGACTGTTCCCATGAGGCACAGGGTCAGACTGATTTGCATATGGCCATGTCTGAACTGGGGTGGCAGAGTGGGCTAAAGAACGGTGATGGATTAAACCCAGATCTATTGACTGGGTGTAAGTCTTTGATTGGTTCAGATGCTCTGTTCATCACCACCCCCTTTTGTAACGCTTTGTTCGCTATAAGTTGGCAGGGTATGCTCCGACGTGAGTCCCTTGCTCACTTTGTCACTGGATTTAGGAAAGCCTGGCTGAAGACGGCTGTAATGTCAGAAACCGGTCCTAGGAAGCTTGTTTTACGGTCCAGGAAAGGCATGGCTTGGCATTTCGGGCTGGACTGTTCCCATGAGACACAGGGTCAGACGGATTTTCATATGGCCATGTCTGAACTGGGGTGGCAGTGTGGGCTAAAGCACGGTGATGATTAAATTCAGATCTGTTGACTGGGTGTGAGTGTTTGATTGGTTCAGATGCTCCGTCCATCACCACCCTTTTTTGTAACGCTTTATTAGCTATAAGTTGGCAGGGTATGCTCAGACGTGAGTCCCTTGCTAACTTTGTCACTGGATTCAAGCAAGCCTGCCTGAAGACTGCTGTAATGCCAGAAACCGGTCCTAGGAAGCTTGTTTCCGGTCCAGGGAAGGCATGGCTTGGCAGTTCGGGCTGGACTGTTCCCATGAGGCACAGGGTTAGAGTGATTTGCATGTGGCCATGTCTGAACTGGGGTGGCAGAGTGGGCTAAAGAACAGTGATGGATTAAACCCAGATCTGTTGACTGGGTGTGAGTGTTTGTTTTGGTTCCGATGCTCCGCCAATCACCACCCCCTTTTGTAACGCTTTGTTCGGATAAGTCGACAGGGTATGCTCAGATATGAGTCCCTTGCTCACTTTGTCACTGGATTCCAGCAAGCCTGGATGAAGACTGCTGTAATACCAGAAACCGGTCCTAGGAAGCTTGTTTCCGGTCCACGGAAGGCATGGCTTGGCAGTTCGGGCTGGACTGCTCCCATGAGGCACAGGGTCAGACTGATTTGCATATGGCCATGTCTGAACTGGGGTGGCAGAGTGGGCTAAAGAACGGTGATTGATTAAACCCAGATCTGTTGACTGGGTGTGAGTGTTTGATTGGTTCAGATGCTCTGTCCATCATCACCCCCTTTTGTTACGCTTTGGTTGGCATAAGTTGTCAGGGCATGCTCAGACGTGAGTTCCTTGCTCACTTTGTCACTGGATTCAAGCAAGCCTGGCTGAAGACATATGTAATGCCAGAAACCAGTCCTAGGAAGCTTGTTTCCGGTCCAGGGAAGGCATGGCTTGGCAGTTCGGGTTGGACTGTTCCCATGAGGCACAGGGTAAGACTGATTTGCATATGGCCATGTCTGACCTGTGGTGGCAGATTGGGCTAAAGAACGGTGGTGGATTAAACCCCAGATCTGTTGACTGGGTGTGAGTGTTTGATTGGTTGAGATGCTCCGTCCATCACCCCCCCCTTTTGTAACGGTTTGTTCGCCATAAGTTGGCAGGGTATGCTCAGACATGAGTCCCTTGCTCACTTTGTCACTGGATTCCAGCAAGCCTGGCTGAAGACTGCTGTAATGCCAGAAACCGGTCCTAGGAAGCTTGTTTCCAGTCCACGGAAGGCATGGCTTGGCAGTTCGGGCTGGACTGCTCCCATGAGGCACAGGGTCAGACTGATTTGCATATGGCCATGTCTGAACTGGGGTGGCAGAGTGGGCTAAAGAACGGTGATTGATTAAACCCAGATCTGTTGACTGGGTGTGAGTGTTTGATTGGTTCAGATGCTCTGTCCATCATCACCCCCTTTTGTTACGCTTTGGTTGGCATAAGTTGTCAGGGTATGCTCAGACATGAGTCCCTTGCTCACTTTGTCACTGGATGCAAGCAAGCCTGACTGAAGACGGCTGTAATGCCAGAAACTGGTCCTAGGAAGCTTGTTTCCGGTCCACGGAAGGCATGGCTTGGCAGTTTGGGCTGGACTGCTCCCAATCAGGCACAGGGTCAGATTGATTTACATATGACCATGTCTGAACTGGGGTGGCATAGTTGGCTAAAGAACGGTGATGGATTAAACCCAGATATGTTGACTGGGTGTGAGTGTTTGATTGGTTTAGATGCTCCGTCCATCACCACCACTTTTTTTGACGCTTTGTTCGCCATAAGTTAGCAGGGTATGCTCAGACGTGAGTCCCTTGCTCACTTTGTCACTGGATTCAAGCAAGCCTGACTGAAGACGGCTGTAATGCCAGAAACCGGTCCTAGGAAGCTTGTTTCCGGTCCACGGAAGGCATGGCTTGGCAGTTCGGGCTGGACTGCTCCCATGAAGCATAGGGTCAGATTGATTTGCTTATGGCCATGTCTGAACTGGTGTGGCAGAGTGGGCTAAAGAACGGTGATTGATTAAACCCAGATCTGTTGACTGGGTGTGAGTGTTTGATTGGTTCAGATGCTCTGTCCATCATCACCCCCTTTTGTTACGCTTTGGTTGGCATAAGTTGTCAGGGTATGCTCAGACGTGAGTTCCTTGCTCACTTTTCACTGGATTCAAGCAAGCCTGGCTGAAGACAGATGTAATGCCAGAAACCGGTCCTAGGAAGCTTGTTTCTGGTCCAGGGAAGGCATGGCTTGTCAGTTCCGGCTGGACTGTTCCCATGAGGCACAGCGTCAGAGTGATTTGCATATGGCCATGTCTGAACTGGGATGGCAGAGTAGGCTAAAGAACTGTGATGGATTAAACCCAGATCTGTTGACTGGGTGTGAGTGTTTGATTTATTCAGATGCTCCGTCCATCACCACACCCTTTTGTAACGCTTTGTTCGCCATAAGTTGGCAGGGTATGCTCAGACGTGAGTCCCTTGCTCACTTTGTCACTGGATTCAAGCAATCCTGTCTGAAGACGGCTGTAATACCAGGAACCGGTCCTAGGAATCTTGTTTCTGGTCCAGGGAAGTCATGGCTTGACAGTTTAGGCTGGACTGTTCCCATGAGGCACAGGGTCAGACTGATTTGCATATGGCCATGTCTGAACTGGGGTGGCAGAGTGGGCTAAAGAATGGTGATGGATTAAACCCAGATCAGTTGACTGGATGTGAGTGTTTGATTGGTTCAGATGCTCCGTCCATCACCACCCCCTTTTGTGACGCTTTTTTCGCCATAAGTTGGCAGGGTATGCTCAGACGTGAGTCTCTTGCTCACTTTGTCGCTGCATTCAAGCAAGACTGGCTGAAGACTGCTATAATACCCGAAACCGGTCCTAGAAAGCTTTTTTCCTGTCCAGGGAAGGCATGGCTTGGCAGTTCGGGCTGGACTGTTCCCATGAGGCACAGGGTCAGACTGATTTGCATATGGCCATGTCTGAACTGGGGTGGCAGAGTGGGCTAAAGAACGGTGATGGATTAAACCCAGATCTATTGACTGGGTGTAAGTCTTTGATTGGTTCAGATGCTCTGTTCATCACCACCCCCTTTTGTAACGCTTTGTTCGCTATAAGTTGGCAGGGTATGCTCCGACGTGAGTCCCTTGCTCACTTTGTCACTGGATTTAGGAAAGCCTGGCTGAAGACGGCTGTAATGTCAGAAACCGGTCCTAGGAAGCTTGTTTTACGGTCCAGGAAAGGCATGGCTTGGCATTTCGGGCTGGACTGTTCCCATGAGACACAGGGTCAGACGGATTTTCATATGGCCATGTCTGAACTGGGGTGGCAGTGTGGGCTAAAGCACGGTGATGATTAAATTCAGATCTGTTGACTGGGTGTGAGTGTTTGATTGGTTCAGATGCTCCGTCCATCACCACCCTTTTTTGTAACGCTTTATTAGCTATAAGTTGGCAGGGTATGCTCAGACGTGAGTCCCTTGCTAACTTTGTCACTGGATTCAAGCAAGCCTGCCTGAAGACTGCTGTAATGCCAGAAACCGGTCCTAGGAAGCTTGTTTCCGGTCCAGGGAAGGCATGGCTTGGCAGTTCGGGCTGGACTGTTCCCATGAGGCACAGGGTTAGAGTGATTTGCATGTGGCCATGTCTGAACTGGGGTGGCAGAGTGGGCTAAAGAACAGTGATGGATTAAACCCAGATCTGTTGACTGGGTGTGAGTGTTTGTTTTGGTTCCGATGCTCCGCCAATCACCACCCCCTTTTGTAACGCTTTGTTCGGATAAGTCGACAGGGTATTCTCAGACATGAGTCCATTGCCCACTTTGTCACTGGATTCAAGCAAGCCTGGCTGAAGACAGCTGTAATGCCAGAAACCGGTCCTAGAAATCTTTTTTCCGGTCCAGGGAAGGTATGGCTTGGCAGTTCATGCTGGACTGTTCCCATGAGGCACAGGGTCAGACTGATTTGCATATGGCCATGTCTGAACTGGGATGGCAGAGTGGGCTAAGGAACGGTGATGGATTAAACCCAGATCTATTGACTGAGTGTGAGTGTTTGATTGGTTCAGATGCTCCGTCCATCACCACCCCCTTTTGTAATGCTTTGTTTGCCATAAGTTGGCAGGGTATGCTCAGACGTGAGTCCCTTGCTCACTTTGTCATTGGATTCAAGCAAGCCTGGCTGAAGACGGCTGTAATGCCAGAAACCGGTCCTAGGAAGCGTGTTCCCGGTCCAGGGAAGGCATGGCTTGGCAGTTCGGGCTGGACTGTTCCCATGAGGCACAGGGTCAGACTGATTTGCATATGGCCATGCCTGAACTGGGGTGGCAGAGTGGGCTAAGGAACGGTGATGGATGAAACCCTGATCTGTTGAATGGGTGTGAGTGTTTGATTGGTTCAGATGCTCCGTCCATAACCACCCCCTTTTATAACGCTTTGTTCGTCATAAGTTAGCATGGTATGCTCAGACATGAGTCCCTTGCTCACTTTGTCACTGGATTCAAAGCAAGCCTGGCTGAAGACGGCTGTAATGCCAGAAACCGGTCCTAGGAAGCTTGTTTCCGGTCCAGGGAAGGCATGGCTTGGCAGTTCGGGCTGGACTGTTCCCATGAGGCACAGGGTTAGAGTGATTTGCATGTGGCCATGTCTGAACTGGGGTGGCAGAGTGGGCTAAAGAACAGTGATGGATTAAACCCAGATCTGTTGACTGGGTGTGAGTGTTTGTTTTGGTTCCGATGCTCCGCCAATCACCACCCCCTTTTGTAACGCTTTGTTCGGATAAGTCGACAGGGTATGCTCAGATATGAGTCCCTTGCTCACTTTGTCACTGGATTCCAGCAAGCCTGGATGAAGACTGCTGTAATACCAGAAACCGGTCCTAGGAAGCTTGTTTCCGGTCCACGGAAGGCATGGCTTGGCAGTTCGGGCTGGACTGCTCCCATGAGGCACAGGGTCAGACTGATTTGCATATGGCCATGTCTGAACTGGGGTGGCAGAGTGGGCTAAAGAACGGTGATTGATTAAACCCAGATCTGTTGACTGGGTGTGAGTGTTTGATTGGTTCAGATGCTCTGTCCATCATCACCCCCTTTTGTTACGCTTTGGTTGGCATAAGTTGTCAGGGCATGCTCAGACGTGAGTTCCTTGCTCACTTTGTCACTGGATTCAAGCAAGCCTGGCTGAAGACATATGTAATGCCAGAAACCAGTCCTAGGAAGCTTGTTTCCGGTCCAGGGAAGGCATGGCTTGGCAGTTCGGGTTGGACTGTTCCCATGAGGCACAGGGTAAGACTGATTTGCATATGGCCATGTCTGACCTGTGGTGGCAGATTGGGCTAAAGAACGGTGGTGGATTAAACCCCAGATCTGTTGACTGGGTGTGAGTGTTTGATTGGTTGAGATGCTCCGTCCATCACCCCCCCCTTTTGTAACGGTTTGTTCGCCATAAGTTGGCAGGGTATGCTCAGACATGAGTCCCTTGCTCACTTTGTCACTGGATTCCAGCAAGCCTGGCTGAAGACTGCTGTAATGCCAGAAACCGGTCCTAGGAAGCTTGTTTCCAGTCCACGGAAGGCATGGCTTGGCAGTTCGGGCTGGACTGCTCCCATGAGGCACAGGGTCAGACTGATTTGCATATGGCCATGTCTGAACTGGGGTGGCAGAGTGGGCTAAAGAACGGTGATTGATTAAACCCAGATCTGTTGACTGGGTGTGAGTGTTTGATTGGTTCAGATGCTCTGTCCATCATCACCCCCTTTTGTTACGCTTTGGTTGGCATAAGTTGTCAGGGTATGCTCAGACATGAGTCCCTTGCTCACTTTGTCACTGGATGCAAGCAAGCCTGACTGAAGACGGCTGTAATGCCAGAAACTGGTCCTAGGAAGCTTGTTTCCGGTCCACGGAAGGCATGGCTTGGCAGTTTGGGCTGGACTGCTCCCAATCAGGCACAGGGTCAGATTGATTTACATATGACCATGTCTGAACTGGGGTGGCATAGTTGGCTAAAGAACGGTGATGGATTAAACCCAGATATGTTGACTGGGTGTGAGTGTTTGATTGGTTTAGATGCTCCGTCCATCACCACCACTTTTTTTGACGCTTTGTTCGCCATAAGTTAGCAGGGTATGCTCAGACGTGAGTCCCTTGCTCACTTTGTCACTGGATTCAAGCAAGCCTGACTGAAGACGGCTGTAATGCCAGAAACCGGTCCTAGGAAGCTTGTTTCCGGTCCACGGAAGGCATGGCTTGGCAGTTCGGGCTGGACTGCTCCCATGAAGCATAGGGTCAGATTGATTTGCTTATGGCCATGTCTGAACTGGTGTGGCAGAGTGGGCTAAAGAACGGTGATTGATTAAACCCAGATCTGTTGACTGGGTGTGAGTGTTTGATTGGTTCAGATGCTCTGTCCATCATCACCCCCTTTTGTTACGCTTTGGTTGGCATAAGTTGTCAGGGTATGCTCAGACGTGAGTTCCTTGCTCACTTTTCACTGGATTCAAGCAAGCCTGGCTGAAGACAGATGTAATGCCAGAAACCGGTCCTAGGAAGCTTGTTTCTGGTCCAGGGAAGGCATGGCTTGTCAGTTCCGGCTGGACTGTTCCCATGAGGCACAGCGTCAGAGTGATTTGCATATGGCCATGTCTGAACTGGGATGGCAGAGTAGGCTAAAGAACTGTGATGGATTAAACCCAGATCTGTTGACTGGGTGTGAGTGTTTGATTTATTCAGATGCTCCGTCCATCACCACACCCTTTTGTAACGCTTTGTTCGCCATAAGTTGGCAGGGTATGCTCAGACGTGAGTCCCTTGCTCACTTTGTCACTGGATTCAAGCAATCCTGTCTGAAGACGGCTGTAATACCAGGAACCGGTCCTAGGAATCTTGTTTCTGGTCCAGGGAAGTCATGGCTTGACAGTTTAGGCTGGACTGTTCCCATGAGGCACAGGGTCAGACTGATTTGCATATGGCCATGTCTGAACTGGGGTGGCAGAGTGGGCTAAAGAATGGTGATGGATTAAACCCAGATCAGTTGACTGGATGTGAGTGTTTGATTGGTTCAGATGCTCCGTCCATCACCACCCCCTTTTGTGACGCTTTTTTCGCCATAAGTTGGCAGGGTATGCTCAGACGTGAGTCTCTTGCTCACTTTGTCGCTGCATTCAAGCAAGACTGGCTGAAGACTGCTATAATACCCGAAACCGGTCCTAGAAAGCTTTTTTCCTGTCCAGGGAAGGCATGGCTTGGCAGTTCGGGCTGGACTGTTCCCATGAGGCACAGGGTCAGACTGATTTGCATATGGCCATGTCTGAACTGGGGTGGCAGAGTGGGCTAAAGAACGGTGATGGATTAAACCCAGATCTATTGACTGGGTGTAAGTCTTTGATTGGTTCAGATGCTCTGTTCATCACCACCCCCTTTTGTAACGCTTTGTTCGCTATAAGTTGGCAGGGTATGCTCCGACGTGAGTCCCTTGCTCACTTTGTCACTGGATTTAGGAAAGCCTGGCTGAAGACGGCTGTAATGTCAGAAACCGGTCCTAGGAAGCTTGTTTTACGGTCCAGGAAAGGCATGGCTTGGCATTTCGGGCTGGACTGTTCCCATGAGACACAGGGTCAGACGGATTTTCATATGGCCATGTCTGAACTGGGGTGGCAGTGTGGGCTAAAGCACGGTGATGATTAAATTCAGATCTGTTGACTGGGTGTGAGTGTTTGATTGGTTCAGATGCTCCGTCCATCACCACCCTTTTTTGTAACGCTTTATTAGCTATAAGTTGGCAGGGTATGCTCAGACGTGAGTCCCTTGCTAACTTTGTCACTGGATTCAAGCAAGCCTGCCTGAAGACTGCTGTAATGCCAGAAACCGGTCCTAGGAAGCTTGTTTCCGGTCCAGGGAAGGCATGGCTTGGCAGTTCGGGCTGGACTGTTCCCATGAGGCACAGGGTTAGAGTGATTTGCATGTGGCCATGTCTGAACTGGGGTGGCAGAGTGGGCTAAAGAACAGTGATGGATTAAACCCAGATCTGTTGACTGGGTGTGAGTGTTTGTTTTGGTTCCGATGCTCCGCCAATCACCACCCCCTTTTGTAACGCTTTGTTCGGATAAGTCGACAGGGTATTCTCAGACATGAGTCCATTGCCCACTTTGTCACTGGATTCAAGCAAGCCTGGCTGAAGACAGCTGTAATGCCAGAAACCGGTCCTAGAAATCTTTTTTCCGGTCCAGGGAAGGTATGGCTTGGCAGTTCATGCTGGACTGTTCCCATGAGGCACAGGGTCAGACTGATTTGCATATGGCCATGTCTGAACTGGGATGGCAGAGTGGGCTAAGGAACGGTGATGGATTAAACCCAGATCTATTGACTGAGTGTGAGTGTTTGATTGGTTCAGATGCTCCGTCCATCACCACCCCCTTTTGTAATGCTTTGTTTGCCATAAGTTGGCAGGGTATGCTCAGACGTGAGTCCCTTGCTCACTTTGTCATTGGATTCAAGCAAGCCTGGCTGAAGACGGCTGTAATGCCAGAAACCGGTCCTAGGAAGCGTGTTCCCGGTCCAGGGAAGGCATGGCTTGGCAGTTCGGGCTGGACTGTTCCCATGAGGCACAGGGTCAGACTGATTTGCATATGGCCATGCCTGAACTGGGGTGGCAGAGTGGGCTAAGGAACGGTGATGGATGAAACCCTGATCTGTTGAATGGGTGTGAGTGTTTGATTGGTTCAGATGCTCCGTCCATAACCACCCCCTTTTATAACGCTTTGTTCGTCATAAGTTAGCATGGTATGCTCAGACATGAGTCCCTTGCTCACTTTGTCACTGGATTCAAAGCAAGCCTGGCTGAAGACGGCTGTAATGCCAGTAACCGGTCCTAGGAAGATTGTTTCCGGTCCAGGGAAGGCATGGCTTGGCAGTTGGGGCTGGACTGTTCCCATGAGGCACAGGGTCAGACTGATTTGCATAGGGCCATGTCTGAACTGGGGTGGCAGAGTGGGCTAAAGAACGGTGATTGATGAAACCCAGATCTGTTGACTGGGTGTGAGTGTTTGATTGGTTCAGATGCTCTGTCCATCATCACCCCCTTTTGTTACGCTTCAATTGGCATAAGTTGTCAGGGTATGCTCAGACATGAGTCCCTTGCTCACTTTGTCACTGGATTCAAGCAAGCCTGACTGAAGACGGCTGTAATGCCAGAAACTGGTCCTAGGAAGCTTGTTTCCGGTCCACGGAAGGCATGGCTTGGCAGTTTGGGCTGGACTGCTCCCATGAGGCACAGGGTCAGACTGATTTACATATGACCATGTCTGAACTGGGGTGGCATAGTTGGCTAAAGAACGGTGATGGATTAAACCCAGATATGTTGACTGGGTGTGAGTGTTTGATTTGTTTAGATGCTCCGTCCATCACCACCACTTTTTGTGACGCTTTGTTCGCCATAAGTTAGCAGGGTATGCTCAGACGTGAGTCCCTTGCTCACTTTGTCACTGGATTCAAGCAAGCCTGACTGAAGACTGCTGTAATGTCAGAAACCGGTCCTAGGAAGCTTGTTTCCGGTCCAGGGAAGGCATGGCTTGGGAGTTTGGCTGGACTGTTCCCATGAGGCACAGGGTCAGACTGATTTGCATATGGCCATGTCTGAACTGGGGTGGCAGAGTGGGTTAAAGAACTGTGATGGATTAAACCCAGATCTGTTGACTGGGTGTGAGTGTTTGATTGGTTCAGATGCTCCGTCCATCACCACCCCCTTTTGTAACACTTTGTTCACCATAAGTTGGCAGGGTAGGCGCAGACGTGAGTCCCTTGCTCACTTTGTCACTGGATTCAAGCAAGCCTGGCTGAAGACGGCTGTAATGCCAGAAACCGGTCCTAGGAAGCTTGTTTCCGTTCCAGGGAAGGCATGGCTTGGCAGTTCGGGCTGGACTGTTCCCATGAGGCAAAGGGTCAGACTGATTTGCATATGGCCATGTCTGAACTGGTGTGGTAGAGTGGGCTAAAGAACGATGATGGATTAAACCCAGATCTGTTGACTGGGTGTGAGTGTTTGATTGGTTCAGATGCTCCGTCTATCACCACCCCCTTTTGTAACACATAATTACAAATGCACAGAGACACTCACACATATTTATTTAGGTAGAAACACAGAGACACAATACTATTCCAATGCACAGTTGCAGATTTCAGGCATTTTCCAAGGCCTTAAAGAGCATTTCCTCTGCATCAATCTATCAACCACATGAGTGATTAGGCGAACACACCTTTGTTCTGACTCACATGCTACATGCTTGACAATCCAAGGTCTTTGTCACACGATTGAGCAAACTGTGACTGTTTGGAGGTAGAATGAGTTAAACCATGTAAAACTGCTGCCCAGACACATAAGCCCTTTAAATGGGCTTACATTGGATAAATAGGGAATTACCGACAATCTTCTTGCTCCCCTTATCCTCTCAGCTTTGCACTAACCTACCTGTTCTTCCCTTTCCAAAATCTTCCTTCTTGTTCCCCTAGATTCTTCTTCCCTTTCCTCAACATCTGGCCATTTCAATACTCATGTATTCCATTTCTTACAATTGTTTCCCCTTCTTAATGAACATATTACTTTACCTATATTCAATCACCTGCTATCTTTGCCTTTTTATCACTATAATATACCAGTTTGCTTTTTTTGTAGCACACTTGAATATGTCGTTGTTTCTCTTGATTTCTGCTTTGCTTTGATGTTTACCTATATGTGAACTCTAAAAGCTGAATTGAATATTGTACTGTTATATTTCTACATTGTATTGTATGTAGACACACTCTCTGTTTTGTGGAACACACCATTTATTTGAAATATGGAAATGATCATACCACATATGTCAATAGGATGATCTAGTGTTACGTTACAATTTTTAACATACTAACATGATCTAACGTTTTAGAACCACCACCCAAGTTTTAAAACAACAATCTTTTGAGACCGAAATAGCTTCAGTGGACATGAGGCAGACTTTTTTCATGTAACTAAAACATCATGTGGTAGTGTACTGTCATATATACGCAACACATTTTCCATTGAAATTAACACTAAATTTGCACAGACATACAGTTTACTGATACAACTATAGTGCACACAAATAATAATGTGTGGAAATCAGAGTTTAATTAATATTTATCATTTTTGCATCATCAAGTTACGTTTCTTGATTCGTTTTAATCCTAATGAAGTCTTTCTTCCCATCACACCGTGGGAAAACAAAAAGTGTGCTTCATTCTTGCTCTCCAAAATCCTCAATAAGTACAGTTCATTTACAGTTATTTGCATTTTTTTTATGTTACCAAAAATAACAACCTTTACTTTCACACACTTTTGACAAAGAAAAATTGTCACATAATTCACTTTACTTTTCTTTCTCTGACTGCAAATTGAGAGGAGTGTACAAACACCAAACCCCATGTTAAAAAGAGCAGTAATTTGTCAGCAGACATAACCTGACATTTGACCTTTGTCTTTGAAACACAGCAAATGTGAAAAAATAAACACAGAATGTAAAGGCTTGGCTTGGGTCACAACCAACAGTTTGGGAAACACTGATCTAGCGGAATGGATGTGTATATAGATATTTTTAAGATATTCAAGAAACCGATCATGTTAAAAAAACATATGATTGAAATTAGCTCAAATATCAAATTATACTCAAGGCTATAATTGTTAAAAGAGGTTGGAATCACATATAGCATACCTATGCCTTGAAACAAATTCCATGAATGTCATGTTCTAACCTAGCTGCAGTATTTTCTCAGGAAAGCCTCCCTTATTTTATGGAGGCATGCTGAAGCAAGGTGAGAATACCCATTAGCTTGACACATGTCCATTGACCATGCACCAGGTCAATTTACTAACTGAGGGGCAAAATTGAAAACCGAGGAATTGGGCTTTATTCTCTTTGTAATTACCGCATCTTGTAAAGGGGATGACAGAGGCAGCGAGGATCCCTCTGAACCTCGGTTAGGGTGGTGCCCAGGTCAAACAGGATTACTTTAGAAGTCATCCCAGAGTCATTGGTTGATCATGCAATTACTGTAGAAGTCATTTTCACATCTTCAGACATCATCAAGCTCTTAAGGTCATCAGCAGACTTTAGATACTTGAGCCTGATGATTTGAGGATGACTTGAAAATGAGTGTTCAATGACTTCACAAGGTTTGACTATTCCCGATGACTTCAGGAGGATTTAAAAATGAGTATCTGATTACTTCAAAAGGTGTAACTATTCCCGATGACTTCAGGAGGGTTTAAGAATAAGCATCTGATTACTTCATATGGTCATGTTGTTCTTAGAGGATTATTTGAAAATCAACATCCAAAACTTCACAAGCATAATTTCTTTGTAACATGTTGAAATTGCTTCTGATGTTTTGAGACTGATTTGCTGATTAACCTAAGTATATATCCACTCTATTTGTTTCATTTTTTGGTCAGAAAGGTCCAACCTGCTGCTGATCATTGCAACTCAATGAACACTATTTAGGTATTACCTGAGTACTCTTTAAATGCAAATTAGCATAGTGTGCTTCATAGGTCTATGAAATAAAAGTCACAGGTAAATATGTTAAGTTCTTTTTGTTTTACATCCTTTTTATTTATAATAATCTACTGTAATAAAATGTTCAAAACATGTTAATTTCGATTCCACTTGAACAATTGTCGTTGGTATCAAAGGAATTAATCAGCAATGGAGTGCGAAATTATTGGGCAGTTTTGTCTTAACCATGCAGCTGGGTGAAACAAATTATGAATTCAAAGAATGCAAATTATACAGCATGTTCTGTGAAATTGTGAAATTTAGGTAATAGATCTTTAATTGCACTGAACAATAAAGTATTATTTAAAGCCGCAGTTTAATTGAAGCTTCTTTTTAGTTACTTAGAATTCATTGGACTGTACAAACAAGCTACATTTATTACATTCTAGCACAATTTCCTATTGTGCAGAATGGTACATAGGTCATGCACCTCAAAGTACTTGTTTAGCAACAGATTAGTTGATCTAAAGTAGTCGATGGACACTGGATTCGAGAAGATGTGGCCATAAAAAGTTCTAATGTCATAGATTCTGCAATGAGTATTACAACTCTCACTCAATAATAAATAATTTATTGGTTGCCAACAGCCATCAAAATGTTTCCTGGAATCATCCAG
Source organism: Lissotriton vulgaris (assembly GCF_964263255.1). Classification (NCBI taxonomy): domain Eukaryota; kingdom Metazoa; phylum Chordata; class Amphibia; order Caudata; family Salamandridae; genus Lissotriton; species Lissotriton vulgaris. Next base: position 265,506,295 of record NC_141696.1, read on the forward strand.
GAGCAATTCACACTCCCCCTGCAGTTCTCATGAAGTCATCCGATAGTAAGCCACACTCATTTTAAAGCTTTCATGAAATCATCCTTGAATAATCCACACTGGCCCTAACATTGTCATGGAGTCATCCTGGAGTAATTCACAGTGATCCAAAAGTTGTCCTGGATACATCCTAGAGCAGAGGTCTTCAAACTGTGGGGTGCAATCCCCAGGGGGGCCGTGGAGTGAAGCAAAGGGGGTCGCGCCTTCACAATCATACTACTTCCCAGGCCCAAGGGATTAAGCCCCCCTCCTCCCTCGTGGTGTCTCACGGCCTGGCTGCTGCTGCAGTGTAACTCGAGCTGTGGGCTGGGCAGTGTCTGGAGTCATCTCCAACACGCCCAAGTTTTTCACAGGTCTTTAAAGACCATTTGCATATTTACATGCCTTTGTAAACTGATTACAGAGGCTTAGTTTTTTTCCTGGTTTCAGTACCCCCTGGGCCCCCACTGTGCCTGTTCCTTACATTTGTATTTTACAATTAATGCTGTAGTGTGAAAATGTATTTAATGAAAAGGAAAATAAAAATGGGTTTACCAAAAGAAAAATGCCTGCCTGTTTTGTTTAAAGAGACTGCAAAGATCTCCTCTTGACACTAAATATACTTTTAAATACAAAAGTTTCTATGCATTAGTTATGTGACTTTTCTGTCTTTTTTCTCTTCGTCAGTCAGGGATCATTGAGGCAGCTCTAGAACACAATTAAAAGTGCTTTCCATTTATATTTGTTGTTCGAAGTATGCACAGATAAGTGCTTAAAATACAGCTTTAGGTGTCTGCTTATTTTTGTACTGACTGGGCCATTAAAACAATCTGCTGGCAACCCTAACCATAGGACTGTAAGTTTGTTGCAGGATCCCCGATTAATGCTGCAGTAGTTTAACTTAGATCTTAAACCCTATGCCGCCGTCAAGAACATGCTGAGTTACTTCAAGTGTATGGAAATGCACCCTGCATTCAGACAACTCGCTCCTCATTCTCGCCCTTCACTTTCACGCTCACCGTGCACTCACACTGATCACCATGCACTCACACCATTCACCCTGCACTCACAGTAATCACAATGCACTCACACTGATCACCATGCACTCACACCATTCACCTGCTCACCCTGCACTCACAGTGATCACTCTGCACTCACAATGCACTTGCGCTGTTCACCCTATACCTCACCCTGCCGTCCCACGAGTACACTACTCATCCTGCATTCATGTGACACTTCAATCACCTGACCCCCTCACTGCTCACTACGCAACTCACTCAAACAAGCCCATCAGTAATAATACATTTGTTCGTCCCATTCTAAACTTGCATCCGCACCCAAATTCATTCACCACCTCACTCACCCTGCAGTCACTTCTCTTACCCTACTCTTGCACTGTTGCATCTCTCACTGTGCACTCACATTGGCACTCTTGTCGCACACACAGTGTGCAGAGGGTTAATGTGCCTGCTACAAAGAACGTGTACCATGCAGATCACAGAACTGAGTGTGAGTAAACTATGAGTAGCGCTATAAATAAATTAAATGTTTGTCAGAAAGGTGCTATAGAGAGAAGAGGTGAAAGAAAATGGCCTGCAAAGTGAGAGAAGGATCCGGGGTTAGGAGTGGAGAGAGGGATGGAAGGGAGGGGGTTAGAGGAAAGCTGCATGGGTAAACTGCTTAACTGCACTAAACCGCCAGGTTTTTAAGGGACCCCTGCCTCTCATGGCCAAGGTCAGGTGAGCTTCTAATGTGGCAGCATGTATTCGTGCGGAGTGGAAGGCCCTTCTCAAAGGTTGACTAGAAATCTTTCTGATGTTAATTGCTGTATTTTGGCTATAAACGGGTACTGATGGGGTGAAATCTTTCTTCAATGTTACTGTGTGTAAAAATTGTCAAAATAATGAAGCAGTGCTATCCCAAAATACGCGGCATCACATAACATCACTTACATTTTCTTCCCACACAATTTAGTCAAGCCTGTCGCGTAATTTGGTCCTCACTTGCCTCATAATTCTAGTAGCCCTGCCTACAGTTTTAGAAATTTTTGTCAGGAGGGGGTCCTTACGCCTCAAAATGTTGACAGGGGGGGACTCGGCATCCAAAAGTTTGAAGTCCTCTGTCCTAGAGTGATCCACAGTCATTGTGAAGTTGTCATGGAAACATCTTGTAGTAATTAACACTCATCCTGAAGTGGTCAGTTGGTGTTCCTTGAGTAGTAAAAGATCATCATGCATATTGAATTGAAGTAATCAGGACATCATCCCAGAGTAGTTTTTGTGATGGCTCTAGAGTCATATCATTTAAATATTTCTGCCTATAAACATACTTCAGGACTGTTTGGGATGACTTCCCCAGATAATTACAGGAATAGCCCAGCTGGACTCATCATTTGATTTCAGAATGAAGAATGATCTTTTTTGACTTGGGAGGGGAGCATTTTGACTTAACCAGTGGGTGGCTCACTTTCTTACATTGACTAAAGTTAATTGTAGTAATTGGTTGGTTGAATCTAGTCACTGATCACTTTTGAAATGGTAATGAAGGGCTTTATGGGTAATGCAGTCCTCGATAATGCCGGTAGTAGTTTTATTAATGAGCACCAATGAGGGAATGTTGTGTGAGCGGTTTTGGTTTAAATATGCACGATCGAGAGGGGAAGAAGGTTTGTTCAAGCAGTGGATGTTGGGAAGGCAGTGTAACAGTCCAAGCAGGTATGTGAAGTGCCATGATAGACACAGGTGCAATGCTTTAGACAGGAACTTACGGTTGTGTTAAAGGAGTGTGAACAGTTTAAGCAGAAAGGGGTTGGAAGCGTAAGGAAGGGGAGTGACGCTTGAAAGTTTTCAGTTTAAAGTATGTAGCATGGAGAGAATGAGAGAACACAGTGTGAATGAAGGGCGTAATTCTAGAGTTAGTGTTTCGTAGCACATGCAGAAAAGGTTTTTTCAGAAGCATGTATGAAGGTGGGGGGTATTTTGGGAGTTTCATGTTGGGAAGGTTAAAGGGGTCGAGCAGGGTTTGAATTATATCACGTGGGTATTAGGAGGATGCATTTGATGACGGAGTGACATTTACATAATGTTTGATTAGACTTACGATTAATGGCCATATAATGAATAATGAATAGTGTTAATCCTGATGAATTGAGATCAATTTAGTAATGGATATTTTTTAATACTTACAGTTACCCCTGAAGAAGAGCATGCTGCGATCAAAATGCATTGGGTTTTTTAATAAAGGAACTGCTATGGACAATCATGTGTTTCCATTGTGTTCATGATAGAGGCATGGATGGCCTGATAGTGAGCATATAAGTTGGGAGAGCGCATGATCCCTACCTGTGGATGAAACGTAATACGATGGTTTAAGTTATGGATGAATAAGGAAAAGAAGAACCAAATAAATGGATTAATATATTGTTGAAGGTTGGAGGAATTCCACTAATTCGCTGTGCTGCTGGGGTGGGGTGAAATGTTCCCTCACACTGTCTGGTCACTTTCATTAGTACCAGGTGATCCCTTGTGCAAAGCCAGGTGGCATGTCTCGAAACAGGGGAGCCCCCAGCACCCATTTATTGAAAGGGCGGCTGAAGGACCACGTGAGAAGAGAGGTTTCCGTGTGTTCTGCTGAGTGAGAGCACATTAGCTTATTAGTATAAGCCTTAATGTGAATGCATACCTGGACTCAATTATGGGATGTTCCACCCCTTGTGCAGTTGCAACAGGTGCAGGGAGTTCTGTTGTGTCAGCAGCACATTACTGCACACCAGAAATTCAAGAACAGACTGACTTGTGCTTATGTTTGAATCACAATGTTTGCATTAAGCATACCTCTGAAGAGCCTGTTAATGGGTCCCTGTACAAGAAACATCTTAAAGGTGTTGAATACCTAAACAAAAGAATACCTTATATTACCTCCAATAGCAATAGTTTTCAAGAAATCCTAGGGTATTTTCGACACATGTAATAATTTTTAGCCCTTTTTGCGTAGGTGTTTGACTCTTCCAATGATAAGGTAACGCTGTCATGTTTGCTGTAATGTGCAAATAGTTTCATTTCTCAGCAGTACATGGGTGTGGATATATTTTAATATTCAGGGCCTCATTTACAAGAAATTGATGCATCTGCATCAATGCATCAGTGTCCTTGCCCCAATGCCAAGTGTTCTTGCAACACCATGTATGCGCTGTATTTGCAATAGAGGGCTCCATGGTGCAAGGATTAACAGATGCGTTGGAAATTCTGACACATCAGTGGGCGCAAAAGTGATGCATTGCTGGATTTGATCATAAAACGAACGCAACTCCGGTAATGTACCAAAACACATAGACGAGTCCCTTTGCAAACGCCTGCATCATTCTTTATGCCTTGTCGGAGCAGGCATAAGGATTTTGATGCAGTGAAGTCGTAGAGTGACGCAGTGAAATGTTGTAAATTTCACTCTGCGAGTTCTGTGTGGCTTTTTTGTATAGGAACGCCTACCCTGCATACATTATACCTGGCGCAGGTATGGTCTGATGCAGGGCTCTACAAACTGGCCCATTGGACCCAATGTGTCTGTTTGTAATGGCACAGTGTGGCACAGTGATTGCACCGTGACTGCATTAAAAAAAATGACGCAGAGCAAGGGGTTTATAAATGAGGCTCTCAGTCTAAGAGGCAAATGAATTTGTATGTCTTATTTTGAAAGGTCATTTATGCAGAACATACAAATTCTATATTTAAGAGCAACAATACTTGTCTCTCAATTATTTCAGCGTCTTACAGTTCAGCATGCTCCATAATTATCAAATTACAAGCCTGGGGTTTTCATTTTTTCTTTTTCATAATGCACAGGAAATGCCTCATTAATGTTGTTTATGTAACATTTCTGAAAAGGATTGTTTCTGAAGGGCAGTGCTATTTTGCGCAATCATGTTTATTAGTATTTTATTCCCATATTTAATCCCTTATTCATCAAAAAGTGGCACAGCTCTGCCTCTGAAGCATAGACTAGTGTCTCTATGACTGACCCTTGTCTATTGTAGTGCAATCAAGGTCCGTGATGCAAAGGAAAAACAGACAGCACAAAACACTGCAGCCAGACATGCCATGCATACAAAGAAACACGAGAACATTACTCTGATCTTTCTTTTTAAGCAGGTTTATCATTAGTGAAGGGATTGATTGCAAAATCTTGCTGAATACTGAATTCCCTGCATGGCCGGTCCCTCTCATGCATCACAATTTGTGCTCATTGCTATCGATCGTCATGTATTTTGCATTTTTGAGACATCCATTTTCTTAAATCAAATGTAGTCGCAAGCGTGTAAATTAATTTTATTTGACTATAAGGTACCCAGAGGAAACAATTTAAAGCAGCAACAGGTTTCAATTATTTTCTAGCATCTTTGGCCTCACATTAATCCCTCTTGCATGGTGAAGATGCCTCAGAGGTGCTGAGCAATAAAAGAGATGCCACACTGAACGTATTTGATAAATCTCACACGTTTTTATGTTACAGAGAAATGCATGTGTTTGTTTTTCAGTATTGCTTTTAAAGTGACACAGCCTTTAGATCATAATGCAGTTCTGCCTCCTTGCTTCTTTCAATCTCGCAAGCTAAACGTTGGTTGCTCCCCAAAGAAAATGTGCAAACCCAATACTTCTGCAAAGGTTGCACTTTAAATTGGGAGGAAAGTCCTTGACAAACGACATCCGCTATATTTGATGTCTTGTGTGCATTTATTTGGAAGCAAAAGGGTATATTTTCTAGTGAACTTTCCAGATATTTTAATTTAGTAATCGACATGTGGTTGAAGATTGATCGCATTTTCATTCCTAAAAATTCCTCAAATGTATAACCATAAACTTGCATGTGTAGCCATAAACTTGCATGTATAATCATGAGCTTGCATGTATAACTACAAGCTCGCATGTAGCATACTGTAATATCCTAGTATCCTGTCTATATTTATGTATGCCATTTCCCCCCACATGCTCAGCCAGTGGAATGTTACTGTGATGATGTATTTCAGAATTTTGGGAGTCTATGAAGAAAAGCCACAGTTGAGAATATGCTGAGCAGCATGCTGGCTGCTCCTGGTGGGGTTAGTTCAGGACCTATACTGGACTTATCTATCTGATCTACATATCCTGTAACCTACTTAAATAAATCCTCTTGAACTATTTTAACTAGCCTGGACCTCATTACTAAATTTTTATGGCAACGAGCTGGCGCATTTACCCTCGTTCTACGTGCTCAACAAAAGAAGTTAATGTCAAAGTTGTCTAGATTTTGAAAAGAAGCAACAAGAAACTACAAACTACTATTGGAACAAGGACTCTGGCACCCTGAGCCCCACCAGTGACCACTACACCAGTCACCCCCAACCTGGGCGCACCAGTTCTCACTTCACACAAGCCTGGTGAGCTATGTAATGCTCAACGTAATGCTTGTGTTTGACAGCCATGTTTTATTCTACAAAGTATGGTGAACGTGCGTGGTCTCACCTCGCTTCGTTTCCTTTGTGTCAACCAGTGAGAGGAGCCCATGTATTCACGTTTGAAGGAGACCACTGAGTGAGAGGCACGAACTTCAGCTTATGGAGGACCGCGTTGAAATTGGTGTCCCTGTCTTTTTGTATCAGTGGAGTAACACGTGTGTGCTGTTCATTCCTTTCATGTCAAGAGTACGTACATACATGGGACAGCGTCAGTATTGGGATTTTGCTTCTCTGCCTTCTACTTCTGTGGAGTGGTACTTTTTGGAGGATCTTACTGAATTCTCCATTTGCGCAAGTACTGGTACTGTATTTAACACTGATACACAGGGAAATGATTTTGTCGGATTTTTGGTACCAGCGGCTAAAACGCGTCATCAGTGGTGAGATATTTTCTGTGGTTTTTTTTTTTTTTTAAATTATGGTATGAGCCGTTAAAGCACGCACAAGTTTACCCACGTCTGAGGGAGTCGCTTGAAACCTCTTAGTATCTTGGAATCTTCTTGAGGTGTCCGCTTTCTCTACGTAATTTGTTCAACGCAACCCTGCTCTGAAGAAGTACGTCAGGAAGCACTAACAGGCTGTGAACCATCCGGCGCGACCTACGTGGCATGACGCCATCTCACGCAAATAAGGACTCTCACACAACTCTGAATATAGTATAAAAGGTCACCTTTATTACCAGGACAGCCAAAGACAGACCCGCAACATAACTTTTCCAACAAAACTTTATCTTTATTTTTTCTCCAAACCTTTTTCATATAAACCATTTCCTTTTCCAATTCTTTCTTTTCCAATAACATAACTTGTTTTGATACCATCCTTGAGTTTTCCTTCTTCTTTATCCATCTCTTCCCCACCTACCCTCCCAAGCCCTCCCCCTTAGAGAAAGGATGAATCCGCTCTAGATTATCCAATCCCCATCACACACGCCGACAAAACAACAAAAGAATCTGCCTGAGTTGTCCTGAGGTGACATCTTGACATTTTGGCATGAATCAAGAGGTATGCATGCATGCCTGTCGTTATTATCATGCTGTGAAACACTCCAATTCAGCTTGTTTTTTTTTTTTTTTTTAAACTGAACAACACAAAGACGCGACAGATGACAAAAACACCTAACCCTTGATTTTTGCAACCAGGGTGGGTCAAAATCGACACCACCGTTCCTCTCACTCGCTCAGAGTGACGTCAGCCCTCCCTCCCCTCCCTTCCCCTGAACCTAACCCCTCCCACCACCCAATCAGGTCGCGTGAGGTCGTCCCTCGCGCGAAATCCCCCAGGGGGACATTGGCTTTGCCAAGTGCCCCTGGGGGCCCATCGCGCAAATAAGGACTCTCACACAACTCTGAATATAGTATAAAAGGTCACCTTTATTACCAGGACAGCCAAAGACAGACCAGCAACATAACTTTTCCAACAAAACTTTATCTTTATTTTTTCTCCAAACCTTTTTCATATAAACCATTTCTTTTTCCAATTCTTTCTTTTCCAATAACATAACTTGTTTTGATACCATCCTTGAGTTTTCCTTCTTCTTTATCCATCTCTTCCCCACCTACCCTCCCAAGCCCTCCCCCTTAGAGAAAGGATGAATCCGCTCTAGATTATCCAATCCCCATCACACACGCCACCCAGGAAAACCCCTGAGTTTTCCTGCCCCACCCAAACAAAACCCTCCCCTAATGCAAAACTGAAACGCTCAAGTCAATACATAATGCCTGTGAAGGAAAACTGTTTATCTTCGTATTCTTCCCCTCACTTCTTTGGTTTGGAGCACCACAAGTCGCCACACCAAAGATTGGCCAAAGTATCTCTGAGTTCCATCAAGTAATAGGACTGCCCCATCTGCGAGAGATGAACCCCATCCTTTCTCAACAAATGCAGCATTTCACCGTTAAAATGCTCGTGGGCAATGACCGTAATGCCCATTGCCACGCAGTATGTCTTCAATGCTTTATTAACTTTCTTGCGGGCCCTCTCAACCTCTGCATGAACCCTAGCACCCTTCCACTGGCTTCTGTACAGAAATTCAGTCCACACTACCCTGGCCCCTTGCCATCTGTCCTTGATCACAGCCAAATCAAGCTTCATCTGCTTGATTAAAGCAAGACCTGAACACTCCACCAAGTCATTTTCTCCTAAGTGTAGGATCATCAAATCTGGAATGCCCCACACCTCAGCCATTTTGTTTAAGACCGAGAACAACTCCCCCCATTTCATCCCCAAAGCCCTTCCAAATCACCTCATGGTCATTGCCATATAATCCTAGCCCTCTCCCACACAGCTGCTGTTCGGCAAAGTTCACCGCCCACTTCACTATTGAATGGCCGACAATCCAGGTCCTCTTTTTTCGAGGAAAATCCGCCACTCGACCTGTGATGGAAAAAGCAACATTAACTAACTGGCTCTGTAATGAGTATAACTTTTTTTTTTTTTTTAAACGAACATATTTAAAACAACAATTGGATTTCCATCGACCAATTCGCTGCAACTCCTCTGCCCCCCAACCCAACCTCGCCGCTTCTGTAGCCGCACCTATTCTGAATGAATGTGTCCCAAAACAGTGCGAATTTTCACCCACCAAAGCCAATGCCTTCCGTAAGACCGCTAAGAATTGGAAACAAGTTAACTGTGTTTTGATTTTATGGCAAAATATCCCAACCTCTCGAAATACCCCTGAAACCACAAATGCCTCCCACTCCCCAACTGGGCAGCAACCCCTCACCCCACTCCTGCCAAGTCGCACCAACATCCCTTTCCCTGCCTGGTCTGTCTTTGACCTTCTCAACGTGATTTGCAAAACACCATTGCCAAGAAGAACAATATCAGATGAACTGATCCCATCCTGATTTCGTAACCCCAATAATTCTGATATCCGAAATGCACCGAAAAACAACCATATCATGCATAACTTGAAACAAAACCATTCCCACTCATCATAACAGCAGGAGGGCAACACACCCAACAATTTTTGTAACAATTCGAACGTAATGGGGTCCCTCAACTGCTTTGCCTGCCCAAATGACCTCCCAAAACCCTTCAGCATTTTCTGCAAACGAAAGCCCTTATGCACCTCACACCCCAACTCCAGTTGACTATAAAAGGAAATGCCTGCCAACTTGCCTGAAATGGTTGAAGGCGACAAACCCTTGTCTATTAAACTCAGAACAAAACCCCACATAAACTTTTCATCCCGCACTGCTGTACCATCCATGCCGTGCTGTGCAGTATAGCTCAAAAAACCAGACCATGCCAGCTGATAGCTGCGTCGCGTGGATTCTGATAAGGACTGCTCGGCAAACTCTGCCATTCTCAGTTCCCCAGGTCCCACATGTTCGGCGGAATCGGTATCCTGCAATGGTCCGCTCCAGGTGCCAAATCCCGAAACCTCTGCCACTGACAACGAGACAAAGCGTCGGCAATTGAATTGTTGACACCAGGTATGTGTTGGGCTTTAAGCACAATATTCAGCTGCAGAACACGCAACATAAAGGGCCGTAACAATTGCAAAACCTTTAAGTCCTTTGCCCGCTGCCCGTTCACCAGACAAACCACCGCCATGTTGTCGATATGAAACAACACGCAGCGGTCTCTGAACTCTTCACCCCAAATCTGCAGCGCCACCAACAAGGGAAAGAATTCTAAAAAAGCAATGCTGCGGCCCTGATGCAACCACTGTGCCGGCCTTTGCTCTGCGCACCACCTTCCGTCCCAGAACACGCCGAAGCCTAAGGCCCCAGCCGGGTCCGAGAATATCTGCACTGGCCAGACCGTGTCTTCTGACACAAAATTGATGGACACACCATTGAAATCGTCCAAAATTCGCAGCCAAATGCTCAAATCCTCCTTAATTTTTGCTGTCAAAAGGATGTGGTGGTGTGGCAAGCACGCCCCAGCCATAGCAAAGCCCAGCCGCCTGCAAAACGTCCTGCCTGCCCTGACAACTCGACAAGCAAAGTTCAAATAGCCCAGAAGCCTCTGGACTTGCCTCAGCTGCACTCTTTTAGCTCCCAGAATTTCTTGCAAAAAAGACCTGATCTCCTGTACTTTCGGTCTGGGCAAACGGGCCACCATCTCTTTTGTGTCTATTTCTATGCCCAGGAAGGTCAACCTAGGCGTTGGACCTTCCGTTTTGTCCTCCGCCAAAGGCACACCAAACTCCTTAGCCACGTCCTGGAAGCATGCCAAGACTTTAGCGCATTGCTCCGTCCCCGCTTCGCCCACAAACAAAAAATCATCCAGGTAATGGCATACAGCTACATGATCTGAGCGCTGGACTACACACCACTCCAAAAATGTACTAAAAGTTTCGAAAAGTGAGCAAGAGATAGCACAGCCCATGGGTAACACCCGGTCCACGTAATATTCTCCCTCAAAGTACATACCCAGCAAACCAAAATCGGCCGGATGAATAGGCAAAAGGCGAAAAGCGGCCTGTATGTCACATTTTGCAAGGTCAGCTCCTAACCCCGCCTTGCGCACCAATTCCAAAGCGTCGTCCACTGACGCGTAGGTCACTGCCGAATCGGAAGTAGAAATGAAGTCGTTCACTGAAAGCCCCTCAGGCCAAGACAGATGATGTATCAGGCGGAACTCACCCTTTGCCTTCTTCGGGATAACACCAAGAGGCGACACAATTAGGTTTGGCAAGGGGCAAAACTCGAAAGGGCCAACTACTCTGCCTAACTCCACTTCCTTCTGCAACTTCACCTTTACCACCGACGCCATCTCCTTTGCTGACTTCAGGTTATCAGCCCAACGTGAGACTCTGGGGCCTTGGTAACCAAACCTAAAGCCGAGCCGAAACCCCCAAAACAACTTGGCCGCTCCTTCCACATCAGGGTAATCTTCCAATGCGCTCAACATGGCCTGTAACCTAATTGGAGTAGGCGCCTTTTGGCATAAGAGGCGGCACAGATCCTCTCCCCCCCCTCTGACCCCTACCATGATCTCCCGGGTGTTGGTTGGGGAAGCACTGAAAGACAGCATGTCTGCCCCCGCACTGGGAGCATTCATGTTTAAATTTACAATACTGGCGCACACAGGAACCTCTGTTAAAGCTCCAACATGCTCCAGTTGTGGGCAACTGTCCCCGTCCAACGCCACCTGCCCCTTGTGTGGCGGGACGCTGAGAAAAGGGCCGATAAGGAATCGGCAACCCACTGGCTGTGTGGATCGTGTTGGCAGAAGAATGACCTGACATCCACTGTAACCACAACTCCTGATCAACCTACCCCCATGGCTTATCGTGGAATAAACTCATTCGCGCCCGAAACTCTTCATCGTAGTTCAGCCACGCATAACCCCCTGCCTGCAAATGTGCCCTTCTAATGACATCTAAATACTTGAACAGCGAAACAGCCCTCTCAGGGTATCTTTCACTATATACGCTGGCATATATCAGAAAGGCCGCTGTACAGTTTTCTATTGTTTTTGGTACTTTGGGACGGCGGGACAATTCAGCCTCCTCCTCTTTAGAACCTTCCCTTGCTTGCAGTTCCCTATGAAGGAGCCTGAACACATCTACATACTCATGGTCCCAAATACGCTGCCTAGTTCTGGTTGACAAATGTATGCCCAATGGCATTGATACCCCCATGTAAGGCAGTCTCGTACCACTCACTCTAGGAGTCTCAATCTGTTCTGAACTAGTAACCGATGAACCTGGGCTGTCATTCCCCGGCCTCCCCCCATGCGCTGACACTGCTTTTACATTTTCACCTTGTTTTGACCCCAAGCCGTCCCCAACCTCCACCCTCCCCTGACCACCCTCTGCAGGCGCCCCACCTGAAACACCCGCCAACGGCCGTGTCCAAGCAGCCCACCAGTCTGTCTTACCTGCTGGTAACTGCGCAGCCCGTTGTCGAAAGTCTTCAAGACCATCACGCCGATGACGTCCGCCTTGAATCCCGTGTGCCGGTGAGAGAACCGCTCCAGAACTCTGTAACACACTGGCAGAAGTTAATCTCCTCTCCCCCCTCCCAGCCCCAGCACTACCACCATGAGACGGACCACCTCTTGTCTCATAATCATTCTCTTTATCATAAACACCATCATCACCTTCAAGGCGCTGTTCATTTTCCGACCTTGCCAAACTCATACCTGTTCTATTGCCAGACGCCAAGTTAGTAAAAGCACTTTGAAACTCCAACTCAGGCCTCCGTACAAAGCGCCCAGTCGCTGGTATTAAATCCACACCGGATCCGCCTCTCAAAATCGCCCCCCCCCCCCCCCCCCCCCCTGAACACCGCGCTCTGCGGCGCCGTCTGAGAATAGCAGAACTGCTCATCTGGTACCAGACCAGCAGCTTCAGAAGGGTACTCGCCGCTCGAGCGAGGACCCACACCATACTTACCTGCCACCTGAGAAGATGAAGTACCCGCCCTGTCTGGCACAGGCAACTCTGTGTGTTCCACCCACACCCATTGGCCTTGCGGAATCGCAGACCCCATGTTATGAATCACCTCAGGGCACCCAGGCGGGGGCCTGGCATTTGGGAACACTGCAGTGGCTTCCTGCACCTGCCTGCCCTCTCCCCTGCCACCCATGTCACCCCACCTCCCACCCCTGAACTGCCGGGCTCGAGGTTTCCACCTCAAACCTCCCAACCGTTGCTCATCCTGTGAAACTAGAAAATCACATGTTAAATACACATTAAAATCCGCATCAAACAATTGCCTCGGAGGCCCTCTAGGCCGGGGAACAAGACTGTTCTGGCAGTCCATGAAAGCAAACTGCTGTGGATGCTCATTGACATCTGGTGCGCTTCCCTCGACCTCCTCGCCTTCCTCAACACCTGATAGTTCCTCTTCCTCAGACTGACTATCACTGGAGTAGTCCACTAACATCGGGCTCCGACTGTCAGCCTCAAACTCTGGCGCTATGTCAATTCTCCTGCCAATCGCCTGTTGCCCTGCTGCCTTCCTAGTTAGACTCGAAGCAGCCTTCATGCTGAGTTGTGACACAGCCTCGCTAGGTTCCTGCGACGTAGTAGCACGCAGCGCTTCTAAATCACTGGCAGCCTCACCTTCAGTCAGCTGGATCTGAGACACGCGCGTGTCGAAACCACCAACAGCGCTGCCTCCGCGCTTGCCAGCCCTGCGTCTAGGCGGTGCCAAATTTAAATTAAGAACCCCCCGAAGCTCACTAGGGGCCGATGACGAGTGCGGGGGAGGCAGCTTCTTACCCCGGCTTCATCTGCTCGTCGAGCGCGCTCTCCTGGCTCTTGCCGCCGGCATCCTCCTGCCTCCGTCCTCTTCAAGGGTGTTATGATGCACCGGCTGACAGGCAGCCACTGCTCGCGACACACCCTCAGCTGCCAGGCGACGCGGCCGCTTCACAGCCACTGAGGTATCCACCACAGCGCCCGGCCTCAGTAAGTCGCTTCTCCCCACAGCCACTAGAGCTCGAACTGCCTCCAAGGCAATATCTTCAGCCGACATTCTTCGGTTGCTGACAGGAAATTCACGACGAAAATCACTTACAAACAGTAAATGACAGCTCTGACAGGATCGTAACAGCGACGCCTCAAAATCGACACCACCGTTCCTCTCACTCGCTCAGAGTGACTTCAGCCCTCCCTCCCCTCCCTTCCCCTGAACCTAACCCCTCCCACCATCCAATCAGGTCGCGTGAGGTCGTCCCTCGCGCGAAATCCCCCAGGGGGACATTGGCTTTGCCAAGTGCCCCTTGGGGCCCATTGTGGTTTTCCTTTTCTCCTAATTCCTGTTTACTTTGCCAGCCATGTATAGTTTTCATGCGTTATTTTGATCCTAGTTTGGCTGGCATGATGTCCAACTGTCTGCTGTTGGCGTTGGGAAACAAGATGATGAACTTTTGTTATACAATTTGTTTTTCTGATGTTCCGTTCATCCTTTGTAACTGTTTGCCACAGCACCACGAAATTACAGGTATTCTATTCTCTGTGCGCATATTTATGATACAAATCTTGTACACAGTCAAGTGGCCAAGAAAAATTATTGCTGATTTAAGCAGCAACAGGTGGGGTCTATTTCTGGCTTACTTTGTTCCCTGCCTGTTTCATCGCTTTTTCACCTCTTTTACACTTATGAACAGTAGAGTATGGTTTGTTTTGTGTATGTAAAAGCACTCAGTTAACACATTAAGAATTTGTGAGACATCTCTCACATGAGCTCTTGCTCCGTCAAAATGTGGTTACAGTGTTGTTAAAACTAAACACTTTGTTAGCAAATTAAATGTTTATGCGATTCAGTATCTATGCTTATTTTATTCTTGGGTATGATTATCCAGCTTATATTCTTGTTTTGCATATTTATACACTGTACAATGGAATTGCTTATATCCACATTTAACTGTCTATACACAGGAAACTCCTTTATTATAGTCCGCCCGGACTATGTTTTATAAGTGTGTTAGTTTGAAAACCTGTGTGCATCACATGGATAAGGTGACACCTACACACATAGTTGTAACTGGTTGCAAATAAAATGTTAATGTCAATTGTATTTTAAGCCTGTTTTATAGTGGTGGTGTTTTACCATGGCGTGTAGGATATTTCATCAAGTTACTGTTTTCTTCACTTTTATCCTTCATAGGATTGTATGAGGGGTGTTGTATGTACATACATGGACTCTAGGTACACACTGTTAAGAGTTTTTTGTTTTTAGTTTACATGCACATTCTACTTTATTTTTTTACATTGGTATAGCAACAGGTTCTAGTCCCATTTGTTTACGTACGTGCATGGACTCTCATCCCTACATAGGGATAGCAATGGGTTCTAGTCCCATTTGCTCACTTTAAACTTGCCCTTTTTTGTTTTCTTTTTTCAGTGTGTTAGACCTGTCTGGCCTTTTGCGTAGCCCCTCCTATTATTTATTTATTTTGTTCCCTTTTTTGCCCCTCATTACCTTCTCATCTTTTTGTGTCCACTAGATTTTTATGGTGTTGGCCTGGGGGATAGATGCTCTTTTGCCCTCATAGTTTTTCACCTCAGGCCTAGGTGCCTCTCCTGACAGGAATTCATCCAGATCTACAAAATGGTGGCTACCAACTGTCACAACTGCCATTCCCTAGAATGCCCCATAGGTTAACATTAAGGACTTCCAGAACCTTCTGGACCCTACTGGACTCTGGGTGGACAGGCTATATAAGGGCAGAGGTCAGGAAGGCACTTTGTGCAGTCAGTGAGCTAGAGGACAGAGGCAGTGGTGTGAGGAGGAGGACGCACTAGAAGTAGTTAGTTTGTCTGAGGGATAGACAACCTCTTCGAGGAGACGTTCCCCCTCTTGCCCCTGACCAAACCCTCTCATCAGACGTTACTTCCTGAAGGGATCAGTACGGCCGTGGCTTTAGGCCCCCCTGAGCCCCTCTGACCCCCACTTCCCCAAGCTGCTGGCTGGGAAACGCCCCCATTCCCTTCCGTGGGATTACCTCACCGCTAAATCAAAGGAGAAGACCAGGGCGAGATCCAATGCCCTGCGCTGCTGAAGAGCCTCTGAATCGGAGGCGAGCGTTGGCGAAGGTGTTGCTGGGCTGAGCGCTTGAGTGAAGTAAGCGCTGAACTCTGCGCAGGCCCAATGGTGCGGCTGTATGAGGTGAGGGAACCGGCGAAGCGCTAATCCCTGCGCAGGCCAAGTGGCGCGGCTGTATTAGGAGAGGGAGCCGGCGACGCACTGATCTCCTGCGCAGGCTCTGTAGCGGTAATTGGACATCCACACGAGGGAGGCGGCGCCTAGCGGGAACACTGCTCACCCGCGCCTGGGCTGCAGCTTGGTCTAGGAGTGAGCAGCGAGGTTCGCGCGGGTGACTAGGACACCAGACGCCTCAGTCCGATACCATCTCCTGGTGGGCTCTTGAGCGAAGGGTCATTTACCGAGTAAGGAGCAGCTGAGGGAAGAGAGAGCTGGAGTCCTGATTCAGCGACCTTCACTGTTTAATCCCAAGTAAGGTGCAGAAATAGGGGGAAGAATAACGAGTATCTGGGGGAACCGCTAGGACGCTGGGAAGGAGTTCTTTCACGTCCCATCCATCGAGAATAACTGTTGGAGGTCCCCCACACTATTTTATTCACTGTTTAACTTTGTGACTATTTTTCAATTTTCAATTTGTAATCTTTATTCGGTTCTTAAAAAGACACCATAAAAGCACAAATACAAAGTACACACAAAATGTTTAAAAAACGTCAATGAATTTCCATAAAAAGGTATAAATGTTAAAATTATCTGACACTCTAAAAAGACAGGGGGATCATAATTTTAAATGTTCAAGGGGGCGAGTGATGTTAGGGGCCAATTTCTCTAGTATTCCTCAGTCTTATTGCTATTCGAATAAAGTTTATGGTACAAAAAAGGGTGTAAGCATCCTCCGCTTCCTGTAAGAACCTCAAGGCCAATATTGCATGTTTAAACTTTAGGTCTTTCAGGATCCCCACCAGGAACTTGCGTCTTGGCATAGTATACAATGGGCACAGTAAGACAAAGTGAAGGGTATCCTGCGGAGACCTGTGGTCGCAGCCGCAGGTACCCTTCTCCTCCACAGTGTGAGTGAACCCAGCCGGAACCGCGAGGAGGTGATGGAGCATGTTTAGTCTGAAGCGGGTCATGACGAAGCGATCCTGGGCGTTGAACATGACCCTTAAATAAGGTTCCATGCCATGCTTCACTGTGAGTTCATTATAGAAAAGATTAGTGGGTTTATGGTTTCCTTTTTCTGCCCTTGACGACTTGAGCTGTGCGGAGAAGAGTTTTTTCACCAGGGTCTTGCTCTCGGGTGTGATGGAGTCTGGGGATGTGAAGAAGTTAGAGCAATCAATTTCTACTAGAGATTTCTTAACGTATTTCAGCCAGGGGATAGTTTCACCTTTGTCTCTTTTGAGGCAGTCCCATATGATTTGTCTTGTCAGGGCCGCCTCTGGGTTGGTCCATACTTTTACCCATGCCAGGAGAGGTTTAATTTTAATCCTGTCTTCTATGAAGGTTTCTCCTACTTCTTCATGGATAATGTGGGCCGATACACTCTGCGGGACTTTCAGAATTCTCCTCAAGAATTTATTTTCTTCAGTCTGGATCTGCTGTACTTTATTATCCAAGAAGCCCCACACTTCTGCACCATAGGATACTTTCGCACAGCAGATTGACCTATATAAGTTCAATATTTGTTCCGGGGACCATTTTCCTAGTCTTTGCCCGTACCCCATAATGGCTCCTACTGAGGCTGCCAGTCTCAAAGAATGCTTTTCTACCAGGGGTTTAAAAGTGAGATGATGGTCAAATAGTACCCCCAGGTATGAAAAGGTCTTGACCTGGTCTATTTTGTGTGACCCGATGTAATAGGAAAAAGACCCTTTTGTTGGTTGCCCTGATGACATGATGTAATATTTTTCCAGGTTGGTGGCCAGGTCCAGTTTGTCCATGAACATGACGAACCCATCAATCAGTTTTTGCAATCCTAGGGGGGTTCTGGCAAGCAAAACCGCGTCATCGGCGTAGAGTAGTACAGGTACCGCACGATGACCGATTTGGGGTGAATCCACCTTGAGTTTAAGGAGGTCCTTTTCCAGCGAGTTGATATAAATGGAAAAAAGGAAGGGCGCGAGGATACATCCCTGCCTTACTCCACTCGAGCAAGTGAAGGGGTCGGTCTTATTACCCTCTTGGTTGTACCTCACGCTTGCAGTGGTGTTCCGGTGGAGATTTTGCAGGGTGTCTACTAGCGGTTGGTCCACCCCCAATTCTAATAACATGGCCCAAAGCTTGCTCCTGTTTACACGGTCGAAAGCCGCTGAAAGGTCCATGAACCCCATATGAATGGACCCCTTCCCGGCGATGGTGTATTTGGCTTCAGGAGGTATAAGTTTAAGCATTGATCGGTGGTAGATCTACCTTTCCTGAAGCCGTATTGCGTTTCCGAAAGGACTTGGTGCTCCTCGGCCCAGTCTTGCAGTCGCTGTAGGATGACTCGCCCTAGTACCTTTGCTGTCACATCTATGAGCGAAATGGGTCGGTAGCATTGGGGGTCGTCACGGTTCCCTTTCTTGTAGATTGGAACTATGGTCGCCGTTGACCAGGACTGAGGCAGTCCTGCCACCACTGCCTCGTTTAGTACCCTGGTTAGCAACGGTGCCCACAGATCGGGTCTACTTTGGTATAGGTCTAGTGGAATTCCGTCCGGACCCGGAGCTTTGTTTTTGCTGAGCCCAGTTATTCCCATTTCGACTTCTTTCAGGGAGAAGTCCAACTTGGCCGGCAGATGATCCCTAGGTGCATCCTCCAGGTTTAGGTGACTTGAGTGGTTATATAGGCTCTGGAAGTGGGTCTGCCATTGTTCTGGCAAGATGATGTTCATAATTTTTGGTGCCCCTTGGTCCTGGAAACATGGTGAGTTAATCACTTTCCAGAAGCTTGCGGAATCTTTCCTTTCGGCTGCATCCCTTAAATCTTCCCAGGCCTGATTTTGTAGACTTTGCTTACGTTTCTTCAGAGCTTTTTTATATTCAGCTCTGTTCTGTGCCACCATGATCTTGTCCCTTGGTTTGGAGTGGAGGCTATCCTTCAATTTTTTGAGCGCCCTGGTGCAATTCGAATCAAACCAGCGGGGATTTGAATGCGTTTTGTTCGACCCAGTGGTCTTTAAGGAGTTATTTACGTGGTGTGCGATTTCTTCGAATGCCCTGACCACCCGAGCACCACACACACTTGGGTCCAGACAGTTATCTATTGCAACTGAGGCCTCTGTTAATAGTTTTTTGTAAAATCTATCCCCATCGATTTTGGCCCATTTAATTCTTCTTCCCTGGTCCACTGCTTTTTCCATGATGTCAGATCTCTTTGGGCACGAGTTAAAATCAAAACCTTCAATAGTGATAATGACCGGGTTGTGATCACTAAAGCTGCTGGCCTCGACTGTGGTGTTACTGATGTTTCTTTTTAGGATGGGGAGACTAGAATAAAGTCAATATAGGAGTGGCAACCTCTTCCTTTGTATGTTGGGGTCAGTTCTCCTTTTTCTCCCAGTGCCACAAGGTCTAAAGTTTGAGTTAAGTTATGCCTTTTCGTTAGTCTCTCTAAGTCCCATCCCTCCTTTGAATGTGCAAAATGTGGGCCTTTCATTAAAGTGCATCTAGACCAGTCTTTGTTAAAGGGTTTTAATCTATCACCTAGATGGCAGTTAAAATCTCCCATTAATATTAAACTTGTGGGGTTTGGTGTCTTATTTAAAAGGTTCAAATTTCTTAGACATTCATCCAGTTCATTTACAGCTATTCCCTTCTCCGTCGTTGCAGAAGCATTATACCAGTTAACTAGGAAAAAGGTTAATCTTGGTGAGGTGAACCTTAGTGCTTGAAGATTATTTGAGGCCCATTTGATGTCGGACCAGGTGCCCTTAATGTCTAAGTTGACGTATATAGCGAGTCCCCCACTGGCTCTCCCGGAGGTTACTTTTTTAGCTGGAACGAAGAAACTTTTATAACCTTCCAAGCTGTAATCGTTTAGTTCGGTAGCCCAGGTTTCTTGCAGGCATATAATGTGGAATTTATTTATGTAGCTAAGCCATTCCTGCGATTCAAATTTGGCCGCTAGTCCAGCAATATTCCAGGATGCAACTAGTAATTTTACTTGGGTCATTTCCTTTGGGGTTCCTTTCGTGCCTCCTAATGGGAGCATTGAGTGTTTTCCCGCTTCCGTTGAGGTGACAAGGACGGGATGTATACTACTGGGAGCAGCTAATCTGCTGTGGGCAGCTGGTCTACTCTGTTTGTTGGTTGTCCTATATTTTGGGGGATTTGTCCACTCTCCCTTTCCCTGACTTGTGTTTGGTGGTTTGATACTGCCTCCTTTACCGGGCACAAGTTCTGGTCTGTTGCCTACCCCCTTTCTCCTTCCTTTTGATGGTGGGCTTACCTCCTTCCACCTTGCGATCTTAGGGGATTGATTATCCCGTCCATGTCAATCAACCTCTTCAAGTGTACTGAACCTATTCCAATGGGCATACTGCATTAGGGCGGAGTCATAATTTGGCATGACAAAGTTTGGTCTTTGCCATTGGGGTGGTCCATATTGAGGCCCCATGGGGGGTATAGTAGTCGGTGGTGGTCTGTTGCTCTGCCTGGGTCTTTGAAATGCAAAGGGGTAGAAGTAAGATATATGAACCGGGTGAATTTGTGAGCGAGTATAGCTCGGGGGGGGGCATTACAGATAAAATTGACTGCTGCCATGTCTCTGAAATTTACAGTGATTATGTCCCCTGCTATGGTCTTGGTGCCTTTGCCAATCCACTCCCCCCTTCTTACAGATAAAATTTCCCCATAAATATTAGGGGGCAAGGGTCTATGTATTTGTAGCCACTGTGCACACTTGTTTTTCAGTTCTACTTGTAATTCCCGTTGGCCCTCCCTTAGAGGTGGGACTCCTGTTAAAACAACTACAAAGGGCAGTGCTTCGGGCGGTAGGTTAATTGTCCTGAAGCGAGTAGCTGTTTTATTTTCTTTGGTAGTTGTTGTGGGGGAGTCAGGTTGATCTTTAGGTTCGCTTTAGGAGTTTGAACATTGTTTCCTTCCAAGGTTTGGGAGGGTCCCGGGGGTAATTTATTATTTTCAGTGGTTATTTGTTTGTTACTTTCACCTGTGTTCGGTGTGGGAGCAGCCTTTTGCGTGTCTTTGATACTTTTTTGGGTGACTCTGTTAGAGATCTTCGCCGCCGCGACGGGATTGTAGAGGCCTTATCTTTAGTTAGGCTTTTGGATGTGACATCATTCTGTTTTGTTGGGCCGCCTTCTTGCGCTAGCTGGGTTTTTGAACCAATCCCCCTGTTATTTACAAGTGATGTTAATCTGTCTATTTTGGCTATGAGGGGTTTTAGCAGCACAGTAATGGAATGCTCAAGATCCGTTTTGAGGTCAGCCACCATATTGATGATCCAGCAGGGTATTCCCGGTGTAGATGGGTTTATGGGCGTTACCAGATTGTGGTTTCTGGTTTTTGATGATCCTTTTTTGCCCCCGCGTTTGGGGCCTTCCTTGTGCAGGATTTTCTCTGTGCTATAAGAGTTATTATTATGGTTATTTGTTTGTGCGCCAGATCTCTCGCTACTAGTTTCGGCAGGCGCCTGAGCACAAGGTAGGTCAACGAAAGAAGAAGGGGAGAGGGGCAGGCTAGTGTCCAGTTCCTCTGCCAGCTCTCGGGAAGCCTCAGATAAGTTGATAAGGGATTCCTGGGTTTCCTGAATGATTGTCACAGGTGGTAGGGACATTCTTCTTTCTGTATTTGCGATGGCATTAGATACCGCCCCTATGGTTTGTTTGAGCATTTTGTCGATGGCGGTTAAAGTAGGTAAAGGCGGGGCGGGTCCGTTTTGGCTTTTGTGCTTGATCTTAGAGTAGGCATCTTGGGCTTCTTGGCGGTCTTCCTCATGGTCTGCAACGCCAAGTGCGTGAGTGGATTTGTCTTTTACCAGTAAGTCCGGATGATAGCCTGATTTACAAGATGCGGTGTGCGACTTTAGGGGGGTGGCCCAGCCCGGCCTCTTCTGGCCTCTGAGGGCCACAGAGGGCCCGCCCTTTGCCCGGGCTTCGCTCGGCGTCCCGCTCACGTCCCGCTACGCGCCTCCCTGTTGTAGTTAAGCCAAGCGTTGCGGCCGGGGGGGTGTCTTGGTGGGGGCGCGGCCGTGCACACCTGTGCAATGCAGGGACTCCTGGTCTTGGGAGTCCCTGCAGCTCGCGCCCTCTGCTAGATCCGCTGTTTCCTCCTCCTCCTACCGCAGCTGTTCCCAGTCAGCCGGCCTCAACCCCACGCCTTGCGCCGCGCAGCGGCACCCGCGAAGCGGGTGCTGCAAGTTGTTACCTTGCGGCGGGCGGTCAATCCCTCCTGGGATACGGGGAGGCCAGCTGGCTAACACGGGCAGTTCGGCAATATGGCGATGTGGCGATTTCAAGGGCAGCAACACCCGGTACGTTCCTTCCTGCAAGGGTTCCCGCTTAATGCTGAAAAGCGTCCTTCTTTGTAGAGCTGGTCGGCCGGGGGGGCGTGTCTTGGTGGGGGCGTGGCCGTGCTCACCTGTGCAATGCAGGGACTCCTGGTCTTGGGAGTCCCTGCAGCTCGCGCCCTCTGCTAGATCCGCTGTTTCCTCCTCCTCCTACCGCAGCTTTTCCCAGTCAGCCGGCCCCATCCCCACGCCTCGCGCCGCGCAGCGGCACCCGCGAAGCGGGTGCTGCAAGTTGTTACCTTGCGGCGGGGCGGTCAATCCCTCCTGGGATACGGGGAGGCCAGCTGGCTAACACGGGCAGTTCGGCAATATGGCGATGTGGCGATTTCAAGGGCAGCAACACCCGGTACGTTCCTTCCTGCAAGGGTTCCACTTTGTGACTAACCCTGTGAGGGTGAAGGAGAACTGTTTGGAAGGCTCGCTGGGTTAAAGGCTCAGAGGATTAAGTTTAACAGGGAGACACCTCAGTGCTGGGGTAATGAACTGAATTACTGAGGATACCAAAACGGAGAGTTGAATTGTAAAGTGGGATTTTTCTTACAGAGGAGGAGGGGAAGAAGAAACTGTGACCTCATCCAGTGATTACCTGTAAAGAAGTGATAACAGAGCAATCTATGTGGTTGTAGTTGGAAACTGAAATCCTGAGGTTACTTACCTATTGCAAGAACGGTGCCACACAGTGGGTGGGAAAGAAGTCTCACAGGGTCTGATGACCTGGATAACCCCAAGGTAGCAGGCGGAAGTGGGTAAAGTGTAAGGGTGTAATTGTTCTCTTGATGCAACTAGAAAACCTCAGCTTGGGTAGTCAAAATATCACTGTAGAGGTGCTATAGTTTACTGTGAAGAAAATACTTCCTGGAATGTTTCACTGTGAGCAGATTAAACCCTACTGAACTGGGTTCCCCTAATGTTATTGGATATATGTGGAAAGAACTGTTAAAACTGTACAGTGTATTTAATTGTAAAATTACTGAGAGGAGAGAGAAGCTAACGCAATATCTTTTATAAAACAGCTCGTATTTTTCCACAAAGACTGGTGTAGTGTCATTTTTGAGTGGAATTGCATTGAGTTAATGCTGGGTGGTGTGCAACCTTTACACATGTGCCTCTATTTAGTGACTGTCTTACCCAAGGCCAGGCTACCCTAGGTGACCTGACAATTCTAGGTCCAACATATTGGTGTCTAGCGGTGGGATGAAAACTGTGGTTGCGAATACTCTGCAGTAACTAAGTGTAATCCACTAACCTACACCTGGAGTTTTCTCCTGGCGGACTTCTTAATTTTTACTTTAGCTTTTTCCAAATGTATTCCTGGTGGTGGGGTGGAGGTAGCTTCAGGTTGCCCTTGCAACTCTATTCTTTTTTGTGTGCTTGACCTTGAATTGCCTTTAGCAATATGGAATTTGCACTGGAAGAACTGGACACTTATTCTGTGGCCCAGCTAAAGGACTTCTGTCAACAAATGGGGGTGTTCTTTAGGCGTGGTGCCAAGAAGGGGGAACTCCAGACCAGTTTGAGGGCTTGGGTGGAAGCACACAGAGAAGGGAAGGAGGAGGATGAGGCGACGGACCGGGACACGGTCATAGGGGTAGAGGGATTGTTCCATCCAGAGGTGGGAAACCTACTCCTAGGACCAATGACCTACTCTAGGAGGGGCAGTAGTGTCTCCGGAGGAAGCTTGATCGAAGCGGAACTCACTGACAGGAGGGAAAAGAGGCAACTGAAATGGGAGTTGGCTAGGCTAGAACAGGAGAGGGAAGAGCGGAGGATGGCTCGCGAATTCAAACTAAAAGAGCTAGAACTCCAGGCCCTGCAATTAGGACCCTCTTCTACTCCAAATGGTGGCAGCGAATCCAGAGAACCAACCAGGGAGTCCAGACCCTACCTGCCTAAGGATATAGTGGCCAGCTATAGTCAGGGGGACGATATAGCCAGATGGCTGGCTGCCTGTGAGGTCTCCTTAAGGGCCCATGGGATCCAGGAAAAGCACTGGGGGGGTGGGTTGTACAAGTATATGCCTCCTACTGGTCGAGACACCTTGTTAGCCTTAGAACCGGAGGAGCAGACCAACTACCCCACCATGAAGTTAGCATTGATCAGGAAGTTTGGGCTAACCCCAGAAAAGTATCGCCAAAGGTTCAGGGGGAGCCACAAGTTAAGCACCCAGAACTGGGTGGATTTCCTGGATTATGCGAGGAAGGCATTGGAGGGCTGGGTACAGGGCAGTGAGGTGAAGGATTATGAGGGGTTGTATGATCTTTTGTTAAAAAAGCATCTACTCGAGAAATTTTTTACCAAGCTGCGCCAACACCTGGTGGACAGCAAGCTGACCAACCCCCGGAAGCTTGCAGAGGAGGCGGAGATCTGGGCCAGTACCCGGGTGTCCTCAAAGGGGACTGGAGGGGATTCCCAAAAGGCCGGACAGGGCGCCCCTCAGAAGAAGGAGGGGGGAGATAAAAATCAGGTGTTCTCTAAAGGTCCCCAAAACAGTTTCCAGGGAAAGGGAACAGGTTTCACCCCTAAGGCAAACCCCCCAGAAACCCTCATCCTGGCCAAAGCCAGCCGCCAAGGGTTGTCCATTGCTTCGAGTGTGGTGGTGTTGGACATTATAAGGGAGATGTCAGATGCCCAAAGAGACCACCCCCTCCCACCGGAGAAAAAGCCCCGGGAGTAGCTAGTGTAGCGCTCGGGAGGAGTTGCTCTTAGATAAGGGGGGTGAGTGGAAGGGTGTCACCTTACTGTCCCTGGGAGAACGTGAGATGGTTCCTAAGATCCAGGTGCCCCCAAATACTACTAAGTATGGGCAGTGGATCACCATCAATGGCCAGAGAGGGGAGGCTCTGAGAGATACAGGAGCTAGTATGACTATGGTGAGAAGTCAACTGGTGTCTCCAGAGCAGGTGATTCCCAATGCACTCCACCCCGCCGCGATGGCTGACGGCAGAATGGGCCACTACCCTGTGGCCGAGGTTCCCTTTGAGTGGGAAGGGGTTGCAGGTTCACTTCGAGTTGCCGTAAGCCCTGCCGTGCCAGTTGATTGTCTGCTGGGGAATGACATGGAGCACAATGCTTGGAGAGAGATGGAATACCGGACGCATTCAGAGATGCTGGGTACACCTGACTGGGCCTGTGTAAGCACAAGGTCTGCGACTGCCCGGAGAGGGAGTTCGCCTGGGTTGGAGCCTGGAACAATTTATTTATTTATTTATTTTAATTTCTTGTATAGCGCAGGAATCAATCCCGGAAGGGTATCTCCGCGCTTTGCCAGCTAAAACAGTTTATTAGGTAGAGCAGCATTTTAAGTGGTTTATGTGGGTGGGAATGCTTCTTGGAAAAGGAGGGTTTTTAATGCCTTTCTGAAGGACAGATGGTTTATGGTGGTTCTTAGGTCAGTGGGAAGATTGTTCCAAAGGGCAGGACCAACAGCGGAGAAAGCACGGTCACCCTGTCTGGTCTTCTTTGTAATGGGGGGTTTTAACAGGGCTTGGTTGCAGGAGCGCAGGGACCTGCAAGGCTGGTACAGTTCAAGAGACTGGGCTAGGTATTTAGGGCTTACTCCATACAGACATTTGTGCACCGTACAACAGATCTTAAAGTGGATGCGTTGTCGTATGGGAAGCCAATGCAGTTCTTTCAGCAAGGGCTTGGAAGGAGTCCTGGCAGGTGCACCCATGACCAGTCTGGCTGCCGTGTTCTGGACCACCTGCAAACGGCCAACTGCATCCGTACTGGCTAATGTCAGCAGGCCGTTACAGTAGTCCAGGCGGCTGGTTACCAAGGCCTGTACAAGTGTCTTTCTGCATGTAGCAGGAAGGAGAGGAAAGACACGCCTAAGTAAACCAATGGTGTGAAAACACAGACCCGCGATGTAGTTGGTGTGTACTTTCATGGTCAGTTTTTGGTCAAACTTCACTCCAAGATTTTTAACGTGTGTTTTGGGTACCGGTACTGGGCCAAGGTCGAGTGGCCACCAGTCAGGGGTCCAGAGGATGTTTGCTTTGCCAAAGAGCAAGTCCTCAGTCTTTGTTACATTGCACTGGAGGCAATTCCTCGCCATCCAGTGTGACACCGCTCTCATACCCTCAGCAAAATTCCCCTTGATTTTAGGGTCAAGGGAGCTGAAAGGGTAGAGGAGCTGAGTGTCATCAGCGTAGGAAACCGGTATGAACCCGTATTTTCGCACAATCTCAGCAAGGGGGGCCACATAGACATTAAACAATGTAGGGCTAAGGCATGAGCCCTGTGGCACCCCCTTCGTGAGCCCCCTTGAGATGGAACGAAAGGGGCCCAGGCTGGTAGATTGTGATCTCCCGGCGAGGAAACTCTCCAACCAAGATAGTGCAACGCCTCCGATTCCTACTCCCTGCAGCCGATTCAGTAGGGTGTTATGAGACACAGTATCGAAGGCTGCGGACAGGTCCAACAGCACTAGAATCATAGAGCCCCCTCTATCTTGTGACATTTTGATCTGATCTGTCACAGAGAGGAGGGCTGATTCAGTGCTGTGGTTGGGCCTGAACCCAGATTGGGATTGGTCCAGGCCCCCTGTCGCTTCGATGAAACTGGAGAGGGTGGTGTTGACGTGCTTCTCTGCCAGTTTGCTGATAAAGGGGAGGAGAGAGATCGGGCGAAGGTTGGAGAGTGTAGACCAGGGCATGGTGGAATTTTTGCGAATAGGGTTCACTACCGCCTCCTTCCAGGCAGATGGAAGTTGGCCCTTGGCAAAAGACAAATTAAGTAGGTTCTGAATATGAGGACCTAATATCTCAATTAGCGGAGGTATGAATTTAGCTGGTATCAAATCAGAGGGAGAACCAGTTTTAGTTTGATTAATGAGAGTAGTCAGGTCCTTAGTAGTAATTTTGGGGATGTCCAGAAGAGTTTCACCAGATGTCAATTGTGGAGCAGTTTCAGGGGCCTCAGTCTCCAGAGTGTCAGAGACTGTAGTGATTTTTTTATATATTGCATCGATTTTTTCTTCAAAGAACTGAGATATATCATCACATAGTTCTTGGGTGAAGGTGTCTGGACTTTCACATACTTCAGGACTAGTGAAGGTTTGAACGATTTTAAATAGCTCTCTGGTAGAGTTGCCTGCTTCTGTAATTTGAGTGGCCAGACTCATTTTCCTAGCTTTTTTGACATTTTTGTAGTAGGAGGACATAGCCTCCAGGTAGCATCTCTTGTCTTCCCTATTACCTGTACGTCTCCACAATTTTTCCATTTTTCTACATTTCTTCTTTTCATTTTTGAGAGCTTCCGTATACCATGTGTCCCTTTTCGCTATAGTGGGTTTTTTGGCATTTTTCTGTGGAGCTAGAAAGTCAATAGCTGTTGTTAGCGTAGAGTTAAACATGGAGAGAGCAGTATCAATATTATCGAAGTTGGTAAGTGAAGGCTGTTCCCAGACTTGAGTGAGTTTGGGGAGAGTGATTTTGTGCCATGGCCTGCGTTTAATAGAGTGGGTGGCCGGGCGGTTAGTGGAATTGGATAGGTGAGGTATGGAGAAATCGATACGTTTATGGTCCGACCAATTAATATGCTTAGGGGGATGACAGTGAACGTTGGGTTGGGTAGTGAGGACCAGGTCTAATGTGTGACCACCAGAGTGAGTGGGGCCATTATTTCTGGGGTGTAAACCTAGCAACGCGAGGTCAGAAAGAAATGTATTGGTATCTTGATGGTCAGAAATGTCAGTATGAAAATTGAAATCTCCAAGTAAAAGGAAGTTTTCCTTAGCTTTCAGGTAGGGGGCTAGTAGTTCAGTGAGAGCAAGGGAAAAGCCGGCATTGGGTCCAGGTGGACGATAGACCAAGGCTCCTTTCCACTGTGTTTTAGAGTTGATTTTTAAGTGAAAGATGAGTACTTCCATAGTAGGGAGCATCACCTGTTCTAAGACTCTAATACTCAGGGTGTCTCTGTGTATAATAGCGATTCCGCCTCCCACCTTCACAGGGCGGTCGAGGCGAAGGATTTTATATCCGATGGGTATCCCTAGAGTGATAGTAGGGATAGTGTGAGGTTTCAGCCATGTTTCAGTTAGAAAACACATCATGGGCTGAGTGTTGTAGATAGTGTCCCACAGTTCAATGCAATGCTTGGGGAGTGATCTAACATTTAGCAGAAAGCTATCCCAGTCTCCCTGGTCATCAGAATAATCTGTAAGCTGTCCCAAAATAACATGAGAGGGCAAGGCTTGAAATCCGCATTTGATGCAAGAAAAAGGACCCTCAAGACACGGGAATGCTTTGTTGTTACAGCGGTGTTGTGGAAGGGGATGTAGAGCCCTGAGTGTTTGAGGAGCATACCTGATACGAGGTGTGTGGGATGCACAATGGCCCAACCCGCTGCCAAAAAGGGACAGAACCGAAGACAGAAGAAGCCTGCTTCGGCTTCCACACCCAATGTGACAGATAGGCCACCTGTGGTGGTGGACCAGGAGTCCGTGGATGGGGAAGTAGTTTCTGTGGAGGACCTGCCCATCCCTGCTGAGTGGCATGTGGAGGGAGGGCCTACCAGAGAAGAGTTCTGTAAGGGCCAGAAGGAGTGCCCTACCCTTGAGGGACTGAGGCGACAGGCTGAAGCCCAGGCAGCAGGGGACGTTGCGGGGCACTACCACATTTACTGGGAGGATGGACTCCTCTACAGTGAACCCAAGGTACCCTTACCTGGCTCATTAAGGGCCTTGGTAGTCCCGCAACGGTACCGAGCCTTTCTGCTGGAATTGGCTCACGAAATACACTTGGCAGGACACTTAGGTCAGGACAAGACCTTTGCTCGGCTGGTCCCCCACTTTTACTGGCCTCAGATGAAAGTGGCGTCTAACACCTACTGTCGGACATGTGTATCCTGCCAAGCCAGTGGGAAAACAGGGGTGAAGCTAAAAGCTTCCCTGGAACCACTTCCTGTCGTTAGCACCCCCTTTGAAAGGGTGGGCATCGACATTGTAGGGCCATTGGATCCACCAACAACAGCTAGTCACAGGTTCATCCTGGTTCTGGTGGATCATGCCACACGGTACCCAGAGGCAATTCCTCTGAGGACTGTCACTGCACATGTGGTGGCTAGGGCCCTAATGGGGATCTTTACCCGAGTGGGTTTCCCCAAAGAAGTTGTGTCCGACAGGGGGACCAACTTTATGTCAGCATACATGCGGGCAATGTGGAAGGAGTGTGGAGTGACCTACCGGTTCACCACTCCCTATCACCCCCAGTCAAATGGACTGGTAGAAAGGTTCAACAAGACCTTGAAGGGCATGATCAGAAGTCTGCCTGAAAGCCTGCGGAGGAAATGGGACGTCCTCCTACCCTGTTTGCTATTCTCCTACAGGGAAGTGCCACAGAAGGGGGTGGGCTTCAGCCCCTTCGAGCTTCTTCATGGGCACCCTGTACGCGGTCCTCTCAGCCTGGTGAAGGATGGATGGGAAAAGTCTCCCAGGAAACCCCCCCAGGATGTGGTGAGTAAATGCTGGCCTTCAGGAGCCAAATGGCGAAGTTGTGGAAGCAAGCTTCTGACAACTTGGAGGCCAGCCAGGCAGTCATGAAGGAGTGGTATGACCACAACGCTCACCCGGTGGAGTTGGAGCCTGGCCAGAAAGTGTGTGTGATGGAGCCTGGAGAGCTAAGTGCCCTCCAGGATCGTTGGACAGGCCCCTTTGAGGTGTTAGAAAAGAAGGGTAAGGCCACATACCTGGTGGATCTTAAGACCCCTCGACAGTCCCTACGGGTGCTACATGCTAACAGACCCAAACCCCACCATGAGAGGCCCGAGGTCATCTTAATGATGGTGACTGATGGGGGAGAGGAAGCGGAAAGCGAACCTCTCCCAGACTTGTTCTCGTCTCAAGAAAAGGATGGGTCAGTGGAGGGAGTGATTCTCTCCCCAACCCTAACTCCTGAACAGCGGGAGGACTGCCGCCAAATACTGGAGCAGTACTCTACGTTGTTCTCCCTTGTCCCGGGAAGGACTCACCTGTGTACCCATGATGTGGACACAGGGGACAGCCCACCAGTGAAGTCAAAGACCTACCGGCTGTCCGACAAGGTGAAGGCTAGCATCCATGGTGAGGTTACCAAGATGCTGGAGCTAGGAGTTATAGAACCTTCTAGCAGCCCCTGGTCCAGTCCGGTGGTTCTAGTGCCAAAAGCCGCTCCACCAGGCACCACTCCAGAACTGAGGTTCTGTGTGGATTACCGTGGACTGAACTCAGTTACAAAAACTGATGCTCATCCGATCCGAGGGCGGATGAATTAATCGACCGACTGGGAGCTGCCCAATATCTAAGTACCTTTGACCTCACTTCGGGGTACTGGCAGATCTCCCTGAAAGATGGAGCAAAGGAAAGGTCAGCCTTCTCCACGCCTGAGGGACACTTCCAATTTTGTGTGATGCCCTTTGGGCTCAAGAATGCCCCTGCCACTTTTCAGCGGCTGGTGAATCAGGTCCTCTCCGGAATGGAGGGTTTCTCCGCTGCTTACCTGGATGACATTGCTGTCTTCAGCAGCAGTTGGGAGGACCATTTGCAGCATTTGCAAGCAGTTCTCCAGGCCCTGAAACAAGCTGGATTGACAATCAAGGCCAGCAAATGTCAGATTGGGCAGGGGTCGGTTGTGTACCTTGGACACTTGGTGGGTAGGGGAACCGTGCAGCCCCTTCAGGCAAAGATTGAGGCAATCATGGCCTGGGAACCCCCCAAGACCCAGACTGAGGTCAGAGCTTTCCTGGGCCTCACAGGCTACTACCGTCGCTTTGTGAAGGGATATGGCAATATTGTAGCGCCCCTCACAGAGCTCACCTCAAAGAAACAACCTCGACGGGTAGTTTGGACGGAGGCTTGTCAGCAAGCCTTTGAAAAGTTGAAGCAGGCAATGTGTGCAGCACCGGTCCTGAGGGCCCCAGACTTCTCCAAGGAGTTCATTGTCCAGACAGATGCATCAGGACATGGCCTTGGGGCAGTGTTATCGCAACTGAATGAAGAGGGCCTGGATCAGCCTGTAGTTTTCCTATCCAGGAGACTGCTTCCCCGGGAACAGAAGTGGAGTGCAATTGAGAGGGAAGCTTTCGCGGTGGTGTGGGCTCTGAAGAAGCTGCGGCCATACCAGTTTGGCTCGCACTTCCTGGTTCAGACTGACCACCGACCACTTCGTTGGCTATGCAGATGAAGGGGGAGAATCCCAAGTTGCTGAGATGGTCCATCTCCCTACAGGGAATGGACTTCCACTTGTGGGACACCCCCGCGCCGCACGGCCACCAGCTGCTGCGTGTGCCCCCTGCGTGCCCTCTGACTCGCTGCTGCCTCGTTTGCCGGCTGCCGCCGCTGCGAGTGTTTTTCCCTGGCTTTGACGATTTTTTGTGCTTGCCTTGCATTACTTTGTGTAACTCTCTTTTTTCCCGCTTTTTTCGTTAATTTGTGCCTGTTTGCATTTTTTACGTGTCTTCTCTCCTTCCTTGTTGTCCGCCTACCGCGCCGCCCCCCGCCCTCCCTTCCCGCCACCGCCGCTTGTCCCCGCCCCTTTTGTCTTCTGTATCCCTCCCCGCTCCCGCCTCCCAGCTGCCCCGCCGACCCGCGCACTTCGCCTTAAATGGCGACCGTGCGAACGCGCAGCGGGCGCGCCGATTGTGCGCCGAAGGCGCGCCAAAGGTAAGCCCGTCTGCGCCCGTCCGCGACCGGATCGCGACCAGCGCCAGGACCCCTGGACCTCGAAAACCTCGACCTACCCGCCTGACGTACTCAGCCGCCACCCTCATCGCTCTCAACACCGGCCGACTCCCAGATTGCCACCAAGCCACTCCAAGACGCACCCACGGACCGTTCAGCTGCCACGCCTGCAAGTTCTCCTGCATCCGGACCAGCCCCGCACCAGCACCCGCCAAGTCGAACTCCAGCAGCACCCACCTCAAGTGCATCCTGCTCAACACCCGCTCCGTCCACAGACACGCCATCGAACTCTGGAACCTGCTAGACGCCACAGCCCCTGACGTTGCCTTCCTCACAGAGACCTGGATGAACGCCTCTTCAGCTCCCGACATCGCCATCGCTATCCCAGAGGGCTACAAGATCGTCCGGAGGGACCGAAACGCCAACCAGATGGGAGGAGGCATCGCCATCGTCCACAGGAACACCATCCATCTCACGACCAGCACCGACAACACCCTGACCAGCGCCGAACACCTGCATTTCCAGATCCACACCAACCCGAACACCACCCTCAGAGGCACCCTGATCTACCGACCCCCTGGACCACGCACGCAATTCAGCGAGGACATCGCTGACTTCATCAGCCCGCATGCCCTCCCCTCCGCTGACTACATCCTCCTGGGAGACCTCAACTTCCATCTGGAGAACAACAACGACCACAACACCAGCACCCTGCTCGACAACCTCGCCAACCTGGGACTCAAGCAACTGGTGTCCACCCCCACCCACCTCGCCGGACACACACTCGACGCCGTCTTCTCATCCAGCACAGACATCGACTTCAGCCACGCCACAGAGCTTCAATGGACGGACCACAGCTGCGTCCACTTCACCTTCAAGAGAACGACGACCCACCAACACCAGCAACACACCGCCCGCAGAAGCTGGAACAAGATCACAGCAGACCAGCTCGCCACCTCCCTGAGCCAACACCCTCCTGCCAGCTCAGCGAACCCCAGCCAGGCCGCCGATAACATCACGAAGTGGATCAACAACTGCGCGGACGAACTCGCCCCGCTGAGAACCCCGCCTAGCAGACCCGGCAGCAAGAAGGCCCCATGGTTCACCGACGAACTCAAGCGCTCCAAGAAGAACTGCCGAGCCCTCGAGAAAGTCTGGAAGAGGGAACCGACACCGGACAACAGGACCTCCTACAAACTTGCCACCCGGAAACACCACCAGCTGATCCGCGCCGCCAAGAGAACAGCATTCAAGGACCGGTTGGACAACAACGCACACAACAGCAAGGAACTCTTCAACATCGTGAAAGAGCTTTCCAACCCCAGCGCAGGAAACAACGACATCACCCCATCGCAAGACCTCTGCAACTCCCTCGCCTCATACTTCCACAACAAGATCACGGACATACACAGCAGTTTCAACAACCAACCAACGCACACCACGACCGACCAGCCACCCCCCCCCACCACCACCCTCCATGCCTGGACCCCGATCAGCACCGAAGACACCATCCGCACGATGAACTCCATCCACTCCGGATCACCGACCGACCCCTGCCCTCACCACGTCTTCAACAAGGCCGACGCGGTCATCGCACCCCACCTGCGAGACATCATCAACACATCCTTCGACACCGCCATCTTCCCTGAAAGCTGGAAACACGCCGAACTCAGCGCTCTACTCAAGAAACCAACAGCGGACCCCATCGACCTCAAGAATTACCGCCCCATCTCGCTTCTCCCGTTTCCAGCCAAAGTCATCGAGAAGACCGTCAACAAGCAGATGGCCGCCTTCCTCGAGACGAACGGATCCCTCGACCCCTCACAGTCCGGCTTCCGAGCCAAACACAGCACCGAGACCGCCCTCATCGCCGCCACCGATGACATCCGAGCCCTGATGGACAATGGAGAAACAGCGGCCCTCATCCTCCTAGACCTCTCCGCGGCATTCGACACGTTCTGCCACCGCACCCTAACACGGCGCCTCAGCAACATCGGAATCCAGGACAAGGCGCTGGAATGGATCATCTCCTTCCTCAACGGAAGAACACAGTGAGTCCGCCTACCACCGTACAAGTCAGAGGCCTCCGAAGTCATCTGCGGCGTCCCCCAAGGATCATCCCTGAGCCCCACCCTCTTCAACGTCTACATGAGCCCCCTCGCGGCCATCGTACGCAAACACCACCTCAGCATCATCTCCTACGCCGACGACACCCAGCTGATCCTCTCCCTGACCAACGACCCTGCCGCCGCCAGAGCCAACCTGCACGAAGGGATGAAAGAGGTAGCCGAGTGGATGACGACCAGCCGCCTGAAACTGAACTCAGACAAGACGGAGGTCCTCATCCTGGGCTCCTCACCCTCCGCCTGGGACGACTCCTGGTGGCCTCCCGCCCTGGGCACCGCACCCAAACCGACAGACCATGCACGAAACCTGGGCTTCATCCTGGACTCCTCCCTCTCCATGACCAGGCAAGTCAACAGCGTCTCCTCGGCGTGCTTCAACATCCTACGCATGCTACGGAAGATCTTCTGGTGGATCCCCACAGAGACCAGGAAGACCGTCACCCAGGCCCTCGTCACCAGCCGACTGGACTACGGCAACGCCCTCTACGCCGGGACCACCGCCAAGCTCCAGAAGAGACTCCAGCGGATCCAAAACGCCTCAGCCAGACTCATCCTCGACATCCCACGATCCAGCCACATCTCCGGACATCTGAGAGACCTTCACTGGCTCCCCATCAACAAGAGAATCACCTTCCGCCTCCTCACCCACGCACACAAAGCCCTACACGACCAAGGCCCGAGCTACCTCAACAGCCGAGTCAACTTCTACGCTCCCAAACGCCACCTCCGATCAGCCAACCACGCCCTCGCCGCCGTCCCCCGCATCCGAAGAGCGACTACAGGAGGAAGGTCCTTCTCCTACCTGGCCGCCAAGACCTGGAACTCCCTCCCGTCCGACCTGCGCCTGACCCAAGACCACCTCTCCTTCAGGAAGAAGCTGAAGACCTGGCTGTTCGAGCAGTAGCGGCACCCCCCCCACCCCCCCAGCGCCTTGAGACCCTACGGGTATGTAGCGCGCTTTATAAGTGTCACTGATTGATTGATTGATTGACTTCCGGGTGGAACACCGGCCTGGAGTGGACCACACCAATGCAGACGGTCTCTCTAGGTATTTCCGCCTTAGTGATGAGGACTCCCAAGGGGTTGGGTAGCTCTCCCCACTTTCAGCTGGGGGGGACACGAGTTAGACCTGTCTGGCCTTTTGCGTAGCCCCTCCTATTATTTATTTATTTTGTCCCCTTTTTGCCCCTCATACCCTTATCATCTTTTTGTGTCCACTAGATTTTTATGGTGTTGGCCTGGGGGATAGATGCTCTTTTGCCCTCATAGTTTTTCACCTCAGGCCTAGGTGCCTTTCCTGACAGGAATTCATCAAGATCTACAAAATGGTGGCTACCAACTGTCACAACTGCCATTCCCTAGAATGCCCCATAGGTTAACATTAAGGCCTTCCAGAACCTTCTAGACCCTACTGGACTCTGGGTGGACAGGCTATATAAGGGCAGAGGTCAGGAAGCCATTTTGTGCAGTCAGTGAGCTAGAGGAGAGAGGCAGTGGTGTGAGGAGGAGGACACACTAGAAGTAGTTAGTTTGTCTGAGGGATAGACAACCTCTTCGAGGAGACGTTCCCCCTCTTGCCCCTGACCAAACCCTCTCATCAGATGTTACTTCCTGAAGGGATCAGTACCTCCGTGGCTTTAGGCCCCCCTGAGCCCCTCTGACCCCCACTTCCCCAAGCTGCTGGCTGGAAAACGCCCCCATTCCCTTCTGTGGGATCACCTCACCGCTAAATCAAAGGAGAAGACCAGGGCGAGATCCGATGCCCTGCGCTGCTGAAGAGCCTCTGAATCGGAGGCGAGCGTTGGCGAAGGTGTTGCTGGGCTGAGCGCTTGAGTGAAATAAGCGCTGAACTCTGCGCAGGCCCAATGGTGCGGCTGTATGAGGTGAGAGAACCGGCGAAGCGCTAATCCCTGCGCAGGCCCAGTGGCGCAGCTGTAGGGGAGAGGGAGCCGGCGAAGCACTGATCTCCCGCGCAGGATCTGTAGCGGTAATCGGACATCCACACGAGGGAGGCAGGCCCTTGCGGGGACACTGCTCACCCGCGCCTGGGCTGCAGCTTGGTCTAGGAGTGAGCAGCGAGGTTCGCGCGGGTGACTAGGACACCAGTCGCCTCAGTCCGATACCATCTCCTGCTGGGCTCTTGAGTGAAGGGTCGTTTACCGAGTAAGGAGAAGCTGAGGGAAGGGAGAGCTGGAGTCCTGATTCAGCGACCTTCACTGTTTAATCTCAAGTAAGGTGCAGAAATAGGGGGAAGAATAACGAGTGTCTCGGGGAACTGCTAGGACGCTGGGAAGGAGTTCTTTCACGTTCCTTCCATCGAGAATAACTGTTGGAGGTCCCCCACACTATTTTATTCACTGTTTAACTTTGTGACTAACCCTGTGAGGGTGAAAGAGAACTGTTTAGAAGGCCTGCTGGGTTAAAGGCTCAGAGGATTAAGTTTAACAGGGAGACACCTCAGTGCTGGGGGAATGAACTGAATTACTGAGGATACCAAAACGGAGAGTTGAATTGTAAAGTGGGATTTTTCTTACAGAGGAGGAGGGGAAGAAGAAACTGTGACCTCATCCAGTGATTACCTGTAAAGAAGTGATAACAGAGCAATCTATGTGGTTGTAGTTGGAAACTGAAATCCTGAGGTTACTTACCTATTGCAAGAACGGTGCCACACAGTGGGTGGGAAAGAAGTCTCACAGGGTCTGATGACCTGGATTACCCCAAGGTAGCAGGCGGAAGTGGGTAAAGTGTAAGGGTGTAATTGTTCTCTTGATGCAACTAGAAAACCTCAGCTTGGGTGGTCAACCTATCACTGTAGAGGTGCTATAGTTTACTGTGAAGAAAATACTTCCTGGAATGTTTCACTGTGAGCAGATTAAACCCTACTGAACTGGGTTCCCCTAATGTTATTGGATATATGTGGAAAGAACTGTTAAAACCGTACAGTGTATTTAATTGTAAAATTACTGAGAGGAGAGAGAAGCTAACACAATATCTTTTATAAAACAGCTCGTATTTTTCCACAAAGACTGGTGTAGTGTCATTTTTGAGTGGAATTGCATTGAGTTATTGCTGGGTGGTGTGCAACCTTTACACATGTGCCTCTATTTAGTGACTGTCTTACCCTAGGCCATGCTACCCTAGGTGACCTGACAACTCTAGGTCCAACACAGTGCATCTATGCATAGATGTTAGTCCTTTTGCATTATTTAACCATCTCTATCCTCAGGAACTCGTTATGGGTTCCTACCCATTTAAATGTGTTATCTATACCTTACTTTCTTTTCATCTTAGGCTAGGTCAGTTGTTTTGACCCCATAGTTCTCACTTGGATAGTATGGGTTTTAGTCCCATTATTACACTGCACTGTGTTTTCTACATGGGGTTGTTTATACAAGGGTTATTATTGCATGGGTTTTAGTCCTGTTTGTAATAGTTTTGAATCCTTTTCCTCTTGGTAGAGGTTGGTCTTGGGTTATAGTCTTCACATTTTCACATACGTTGGTTACGTCTTTACTCTTATATAGAGTGTGTCTCATGGGTCCGAGTCCCATTTGACTCAACATATGTCTTCATTTTATCATTACATTGTCAATTTCGGAATGCAATGTTATGTTTGTATTATATTACAATGTTTATTTTGCCTCCTCGCCTGTCTGCCTGGCCAGTAGGTGTTATTTGGGGGTAGTGATTGGTGCTTTCATGTCTATTCTTTTCCTTGGTGTCGTCTTTCGCTGTGTCTTTGTTTTCTCTTCTGTTGTTTTATATAAAAGGTATTTATTTATTTATTTAGTGTATTTTGTTATAGCGCACAGCTACCCCAACGAGGTGTCCCGGCGCTCCTGTGCGATCTTAAGCTGAGTTAGATGTTTTTTTGAAAAGAGGGGGGTTAACAGAACAGGAGAGTTTTTAAGGCTTTCCGGAAGGGGAGTTCTTCCTGGATCATCCGGATGGAATTTGGTATCTTGTTCCAGAGGGCAGAGGTACATACTTGAAAGGTTTTTCCGCCTGAGCGGGTTTTTTTTAAATCTGGGAGTGGTGAGGAGGTTTTTTGAAGAAGAATGAAGGGTTCTGGTATTGCTGTAGGGGGTGAGGCAGGTGGAAAGGTAAGCAGAGCCCTTGCCCCTCATTGCACGATGGGCCAGTACTAATGCTTTGAATTCTGCCCTTTTTTTATGGGCAGCCAATGTAGTCTATGGCGGTGGGGCGAGATGTGCTCACATAGGGGTATGCCACCAACCTGTCGTACTGCAGCATTCTGGACTGTCTGGAGTCGATGGCAAAGACCTACAGACAGTCCGGTGTATCGGCCATTGGCGTAGTCCAGATGCGAAGTGATCAACGCCTGGACTATAGTCTTCCTGGTGTTGTTAGGTAAGAATTTGATGAACTTTTTCACCATACTGATCTTGGCAAAGCATGCTGCAGAGACCGTCTGTACTTGTTGTTGGAATGAAAGGTTAGAATCCCATCTGACCCCTAAATTTTTCACCGAATCTTTAGGCTGGGAGGGGCACTCAAATCAAGAGGCCACCAGATGTTGGGATCCAATGGGGACGGCTGGTGAAAGAATAATACCTCAGTTTTTCCTGCGTTTGGCCTGAGGAAATTATTGTCCATCCATTGTGCAATTGTACGTAGGCAGTTTTTTAGTGGGTCAAAGGTGGTTTGGGTGATACTGTTGAACAGAAATAAAAGTTAAATATCATCAGCGTAGGAGGTGGCCTTTATTCCAGTTTCGGCGATGATATCTGCAAGGGGTGAAAAATAAATGTTAAATAGGAGGGGGCTCAGTGAGGAGCCTTGGACGACTCTCCGAGGTATAGGGAGGGGTAAATACTGCCTGCGTCTGGTTGGACAAGAAAGATGCAATCCATTTTAAGGCCGTACCCTGGATGCCTTTGGATTGTAGGCGGTCCAGGAGGAGGGGGTGGGAGACTGTGTCGAATGCTGCTGACAAGTCAAGCAGCACCAACACCGCTCTTGATCCCTCATCCATCCTCCAGCGTACGTCATTTGCCATCTCGATTAGTGCTGACTCAGTGCTATACCCTGGTCTAAAACCATGCTGATAGTCGTGATAAGCACCAGATGTTTCTAAAAAGCCTGCTAGCTGTTGCTGAACGAGTTTTTCGAGCACTTTGGCAGGAGCTGGTAAAAGAGAGATAGGCCTGTAGTTGGAGGGTTCACTGGGGTCGGTATTAGCTTTCTTCATTATCGGAACTAACCGAGCATGCTACCATGAGTCTGGGAAGACACCCTTATGCAAAGAATCATTCCATATCCCATTCACAATGGGGTTGAGAATAGGTTGGGTTATATTTATCTGGTTTTTTTCTGTTGTTTTCTCCAATTCCCTATTATTGTTCTGTTCTTTACTTGCAGTTCATTTCTTTGCTTCATTTTGCTGTTTCTATATTTCTCTGTCTTTGCTCATTTATGTTTCCCCCTTTTTGGTTTCCATCAAATTTGTTTTTGTTTAGATAAGAAAGAGGGATATGTAGTGTCCTAGTATCCTGTCTATGTTTATGTATGCCATTTTCCAACACATGCTCAGTCAGTGGAATGTTACTGTGATGATGTATTACGGAATGTTGGGAGTCTGTGAAGAAAAGCCACATTTGAGAATGGGCTGAGTGGCTTGCTGGCTGCTCCTGGTGGGGTTAGTTCAGGACCTATACTGGACTTATCTATCTGATCGACATATCCTGTAACCTACTTCGATAAATCCTCTTGAACTACTTGAACTAGCCTGGCCCTCATTACTACACATAAGCATTATAACTGTATTATATTGTAAACTGCATAATCGTCACTG
This sequence comes from Lissotriton vulgaris, assembly GCF_964263255.1. Classification (NCBI taxonomy): domain Eukaryota; kingdom Metazoa; phylum Chordata; class Amphibia; order Caudata; family Salamandridae; genus Lissotriton; species Lissotriton vulgaris. The sequence continues at coordinate 265,546,361 of NC_141696.1, forward strand.
CCTTTTCTCCTATCCTTGATCTTGATAGACAATAATTAGATTGTGCTCCATCAGCCCTCAAGGGCTAGACCGCTGATTAGTTACTAGAGGGCATGGTATGCGATCATTATACGCTAACTACACATAGTCTCCATGGTGCTGTAGCATTTTCCTAATCTTAATTCCAAGACAACAAAACAGTGACATAATGAAGCAAAGATTCTCTAAAAAATTGAACACTATGACTTTGGAGATGCCATCTCTGAAGCCTTTCCTCCTAATTACCATATTTTACTTGCAGGCCATTTCAGTGGCAGCATAGCTGTTATCATACAAAGTCTATCCTGCCACCTAAAAAGCTTGAGTAAAGCTGAGTTCCTTCTAATTAAACGTTGTCTTGTTCCCAATTCTACCCTTACATTCCCTCTTTCTACAGACCTCCTTGAATTATAATGTCTTTTCTGCTTTAATGCAATCCCCCAATCCCTCTCTGAATCTACTGCAAGACAAGTTGGTGACTTAAACTTCCAATTTCAAGACCCTTAAGACAGACACTGCTTCTACAGAACTTGTAAATTAGCTAAACTGTCCTATCCATAATAAATACATGATATAGCTAGGAATTAATTTGGTCCTCTGTTATTTTCATTACATCTCTAATTTTAGTCCTTCATGTGTGGGCTGTCATTGTTTTTTACATTTCAGAAACTTACTCTGATATAAAGTCTCTACTTCATCTAGGATTTGTTTTCAGTTTTCATGATACGATTAATTTCTCTACTGAAGTTGGAATCACCCAGCTAATGCTTAACTCGCCCCCTCACTTTGACTTCCAACAAAGCCACGGCTTCAAAGTCTACTCTTACGGGATCCACTCTCCTACTGATGCCATTTGACCAACTTTTGCCAGGAAACGTCAACCTTTGTTTCATCAGGCATCTTAGATTTCTGCCTCTAGCCAACTCTAAATCCTTAGGAAGAAAGGCATTTCAGCATTAGTGGCATGTGCATGCTGCTTCCAAAGAGCAGATTATAAATTAGCACTTCTTCAACATTATAAAAGAGCTCAGAATATTTAATTCATCAAGCTGCAGAAATTGTAACAAATCTGTCTCAAAGTCTCACACTGTTAAATTAAATATTCCTCTTTCTGTGTTTTCAAAATGTCATACACTCCTAAAAACTATGCAATGAAGTTACATATTCCACTTATGAGAAGGTGACTATTATCTACCAACGATTTACTAGTACCTCTCACATATCCATCCAGTATCCTTGGCATAATTCCTAAGACTACATGCTTTGCTTTCCAATTTTTCAACCTGACTTCTTTTAAATGAGATGGAGAATGCAGCACACATAGAAAGAGGAAAAAAGAGGAGAACTGAAGTTACTTCTTCTTGCTACACCTCATCTCAGGAGATGTAAGTTGTTGACGCTTACCCAGTTTTACATACTTTTGTAAATCTGGGAAAGTGACAAAATCCACAGGTGTTGCAAGACAAACCCCACTGCAATGCTCATGGAACACCTCCCAAGTGCAGAGCAAAGCAAAGCAGTGATTTGAACTGCTTTGTCTTAATCCATATCTATGAGGACACTCAAAGCATGTATAGTAGCTTTGCGTGGCCTCAGGGATATGAATTTGTAATATGCCCCACCGGAGCATAACAAAAAGTGACGCTCTGGTGGAACAAAGAGCTCGGGCAAATGCCCCCATGTTTTCAGATCCTTACTTGGGGATAAATTGCCGAATAGCTGTGGATTCATGCAAACCAGTCCGAGGATGCTTGTTTCCGGTCCAGGGAAGACCTGGCTTAGCATTTACGGCTGGACTGTTCCCATGAGTAACAGGGTCAAGACTGATTTGCATACGGCTGGTGCCAAAGTGGGGTGTCATGGTGAGCAAAAGAACAAGGGTTTAAACCCAGATCTGTGTGGCTAGGGTGAATGCTTGTATTGTTCAGCATTCATCCATCAATAGTAAAACAGTGAAAACACCACACTTAAAGATTTTACACCAAAAATCCAATAGGCAGAACTGAAGATATTAATTTCTAAAAAATAAACTGTAAAATTGTGCTCAGAAAATTATAATAGTTATTATAAATATTAGTTATTATAATAATAGGTATTATAAACTTATTAATATAGGTTACTTGAGATATTTGGACACGCTGGACAGGGACAAAGTCTAAAAATCAGGCGGACAGCGTTAGAGCACAAACTGGATACAGGGACCCAGTAGGGCCCGCTGAACAATGCCGTTAAAGATGCAGGTTGCAACTGAAGTGGTGATGCATCGGTTTCTATCCACGCAGTTGCAGTGATGTGCCTGACCGGATCCACGCAGCAGTGGCGATGTATTGGCTCCGATGAGCTAAGAGCTGCAATGGGGAAATTCTTTGTCAAGGGTGCTGTTGCCAGGAATGCAAAGACCTTATGCCGGGAATAGTGCGGGGCAGTGGTGGGTCTGCAGGTGATGTGTCAGGACCACTCAACACAGTAGAGGCACTGTGCCAATTCTGGTCCACACAACAGGAGCAATGAGCCGGTTCTGATCCACCCAACAGGAGCGCTGCACCGTCTCTGATCCATGCGACAGGAGTGATATGCCGGTTGAGGTCCATGCAACTGCGGTAATGCGCCAGTTCAACAGAAGATGCATGTGTTTTACTGAAGCAAGCACCTTAGGTCCTTTTGTCAAGGGTCCAGGACCGGGGAGGCACAACTTGGAAGGGCAGACAGACAGATGGTAGAGTCCAGGTGCAGAAGCAGGTAGGTTGGAACAGAAGTTTTTTATGTCCCTGAGACTTCATTTCAGGAGGCCAGCCAGCTAGCCTTATGAGTCACTCTGTGTTAAAGTAATGCAGGTACAGTCCCTCTCCTCTAGGCAGAGAAACAACACCCAGAAGGGCAGCATAGCAAGGCAGGAGACCTGCAAAGCAGCCGTCTAGCAGAGTGGCAGTCTGTCAGTAGCACAGCAGTCCTTCTTCCTGGCAGATTCTTCACAGGTCCAGAAGTGTACTTAATGGCATGTGTCAGAGGTCCGATACTTATACTGAGTTGTGTCTTTGAAGTGAGGTGGACTTCAAAGACAGGTTTTAAAAATGCACAAAGGTCCTCCATTCCTGTCCTGGCTCCAGACTCACTATGGGGGTATGCAGCCCTTTGTGTCAGGATTGGATGCAGCCTATTCAGGTGTAAGTGAGGCTGGGTCCAACTCTTTCCTCCCATCCTACCTGGATGGCTCATCAAGTCACACCTAAGCTGCATGTTTGGCTGTCTAGGGGGAATATACAAAGGCCAGCTTTCACCCTCCCCATATCTGCATCAGAGTCAGGCAGCAGGTACCAAATGGCTGAAGAAGGAAAATGCCAACCTTCTAAAAGTGGCATTTTCAGAATTGCAATTTAAAAACTGACATTATCATAGGTTGTGATTTTAAAGTGTGATTCTAGAGACACCAAACTTTAAAAGCCTTTCTCTTCAAAAGAATTACACTTATAAAATGCACGGGAATTACACTTATAATAGTAATAGGGTAATCCCAATGTTATCCTATGGGAGAGATAGGCTTTGCAGTATGCACAAAACCTATTTGAGAGTTGTTCACTACCAGGGCATGTAAAACTTAAAAGTACATGTGTTGCCTTTTGAATATATTGCACCCTGCCCTCTGGGTTGTCCAGTGCCTGGTTAAGGTGTGACTATTATGTACAAAAAAGGTAGGTTTGGTCCTGGCAAGAGGTTTATCTTGCCAGTTTGAAATAGCAGTTTTAAACTGTACACACAGACTCTGCAATGGCCGCCCTGAGCCACTGTTTGAGGGCTACTGAGGTGTTTGTCACACTGAGTTCTGGAGGCCAGCTCGAAGCATTTAAGTTACAACCACTGGGCACATGTAGTGCATTTTACTAGGGACTTATAAGTACATTAAATATGCAAATCGTGTATGAGCCAATATTGACATGTTTAGGGGAGAGAGCACAAGCACTTTAACACTGGTAAGCAGTGTTAAGTGCACAGAGTCCTAACGTCAGCACAAACTAGGTGTGAAAAATGGAGCAGGGAATCAAAAAGTTGGGGGGAGACCTTTCTAAGGTTGTTATGTCAAACACAATTGTATGAAAATGTATGGATAACATACATTGGAATGAACAGACATATACAGATGATGCAGTGCTTAGGGCCCTCACTCCTATTGCATTACGCTGGTTGGTGGATTCTTTTTTTGATTTTATGGCCACCCTGGATCCTTATGCCAATTTCACCGTATCTATTTCATATCATGTGGCTCTCAGCAGCATAGGGTGGCTTCATTGCATCTGGGGGTAAGCAAATGTGCATAGTTTTCTGTATTTGGGTGTTATGCTCAATAGCTGATGCACTTAGGGTTCACATACTGGTGAAGCTTTCTAGGGTAGCTGGTGCACTTTTGAGCCTTTCTTGGCTGGTTGGTGGTAAGATCTTGACTCCTCTTTTGACTATTTACAAGACTCAGGGTCTCATGTACAAACCCTATGCCCCATCGGAACATCATTTTGTGAGACGTTACAGTGGTGCACAGGGCTTAGCCATATATATTAGACCACATAAAGACACCCTGTAGATGTGTAGTAAGGAAACGTAGCACAAGTTGTTGCAATGCCTCACAATACGATGGGGGAGTCATGCCATGGGCGTTACGGTGGTTGTTCCCACATAACACCCATGGCATTTGACACATTCCCAATTTACAACAAGTTGTAAACCTGGGAATGTGTCAAAAGCCTACGCCTCCCCATGGGAGGTGTAGGGGAGGCGCAATGAGGATAAATAAAAAAAATTCTCCTCATTTTTTTTTCCTCTTTCTATGTGTGCTGCATTCAGCAGCTCATATAGAAAGAGGAAATCCTCCCCATTGATTGTGTTTGTGCAGGAAGGTGTCCCATCCGTACAACGCAGACTCTGTTGGCACATGCCAGCCAATTGAGCACCAATGCAGGGAAAGAGGAAAGGAATGTGCCCTATATGATAGCTACAGTGCAGGGAAGTACTGCAGGAATGCTTGCAGCACTGCCCTACAGCAAAATATTGAAAATGAGGCCGTCAGTGCATTTCAATTGCCCTTTATGGTGCAGGAATTTTGGGATATACCAATAGCCATCTTGTGCAATTTGAGGAGAAGCATGTATGCAGGTGACTTTTGATTCAACCACCTTCCAACTTGCACTTTATATGTCGTGGCAAACTAAGTTTCTCCTATTTGAAGGATGTGGTTAGTTAGCTTCTGGATTACATATGTTGATTAATGTTTTAAAGTCCTAGGTCGCCCTGAGTAATTCTACTCGCCACTGTCCATTGATGTTGACAAAAAGGCAGTCAAATCTTTATTCTTTGACTAAGGACGATCCATGGGGGAGGGTACTGAACTCTAAATTCACTGTACTTAACCAATTACATTGGAAATAATTCATTGAAATGCAGACTTATGTAACTTGGGGGCTGGGAATATGGAATACGGTCACGATTCTTTTTAGGGCAGGTACGGTTCACTATATACTTAGCTTCCCCCTGCATTTTAGCGATGAACTCCCAAGGGGTGCCTTCGGAGCAAACAATGTTTACATTTATTTTATTTTCAAACTATTTCTTGATTTATACCAAACAGTTTTTAACACCTTCACTGCGGCGGCTATTCCGCCGCAGTGCTAAAGGGGGCGGGGCGGCCGCATGCTGGTGACGGAACCACTCCGTCACCAGCGTCGGTTGTGCTGTGCTTATGACAAAGCGGTTCCATCATGGCCCGCCCCGCTCAATGGAACGCTCAGCGCAGGCGCGGAATTCGCGCTGCGCAGGCGCTCCGAGCGGGCCATGACGGAACCGCTCCTCATCAGTACAGCGCCACCGCAGCTGATGACGGAGCGGTTCCGTCATCAGCAGGCAACGGGTTAATAAGGTTTTAGGGAAAAGTCAGTTGGTTCAATGTAGGTTGTCCATTAGACCTTTGCAATGGTTAGGAAATAAGGAAGTCTGACATCGAGTTTGCTCCTTTCTTAAATTAGCTGTACATTCCAGGAAAATGTCTCCAATTGAATTTTTAGGCCATGGGTTTGATACTGATTCTGGGTTTTACACCAACTGTTTTATCTGGAATTTGATTTACCATTGAGTTCATTAGTTTCTGTATTACCTTCTTTTTCCTTGATTTTGTGTTTAACTTAGGTATGCTAATAACGAATTTGATTGATTGAATAATTGACGTTTTTTTTTGTAAGGCTAGCCTTGTTTTTAAAAAGGCAAGGCACCTTTCCAGTATGGTTTCCATCACTCATGGCAGGCTTAACTTGTTTATCTTTTTGGTCTTATGAAGCCAAAAAACCTGCTGTGAACAAGATGGAGAGATCAGCCCTGCCTTTATCCATTGGCTTGTATTGGTCAGCCCTCTTCATTCATTGCTAAAAAGAAAGTGCCAGTCACAATTTGGGCAACAGTATGAGTTTGTTCTAAGCTTCGCATTCTCTACCTAGATTCAAAGGCCTCATTTACACATTTGTGGCATAGTGCAACACCGCAAGCCTTCCTGCGGTGCTGCCCTATGTCAAAGAAAAGGGCAGGTATCAGATACGGCACACTCCTGTCCTTTCTCCCTGCGCTGGCTCTCAAAGGCCTGCCTTGGGTCAATGCAGGCACCATTGCACCTGGTGCAAGGGTGTCTGCGTTGTAGGGATGATTGTTTTGTGCAGGAATGGACACCTTCATGCACAAAAACCATCGATGAAGGCAATTTCCTCTTTCTGTGTGTACTGCTGAATGCAGCACACATAGAAATAGGAAACAATTAGGTGAAATAGTTTAATTTCTCCTCATTGCACTCCCCTATGCCTCCCCTGGGGAGGTGTAGGCTTTGGATGCATTCCCAGGTTTACAGAGTTGTAAATCTGGGAAGGTGTCAAATGCCAAGTGTGTTACATGGGAATACCCACCGTAACGTCCATGGCACGTCTACCCATTGTTGTGTGAGGCAACCCAGCAGCTTTCACTGTGTTGACCCACTCCAAATCTCTGGTGGCTTTAGGTGTCCTTGTAGATATGGCTAAGTCCAGTACACCACCGGAACGTCACAAAAAGTGACTTTCGGCAGCGCACAGGGCTTGTAAATGTGTTGCACAGAGTTTATCATGCTTCTTTGCCTTAACCCCTTGCATGCTGCCGCAATTCTGAGCCTGTGCAGCATATTCCGATCGCGGGTGCGGTCATGACGACCGGGAGACGTCATCAGCAAATGAGCACTGTGTGCCATGACAGCTCCCGGCCGTCATCAGCATGCAAGGGGTTAAAGCACAAAATGGTTCACTGATACGACTGTATACAGAATGGTATTGCATCCCTATGATAGGCTGTTTATTATTGCTAGGGTAATTATCTTTTAAAGTTGTTGCTTGTTAATGATGTTACCAACAGAAATAGCCATAAATGTGTGATACTCTAGCAAGGAAAAAGAGAGGTAATATCGTTTTTGTCTTTTCAGCAGCAAAACTGTGTAAGAAAAATAGAGCTATTCGAAAATTAAATTGTGCAGATTCCCAAATTTCCTGAATTCGGTATTCAATGAAATGTATGAACTTTCTCAATTGCACTTCATTAATATATTTCCAGCAGGGCAGTGACTCACATAGAAAATATCTTGCTAAAATCATTTTGTAAAAGCCTCTTAATGGTGACGCTCATGTTTATTTTACACCTGGTCGCTCTCACATAAAAATGTCATGCAGCACAGCAGCAAACCACGTTTGGTTCTTAAAGCGAAATGCCATGAGATTTACTTGAAATGCCACGGAATGATATGAACAAAAAAGCTCAAATTCGCAGAGTTTAAAAACCTACAGTTTTATTAAACAGAAAACCTTCCCCTCCTGTCAGCACAGACAAGACTGTAAGGCACTCTGAAATCTGGTCAGGGAGTAGACTGGCAAAAGCAAAAGGCAAGCAATAAACAAGCATTGGCAAAGCTGAAAGGCCTCATATATTCAAGAGATGTTGGCGTAGAGCTTAATGGAGTAGACCATCATAGAGTATCATGGAGTGTAGTGTCGTAGACTGGAGTAGAATGGACTAGAGTGAGTGGCATAAAGTACAGTGGTGTAGAGCAGATTGGCATAGGGTGCATTGTTTTTGAGTAAGTGGTGTAGAGTCCATTGCTATAGAGTGCAGTGCAGTGGCTTAGAGTAGAGTGGTGCAGTGGCGTAAAATTCAATCGCATAGAGTGGCTTAGAGTTCAGTGGTGTACAGTGCAGTGACGTAGAGTATGGTAGGTTCTTTCAGAGTAGAGTGAAGTGGCATAGAGTGGGGTGGTACCGTATAGCGTGGAGTGGTGCAGGGGAGAGTGCAGAGGTGTAGAGTAGAGTGGTGTAGAGTGACAAGGAGGGCAAAGAGGCAGAACAGTTTAGAGTTGTGTAGAGTGGAGTGATGCAAAGTAGAGTGGCGTAGAGTGTAGTATCATAGAGTGCAGAGGTGTGGAGTGCTGTAGAGTTGAGGGGTAAACAGTATAATGCAGTGGGATAGAGTGCAGCGGCATAGAGTAAAGTGGCATTGAATTCAGTGGTGTTGAGTTCAGTGGCATTGAGTTCAGTCCTGCACAGTAGAGTGTCATAGGCTGCAGTGTTATAGAGTGCATTTTCATAGAGTGTATTGTCATAGAATGGTGAAACGTGCAGTGGAGCAGTGGTTTATAGTAGAGTGGTATAGAGTGCACTAGCATAGAGTAGAGTGGTGCAGAGTAGAGAGGTGTAGAGTGGATTTGCATAGAGTGTAGTGTCATAGATAATAGTGCCATAAATTGCATTGGTGTAGAGTGCAGCAAAGTGGCATAGAGTAGCAGAGTAGAGTGCTGTGGCATAGAATGAAGTGGCAGAGAGTGCAGTGTTGCAGAGTAGACTGTCATAGAGTGAAATGGTGTACGTAGAGTGGCACAGAGTGAATTGGTGTAGAGTACAGTGGCGTTGAGTGGTTTGAAGTAAAGTGATGAGTGTAATGGTGTAGAGTAGAGTGGCATAGAGTGCAGTGGCATGGAGTAGTGTTGCAGAGTAGAGCATAATGGTGTACAGTGCAGTGGTGCACAGTGGATTGGCGTAGAGTGCAGTGGCATAGAGTGTATTTTTCTACAGTGCAGTGGCATAGAGTGCAGTGGTGTAGAGTGCAGTCACGTAGAGTGCAGTGGCATAGAGTAGAGTGACATAGAGTAGAGTCCCATAAAATGTAGTGGGGTTGAGCGGGAGTGGTGCAGGGAAGATTACAGTGGCACACATTGAAATGGGTGGCATAGAGTCGATTATTTCAGAGTAGAATTAAGTGGTGTAGAGTGCAGTGGCATAGAGTAGAGTGCTGCAGAGTGAAGTGGTGCTGAGTAGATTAAAGTATCTTGGAGTGTGTTGGCGTAGAGTGCAGTGGTAAAGACTTCAGTGGTACATAGTTGCAACCTGGCCGCTGCAGGTAAGAGCGAAGGAGGGGTGGAGCCAACTGGGGGGGTCGGCGGGGGAGTTGAGAGGTGAACACGAGGTCAAATTAATTATTTATTTAATTTTCCCTTGTGGTCATCTCTCGAAATCCCCCCCAGCCGGCCCCACCACTCTTACCTGCAGCGGCCGCGGCCGCATAGTTGAGTAGTGTGGGGGATTGTGCATTGGCATAAAGTAAAGTGATATAGAGTAGAGAGGCATTGAGTAAAGTGACTATGTGGACTGGCGCAAATTATAGTTCACTTATGAGGAGTGGTGTAGAGTGGAGTGATGCAGAGTAGAGTGCAGTGTAATAGAGTGGTGCGGATTAGAGTGCAGTGGGGTTCAGTGGAGTATGCATGGTGTGGTAGCACACTGCCATTGATAACACATTGTCAATTGTAATGGCCATTACATTCGTACAGGCATACAGTTTTGCTGATAAACGTATCCAGCGCTCAAACAAAATTGTGTGGAAATGTCATCACCTAGTATGTTTATCAGTAGTAAGTTAACACCAAGCTCCCTGGAACCCAGAGACTGACATTTGACCTCTGCCTTTTAATGCACAGCAAATGTGACAAGCAAAGAACAAGATTTAAAGCTCTGCTTACAGAAAATCAGTACTGGTTGAAGATGACAGTAAATAGGGTTTGGGCAACGGAAGGGACGAATTTAAGCTGGACAGCCTAAAACAAACAAAGCCAACAAATAGAAAGCAAGCAAATGTGAGTTACAAACCACAAAGCCAATTGTAAGCAATGGGTGGAATATATGCCCAGAGAAGCTTTCCGAATATTTCTCCCAGATGTTGTTAGCAAACCAGACAGCTGCACTCACTGGTTGGTTTTGACCTAAAAATGGTTTCGCTTTTATTGTCAGCTGAGGGGTGGTGAGTGGATATCTGTGACATTGCCCACAGTGATGGACTCAAAGACTCACCGGGTAGTTCAAGGTTGTGTCTGTACACAATATTATTAGGCAATGACTGCCTGCATCTGATAATGTGTTGAGTGGCTGACCAGCATATTAGACACATGTAAAAAAGTGATACACCCTCTGTCTCTTAGCCTCCTGCTCTGAGGGAAATCTATACACCATTGCCCCTGTTCTGCTCATGAAGTTAGTTCCGTTCCTTTCTGCTCATATGCTGTCCCTGTGTTGATGTAAAGCAAATGACAAAAAGAAGCACTGTGCCACTAAACAAAAAAACTACATACTGTGTCACCCATATGCTATCTGCTGTTCTTAGCCCTTCCATCTTATTCATCCATGCAGATGTTCCCTGCACTACCACAAGTTTACTATAGAGCTGAGTGTATCATGCCTCTCAGTGGTGTGCTGCAGTTTACCAGTCAAGAGATGATTTATTTATACCACCAGCAACATCAATTGAAGCAGTAAACATTCTGGGTGCATTGCTTGCAAAATCTTCAATCCAGCACTGATAGGCATAATACCTAGATTCCCCCCTCCTCAAGCAATTTCAGGTAGCACATGTGACATGTTCCAGTGTCCCCTCATTCTGAGATTGGTTTATGTTGTCATTGATCATCGCACATCACAGAGTGAGACAGTAGACATGACAGAGATTGGTAACTACCTTCATTAACATTGTGGTTTGCAGCTGTGCAGGGATTCGGTCCAGAGTCATTGCTCTGAATCAAAGCACCGTTGACACCATTGGCTATGCTATGCTTTCATGGACTTTTGACAACTTCTTGTTTTAAGACACTTGTTACATCACGGAGAAGCTATGACTTCTGCCCTCTATATTTAGGTTCATTAGTATCTTGCACACAAATGGCACATGGTGAGGGTTAGTTCCTTAGTTGGATGTATGACATTACAATGCATGCTTTTACCATGCATGCTTTTACATCGCAACTTTTACTACGCATGCCTTTACTAAGCATAGTGTTGAGGGATGCTGGATAGTGAAGAGTTTAATTTACTATTCCAACTCCAGTCCCCGTGGATAGTAGGGAAGGTGTTGGATAGTAAATTAAATCTATTCCCTATCCTAGAGCGCCCCCCAGCGCAATGCGTTGTAATGGTTTGCGTTGTAAAAGTTGCGATGTAAAAGCACTGCGTGGCAAAAGTTGCGTTGTAAAGGATGTTTCCCTCCTTAGTGACACATGATGGGAGAGGGACAAAAAATGTTGATGTGTGTTATTGCTCCTAGGGTTTGTGTACATAGCCCTATAGAGAAGCTGGGCACTTAGGACAGAGATGTCCTACGCTCATAAAGTACCCCACCTGCTTTGGTGTTGTTTTTGATCCCATCCTGTGTACGGAGGCAATACATATATATTATTTTAGTATCTCTTAGAAAGGTATAAAGATCATACAAATTGGCAACCCCATCTCTTCCCAACAGTAAACTATTCACTCTGCACATTTACTACTGCACCTAATATCCTACGGCCAGATTTCATCAATTGCTTTCCTATTATTACTGTCTATAAAAGTAAAATGCCATTTCCAGACTCATAGAAAATCAGATAGTGAAGTCAGAGGTGGCATGTCAAGATACAATGTGTTTCGGCATGCAGCAGCGTGGTGCTGGAGTTAGCTGGTTGCTACAGCTGCAGGAGGAGACTTCAGGGGCCTGTGCTCCGGGGTAATGCACTCATGTTTAGGGGACCCTATAGGAGATTGTTGCATTGACTGATTGTGCCAACACCCAGTGCGTGGAGGCTACAGGACCTGAGCTGTTCACAGGAAAGGTAAATTGACCTGCTTCCCCTGCCTCTTACTGACTCTGCTGGGGGTGTCTTAGATGCCTCCTTCCCCATCTTACTGACCAGGGAAGGTGTGTAGACAAGGTAGGCCCCATCTGGTCTAAAGTAACTGCCTTACCAGGCCTCAAAAGATGGAGACTTGGGTGAGAGAGGAGCAGGATGAGGCTTAGCAACAGGCAGTTAGTTGCACTGTCTCTAGCGGGTTGCAAGGCCTGGAATGTCGTGGATGATACCCCTTCTAGGATAATGCCCCCCGCTGGAACATTGGACATTGTAACTGCTCTTGGTGCCATCAGAGTGTTGCCTGCTATGGTGGAAGGAGCTGGTTTAAATCTTCCAAGATCTGTACATTGCCATCAGATATGTACATCTCATTCCCCCTACGGTATTGCTAGAGCAGTAAATCACCACGCATGTAACCACTTAGGCACTATTTCTGCATCTGAAACTCCCCCACTACAATGTAGACTGAAGTTTGCTACTTTCTGTGTTTTGGTGCAAGCCTGGTTAGAGTTGTGTGCTGAAGTTACCGCACCTGAAACACCAAGAGAAAGATGGTGCAGGAGCCCCAGCGATTACGTGCTAAGGACGCACCAAGAAGCTGAATCGTTGTGCCCAGCATATTTTTATATATTGAACTTTGATACAGTTAGGTCGAGTTGCTGAATCATCTTAAAAGTGCCTATGCCTTTTGCACCATGGGCAAGGATAAGACAGTATGGACCATGCACCAAACAAAAATGGATCAGTACACTGCCCCTAATAGTGGCCAGCAGCCAGCGTAGAGAGCTTTACCCCTGCATATGGTGTAACCAACTGGAACTCTGATCTTGATGCTCATTGAGTCTTCTAGACTGGCAGTGCGGGCAAAAATTGAGGCAATAGCAATTGATTTGAAGCTGACCTGCGCAAGGTGGCAGAGATATAGGTAGAGACGTAGAGCCTGGTCACAAATCTGAGGGTAGAAGTCTTGCAATTAAAGAAAACAGTTAATATACTTGAATCTCTCTCTAGCAAAATAGAGTATGCAGAATGGCACTCACATAGGTGTAACCTCTTGTTTGTGGGGTTTCCAGAGGATGTGGAGAAGGGCAAACTAGAAGCCTTCATGGAGGAATGGATTAAGACAGCACTTCTGGCTACACAGTTATCTAACTTTTTTGCAGTGAAGAGAGCATATAGGTCATTGGTTCCACCGCCACAACCTGGAGCTCCTACTAGGGCATTCATTGCCAAATTCCTGAACTATCAGAATCAAGATTACATCCTTCAGGTGATTCAAAAGCAGGGGAAGCCAAGATTTGATACCAAGTCATCTACATCTTTCCGGATTACACCAGGTCTGTACATTTGCAGAGACAATTGATTTGAGGTGTCAAACAAACACTGGCTGCTATGGGATTGCACTACATGCTGCTGTACTCCGCCAAGCTGAAGGTGATCCATGACGGTTGAAGCTTCTTCTGCATGACACGGGAAGAAACATGGGACTGGCTGGAGGTCCAGAGTGGTGACCGCATGCAGGATACATCATCTGTACAAAGATGTCATACATCCAGGAGACAGGTGGAACTGAGTACACAGTATTGGAAAAGGAGCAGGTGGAGACAACGGGCATAGTCGAGGATGAATAGTGATGGGGATGGATGTCATTATCACTTTGGTATCACAGCAACAGGAGAGAGCGGGGCGAGTGCACTGATAGAGATGGTCACATTGGGGGCATCCTCCATTGTCGGCTCAGAGTTGCAAGACAAGCTTGGCGGCTCATTGGTGAACACTGCAGTGATATGATAGTAGTGAAGCTGTGCTGTCTGAGGCATATGAATGAGAGTGAACATCAACACCATGTGGTAAGAGATAGGAGCCCTCCTGAAATTGGGAAAAAACGCTGAATGCGGCCGGATGTGACTCTTGCAGACTTGCATCCCAAGGCTGTGAGATGGGGCACAACCATTGACATGTTTTAGCTCTTCTTCAGCAGCGACATTGGACTGATGTCCGAACTCTATGCAGCAATGGAGCAGAAATACAGGGACAGACACTAACATGGGGCAAAGACACAGACTATCACAGCCCACTTCTTCCCCCTCCATCTTTCAGTATTGTTTTTGTTCTTAGTGCTTTCTTTTTGACAGTTTTTTGTTTTTGTGATCAATTTGTTTGTGCTTTACATCAGAAGTGCACACATAGTTGTTGGTGGATGTAGTGGGGACCTTGGAACACATAGGTTTGAGGCAGTGGTCGACTCACTAACACGGGATCTTCACCTATCCAGCATGCTTATTAGTGGTATATATTTAGGATTGACATCTGCTAGGGGTTCCCAACATGCTTTAACATTTATTTTGTCTGGTTGTGTTGTATGGGCAGACACTAGTTCAGATTCAGTGTGCTTACCTCATGTGGGTGGGACAACGATGTTGGGATGTTAAGGTTCAGACTCCTCTGTTTTGTGCAGCAGCCATTATGCATCATGTAGTGCAGGGTTGAGGGGAGAATGAGGGGTGAGAGGCAGTTGACCAGTGACAGAGAGTGTACTTGAAGTTGGAGCAGAATGGCTCACATAATTTTAATGTTATCATGGAACGTGAGCGGGCTCACCTCTTTTGTGGAATGCTCTAGGACGTGGACTTACCTTAGAAGTTTGGGAATGCTCATCGCTTTCCCTCAGGAGATGCTTCTCCTGGAGGCTGCAGCCCGGAAATTTGGTAGGAAATGGAGGGGCAGCTGTACCCTTCTATCTATTCCTTCTATGCCCAAGGAATATCTATATGGGTGGCCCTGGGAGTTCCCTTCTAGTTGAGGGGGCAGCTAGCAGATGTGGAAGGCGGTTATATATTGGTGCATTGAATATTAGGTGGACAAGAGTTAAGCATGCTGGATGCCTATACTCCTAATGTTGATGTGGGAGATTTTTTTTTTATGCTGGATACCGAGATGCTCCCTTATGCTGGCTTACCGATTGTTTGGGCGAGGGACTTTTATTTTATCCTGGATGGGCTGCCGAATAGACTTCAATCAAACTGGGCACAAAACCTTGCATGGTAGCTGTTAGAAATGGGGGTCTCTAGTTGGAAATGGTTTGCACATTTGTACAAGTAGGGATCCTTCCTCCTAGTCTGGGTAAGGGGGCATACACTTTTAAAATAAGCCCTGCTCACCCCCCTGGTAGCTTGCCACGAGAAGACAGGCTTATCTCAAAGGCAGTGCGTAAAGCTTTTGTGCATGCATACAGTACCACAGTGAAAACACTATAAATGGACACCACATCAGTTTAGAAAAATAAGTAAAACTTTATCTAAACCAAACAAGACACAAAATGACTAAAATAATCCAACATATAATATTGTAAAAATAGTTACTTTGCAAGAAAACCTGTAAACTGCAGAAAAAGCTGAAGAACACATTTGCTCTGAGTCAGTAACTCGGTCCGGGACAACAGTGATGCTGAAAATGACAGAGCCTAACAATTCATGCTGACCAAGCCGGTGCGGGGTAAGCTAAAGTGAAGACAGACTCAAAAACAGTACCTTTCCTGTTGCAGCCACCGCAGTAGTATGAGCCGCTTGTGGCAACCTTCGCTGTTGCTTTGCAAAAATGGAAGCGGTGCAGGGTTCAGTGCCAACACGATGTGGTGCAGATAGCGGCACAGTGATGATCGTCCAGACAGCGTCAGTGAGTCCAGGGCTTGCGGTGCAGTGTGAGGCGGTACTCAATGCAGTGCTGGCAGGTTGTGGGGTGCAAGCGACGGGCGGTCGATGTTCTGGTCGAACAGCAATAGTGTTGCTGACGTCCAGGCAGGGTGAAGCGAGGTGGTGCAGAATGTGGTGCCCACAGGATGCGGTGCAAGCAGCGGCTCAGTGACGATCATCAAGATGGCGTTGGTGAGACCAAGCACGACTTGCACAGTGCAGCTGTGCCTTCTGCTGGGCCTTCAGGACATGGAAACCTGCGACAGACTTGGTTGCTATTTAGTCAGTGCCGACTGAATCAGTGGTTCTAGAGACGGTGCCCAGAAGGATGGTGAGGTCTTTGCTGTTCCTGAGACCCCGTGAACAGGGGGCAAGCTCCACTTCCAAGCCCTTGGAGATGCTTTCTCAAGCAAGATACACACACAGTTCCTCTCCTTGGCAGAAAGATCTACTGCAGAGCAACCCCAGACAGCACGCAGCAAAGGGGCAGTACTTCTCCTCCAATTCCTTCCAGCTCTTCTCCTTGGCAAAGGTTCCTTTTGAAGTACAAAAGTGATATAAAGCTCAGGGGTCTGGGCCCCACTTTTTATAGTACAAAATCTTTTGTTCTCTCGAGGCAGAGAGTATCTGTTCTCAGCCAAAACCGTTTCTGAAACCTCTGGTGTAGCTGCCTGGCAGGAGGTAGAGACAGCTTTGTCCAAGGCAGCCAGGCCCATTCAGGTGTGAAAGAAAATAATCTCCACCCAATACTTTAAATGCAGACCGGTTCTATTCAGCCCAGCCCTGACTCACCCTGGAAAGGCAGGACACCCCCCCCTTCCCCAAGTGGCTGTCTGCTACTCCAAACCCAGGCAGTCAATAGGCAAACCTAGCAGAGGTACACTGGATGACTAAGCATGAAAATACCTACTTTCTAAAAGTGGTATTTTCAAACACACAATATAAAAATCATCTTTACTAAAAGATGCGTTTTTATATTCTGAGTTCAGGCATACTAAAATCCATTTTCCCATCTTGTTCCCATGTGTCAAGGCGATGCAAGTTCCCAACCCCCTCATGGACTAATCAATTAGCAAGATGGTAGAAACTCTTAACTAAATTGACTAATCCCCAAGGGGAAGGGGAAGTGGACAGAGAAAACAATGCACACACTGGCTCTCTTCAAGAGATGGCAGCGAAGTTCTCTCTTTGAAGTGTTCAGGGCCTCTTCTTCTGGACTCTTGTGTTGTCACTGTATTACATACAATCACCTTTAGAAATATACGTTTAACTATATAAGAGTGACATCAAATATCTATGATTATTTGGCACATACCTATTCAAGAAATGGCCCTTTTAGACACTTCCTACAATGACAGGAGTTTCCTAAATGCCTCAAACCTTTTAAACAAATACAAGATGTTATCAACTCAGGAATTATTGGGACGATACAAAAAGTTTTAGCTCAGGTTAATTATTAGTGATTAGTTAGTTAACACGACACTATCACACTTGTCTTACCTTGTCAATGTAAGATGGAATCTTTTAAAAGGGATTCTGTATTTAGAAAATA
This sequence comes from Lissotriton vulgaris, assembly GCF_964263255.1. Classification (NCBI taxonomy): domain Eukaryota; kingdom Metazoa; phylum Chordata; class Amphibia; order Caudata; family Salamandridae; genus Lissotriton; species Lissotriton vulgaris. The sequence goes on from NC_141696.1 coordinate 265,563,810, forward strand.
AAAGAAGAAAAAAGAAAAGAACATACAGACTCCTAATTCTAGGAATTTTCAAATAACACTCTGTACTTTTCAAGTGTACAATTTCAAATATTGGGTTTTGCAAAATCCTTATACCAGCTTATACATCAACATGATCATATTTGGAAATTGCCTCTATAATGTCTCAGAAATCGTAGCTGCAGTTACTGTCACTGCTTTTAATTCGATTTGCCTTTGCCAATGCTTTTTTGTTCAAATTGTAAGAAGGTTCGATCAATTATCTTTACACATTCTCCTTACTTTGAATCGCAGGACGGACAGCGGAAGCCAATGGAAGGAAGCTGGGTCTGGAGCCAATGCGGAGATCAGCGTCGAAGAGAAGACTGGAATCGGAGCAGGAAACCGGGCGAACACCGAAACTCCAGCGGAGGTCTTGATGCAGGTAAGGAAAAAACTCAAAGAAGGTAAAGAGAGGATTCAGGAAGCCAGGGGAAGGGTCGGGTAGCAGACGGGATCTTTGGAAGACTCGGGAAGCAGGCGGGAGGCAGACGGGGTCTTACGGAACTCGAATCAGGAACTCTCGCTGAGACGCTGGGAAAGACGAAGCGAAGCGTCTTGGCAGGTAGCGAGGGCGCTTTTATAGTCTCCGAGCAGGGCGTTGGTTTCTCAAGGCACGTGTAGGTTGAACACAGTTAGAAACGTGCGCTGTGCCCAACGCGACTGAAGACTTTTACATGAGTTAAATACTAGAATCAACAAGCATTGACTTCTGAATTACCAGAAAGCAACAAACATTGCTAAAACCAAATCACATTACTATGTTTCAAATGAATATTACTCCAATTCTACACTTACGATTGTACCAATAGAAACACAGATCATGTTGTCACAGGTGAATTCTTGACAGTTCTCCCCCCCAAAGGTCGCCTCACAGACCTTGGTTTGTGAGGATGCAGAGCGTGAAACAAACAAACCAATCGAGGAGCATGTACATTAGATTCTGGTTCCCAAGATCTTTCTGAGGAATCATGTCCTTTCCAAGCTATCAAATAAAATAGACAACCTCGAATGCGTTTTGTATCTACAATTCTTTCTACCTCATATTCAACATGATCTCCAACTACAATTGGCGGAGGTGGATTATCTAGTCCGGTGTCTGGATCATAAGGCTTCAATAGAGAGACATCAATCAATCAATCAATCACGACATTTGTATAGCGCGCTACTCACCCGGAGGGGTCTCAAGGCGCTGGGGGAGAGGAGGACTTTACTGCTCAAAAAGCCAGGTCTTGAGTTGCTTCCTGAATGAGAGATGGTCCTGGGTTAGCCGGAGGTGGATGGGGAGGGAGTTCAATGTCTTGGCTGCCAGGTAGGAGAAGGGTCTACCTCCGGTGGTGGCTCTGCGGATGCGTGGTACGGCGGCGAGGGCGAGGCTGGTTGATCGTAGCTGGCGGTTGGGAGTGTAGAAGGTCAGGCGGTTGTTGAGGTACTTGGGGCCCAGGTCGTGGAGGGTGTTGTGTGCGTCGGTGAGGAGTCTGAACGTGATCTTCTTGCTGACGGGGAGCCAGTGTAGGTCTCTCAGGTGGCCAGAGATGTAGCTGTGTCGGGGGATGTCCAGGATGATTCGTGCGGAGGCATTCTGGATGCGTTGAAGTCTTTTCTGAAGTTTGGCTGTGGTTCCGGTGTAGAGGGTGTTTCCGTAGTCCAGTCGGCTGGTGACGAGTGCCTGGGTGACCGTCTTCCTGGTTTCGGTGGGGATCCACCGGAAGATCTTTTGGAGCATGCGCAGGGTGTTGAAGCACGATGATGAGACGGCGTTGACTTGTCTGGTCATCAAGAGGGAGGAGTCCAGGATGAAGCCCAGGTTACGTGCGTGGTCCGTTGGCTTGGGAGTGGTGCCCAGGGCAGGGGGCCGCCAGGAGTCATCCCAGGCGGAGGGCGATGACCCTACGATGAGGTCTTCCGTCTTGTCTGAGTTCAGTTTCAGGCGGCTGTTCTTCATCCACTCGGCGATGTCTTTCATCTCTTTGTGTAGGCTGGTTCTGGCGGTGTCAGGGTCGTTGGCAAGGAAGAGGATCAGCTGGGTGTCGTCGGCATAGGAGATGATGTTGAGGTTGTGTTGGCGTGCGATGGCTGAGAGGGGGCTCATGTAGACGTTGAAGAGGAATGGGCTGAGTGATGATCCTTGTGGTACGCCGCAGAGGACTTTGGTGGCCTTGGATCTGAATGGGGGGAGGCGGACTCTCTGGGTTCTTCCGGTGAGGAACGAGATGATCTACTCCAGTGCCCTGTCTTGGATTCCATAGTTGCTGAGGCGCTGCACTAGGGTGCGGTGACAGACAGTGTTGAACGCTGCGGAGAGGTCCAGGAGGATGAGGGCCGCTGTTTCCCCGTTGTCGAGCAGGTATCTGATGTCGTCAGTGGCTGCGATGTGGGCGGTCTCGGTGCTGTGGTTGGCCCAGAAACCGGACTGCGAGTGGTCGAGGGATCCGTTTGTCTCGACGAAGGCGGCAAGCTGTCTGTTGACGGTCTTCTCGATGACTTTGGCAGGAAAAGGGAGGAGGGAGATGGGGCGGAAGTTTTTGTGGTAGGTGGGGTCCGCTGTTGGTTTCTTCCGTAGGGCACTGAGCTCGGCGTGCTTCCATCTCCCTGGGAAGGTGGCTGTGTTGAAGGAGGTGTTGATGATGTCCCGGAGATGGGGTGCGATGATGGAATCGTCCTTGTTGAAGACGTGGTGGGGGCAGGGGGCAGTTGGTGATCCAGAGTGGATGGAGTTCATCGTGCAGGTGGTGTCTTCGGTGCTGACCGGGGTCCAGGCGCAGAGAGTGGTGGTGGGGGGCGTTGGTTCGGAGGTTGGGTGCGTGGTCTGTGTGCCGAAGCTGTTGTGTATGTCGGTGATTTTGCTGTGGAAGAACGAGGTGAGTGAGTCGCAGAGGTCTTGCGAGGGAGTGATGTCGTTGTTTCCGGCGCTGGGGTTGGAGAGCTCTTTGACGATGCTGAAGAGTTCCTTGCTGTTGTGGACGTTGTTGTCCAGTCGTTGTTTTAATGCTGTCTTCTTGGTGGTGCGGATCAGCTGGTGGTGTTTGCGGGTGGCGTGCTTGAGGGCAGTCATGTTGTCTGTGGTCTGGTTGTTGCGCCAGGCTTTCTCGAGGGTGCGGCAGTTCTTCTTGGAGTTCGTAAGTTTGTCGGTGAACCAAGAGGCTTTCTTGCTGCCGGGTCTGCTGGGAGGGGTCTTCAGTGGTGCGAGGTCATCTGCGCAGTTGGTGATCCACTGTGTGAGGTTGCTGGCTGTGTGGTTTGGGTCCGTTGTGCTGGCGGGCGGGTTCTGGCTATGGGAGGTAGTGAGCTGGTCGGCGGTGATCTTGTTCCAGCTCCTGCGAGGGGCTTGTTGCGGGTGGTGGTGGGTCGCGGTCCTTCTAAAGCCGAAGTGGACGCAGCTGTGGTCAGTCCAATGAAATCCGGTGGAGTGGCTGAAGGATATGTATCTGCTGGAGGAGAAGACTGGGTCAAGCATGTGGCCGGAATAGTGGGTGGGGGTGTTCACCAGTTGCTTGAGTCCGAGGTTGGCGAGGTTGTCCAGCAGGATAGTGGTGTTGCTGTCGTTGTTGTTCTCCAGGTGGAAGTTGAGGTCCCCTAGGAGGATGTAGTCAGAGGAGGTGAGGGTGTGCAGACTGATGAAGTCTGCAATGTTTTCGCTGAATTGTGTGCGTGGTCCCGGGGGTCTGTAGATGAGGGTGCCTCTGAGGGTCGTCTTGGGGTTGGTGTGTATCTGGAAGTGGAGGTGTTCGGCGGCGGTGAAGGTGTCGTCAGAGTTGGTCGTGATGCGGATGGTGTTCTTGTGTACGATGGCGATGCCTCCTCCAGTCTGGTTGAGGCGGTCCCTCCGGGTGATCTTGTATCCGTCCGAGATGGCGATGGCGATGTCGGGCGCTGAGGAGGCGTTCATCCAGGTTTCCGTGAGGAAGGCGATGTCTGGTGATGTTGTGTCGAGCAGGTTCCAGAGTTCCACGGCGTGTCTGTGGATGGAGCGGGTGTTGAGCAGGATGCACTTGAGGTGGTTGCTGCCGGTGATTGGCTTGGCGGGTGTGGTGCATGTCCGGAGGCAGGTTAATCGGCAGGCTTGGCAGGCGAAGGGTCCGTGAGTGGGTTTCGGGGTGGCTTGGTAGCAGGCGGGGTACCGGCCGTCATTGAGTGCTTGGAGGGTGGCGGCATCGTAGGTCTGTCGTGTGGTCTGGCGTCGGCGGGGGCCAGGGGTTCTGGCACTGGGCGTGGTCCAGGCACGGACGGGCACTGACGGGCTTGCCTTTGGCACGCCTTCGGCGCATAATCGGCGTGCCCGCTGTATGTGACCGCTGCGCATCCGCGCAGTCTCCATTTAAGGCGAAGTGGGAGGGAGGAATAGCTGGGAGGCGGGAGCGGGGAGGACACAGAAGAAAAGGGGGCGGGCCGCGATGTCATGACGGTGGGAAGCGGGGAGCGGGAGTTACACCAGGGGAGGCAGTGAACCAAGACACAGAGGTACAGATACAACAAAATAATACAGGGTAAACTGCAACAACAGCAAAGCAATAACAGGGCACAGGAGGGAAAAAAACGGCAGATCGGCACAATGAGCAGCAGCGAGGGGGCACAGACATAGCTGGAGGGCCGTGCGGCGCGGGGGTGTCCTGAGGACTGTTCACACTCACCTGCGCCGCGCGGTCTCCATTTAAGGCCAAGTGGGAGGGAGGAGCAGCTGGGAGGCGGGAGCGGGGAGGACACAGAAGAAAAGGGGGCGGGCTGCGATGTCACGGCGGTGGGAAGCGGGGAGCGGGGGTTACACCAGGGGAGGCAGTGAACCAAGACACAGAGCTACAGATATAACAAAATACAAAAAAATAGTACAGGGTAAACTGCAACAACAGCAAAGCAATAACAGGGCACAGGAGGGAAAAAATGGCAGATCGGCACAACGAGCAGCAGCGAGGGGGCACAGACACAGCTGGCAGGCCGTGCGGCATGGGGGTGTCCTGAGGACATGAAAGACTGGGTAAATTGAATAGTCTTGAGGTAATTTTAATTTGACAGACACTGGGTTGATAATTTTTTCTGCAGGAATAGGTCCAATAAATCGAGGTTTTAACTTTTTAGGACCTTCTATTTGAATGCTTTTTGTTGATAACCAGACCAAATCTCCGTTTTTATATTGAGGTGCTGGTATTCTATGAAGATCTGCTGACTTTTTCATTCTTTCTTTGTTTTTGGCTAAAGATCTTCGAACCTGTTCCTGAAATGTTTGCAAGTTAGCGAACCTTTCTGAAACTGCTGGAATATTTTGAACTTTTTCAGGTATTATTATTGATAACGATCGTGGATGTTGACCAGTAATAAAATAAAAAGGTGAGCAACCTAAAGCTGAATGTAATAAATTGTTGTACGCAAATTCAGCTAAAAGCAGAGCTTCATCCCAACTTGAAGTCATTGTAGAGGTCAAACAGCGTAAACTTTGTTCAAGATATTGATTAACTTTTTCAGTTTGACCGTCCGTTTGGGGATGAAAGGCGGATGACAGAGCAACTTCTATCCCCAGTTGATCATTGAGCTGCTTCCAAAACTTAGAAATAAATTGGGGACCCCTGTCAGAAGTATTTTTTTGTGGCCAACCATGAAGTTTAATTACATTATTCAAGAAGATGTTACTTAATTCTGGGGCTGATGGCAGTTTAGTCAAAGGAATAAAATGTCCCATCTTAGAAAGGAGATCTACCACTACTAGTATTGTGGTAAAACCATGAGACTTAGGTAGATCTGTAACGAAATCCACACTAATAGTGTGCCAAGGGAATGGTGGTATTGGTAAAGGTTGTAACAAACCCATTGGAGATGTATGTAATGATTTTTGTCGTGTGCAAATAGGACAGGTAAGCACGTAATGACGTACATCTTGACCTATATTCTTGCACCAAAAATGTCTTTGACATAGTTCTAACGTTTTATTGATGCCTGGATGTGCAACTGCTGCAATGTCATGATTCCATTTCATTATTTGAATTCTCAAATCCTCATCTGGAATGTACAGTTTACTCTTAAAAAAGAAATAATCATCTCTAATGGTAGTATGTTTTTGTGAAAGCCATTTTTGTTTATCCAATTTTTGCGTCTTATTTTTTAAAATGACTAAAAAGTCATCTGAAGTAGTTTCTGCACACACTTTTTCAGCAGGAATAATACTCTGTAATTCTCTGGGCTGATCACTATTTCTCTCACAAACTAATTGTGAGAGAGTATCTGACAACAATTGTTTAACTCCTGGACGATAAGTAATTATGAAGTCAAACTCGCTGAAAAATTGCAGCCAATGCATTTACCTAGGAACAAATGCTTTTACCGTTGAATAGAACTGCAAATTCTTATGGTCTGAGAAGGTGGTTATTGTGTGCTTAGCCCCTAAAAGATGGTGTCTCCACTCCTGAAGAACGGCCTTGATAGCTAATAACTCACACTCAACTATTGTATAATTTTGCTCTGCAGGCAACAATTTTCGAGAGAAAAAAGCTATCGGGTGTAAATGGCCTGTTGAAACATCTTTTTGTAACAAGACTCCACCTATGGCGGTCTGTGAAGCATCTGCTTCCACAAAGAAAGGTCTGTCTGAATCTGGGTGCACCAAAATTGGAGCCGTGGTGAAAGTCTTTTTTAAGGTTTGGAAGGCAGCTTCAGCTTCCATATTCCAAAGGAATTTTGTAGCAATTGAGTGATTGGCGTAACAATATTGGAAAATTTTGAAATGAAACGTATATAAAAATTCGCAAACCCTATTACTCGTTGAACCTCTTTGACAGAAGTTGGTGATGGCCAATTCAAAATTGCATCAACTTTTTTAGGGCCCATTGTAATTCCTTTAGGAGATAGCCAGTACCCTAGGAATTCGACTTTAGAAGTATTAAATACACATTTCTCTAATTTGACAAATAAGGAATTGTCTCTCAACTTCTGGAGCACCGCTCGAACATGTTCAGTATGTTCCTCTGAATTTTTTGAATATATCAGGATGTCATCAATATATACTATTACGCAAACATCCAACAAGTCATGCAAGACCTCATTAATAAAGTATTGGAATGCTGCTGGGGCGTTACAGAGGCCAAACGGAATCACTGTATACTCAAAGAGACCAAATTTAGTACAGAAGGTGGTCTTCCACTCATCACCTTCCTTTACGCGGATCAGATGGTAAGCTCCCCGTAAATCCAATTTTTGGGAAATACTTGATCCTTACACATGATGTAATAATAAAGGCAATGTGTATCGATTTTTAATTGTTGACTGCGTGATAGTCTATGCAAGCCCTGAGGTCACCTGTCTTCTTCGCCACAAAAAAAAGTGGGGATGACACTGGCGAAGTAGAATGTCGAATAAATCCAAGTTCTAACAACTCATCTAAGTAAGTACGTAAATATTGATTTTCTGGTTCCGTTAATGCGTATATGCGACTGCAGGGCAGTTTGGCTCCTGGAATCAGGTCGATTCAACAGTCATAAATTCTATGAGGGGGTAATTTAGTAGCTTTAACAGGGTCGAAAACGTCAGCAAAATCTGAGTACTCTGTGGGTATAGCGTCATGTTCAATATGAGACACAGCACAGTACAAGGGCATTTCTGGATCTTTGGTTTCTTGATAGCAGTGTAGTTTGCAATAAGATGAATCTAAAGTTACCGTATGCTTGACCCAGTCAATCTTAGGGTTGTGAAGTTCAAGCCAAACAATTCCTAAAATTACTCCAAAGGTAGGAGTATCAATTAGATCAAAAGTGGTTAGTTCTGTATGACCATTGTCTGTTACCAAGATCAAAGGGGTGGTATGAAATCGTATTAGTCCTGAAGAAAGCGCTGAACAATCAACAGCTCTTACAGGCTTAGGTTCCTTCTTAGGGACTTGAGTCAAATTTAATTTTCGTGCCAAATTCAAATCAAAAAAATTCCCTGTTGCTCCTGAGTCGATAAGAATGAGTATGCTGTGTCTTTGTTGATTAGATAAAATCAAAATGATCCTTACTGTAAAATGTCTAGGTATATGATTATCATTAAATCAATGGGGTATCACCCATAGAGTCAAAGGACCTGGGTATGAATCAGTTTAAGAAAAACAGTGGTCCTAGACTATCAATTAGAAAACAAACTTTACATGAAAAACATTTTTGATTCTGAAAATGCAGATTAAATCAGCATGCTTTGACTCAAGCTAGATAAGGGAGATATACGTCTTATCTGAATTAGCTCTATATACATTTAAATGAAACTGAAATAGTACCCTAGCGTATCAACAAAATCAATAAGTTGTGACCACACTCTAATAAGTGTACTTCTGGAGAATTTACATATTTATTTACAGTTTTTATAAAACAATAGTCATCAAAAAACGGCGCAAGGACTATCAAGTATAGTCAGTGAGAAGAAAAGGGTGCTCAAGTGTTTAGAAAAAGAAGGAAAGAAAATTTAGAATACAGTTTTGATATTTACAATAGAACAAAGCGGGCAACCTTCCGCTGTTAATGTGTGCCCGTCTGCACAGTTTGTTTTGGGGGATAGGAGGAGGATGGGGACGTTATAGGTACAGGCACATTGGTAAAAGCGTCGACGTTTCGACCCTGATGCTCATGGGATGTTTAGGGCCTCGGCGGCGGGTCTTCCTCAGGACGGGGGGGGGGGGGTTGGGGTAAAGAGCTGGCTTGGCCGTAGTCCAATGAATGGTCTGGATCGGGCACCTAGAGTGTAAAAGGGAGGTTGCTATTAGGATGGTCATCGATTGATATTTACAGGAGTGTGGTCTAAATACATACTGAAGGGTACATTACCAATAAGGCTGGTCAACTGGGGATTCAGCTCAAGCTTCCAGGGTTTGAATCACCTGTAGTGTATAGAAGTTATTGGAACATTATCAGTTCCCATCTCCCAAGGGCAACTGACATTCAGTATCATATCTATAGAGGATACTAGACTCACCTAATGACTCGGGGAGTGAGTGTCAAACAATCAAGGTGCAGAATCAGACTTACCAAATGTATCATTTGGTAAGTCTGATTCTGCACCTTGATTGTTTGACAGTGCATAACACAGGTTGGGGTCTGACCATGTGCTCCTCCCCCACAGGTATTACAATAAAGAACAGATTGACCTACTCAATCAATCACTCCCCAAGTCATTAGGTGAGTCTAGTATCCTCTATAGATATGATACTGAATGTCAGTTGCACTTGGGAGATGGGAACTGATAATGTTCCAATAACTTCTATACACTACAGGTGATTCAAACCCTGGAAGCTTGAGCTGAATCCCCAGTTGACCAGCCTTATTGGTAATGTACCCTTCAGTATGTATTTAGACCACACTCCTGTAAATATCAATCGATGACCATCCTAATAGCAACCTCCCTTTTACACTCTAGGTGCCCGATCCAGACCATTCATTGGACTACGGCCAAGCCAGCTCTTTACCCCAACCCCCCCCCCCGTCCTGAGGAAGACCCGCCGCCGAGGCCCTAAACTTCCCATGAGCATCAGGGTCGAAACGTCGACGCTTTTACCAATGTGCCTGTACCTATAACGTCCCCATCCTCCTCCTATCCCCCAAAACAAACTGTGCAGACAGGCACACATTAACAGCGGAAGGTTGCCCGCTTTGTTCTATTGTAAATATCAAAACTGTATTCTAAATTTTCTTTCCTTCTTTTTCTAAACACTTGAGCACCCTTTTCTTCTCACTGACTATACTTGATAGTCCTTGCGCCGTTTTTTGATGATTATTGTTTTATAAAAACTGTAAATAAATATGTAAATTCTCCAGAAGTACACTTATTAGAGTATGGTCACAACTTATTGATTTTGTTGATACGCTAGGGTACTATTTCAGTTTCATTTAAATGTATATAGAGCTAATTCAGATAAGACTTATATCTCCCTTATCTAGCTTGAGTCAAAGCATGCTGATTTAATCTGCATTTTCAGAATCAAAAATGTTTTTCATGTAAAGTTTGTTTTCTAATTGATAGTCTAGGACCACTGTTTTTCTTAAACTAGGTATATGATTAGTTACACTGGTTGCATATTGTGACATCATTAAACTTGAATCTCCCGAGGAGTCGATCTCTTTGTTCCCCGAGATGGTTAGTTTTTCCGAGAATTGAGAAGATTCAGATGCAATTACCATAACTTTTTTCTTAACTGGTTTAACTGGACAGTCTTTAGCGAAATGTCCAGATTTGCCACAATATAAGCATAAGTTCCCTCTTCGCCTACGATCTTTTTCCTCTTGAGTAAGAGGACCTTTAATTCCTTCAATTTGCATAGGCTCTACATGTGTGTCTTTATCCACATTTTCTTTGCGATCTGATCTGAAATTCAATTACCTGATGTCAGCTTTAGGTCTGTCACTTTTTCTTTCACCTAATCTGTGATCTAATTTAACAACCAAATTTTGAAAATCTGATAAATCATTAGGTAAATCCACAATATGGGCCAAAGAATCTTTTAAATTATCACTAAGGCCTCTGTAAAATAATGAAATCCTCTTTTCCTCCGGCCACCTGGTTTCCGCCAGCAATCTGTTAAAACTAGTTACATATGATATCAAATCTTTGGAACCTTGACGGAGATTAAGGAGCTCATTATCTGGTGCCTGTAAAAATACATGCTTGGCAAAAAGACTGGACATTGCAGTTTTAAAATTTCTCAGATTATGTATCACAGGGTCATTTGAATCCACGAGAGGCATGGCCCAGTTTGCCGCCACTCCACCTAGATAAGATATTATAAACGCTACCTTTGAAGTATCAGTGTTAAAAATGTGTGGTTTGCTCATAAAATCCAACTGACACTGACTCATGAAAGTATTGTAACGATTACTATCTCCTGTGAACCTTTCTGGATTGGCTAGGGGAATAGGATGAGGGGTTACAACAGTGACCTGTACCGGTTGGTTGGAAGTCTGTCCTGAAGAGGTCTGGGAAGTGAAGTTAGAAACACCAAATTTAGGAGGGGTCAATATGGGATGTCTATCTTCAGCTGATTCTCGCCATGTTGTAAATCCTGCTTTTCTTTTGTCTAACTCATGTCTGAGGGATAGGTTTTCTTGACACAAACCCTGCATCTCTTTGGTCATATTCTGTAATAACTGAGTTAACTGCTCTTCTTCCATAATGACTATTTACAAATGTGTTGCGCCACCAGAAGGAAACAAGAGAGTGTGTGGCTTCGCTTTCTGTCAAGGCGATGCTCATGAGGTTCCTGTTGTCTCCTTCTTGGCGACGCAAGTTCCCAACTCCCTCGTGGACTAATCAATTAGCAAGATGGTAGAAAATCTTAACTAAATTGACTAATCCCCAAGAGAAAGGGGAAGTGGACAGAGAAAACAATGCACACACTTGATCTCTTCAAGAGATGGCAGCAAAGTTCTCTATTCGAAGTGTTAAGGGGCCTCTTCTGGACTCTTGTGTTGTCACTGTATTACATACAATCACCTTTAGAAATATACTTTTAACCATATAAGAGTGACATCAAATATCTACGATTTTTTGGCACATACCTATTCAAGAAATGGCCCTTTCAGACACTTCCTACAATGACAGGAGGTTTCTAAATGCCTCAAACCTTTTAAACAAATTTAAGATGTTATCAACTCAGGAATTATTGGGACGATACAAAAAGTTTTAGCTCAGGTTAATTATTAGTGATTAGTTAGTTACCACAACACTATCACACTTGTCTTACCTTGTCAATGTAAGAAGGAATCTTTTAAAAGGGATTCTGTATTTAGAAAATAAAAGAAAGAAAATAGAAAAGAACATACAGACTCCTAATTCTAGGAATTTTCAAATAACACTCCGTACTTTTCAAGTGTACAATTTCAAATATTGGGTTTTGCAAAATCCTTATACCAACTTATACATCAACATGATCATATTTGGAAATTGCCTCTATAATGTCTCAGAGCTGCAGTTACTGTCACTGCTTTTAATTCGATTTGCCTTTGCCAATGCTTTTTCTGTTCAAATTGTCTTTGTCAATGTTCTTTAAAAGCACTCTAGTAGGTTCTATCAATTATCTTTACACAATTCTCCTTAAATAAACTAATAACTGAACCTCGAACTCACTGCTGTTACCAATGTTTGTTTGTTGTTATTTTCGTTGCGTAGATACTAAGAACGATCTTACTTTGACTCGCAGGACGTACACCGGAAGCCAATGGGAGGAAGCTGGGTCTGGAGCCGATGCGGAGATCAGCGTCGAAGAGAAGACTGGAATCGGAGCAGGAAACCGGGCGAACACCGAAACTCCAGCGGAGGTCTTGATGCAGGTAAGGAAAAAACTCGCAGAGGGTAAGGAGAGGATTCAGGAAGCCAGGGGAAGGGTCGGGTAGTAGATGGGATCTTTGGAAGACTCAGGAAGCAGGCGGGAGGCAGACGGGGTCTTGCGGAACTCGAATCAGGAACTCTCGCTGAGACGCTGGGAAAGACGAAGCGAAGTGTCTTGGCAGATAACGAGGGCGCTTTTATAGTCTCCGAGCAGGGCGTTGGTTTCTCAAGGCACGTGTAGGTTGAACACAGTTAGAAACGTGCGCTGTGCCCAACGCGACTGAAGACTTTTACATGAGTTAAATACTAGAACCAACAAGCATTGACTTCTGAATTACCAGAAAGCAACAAACATTGCTAAAACCAAATCACATTACTATGTTTCAAATGAATATTACTCCAATTCTACACTTGCGATTGTACCAATAGAAACACAGATCATGTTGTCACAGGTGAATTCTTGACACCATGGGCAGTTATACTTATAAGATGGTATAAGTTAAGTCTCCATTCTATCCTATGGGACAGATGCCCTTGCAATAGTGTAAATAGAAATTGGCAGTATTTCACTATCAGGACATTACAGACACATGAGGGCATGTCCTACCTTTCACATATACTGCACCCTGCCCACAGGTGTACCTTGGGTCTACTTTAGGGGTTGACTTTTGGGCCCATTAAAACAAATGTTGTGTCTACCCCATGAGCCAGGTCCTTTTTAATTATCACTCATTTAAATAACCCCACCACTCACGCACATTATTATTCAAACCCTCACAAGCACCACACATAAATACCAAAGTAAGTGCTCCCGCGTAGTCGTAGGTCGCAGCACGCCGCATCCCGTAGAGGGATGCGAAGACTCCAATGATGAAGCATGACACTAAGGGTTCTTTTGGTGTGTGAGATGTATTTTACAAACACTGTGTGCTCCCCACCACTGTAGGGAACACCCCCTATTCACAGTTGGATTCTCTATGTTTATGCGTATACGGTTAGGGAGAACGAATCCATACGATAACTCTCTCTCTCTCTCCCCCTTTTGTTACTTATATACTAAACTGCACACAGACACTGCAGTGGCAGGTCTGAGTTACCTTTGAAAGGCTGCTTGTGTTGGTGGCACAATCAGTGCTGCAAGCCCACTAGCAACATTTGATTTACAGGCCCTGGGCACACACAGTACACTGTACTAGGGACTTAATACAAAACCAAATATGACAATCGTGGAATCACCAATCCATAACAACAGTTTACAGAGGGAGCACTTGCACTTTTGCACTGAACAGCAGTGGCAAAGTGCCGAAAGCATCTAGACCAGCAAAACGAAGTCCAACACACAGCAAAACATAGGAAGTAAATGGAAACAAAATACATGCCAATGATGCCAGGTATAACAGTGGCTAGGCTGTGGGAGGTTATGACTCGCCTTCAGTTTGCGGATGTGGCAGGAGCTTCATCCTGTGGCACAGGAGTACTCGTGTTACTCTCGTACCCATGGCATACATAGCAGATAGGACCGGTTTCTCCTCACTAATGCTTGCAGGACTGCAGTGTCACATGTAGGGGGCGGGAGCAGGCAGAGATAATACTGACAGAGGCTTATAGGGCTGTGGCAACTGTCTCGGATAGGCTGGATTGTCACATCTGGAAGGACTATCGTCAATGTCTCCATAGAGACAGCAACAGATCGGGACGAATGTTGGCTTGACTACTTAAGCAAGAACATCCCCCACCAACTATTCCTGCCTTATGCAGTCCTAGCAGGGCATTGGTTAGGGGGCAGACAGCTATTACCCAGCTCCTGCATGTCCTTCTCGCTAAGGTATACACTGGATCAGTGCAGACCCCCAGACCGGAAGGGTTCCTGGATTGGGTGGCTATTCCCCAACTGACGTCAGGACAGGCAGAGGGACTCAGAGAGGCAATAACTCTGGAGGAACTCAGTGAAGTGCTTCATGTCATTGTGGGGGGGATAATATTTGCGTCCCAATGGACTCCCAGTTCAATTCTACCAGGCCCATTTCGCCACTTTTCTCCCAGAACTACTGGAGACTCTTTTGGAAGCACATTAGCTTTGAGTACTTTCGATGCACATGAGGGAAGTGGAAATACTTGTGCTTCCAAAACCGGGCAAGGACCCTGTTGACCCACGTTCATACAGACAGCTCTCTATGCTGATTCTAGATGTTACTTTGTTCTCAAAGATCTTAAATCTGCATCTGGGCTCAGTTGTTTCACACTTAGTGCACAATGATCAGTGTGGTTTCATGCCAGGGAGGGGCTCCCACATGAACCTACGCTGACTGTCCCATGTGGTGCATGAAACTCAGGTGTCCATCTTTGAGGAAGCTTAGGTAGCATTGGACATAGAAAATGCTTTTAACACCCTGTCTTGGCCATTCCTATGGGATGTCCTACATCGCATGGCACTGGGGAACGTGGTCCTATCATGGGTCCAACTACTGTATAGCTTACCCACAGCGAAAGTGCAGTTAGGTGCAGAGATCTCTGAGACCTTTAGGATTGAGAGGGTTACACAGCAAGGCTGCAAATTGTGGTTGCTCCCATTTGCAATGGCAATGGAGCCACTGGCGATATACCTGAGGGACCAATTGCGCAATTGAAGTGCCCCAGAGGGAGATCACAACCACTTTGTGTCATTGTACGCAGATGATACTCTGATGTGTCTAAGAGACCCTGAACACTCAGTACCTGTTCTCATACAGCTACTGGAGCATTTTGGCATGGTGTTGACTCCGCATCAACTGCCACAAGATGATACTCTACCCCTTGACCACCTTAAAGTATAAAGGTGAAGCTGATCTTCCGGCAGAAGGGATGCCCTGGGATACATGAAGCATCTGATATCATGCATCACCCACGACCAGGATCTCCAGTATTAATTCAATATGGGCATCATTCTGGACAGTTATGAACAGAGTAGTTTTGAGTATAATGGCACTCCTTCCCCTCTCCTTTTATAGTATGCAAATCTGGCGCTCTTTCCCTGAGGAGCTTGAGCTGTCACATTTCTTTCAGGTAAATCTGGACCCTGGCTCCTTTAAGGGTATTATATCCCGAGTAAATGCAGGCTAAAATCTGACAGACAAATGTTGCTCTGAAACAAGCAGCTTGGGACAGGAACTATTTACAATCTCCTTGCACCGTTGGTTCGTCACTTTTTCCCATGTTAAAAGTGATGCACCGGAGGCGAAAGGGGTTTGTAAATAAACCCCTAAGAGTCTCCATTATCGGAAAGTGAATGGCACAGAGCACAAACGCAGGTACACAAAGTGGCTAGTATTGCCTCTTTAAGCTGGTGCATTTCCATTTTCTTTATCAAGCATATCTGACAACGTCTCCTTTACATGGAGCGTATTCCGCAGGACCAGCTGCAAGATAGCTAGCACCTGCAGATTTACGTCACTTAGCATGAACCTGCATGCAACTCCACATGATGTACTCGGAGAGTCACACAGGGTGACCAGAGTAGATGTGGAACTCTCAATACGTCATTGTTGGAGGGGGCGGTTACAACTTCTTACGAAGGGGAGAGAAAATGTAATTTAAGTTTTCCCAACCGGGCCTCCTGCAGGCGCGACGCCGTATAGCAATCAATACACCGGGCCAGCCCCGCCCCGCCCCCCTCCCCCACCCGCGGCTTACACCAAGACGAGGTCAGACCTTTCAGAGTGGGCGGTGACGGAGGAATGAAGGCCTCGGAGGTTGCGCACTGACGAAGAGAGATCTTGAGAATTGGAACAGTATGCTGAGTTCTGGGAAAAACTTAGAAGGACTGAGAGATGAAGGCAGGGCCGTTTCTACCATTAGGCCAGACTAGGCAGCCGCCTAGGGCGGCAAAAGGGGGAAATCATTTTTCATATAATCTATAATAATCAGGGCTGTTAATCATTCATAGCGCGAACGCGCTACTTGTGACGGCCCTGCTTCTTGTTGCTGGCCTGCCCCCAGAGAGACTGGACCAATGAAATTACGAGGGACAGGCCTGCTACCTTTTGATTAGTCTCTTGGCACACAGCAGACTGAGTGCTGTGGAGCTGAGAGGAGGAGTCAGGAGCATCAAGGCAAGGACTGGTTGGCCGATTCTGCAGCCTGCTTCTGTTGCATGTGGTGTGAGAGACATTAGGTGCCAGCCCAGCCGGTGTATTATGGACATGGTAGGATTCATTTAGTGGTCGAAATAATGTCCACTTTTCCTTCTCTGACGCTGTCAGTCGCCCGTCTCTCTTCCTCTTTCTCTTATTCCCTCTGTTTCTCTCTCGCTCCTCCTCACTGTGTGTGAGGGAGGTGCATGCGTTGTAAATATTAACGAGCGAGGCCTTTCTTGGCGCACTTTCTTGACATGGAATCTGTAGTGAGACGTGCAAAGCCTACAGCCGTTCTCTGCTCGCTCCCTATCTCTACAGCAATTGTTGTGAAATGCCACCCTTGTTGGTCAAGGTGCCGGCCCTGTCTTTACACCAACGGGATAAGGGCAAAAAGGAAAGTTGAACAGTTGTTTCATTTCACGTCTCTTCCTCCCCTGCAAGGAGGTCTGTCTGTACCCCGTGGCTCTGACACTCCTGGCCTAAAAGCTGTGTAAAGAACGGCAGTAAAGAACGGCAGGAGCATGTCTTGGGCAGGTGGGCGGGGGTGCCTAAATCGCATCTGCAGTCTGATCTAAATGTGAGAAGATAGGCACGAACATGTGAGGCGATTAGCTGTTGTAACGTCGCATTTTTTAAGCTTAAGAGGCTGTGGTGGCACCAGGCTGGTCAGGCCGGGAGTAGTCAGTGTCTAAAATCACTTTGCATTCACCAGGATACAGCCCTGTAGGTTTTTTTCCTTCCGCTGGGATTGGGGTGGGGACGCCCTCTTCAAAGAGAAAGGGAAAATGTCCTGTGAGGGAGTTGAAAGGAAACCGGGATGGGGTATCATCTCCTCGCCCACTCTACTGGTTAGAGGCGGCAGACCCGAGAGCAGAGGACGGCCCGGGACCAGGGTTCGATTCCCGGCGCGGCAGGTTTCTGGACCAGGGTCAGCGGACTCGATAATTCTCTCGCCTCGGTGCCCACTCTGATCAGCGATCACACTCGGCAACTCTGGGCATTAGCTTGCCTCATCTTCACTAACGGCCCCACCAGACCGCCGGGGATGCCTGGTCTCACCCTGGAGATACCCATTAAGGGACCATCTCTCAGGGAAGCCAGGAAGGGTTTCGCAGCGGTCGAAGCGCCTTGGGACCCTACGGGTAAGTAGTGCGCTATATAAAATGCCAATACATACTCCGACTGTCTGGAGTTTAAGGACTGATTTGCAATGCCAACAGCCCCAGTCATGTGGGTGTCCCTGAACGCTTCCCAGCGGCGGCACCTCCTTCAGACCAAAATTGACCCAGTTCTCATCCATCCACCCTCCTAACTGCCCCTTTCTATGGAGCAGGTGGCTGTCTATCTGGTCCTCCCAGCGGGAACAAACAGACAGGGGCTGTCATGGCCCAGGAGGTTAAAAACACACACAGCGGGACTCTGCTTCCAAGAGTAGTTGAGACACTGCCTCGTCCCTTCTTCCATGCTCTGGGGTCCGTAGGAGGAGCGAGGTTGATCAGACCTTACACCATAGGGAGCAACCATTCTGCATCTGTGTAGGCCTCGCAGGAGCGCGGGTGCTTTTAAAAACTTTTTGCAATATAAGCAAGACTTTCCCGTTCAAAGCTTGTGTAAGACATTTCTGCTGTCAATCAAACAGGGATGTTATGGAAATCAATGTTCTTCTAATATGGCTATAGGTGCAGTAGGCAGCCAGATGCAGGCGTGTGACACACACCTGTGGTTCGTTTGCTTGCGTAGTTGTTTAGGCCTTCAGTGGCTTCCGGGGTTGGCGTGTGAGGGTAGGTAGGGGTTATATTACTCTTGTGAATAATTAGTAGTAAAAGGGAGGGGGCGGCATTTTTCAATTCTCGCCTAGGGCAGCAAAACACCTAGAAACGGCCCTGGATGAAGGGGGGCGGGACATGGGGGAGGGTGACACAGCTTTAGCTGGGATATGACTTAAGGACTGCACTAGCTGCGCACAAATCGCTTGATAGTGAGCATTCATTTATCCTGCACGAATCTGTGGATTTTGCCGCCGAGCAGACATCGTAACAACTTTGCATTCACCGTGTAGAGATCCTCATTGTTGGTGACCTACGGGTTCCATATGCATGGTAGCATGAATGTTTGATGGATCTGTTCCTCGACCCTTATCTGACCCTCATGAACTTCCTTGACACCTATCACACAATTAAATATGCGTATGTATGTACCTAAATGTGCTAAACTGCAATTCTAACTGTATGTTTTCTGACAGAAAACTGAAAAAATAAAATTACACACAAAAATAGTCAGTCTTATGATGTCAGGGGCCTCACTGAAAAGTTTGAAGTGCAATTTCATGTGCATCACATTCTCAGATTGAAAAAAGATGTAAACATGCGACTGAAGAAAAGAGAGCTTGCTTTGTATATACGTCTTTAATGTCTTTTAAATTAATGTTCACTTCTGAATCGTTTAGGTGCAAAACAAATAAATGTTTTCGCATGCAGTTTACATCTTTGAATAAACGATGCTCCCTGTTTCTTCAGGAATGCTTTTCTTTGCTAACAATTGAAGCTGATAATCACTTTTTCCAGATTAACACATGAAAAGGGTCAGTCATCCGAGACCGGCTTACTTGGCCATTTGGAAGGCAAATTTGGACTGCTGTCTGTGCCGCTTATCAGTATCAGTGCAAACGGTGGGTACACGTTTGTTTTTCAGGAAACTGTAATAAAGAGGAATTGTATTTCGTTTTAATGATATCGCTGATAATAACTTACAATGGAAACTTGCTCTGTCTTCATTATGTCATGCAAGAGAACCAGCTACTGTAAATAAAGTTGTTGTGTCATTGAGACATTTCAACTATTACAAAATCGATCGAGGTGAATGTTAGACAGTCAAAAGTGCACTTTGGGCTCATATGCAAAGTTATTAGTCCGCCCACTCGGGTATGGCTCACTCACACAATAAGAGATAGAAAGGACTTCACAAAACAGCCAACAAACCTGAGAAATATCAGGTGCAGTGAATTATCAACCTGAACTTGAGCGCGATAGACTCAGGGGCATAACATGTTTATATTTGATGGACAAATACATATAATAGATATAATGCAAACGAGATTTATGAAGCCAGGCAAGGATACTCACCTTGCATGACCCTGACTGGCTTCATAAATCTCAAGTACAGTTATGCAGTACAAATCGCTGTGTTGCTTTAATCTGGCCTGTGAGGCATTCCAAGCCCATTGACTACCATGGTTTTTTATGCAGTCCCATATTCATCAGAACTGGTAAACCTGTGAATGCGCCATTAAGATACACCTCCCCAGGTGAGGCGTAACAAGGAGAAATATCTTTAGTTCTCCTTCTTACTTCCTCTTTCTGTGTTCTAGATTCTGCAGCACACATAGAAAGAGGAATTTGTCTTTCAGGATTGTTTCTGTGCAGGAAGATATCCCTTCCTGCACAAAAAATCCTGTCTACAAAGGAGGCCCCCTTGGCCCATGGTGCAAGAGTGCCTGCGTTGGTGCTAGACAGTCAAACGGAGCAAGCGCAGGGACAAGGACAGTGATGTGTTGAATTCTTCTAAATATGGGGCATTCCTGCCTATTCTCTGTAACACAGTTTAGAGAACTTTAGAGATGAAAATCCATTTAAGAGGGTGAGATCTTGAAAGGGAGGAAGGCTTCCTATGGAAAATGGGGCAAGACTGATCAGAGAGATCACCTTTGAAACGCCATGTATGAACGTTTTTGCATTAGCAAATAATGAGATTTGGTAAAATCGTTCCTTTGTGCATGCAAAATAGCCTTTCATGATGTATGAAAGGCCTTGTAGTCGCAATTTAAGGTAATCGCAAAAAGTGTGATTGCCTAAATTGTGACAACAAATAGGGAATCGCAAATTGTGATTCCCTTAGCACATGTGTGAAGAATTTTCCAAATGCAAACTGGTAACCATGTGCAAACTTTTGCAAACTTTAGAAAATGCACAAAACTGCATTTCTCAAAGTGTCCTGTAGCCCGCACATGCTCATAGGACTTCCATATATTTTGTGGTGTGTGCAGCTGTCCCTGCTTCCTCCACATTTTCATCACAAACCTCACTCCTGTTACTGCCTTGGATTATAGTTGGGGTAAAGAAATAGATTGAATATTACTGGACAGTAGTGTAGATAGTCCAAGTTCCACCCACGGTGGCATACAAGAGCAGGTGGTGCTGGTGATTCCCACGACAGCAGCAGGAAAGAACGAATGTGCGTCGGGTGGTGCTGGCCATTCCTGTGATGGCTGCAAAAAAGAGGGAGAGGCTGAAGCCCCCAAAATTCATACAGCACGGTGTGGACCCCCCTCTCCCTTGCAACGCCACTGTTGCTGGAGTCATTGTGTATGTTTGTGTGCTTGAGAGATTATGCCTCTGAATAAAGACCGAGCTAAGCAGTCTGTATTGTTCTGCAACAAAGCAGTCTACTTTGCGTGCATTCAGTGAAGCAAGCAGAGAAATAATTGCCTATGGGAATGTTTCTTGAAATGTTGATGAGACTGAGAAGAGAAGCAAGTGCGTTGAACTTCATGAAATAAAAATATATTATATAGTACCAATTATCTTTAGTTAATATGGAAGTCATTAAAAGTTTTGCTGGCTATGAAAGAAGAGAACGATGGCAAGACTTACATTAACCTGTAACAACGAACACAGCTCACAAACTATAAAAATGTTTAGGGCCTCATTTATGAAAAGTGACGCATTACTGCCTGAAAACAGTGATGCGTCACTTTTCATTCCTTGCAACACAATGATGCGTCATATTTACAGTATGACGCATCATTGCGCAAGGAGTTACAGAAATGTCAGTATTTCTGACGTATCTGTATGGGGCAAAAGTGACGCATTGCTGGAGTGTATCACAAAAGTGACGCAACTCCAGCAATGTGTTCTTTCACATGGGCATGCCCCATGTGAAAGGGCTTGCATCAGTCTTACTCCTGATGTGAGGCAGGCGTAAGAAATTGACGCATTTGCGTCCTAGAAGTGGCGCAGTGAAATCTTATAAATTGCACTGTGTCACTTCTATGACCCTTTCTTGCGACAGACTGCCCCCTGCATACATTATACCTGGCGCAGGTATGATGTAGCACAGGGGTTTCCAAAGTGACGCATCTACCTAGATGCGTTACTTTGTAAATATGGTGCAACAAGGCACATTTTTTACGCTGCTGGTGCGCCCCTAGTGATTACAAATAAAAAAAACACATCTAAAATTATGTCCCAAAATATGTGTGGTAATGTCTGTGAATAATCTGTCACCCGAATTTATGTATGTTCAGAGCCAGCTTTAGCGCTGGCGGTGCCTGGTGCAAAAATCAATTTTTTTTCGCCTCCCCCACCAATGATCTACACAGATTCTCACCCTTCAACAGGGCCCCTCATCTCGCCATTCCTACTCTCTCAAAATTATTTTAAAGTGATGGTTGGGTTTGGCTTTACTAATGATAATGTACATCAACCCAAAGGAACCCTTTACAGCAGCATTGGGAGTAGATAATGAAAGAGTTTGGAAAAAACATATCGTCACAACCTACACTATGTAGTTTGCATACATCTCTTTGAAGACATTGCATAGGCCACTGTACCATATTAGCATTGTAACTTAGGAAGGGCAAGAAACACAAGGGTCTCCATGACAACAGCAGTAATCAACTGAGCTATCCACACAATATACAGCTCTGTAGTCAGTATGGTGTGCATTCTCTGCAGCAGGCACATTAACACTCTGTGCTACTTTATGGTGAGTCAAAACTGCAACTAGACAAAACTCCATCTCTTTCCAGGAGGAACATTAATCACAATTTTAGTGCTGCCTTGTAACTGCTGAATGCACAAGGAACTCTGCAGCATGTGCTTTTAAATTCATAGATTAATCTAAACACAGCGCCCCTTGAGGTCAGCAACAGGTGCGGCACACCGGTCCCACCACCTTAAAGCCAACCCTGTGTATATGATCTACACAGATTCTCACCCTTCAACAGGGCCCCTCATCTCGCCATTCCTACTCTCTCAAAATTATTTTAAAGTGATGGTTGGGTTTGGCTTTACTAATGATAATGTACATCAACCCAAAGGAACCCTTTACAGCAGCATTGGGAGTAGATAATGAAAGAGTTTGGAAAAAACATATCGTCACAACCTACACTATGTAGTTTGCATACATCTCTTTGAAGACATTGCATAGGCCACTGTACCATATTAGCATTGTAACTTAGGAAGGGCAAGAAACACAAGGGTCTCCATGACAACAGCAGTAATCAACTGAGCTATCCACACAATATACAGCTCTGTAGTCAGTATGGTGTGCATTCTCTGCAGCAGGCACATTAACACTCTGTGCTACTTTATGGTGAGTCAAAACTGCAACTAGACAAAACTCCATCTCTTTCCAGGAGGAACATTAATCACAATTTTAGTGCTGCCTTGTAACTGCTGAATGCACAAGGAACTCTGCAGCATGTGCTTTTAAATTCATAGATTAATCTAAACACAGCGCCCCTTGAGGTCAGCAACAGGTGCGGCACACCGGTCCCACCACCTTAAAGCCAACCCTGTGTATGTTAATCTGTTATTCTTTTCAATGATAACCTTTGAGAGGGCATTGGTTTAGCACAAGTATTAATCTGAAATAGATATTAAATACTTATCTATTAAATAACTCTAAAATGTCAATCACTGAGGAGGATTGTGGGAAAGATGTTTGTTTCTGCAGCAAACGTTTTTACTGTACGTCCACATAGTGCGTAACTTTAAAAAGAATTAACATTGAATCGTGAGTCCCCACATTCTCCATAAATTGTTCACCCAGTTTAACACATAGACTACATGCCATTTGAACATTTTTGCTCTAGACATCTTCTTTATTGGACAGAAATTATCAACATGTATAAGTATGCACTTCTATAATAACTGCAATTAGATGATAAGAAGCAAATTTGATTGAACTTTTTTAACTTTAGTGACAGCATTACATATATCCACAAACTGTAGTGATTTGCTTAATTGAAACAATTGATTTATTAGCAAATAGCAAATTAATAATCCCCAGTTATTTTACAGTTTATTATTTATTTAGTATAGGCAATAATATCATTTGAATTATAAGGTGTAAGTACACAGTACATAGTGAATGCTGATAATATCAATTACAAATAAGGCACCTATTCTAAGTGGAATTTCATCACTGAAGTGCATTTTACATTTTACTAGGAAATTGGGGGTACTGGCTGTGAGGGTGAAACACAAGCAAACTGCAAGTTAATCTGTGCTGAATCCTTTGGCAGCTTGGCACAAAACCCGTCATGCTTAATTTGGAAGCAATCTTTAACGTATGTATGCAGCAACCAAATTGCAATAAACTGAAAACACAACTGAAGAACAATTCCACACGCATTATTAGTATTAGAAACTGGAGATACGCTATTTCAAATGTGTTGTGAAGTCAAGCACTAAAAAGCAAAAAGTGCCAACCTCAGTTATCTGGACACTGTAGACTATGTCTAAGTCACAAGTTCAGGCTGACTGGGATGGAGCTCGTACCAATTAGATGACTGAGTTCAGTCTATTGAAAAGTACCTTGTGTTCCTGGGCATAAAAATGCAACCTCCTTTGTAGAACTGCTAAGGCCTGTATCAAGGTACCATTGACAAGGAGTTGCAATGCGAGTTCCTGTGGCAAGATGCATCACGCAGTAGCAGGGTCAATGGCCATTTCAAAGAGCAGTGATCTGTGTCGTTGACAAGGAAGCTGATGGGGTTTGCGAAGACTTGTACACCAATGCATCGGTACAGGGGGCGAGATGCATTGAGGTATCGGCATCGGCAGTGGCGTAACGAAACTTGAGGGGCCCCCCCTGCAAAGCACATAGAGGGGGCCCCCCCACCCCCCGGCGGCACGGCCTGCCATGTACCACTTTTCCCTACCACCCTGAAATCTAGCATATTTTGATTTGAAACCTCTAAAATTTAAATGAAATGCCTCTATATTGTCTTTCTGTAAGTTCTAGTGAGAAAGTGGGAAACACTCTCAACATACAGGACAAGGCGCAGGCAGGGCAGGGGAGATGGAAATATGTTAGCAGTGGAACTATATGATAATGAATGCACACACAGGCAGTGAAGTGCACAGTACAATGAAATACAACAATCACAGTGGCACACAGAACAAAGCGTAACATGGTACACTGCACACCAAAGTGTTCTCGTGGGCACAAAACCAAGCAAATGTGAGAGGGAACTTCACCCATGGCATATCAATAGCCTGGTCTACTTTAAAGGAATCTGTTCTTTCTCGTAATGCTTGTATGTAATGTACACTGATTGACAAGCGCTGGTGCACGAAGAGACAACGCGTAGGGTACGTGTGTTAGGAGAATGGGACAGAGCCGTTTGAAGGTGAATGCTCAATGCAGAATACGAGTTTATTCAGGTCAGAGAGAGGGCACTGCATAAAGAAACAAGTGGCACTGCAGTATGCAGCACATTGCATTGTGCATTGCAGTACAGAAGAATGGACTGCACAGAGCGCGGGACAGCAGCACAAAACACTGGACTAGGCAATGTGCAAGGTGTGACGTGGACATGTAAATTCTATGCAACCTAGAGTGTGTGGCTGGCTAGTCTGAGAGTGAGACTGCACGTAGAAGAATGTGGGACTGGACAGACAAGCACATTGGACTAGTCTGGGCAGTGCAGAATGTGGTCTTTGGCCCCTCGGAAGAAAGAATAAGCTACGTAGGATGTGGCTGTGCATTAAGTGTCTTTCTGTGTATCTCTGCCCATTGGATAACACAGGGACTGGGTAGCACATTGGGCAGGAGAATAGAAGAGGGACCTAGTTACATAGAATGGTAGAATAGTAGACTGCTTACTGCGAAATGTGGGACTATGCAGCTTGGAATTTCGGACCGGGTTGCTTCGAATGTGTGATTGTGCAAAACACAGGATGTGACCACAGTGTTAACCCATGCAGAATGTAAACCCAGTGCAGAGATCGTGACTTCCTGGTAGTGGATGAAGACTTGCAGAGCAAAGACCTTCGGACTGGGCTGCATAGAATGTGGGGCCCACACTACCAAGGTGGAAAGCCTCCTGACCTGTGCAGTGGATTACAGCCGTGTGTGCAGCAACGTATGTGGTCCTAGAAAAGACCGAATGAGTGAACAGTGTTACTCTGCCGCAGAGCATACACCCAGTGCCAGATTCATTGATTTTATAGAACTATAGGTTCATTTATAATTTTATGCCGATGGTATAATTGTAACATCTCATGGAAATATCAACTTACATCACGGAGCTGTTTTATGTCTGGTGACATTCACACACACACAACAATTTAGATATTTTGTGGAGTTATTTGAGGTAGGCAGCGGTAACTTGTCTCTGGGCCAGGGCTTTAAATGGGCTCACTGGTACTGAGCACCGGCAGTTTTTTAAAGGAGGCCTGGTAATGGGTCTCTATGGAGGTCTGTTTTGTGCCCTAGCACAGGCGGTCCGTTTTTTTTCAGACTGCAGTGAAAGCAGGCACATCATGTGCTCTGCTCACGTTGCTCACTTCGCATTAGTGGAGAAGTTACGGCATGACGTCATGCCAGGTGAGCATCGTAGGGTACGGGAAATCCTTCAAAGAGAGTCATTTTCTCTCTGGATTTCCCTTCTCTTTTTTAAACTCAGTAGCAGCAACACTGTCGTGGGGTCACCTGGGCTTTAGGTGGAAGCGTTTTCAATATTAAATACAAACCATAGTTGCTGCTTATTAATCTTATGCAACTAACAACCATTGACAAAGCCAATAGTCCAGACTTGTAGGTATAATGTTACTTATTGTGTCATATCTGGATGCACTGGCAGAAACAGCAAAATACAGGTCGGGCGGCACAATGTGCTAAACACAGATTTTTAGTTTACATGTTTTTAAGCCATGCCCTTAATTAGATTGTCCACGCCTCTTTGAGCGACCCCCCCAGCTTTTTCATCCCGCTTAAAACCCTGCTGTGGGGCCAACATATCAGTGCAGTGAGGTTGGTTTATTAACTTGGCTTTGCAGGTTATTGTACGTGCATTTACAATCACACAGCTTACTCCTCCGGTGAGCACCAGGCAGTGATTCTCACCTGTCCTCCACGGGTAGCTTGGAGTTGGTCACCGGCTCCGGGTTTCTTCTTACTGCCTGTGTGACTGAAGTAGTATATAAATAATGCTCAGGTAAATGGTGGAGTGCATCAGTAGTGCCTGGGTGATTCGAAGAGTGCATAAGTAATGCCCGGGTGATTTTATAAGTGTATGTATACTGCCTGGGTGATTGCAGGACTACATGGATAGTGCTTGGGGGATTGGAGGAGTGCAGGGGCCCTGCCTAGGTTATTGCATAACTGCTTAGGTAGTGCCTGAGTGATTGCATGAGTACAACAGTAGTGCCTGTGTGATTGGAGCTGTGCAGGGGGAGTGTCTGCTTGATTATATAAGTGCTGGGGTAGTGCCTGGTTGATAATACAAATGCAGGGGTAAATGGCTGATTAGAGTAGTGCATATGTAGGGCCTGGGAGATATTATAAGGGCATGGGTCCCACATGAGTTTGTGTTAAGGACTGCGTGGGTAATACCTAGGTGATTGCATGAGTACAGAAGTAATGTCTGGGTCATTGGAGGAATGCATGGGTAAGGCCTAAGTGATTGCATGAGTGCAGGGGTAGTGTGTGGATAATTGGAGGAGTGCATGAGTAATGTCTGGGTAGTTGCATGACTGTAGTGTAGTGCCTGGGTGATTGGTAGAGTGCATACATAGTGCCTGGGGGATTTTATAAGTAGTAATGGCTGAACGATTGGAGGAGTGCATGGATAGTGCCTGGGTGATTGCAGCAGTGCAAGAGTAGTGACTGGGTGAATAGCTAGTGCCTGAGTGATTGCATAAGTGTAAGGGTAGTGCCTGGGTGATTAGAGGAGTACATAGGTAGTGTCTCGGTGATGTAGAAGTGTATGGGTACTGGCTAGGTGATTGGAGAAGTACATGCATAGTGCCTGGGTGTTTAGAGGAGTGTGGAAGTAGTGCCTAACTGTATAGATGAGTGCATGGGTAGTGTTTGAAAAAATTGAGGAGTGCTGTAAAAGTGGCTGTAAACATTAGTTCACATTATCATGCTTGTTACATTATTTAATCTCACCTTTTTTTTACTAAAGAAGATACAAAACTCACTAGAACTACTTTACGGTAGTTTTTTAAACTGAATTTTAAATCTTTTCAAACTTTACGATTACCTTCCATAAAAAAGAAGAAGAAAAACTGTTATTGCAGGTAATATTATACTTTTAAGACAACACATAATTTTAGAATTACAAAACATATTCAGTTTCCTTTTTTTGCTGTTCTCATATTCTCCTGAATTTTACCATACATAGTGATTTCAATGTAGATCAACATACAACATTGGGGGGAAAAAAACAATCAATGAGATTAAAGTACATTCTTCAACTACATTAAGGGCCAGATGTAGGAAGCCTAATTCCGGTCTGTAACAGACGAAATTACTGAATTTCAGCCGTTACCGACCGGAATTAGGCTTTTCATATGTAGGTGGCTACATTTCAGATTCGGTAATTTACCGAATCAGTATTTAAGAATTCGGTAAATTACAGATTCTTAAAAATACCGAATCGGTAAATTACAGAATCTGAAATGTAGGGTGTACTCAAATGAGTGCTTTTCCCATTTTAGGATTCATTATTTACAAAGAACTATAAATTGGGAGTAAATAACAAATACCTTAGAAAATGCAAAACAGTGCATTTTCAAAGGTGACATGTGGTAGACATACATGCCCTTAGGGCATGTATGTATGCCACATGTGCACCCATACACAGTTGAGGGGTTCAACAGGGTGTCAAAGTGACACCCTGCCACCCTTCAATGTTTTCCCCCTTTTACCGAATCGGTATTTACCGATTCGGTAATTGCCATTCAATTCTATGTGCCTCCAGGCCCATAGGAATGAATGGCAATTACCGAATCAGTAAATACCGATTCAGTAATTACCGAATCTTACCGATTCGGTAATTTTTAATAAAAAATTACCTGCATCCCATTTACCTATTCTTGAATACCGAATCGGTAAAATTCAGTATTTAAGAATAGGGAAATTGGGATTACCTACATCTGGCCCTAAGTCTTTTATTTCTCTCAAGTACATTTTGTAAAATGCACACTCTCATTTACATTGCATATAATATAAACCTCAAATATATAAACTACTTCTTTCAAACACAATTTTCCAAATGCAATATGAATTAGCACAAATAATATTCCAAACAGTAATTGTTCACATCTTCTCAATAGGCGGAATATTGTTTCCATATCCATTTGCATTGAAAATATCCAAAATAAACTCATTAATTTGTGTTCACATCTTCTCAGTAGGCTGAATGATGTTTTCAAAACAATGATGTCAAAAATATCAGATATGAATTTAGTCATTCAAAAGGCAACCTGCATTTGAATTCCAAATGGGCATCATTGCTATGTGTCCATCTTTTATTACACTTTAAATACACAGTATAGTGTCCAGATGTTGTAGTAGGTCCATGATGGAAAATAATAGCTACTGCTTTAAAAGTTTTTCCTGAAATTGCTACTTGACTTGCAACAACATTTTTAATTTTTGGTTTCCAATTTTCTTCCATCTGCTCTACAACGTTGTAGCATTTAAATGACATATTGTCCAAATTTATATAAATAATGTAGACAACATTTCTGATATACAATGAGAACATTTCATATCTTGAATAGCTGTTTTTACTAATTTATTAAAAGACACTGATTCTCAATCTGGTATTGTCAAATATATGAATCGTTCAGTGTCTATTTCAGTGGTAGAAAAAAAAGGAACACTCTTCACATTTATGATCCCATCTGTAACTTAGTCCCAAAATTCTTTTAATTTCTATTCCTTTGTCTTCCAATACAGCAAGCATAAACATAAGAAATGATTGTCTATCTTGTTGTACATTTAATGTAAATTTCAATGATCCATTACATATATCCAAAAAATGCTGAATGCCTGAAGCAGTATGGATTTTACTTCTATCAGTTACCAAATTTAGAAAAATATAATGTAGTAAAGAACAGAATCTTTTTTATAGATTTTTCATAATTTCATGATGAAGATCCTCTATATAAAACACAACTTTAGCATAGCAGTTGATATCTGAATTATGTTCTAAATTGTATCCTACAATATCATCAACAGTGTCCATTTCCAATTTCTTTGCAGTTTCATCATTCTCTTGAATTGTTTTCTTTTTTTGAATCTCGGGGGTATTTTTGTCATATTTCCGTTTTGGACACACTACACGTTTTTAATATACAGGATATTCACCTAAGTTAGGAGCATAAAGTCTTCTTAACCGATTGTACTCTCTTACACAATTTACATCAGCACTAATCCTTTTCTCATCAAATTCAATCAACTAACTAACAGATAATGTTCTTACTCAAGACAATGCAACGTACGTCATGCCTTCTTTAAACACTGTACTTCCAATATTTACCAAAGCACTGTCTACACTTAAAACTTGAGATTTATGAATAGTTACAGCATATGCTAAAGAAAGAGGAAACTGTTGTCTCAAACATACAAGTCTTGTACAAGCAAAAACAAACAATACAATGTCTGAACTGTTTTACCTCTTCAATTTGATCACATTTAATCTTCAAAAATTCAATTCCATCTCTGTTCTGAAAATATACAAAATCAACAGCTTTTCCCATTGCTCCATTTAATAAACCTTCTTCTACATTCAAATTATGCCGTAAAATTACCAAACAGTTTACATATACATATAAAGTCTTTTGTAAACCTGCAGTCTTAGAACCGACTTTTCCGAAGAATGCTTCCATATTGTTCTTTACTTGCTTGACGCATATTCTTAATAAGTTCTTTATATTGAAAATGTGACCAAATGTTGACATTTGCAATACCTTCCAAAGATTTCTTAGTGTCTTCATGGAGAAGTGTTTTAAAAACAGGTTGTCTTTTTACAGGAGTAAGTTGTAGTAAATCTCTGCATAGAATTACATGTTTTCCTCCAAATAGATAGATGTTTTTAAAATCTGTTGTATTCATAAATGTACAAACGAAGCATTACGTTTGAGACCATGCTCACCTCAACAATGATTAGAAGTTTCATCTTCTTGAGTACTCTTGAAACTTCATAACAAGCTTCTCCAGATAGCTTCTGATATTCCAACTTATGTTCATGTTCAACTGGTATCATGAGTAATCGATATATAGTAATCCCTTTAATGTTGTGTAGTGCTATTCCAGTTGGAGTGGTTACAATACAAGATAAATGTGATTCTGTGGTTTTGTGTAGATAACTGGTCAAAACTTTAATAAAGAAATGTTTTCCTGTTCCAACTTGTCCACTGATATATATTTGAATAGGTTTAAATGATGTGCAATGGCATTTTTTTCTTGCAGTAAACCATGCTGTATCTGTTGTGTCACTAGCTGACATATTTCTATTTATTCAATATTTAGTTTTTCTTCTAAGTTTCCCAACTCAATATTATCCTATTGTGCTTGTTGCGTTGCCATTTCTACTTAATTCATGGTTATT
Organism: Lissotriton vulgaris; assembly: GCF_964263255.1. Taxonomy (NCBI): domain Eukaryota; kingdom Metazoa; phylum Chordata; class Amphibia; order Caudata; family Salamandridae; genus Lissotriton; species Lissotriton vulgaris. Next base: position 265,594,860 of record NC_141696.1, read on the forward strand.
GCTACTTCGCTTTCAAGAATGGTTTGTCCTATTGGATCTTGACCTAGTGGAGCAGAACTTTGACTATCTTGAGAACTGTCTCAAGCTAATTTAGCTGCAATATTATTTTCATGTTCAATTTATTCATTTAACATTTGTAGATAAGTTGGAAAAACTGTGCACTGAATGCTTTCTGTATATACATTAAAAGAATCTTCATAGCAGTCAAAATCTCCAAGTAATTCCATTTCACTACGCCAAGGTATGAAGAGTTGCAGAAGTGCTACATAGAAAAATGTCCTTTTATCTGGAGTTTCACATCTGAGTTTCCAGTGTTAATAAGATTTCCTTTGGCATGGTTCACCAAACATCCATCACATCCAATTACTGCATATTTTTCGTCATTTATATTTTCTGTAACATTTCTCTTATAACTGTAATGTTGCAGTACTTCATAGAGAAATATGTTTTTCCAGATGTGCACTCCTTTTGGGATAGTACGTATCCAACATATTAGTTTTATTCAGTAGCGGCCAGCCAGTGCCGGGAGTGTTGCAGGGTGGTGAGGCGGGTTGGGGGTAGGGTTGGAGCAGGTTGGAGGGGTAGTAAATTATGGAATATGACCGAACAGAGGTAAGTAAACTAATGAATAAATACATTTTGATGCGCGCGCTGCATCGCATTTGGCAATGCAGCGCACAATGAAATTTATTTTTTATTTATTTATTTGTTTACTTACCTCTGTTTGGCCATATTCCAAAGTTTACTACCCCTCACCCTGCTCCTTCCCCATCTTGCCTCACCACCTCGCAGCACTCCCACCACCAGCCGCTACTGGTGTTAACAATATCTGTACTTTCTGGGTAATTCATTGCTTAGAATTCAATTTTTGGGGTAGATTTTAATACTCAATTTTGTGTTGCAACAAGACCTAGACTTACCCAAATGATTCCTCTTGACTTTGAATATAAACTTGCAGAAGTCAACCGATCCTAACATTCGTAGGATCCAAACTCTCAATGGGAAAGCATCTTCAAACTAAAGTTGTACAATTTGTTACCAAGAGTCTCTTGTGAAATTTCTTCCCACAATTTTTTCAACTCTGTCTTTTCAGATTTGGTTATATATGAAGTAACATAGCAAGCAACAGAAAACCAATTATCTGCAACTTAATGGATATCCAGAGAGAGTGAGCTTATTAATCAATATTTGGGCTCCCTGGATTGCTTTTTGTCAGAATATAAAACAAAACACAACACTGTATTCGATATTATTCTCATGGGTGATTTTCACATTCACGCATGTAGATGGGCTTGTCATCTAGATGATTACCAAGGGCCTCCTGGCTCTGTGGTTCCAGATTTTGAACACAGTAGGCAGGGAGAGGCCCTAGAGGACCTCCTAGCTAACATGAATCTTTTTGAGTCAGGTGTTAGTGATGGGGAGGAGAGGGTCCCCACATTTAAAGGTAAAATGTCAGGTACTGTCATTGATTATATTTTCTTATCTTCCTGTGTTTTATCCAGGATCATGTCGCATAAAGTTGTACTTTCTGTGTTTAGTGACCATAACCCGGTTATCCTGGAGTTGTATCTAGGAGAAGCTACTGGTTCTAGGGACAGTGTGACTGTGGGGGCTAGCCACCTGACCACAAAAGATCAAGACAGGACGATTAAATGGTCGAGGGTGGTCCCTGAAGCCTTTTTTGAGTATTTCTTTATCAAGGCCGATGCAAATCTGGCAAAATGTTTAGATAGTTCTGCCCCTACCGTGGAGATTATTGGCGCCTATGTGTCCGTATGTAGCCAGATTGCAAATGACCTAAAGGCAAAAAACAAAGTAAGACCTAACCAGTCAGAAAGATGGTTTGATAGTAGCTGTTCCAAAGCCCATGGTGCTCTTCTTGAATCCCTGAAGAAAAGACCACGAGACAGGGATTCTGTTGCTAGCCTGAGGAAGATATATACATTGGCTATTGCCAATCGTAAACAAGAAATAAAAGATGATGCGTGGAACAATCTTCTATCTATCGAAGTTCTACGTGATAGTAGTTCATTTTGGTCAACTATTAACCATGCTTTTTTTCGGAGCAAGAGAATACAACCCTGGATTGTGTCATTCCAGATGATTAATGGCTCTCTCATTTGAGGGAGATTTATGGTAATGAGGGCCTTGCTTCTCTGGAAGATGATAATATTCCCAAACATTCTTTGTCTCCCATAACTTTTGAAGTGGCTGAAGTAGAAAGAGCAATCCTGGAAATGTCAAAAAACAAAGCCCCAGGCCCGGACGGGGTCCCGGTGCATCTATATGGAAATTTTCAGAAATTCTGGACCTAGATTCTAACTAATGTTTATAATGCCTCAAGTTTAAATGGGTTTCCTGCATCATGGGCTACATCCGTTAAAATCCCTGTCTTTAAAAAGGGGCAGAGAGGGCGTCCTTCGTGCTACAGACCAATCTCTTTGATCGACTCATCTTGCATAAACTCAGGGATTGGTTAGATAGCAGAGGGGTTTTCTCAAACCTTCAATATGGCTTCAGGGAGAAGAGGAGCACCCTAGATCAGTGCCTGAATCTACAGCTCCTGATAAGTAAATATACAGTGGCCAAGGAAGGATTTCTTTATATGGGTTTTATGGACCTTTCCTCGGCCTTCGACCTGGTTAATCCGGCAAAATGTTGGTCAATTTTTGTTGGATATAGGCATTGACCCACCTTTGGTGAATTTTTTAGCTGTTTTACATCAGGGTCTTGTAGCGTCAGTCAGGATTACACGTGATGGTTGATGCACCAGTCACTTTAGCTCTAAGAGGGGCATCAGGAAAGGATGTATCCTGGCCCCCTCCTTTTTACCTTATATATCAACGCCCTGGAGAAGTCCCTAGGGGGGCCTCCCTGGATGTGCCGCATATAGGAGATTCAGTAATCCCGGTTCTCCTATATGCGGATGACGCTGTTTTACTGGCCAGTACTGGCCTTGGCCTCCAGAGGCTGCTGGACTCCTTTGGGGATTTCATGGGGTCTCTGGACCTGAAAGTAAACATCAAGAAGTCACATGTCATGGTGGTTGGTAAACACTGTAGGAAATTGAAGTTAAAATCCTTTTTTTGTAATGGTGCTGAGGTAACTAAGGTGCCCGTTTTTACATATCTAGGGGTCCTCTTCGATAAAAGAGGCACCTGGGGACCTCAACAGAAGCTCAAAAATAATGCTGTAGCCAGGTCTACCTCAGCACTCATGGGTTTTGCTAAGCGGCTGGTGGCAAGACCAATGGAAGCACTTTAAAAAATTTATAAATCTAAATGTTTGGCTATAGCTACGTATGGCGCCTCTCTATGGGGTTACACATCGCAGGAGAAGATCCAAGTCGCGTAAAAAAAGTTTTTAAGATCTCTTCTTGCAGTACCCCAGTCTACCCCAACCTTTTCATTACATACGAAATTAGGGTTAGGATATGTTACTGATCAGTTGAAAGTTGCCCCACTGATCTGCTGGGTAAAGACTTGGTCAAACCATCAATCAATCAATCAGGAGTTTGTTAAAGCGCAACTACTCACCCGTAAGGGTCTCAAGGCACTAGAGGTGGGGGGGGGGGGTGCAGGTTTCATTCCATCAAGGAGGGGGTCTGTCGAAGAGCCAGGTTTTGAGGTTTCTTGCGAACATGGAGAGCGATGTTGTCTGTCTGAGGTGGAGCGGAAGGGCGTTCCATGCTTTGGCTGCGAGGAAGGAGAAGGATCGGCCTCCCGATCTGGTCTTTCTGGTGCGGGGGACCTCGGCATAGGAGAGCTGGGCTGATCGTAGGGTCCTTTGGGGTGCGTGGAATTTGAGCCGGCTGTTCAGGTATGCTGGTCCGGTGCCGTGGAGGGCCTTGTGTGCGTGGGTGAGCATCTTAAAGGTGATTCTCGCCTTGACGGGGAGCCAGTGGAGTGTGCGCAGGTGCTGGGAGATGTGGCAGTGTTTTGGCAGGTTGAGGACCAGTCTTGCGGCGGCGTTCTGGATGTTCTGTAGCTTGCGGATGAGGTTTTTGTTTATTCCGGCGTAGAGTGCGCTGCCGTAGTCGAGTCTGCTGGTGACCAGGGCGTGAGTGACTGTCTTTCGGTGTTCGAGGGGGATCCATTTGAAGGTCTTACGAAGGAGGCAGAGGGTGTGAAAGCAGGAAGATGAGACAGAGTTGATCTTGACCATGAAATCACATTGAACCATCTGATCTTAAGTGATTGTGTATCTATGGACAAATCTAATAGGGTCCCCTGGCTTGTAAACATAAGATCAATGTTCACAAAATGAGGGTGCCCCGAGATTTACACTTCACCGGATGGTATTAAAAGGGAGGATGTAAGCTGGACGAAGACTAGTTTGTTAAATATGCTAACATTGGAACGCGAGGAGCAATTATGTGTTATTAACTACTCCCTCACTTGAGCCATATTTAATAATAGTAACTAGACCTTTGCATCGCCACCTCTTGATTAGATTTCAATTTAATTTAATTCATTTAACCCTTAGCGTTTTTCCTACCTGGGGCAAACCTGAAAATTCTAACCCATGCCAATGTGATGACTTTTCTATACAAGACACTTTGCATTTTGTTATGCTTTGTGAGTACTACTCTGACATTCGGAAACATTTTTTAGTACCTATTTTAAGAGAGGCAGGTTTTTCACAAGTCAGGCCCGCTCTTACTTACTTGCAGATGTTAAGTAGCACTCGCGACATTTTCTGTGTTGCTAGTTTTCTGGTGGCTGCTGTTCGGAACAAAACTAAAAGATCAGCCACCGACAATAATCATGTTTGATTTTATCTGTCTTATTTAATATATAATCATGGGTCTTCATGGTATATTGTAAATTGATTGTCATTATTGATTGTATATATATGAAATGTTTTTTATGATTTGTTTTGACTGACTGACTGATATCCATGTTTGCCTTCCACATTGTCAAAATCACTGTATTGTAGTCATTAATATACTTTGAATCTTTAGTTCTCTTTATGTTGTAAGTATTCTGTATTTCATATGCAGTGAACCACATATTAAAATCAGGAGTTCACCTTATAAATGTTTCTGCAAAGGAATTTTTGGACAAAGTTCAACAAAGAGACGATCATTTAGAATCTCAGGTAATTCATTTGATGGCGTGTCAACGTGGTACTAATGAGTATTGGTATTGTCGGCACAGAGAACTTAGGAACCCCTATGTGGTTTGTTACGCTTAGCTATGCTGAATGAGCATGGGACAATTTACTTGAATTTCTATGACAAGCAAATTCAAATGTAAAAAAACATTGAATTGAAGACAGCTGGAGAACTGTGTTCCTTGGATCCTATAAATGTGTGCAGATATTTTAAGCATATGTTTCAAGCTATGATGTATTTTATCTGCTATAAAAATAATCCACCTTTTGGAGAAGTTATTGATTTCTTTTGGAGAAAGGAGTACCAAGCCAGAGGTGCTCCTCATATTCACATGGATCAAGAAAGCACCTACATTTGGAGCCGATTGTGATTAAACTGTTTTGTCTTTCATTGAAGACTATGTTACCTTTGCCATTCCAAAAATAGGAAGAGAAAACAGCTTAAGACAACAATTTCAAAGTCATAGATGTGGAAAATATTGTCGACGAAAACACACGTCAAAGGGAACATTTTATGCAAAATGTTGTTTTGGATTCCCACATCCAGTAATTTCAAAAGGAAGAGTCAATAGTTTCATGTCAGCAGTAGGGAATACTATAACTTGAAAATCTCTAAGATAGCAATAAAAACATACAGCGTGTTTAAAAAGGGGAGGCGTACTATTTAAATACAGTTATATATGTAAAATTTAAATGGGTACAAAAAGTGGCAAATAATTTGGCCTATACAGATGACAATCGAGACACCTTTTTTTTGAGAAAAATACCAAGATTGAATGTTTTGAACAATATGTGTTCGCAAATGATTTGTTTTTTAGGTAATAAACTTTAAGCTAACATTGTTCGAGACAAAAACCATGCCATGCCGTAGAATGCACTCAAAAAAGAGGTATAACTCACAGGCGTTAATATGCCGCTTATCGTGCTGGGTATATCGTGATACTTATTTTTTTGAGGAAATACCAAAAATGAGTCTTTTGAACACTACGTATGCAAAAATAACTTGATTTCGTAGGCAATTAACATAAAACGTATATTGTCTGGGACTAAAATCATGTCATGCCGTAGAATGCACTCAAAAAATAGGTACAACTCACATGCAATAATAAGCCACTTATCGTGCTAGGTCGGGTCATGTGATCGCAGGACAAAGTAGACAATCATTAGGTATGGGCAGTTAAAAGAGGGTATAAAAACCAGAGTAAATACTCGCTTGTTTCTTTACACTGTGGAGATACAGCATGAATTGTGCCCATACAGAGGATGCGACATTGCATTGTGAGTACTGGTGGAGTTGCGATATTAAAAAAAAAGTGCTTTGTGTTATTATTTTTGTGATTTGATACGTTAGAATCATCTAGCTAGTCCACGTGCTATCGATATTCGGGTGGCAATGGGGAAATGTTTTGGCTTATATATCTTGTTAAAATATGGCTGTTAGGTGATATGCAGCTCATGTAAACTAGTTCAGAACGGGTTTTCGAGTTGTACTTTTTGGACAATAGAATCACGTTAGGAGTATTCACCTGCTAAAAAGTACGACTACCCGACTTTCGCTGTTATGAAATATTGTGAGCTACGGCATTGCTATCAAGACACATGATAGAATAGAAGAGATTCATCAACTAGCAAAAGAGATAGGCGTTTGTATTAGGCCACTAATACCCACTTATGTAGAGAATAGTTACTCGATCTCTTTGATATGATGTTGTGCAAGGTCTTTATATGATCATGTTTTTAAACTTATCGAATATTTACTTTGATGGTAATATAGGCACTAGCATGACTAGGCTTCTGTTGGTAATGGGGGTCTGTGTGTAGGAGTTGAGTACACACAGGATGTATGCATGATAAATCCGGCTACTGGGACGCGTTTGAGAGGGTTAGTCATTTATATGATCCACCTGATATATACTATGATTAATCAAATTCAGCAAGTAACATGTGCACAGACTCTAAAATGCAGAACTGACTGTTATATGTTACAGATTTAACTTAAAGAGAGAGTTGAACATTTTCGACTACAGGGCGAGTTTACTATTGGGGACAATCCACCCATTGTGCAGAATTATTACGAGTATTGGTCATCAACGTTTTTAGTAATGTAAATGTAAATGTAAATGTCAAGGTATTTGTAGAGCGCACTGTCACCAAGCGGTTTCCTGGCGCTATTACTCATACCGCTGTGGAACCCCTCCTGGCTTTCCCTGTGAAGTGTCCACTCCTGGGCACCCCCAGGGTGAAGCCAGGCATCCTAGCGCTCTTGGGGCCGTTGTGGAGGTTAAGCAAGCTATTGCCCAGAGTTGCAGCGTGGGACCCATGATTAGAATAGGCACCGAGGCAAGAAATAACAGGTCCGAGGAAATTGAGCCCAAGACCCTCCGAGGCGGGAATTGAACCCTGGTGCTGGGCCAGAACTCTGCATCAGGGTCTGCTGCTCTAACCATTGAGCCACACTCCTCCAGTGACCTTGACATTTATTATTCTGGGTATCAGCTATGTTTAATGAACCAGTTCTGTTTAGCTGTAAAGCTGTTCATAAACTGGCAACAAAGAGGATTAAGAAAGTCTTTTCTGAAACATACTATTTCTTTACACATACAGGGCGATATTTGGGACAATCTACCTCAAATACAGAATCTTCACGAATATCAGGGACTGATCTTATCAGTAAGTGACCCTTTGCTCTAAATAATAGTTATGTTTAATGGACTAGGCAATTTAGCAGAGAACCAGTCCATAATACCTGGAATGAACAGGGCCAAGAAGGGTTTCTCTGATACATGTAATTTCTTTATAAAGCTCCTTCATAATTAAGAGACAATAAGACTGATTTGAGATCATACTCAGGACCACTACAACGGAATAAGTAAGTACTTAAGTACCAACAGCCTGATTCATGACAGACCCGTTTTGCGAGTCTGTAATAGCGATTCATAAGGAATCGCTATTACAGGCTCGCAAAACGGGATTCATGTAGGAATCGCAAAAATAAATGCGATTCCTACAGATTCCTTATTTGCGATTAGCAAATTGCTAATCGCAAATAAGGAATAACTCCCCATTCATTCCTATGGGCCAAAAGGCCCATAGGAATGAATGGGGAGTATTCCTTATTTGCGATTAGCAATTTGCTAATCGCAAATAAGATTGCGATTTGAAGGGTGCCAGGGGTGTGCAAAGGACACCCTGTAGCACCCCTTAAATGCACTTTTCAACAGGGGTTGCGCACACACATGTCCTAAGGACGTGTGTGTGTAACACGCAACTTAGAAAAATGCTTTTAAAAGCATTTTTCTAAGTTTTCGCTATTTACCTCGAGGTTTGACCTCGCGGTAAATAGCGGCCGAATTTTGCGATTTCGCAATTTTAAAATGTTTCAAGAATAGCATTTAAGGAATCTCTAATTGAGATTCCTTAAATGCTATTCCTCGCAAATTTGCGAATTTCTAAATAGTGATATTTGCATTTGGGATGATGAATCCCAAATGCAAAAATCTCACTCGCAAAGGGCAAGATTCTGAGAATCTGGCCCTTTGCGAGCCGATTTCAGCTTGATGAATCAGGCTGCAAGATCCATGTGATTAAGAACACTATATATATATATATATCGAACACAGATTCCCGGTACAAGCTAGTACCCACTCACGAGTGGGTCGTCCCTGGGGTCCCGGAAGCCCAATATATCTCTCCACACGTTTTTCTTTCAAGAAAATACGTAGACGACACACCAGGAGTTGGCTGTGCTGTGGAAATTTATTGGCAGCAAAAACAAACAACGCGTTTCACCTCACGGCTTGCTCACGTTTGCTGAGGATTCTAAAACATAGTCCTTTTACATTGTCTATTCAAGTTGCTTAGAATGGTGGTGCTGGCCAAGATTGATCTAGGAGTACGTGGTGGGGACAGAACAACATGTCTTAGAAAGATGGAATCAAGATATATTATTGATTTCGAAACCATGTTTCCTCAGGGTCTGAACAATCATGAGGAACTTTCTGTGCACCTTGAGCAATGAGAGAGAAATGTAAATGAGAGAGAAATGTAAATAAGAGTTAGCTTGAACATGAAACATTAGATATATAAACATCAGAAATACTTAGCTGCTGAACGTAAGTCGTCTCTTTTAAACTATTTTTCCATGTTTTAATCCACAGAATTTGTTTGTATGATGTTGGACATTGGAACCCTAACACACAGAAGTGTCGATTGTAACCAATAAGCCTATGTGACATGGAGGAAACTCTTTTTGGAGGATTGATATAAAATGAAATGAGAAAGTCTGGAGATAACTAATCATGAACACAGTTACTTTGAATTCGTTGCAAGTACATGCAAATAATTTACAAGACTATTGGCCTTGCCCACTTGGGCTTGACTTTGCAATTATGTATTGAGATATACATGAAAAACTCTATCTGAAGGATTGAAATGACAGGAGCAAGTCTGGAGATAACTAACTATGAACGCAGTTATTTTGAATTGTTGCAATGTACATGCATATAATTTACAAGCTATTGGCTTTGCCCACTTGGGCTTGATTTGGCAAGTATGAATTGAGACAGAGAGAATGTCATTGCCACTATGTTATGCCCATGACATGCCAGCTCTAAGACTATGCCCACTTGGGCTTAATCCCAGTCCTCCAATTTAGTGCATTATGCCATTTTATGTTACCTCGAATGTTTGATATGTCACAATGAACAAATGGCGGAGAGACACTAACTATAACTACCGTCTGGTAGGTTAGAGTAAGCCAAGAATAATTGGCATTTACAAACGTGAATGGGTCCGTGGGTATAGTCAGGACTCTAACGCTATACTATTTTGTGTTATATGAGAGATATTTGTACATTTTGGTTTATAATTGTAATTACTAACCAGACATGAATGTTGCAACTTCTAGTTCCAATATGTCCCCCACATTTTGCACTTTTGGTGTTTATGGATTAGTCCTACCTCTATGACGAGTGAATAGACAATGTAAAAGGACTATGTTTTAGAATCCTCAGCAAACGTGAGCAAGCCGTGAGGTGAAACGCGTTGTTTGTTTTTGCTGCCAATAAATTTCCGCAGCACAGCAAACTCCTGGTGTGTCGTCTACGTATTTTCTTGAAAGAAAAACGTGTGGAGATATATATATATATATATATATATATATATATATATATATATATATATATATATATATATTCACTGAAAAAACCATAGGTTTCACACCAGTTATAGTTACCTGGAAATTTTACTGACATAAAACCATTGAAATTTCCACGTTATAGTTAGTTGGACTCACTATAATTTGCGCGTGCAATGCACTGCTGATGACGTCACATATTACATCACTCATGACATGGTCAGTGACATCACTCATGACATCACTGATGACACCATCCAGTGAATCTGTGTCTTTCTGAAAAATAAATGTGTTTTATATATGTATATGTAAAGGTCGATAGAAGAATAAATGTTTAAATAAGTGTTTAAAAGGATGTTTTTTTAAATAAAAATTGATTGGTTAACTGGCTTATTAAGTGTATCTTAGTGAATACATATATTAGCGATTAATGTTTAAATATTTAAGTATATGTATCAGTGTTTCACTTTGTGTATAAGTGGCTGCATGGGTTGTTAAGTAGCTACATGTGTGTGTATATGGGTAATTAGATGTTTTTTTAGTAACAGTATGAGTGTCTGTATGGTTTGGTGGGGGTATTGCTTAGCACATAGATGCACCAATGACTGACTCTCTGTTTGTATGTGTTTTGAAGACAGCATATGTGCAGGACTGTATGGGTGGATGAGTGTGTATATGTGTGTGTTAGTGAGTGAATGACACTAGTGTATTTATCAGTAACGACATATGTTTTAATCTAGTATATCTGAGTATTGATGTATATAAGTGAGTATATGTGAGAGTGAGAGATTGTAGCAGTTCCTGTTTAAATATGTATGTGTTTCTATAAGTGATTGTTTAAGAAAGTAAGTGGCGATGGTTGTTTTAACATAACTTCACCATCACGCGGCTTTATCTGTTTATCCTAGCAAACGCCACGTGTAATGCGACTCTCTTGTCCGCCTGATGGAGAGAGATTAACCGGCAACTAAGGTATTGTGAGCTTCGCTTTGTATTTCCTTATGCCGTAATTTGTTAAATTTAAATGCTTCTGCTATGCATATACGCACCACGCCGCTACCGTAGTCAACCAATCTCCCCCCCCCTTAACAACAACAGGCATGGCCCCTACGTGGTTCCAATAACCTAGTGTAATTCTACATAGACGCGTAGACTTGAATGAACCACGTATTTATAATTCGTTGGCACGCCAACGTACCTTTAACAGACTGTGCTGCTGACACTCTATTGTATAAATGTGCCCCAACTGAAACAAACAGACTTGCCCTAGAGTCTTTTGACCTTTACTCGCTATACAAGCGACTGCACCCATGCGGAATTGCTAATCCGTAGCAACTTACTTAACACCCGCAGATTGCAGAACACTTCACCTTATCCTGTTGTTCCAGCAATTACCGGATAACCACTGCACTTATCCTTAATACTGAACAACCGCTAGGTGCTCTGGCTCATTCTTACTAACTATTCATTTTTACAAACAGTTTAACCAGCCATTTTCTTGTTCTCCTCACCCCATTCCTAGCTCACATTTCGTTCCAGTGCCCATAGTGTGGTGCACAAAATATAGATACAAATAAATGACAATATATTCATTTATTTTTGGATCTAACCACAGAAAATCTCTGTGTATATGCTATATGCTGTTAATCAATGTGACAAATGTTAATCATATTTTGTTTCCAATACACAGGAATCTCAGTATGAGAATGTCATACTCCCCATTGAAAACTACACTAATTGTGTGAGTATCAAGTTTCTGTTTTTGTCCTGACGAAAGCTCTATAGACCCTTGCGGGCCCAAAAGAGCTGAAACATGTTGACCTACAATAGAGTTATATGGTAATCCTGTAACTCGATTACCGAATATACCACTATTTTCCAGTATTTTAATTCACAGTGTGCATCTTCTTATAATAAATTTTGATTTCTAGTGCAACACTGTTTTTATACCCACTTATTGGCACTGTACATTAATCCCTCTGGACTAGTCCTAACTATCTCTGGACACTTTTACACTTACCAGAGGTTGCCTCGGGTGAGGCTGGCATATAGCACGTTACCTGACAACCCGATGACTATGCCACGACGCTGGAGAAGGGGCGGATAAAAGATACACCGCAACAACGAAATCGCAGCGTCTATGAGGGTTGTCAAGAAATACCCATTGGGTATTGTAGATACAAGTGTCCATTCTCTTTGGTGATTATTAAGGTAATCTAGCGCTTGCCCTGGAGTATGGCTAGGTCTTTGAATTGCATTATTGCCTTGTTTGTCTTGGTGTGGCCTAACAGACCAAGCAGGCAGATTCCCAAGGTGTTCAGTGTTGAATGCCCAGTGCATCTAGTCAGGTGGGCTGTGATCTCCTGCCAATATTTAGAAAGCACTGGGCACTTGTGCATCAGCGGAGGCAGGCGGTGCAATAGATATAGTGATTGATTTTATGGGGCGTGAGGTAAGCCCTGTGGAACACATAGCATTGTGTAAGCCAAAAGCAGGCATTGTGAGACACCAGGGTAGGGAATTACAGAATGCACTCATTTTCAGTGTGCAGTCAACCCAGTTCAGCGTTCCATTGCTGATGAAGTGAGGAGACATTGAATCAAGTTGCATCCTTCCATGAGTAAGTATTACATTGTTTATTGCATGTCTGGTTCCTGCTGCATGTCTACCCAGAGCATTCCCAGAGACCAAATGCTTGAGCGGTCCTGTAGGAAGGCTGGTCTCCTCTATAAACTCTTCCTTGGAAAGGAGTGTACCATCTCAATAAAGGTCTCCCATTGTGTGTACCTCTGCTGCATGCCAATGAATTCATTTCTGCTACGAGGTTAACATGGGCAATGCAGCATGAACAATAGTGGCAGAACCGGTGCATAGAGATTCACTAGTCTTGTAATGAAGATGCTTCCTTTGAAACAACTGTATGCCACTCGTATCATGGTTGGGTGAGGCCCTGCCAACCATCTGACCACCCATGGGAGGTAGTAGTATTTGAAACTTGGCATACCCCGGCCGCCGTGATCGGGTGAAAGATAGAGTTTAACTATAGTCACCCTGCGGTGAGAGGTGTGCCAAATGAAGTCTCCAGTTTTATTCCAGGGAGCAAAAAAACAGCTTTGTGACACACAGGGGGAGGTTGGCAAAGTAATAGAGAAGGTGTGGTAACATGACCAGTTTAGTGGCAGAGTACCTGTTCCGCTTGTTTGCTGAAGGTAATCACTAACGTGCCTCGCGCTGTGTTCGAACTGCTGCATGCGAGTGAAAGGAAATGAACTGCTTGTGAATCTTTTAAAATCATTGTTGACTTAAAAACGATGTTGCTCTGTGAAATTTGAAAAACTGAACATTTTACCTTTTCCCAAAAAATTTAAAACTTAAAACCACTTCATTTGCATTCAGTGTATTAGCACCTCACTTGCTGGACGCTCTCTGTATTTCCTTCTATTCCTGATTACAATGGGGAGGAAACAGTCTGAGGCCTGTGCTCGTCTCTCACTCCTGCCCGCCCCGGTCCGACGCGGTAGCCAATACCGTTGTGCAGAGGGCGGGTCAGGGAGAGCCAGGCACTTCCTGTGGGGGCACTTCCTGAGCGCTTAGCGCTCTAGTGGATGGTTTTTGCAGGCCTATTTAGCCATTGCCCCCCCACAAGCGCGCAGCGATCGCGCGCAGCGGCGCAGAAGCGACGCTGAAGACCAGCCAAAGAGCTGCCCGTCTGCGCCCGTCCACGACAGTACGAGGCATAGGGGCAATGGGCCCACTCCCTGTGGACTCTGACATTTCAGGTACCAAGAAATTGATATATTCCGCCCAACGACTCCTAGACTCAAAACCAAATGTCGACTGCTGTGCTCGAATACCCTGGCAAATCCTTGAAGGCAGCTTTTCATGCTTAAATGTCGCTTCCAATCATCTGTTGCAAGGACGTGCACAAATGAAAACGCTTCTTAGACTGAACCCCTTGAGGGACTAAAATGCTTTCTTTTAAATGTTCGGTCCCTCCCAAAACACCAGTTTCAGGTATGGGATCTTATTCATACCATGCAGCCTGACATCTGTTTTTTAACCGAAACATGGATAAAACCTCATACGGTTACAGCAATCACACTTGGGGGTTCCATCAGGTTATAAGATCCTACACTTTGACCGTATTAACAAAACTGGTGGCGGTCTAGCTATTATATATAGAGACAGAATTAAAGTAACAATATTAGAACAAAGGTCCAGTCCACAACTGGAAATAATGTTTTTTAAGATTAAATCGGCTGGCCAGGCCTTTTGGAAAGGTGCTTTAGCTTACCGTCCACCAGGATCCAATCCGGATTTTGCCCTCTCCCTTTTGGAGCTATTAGCCCCACATTTTAAATCCAAGGAGGATTTTATCCTCCTTGGGGATTTTAATGTACATATGGACAATCCAACACATCCCGAAACTATCTCATTAATTGCCGACTTATCCAGCCTGGTGTTGATAGCAATGAATAGCGGTGCTACCCATATAGGTGGTCACACCCTAGACTCATTATTTTCTGATTGCACCAAAATAAGATGTTCACCTGCAAAGGAAATTCAATGGTCCTATCACTTCCTGATTGAGTTCCTTTTGATGGGCCCAATCAAATCGTTGCAAAAAATGCCACTCCCACCAATTTGGCGCCGACAGTGGCACAAAATAACGGTGGATAAGATGCAGGAAAGCTGGAAACAACCAATGTTCACAGATAATGACTCAGTAGACACTGCATTAGATAAATGTAATAACTCACTGAAATCAGCCATTGATGTTCTGGCTCCACTAAAGCTCCACAAGCAATACCCCCCCAATAAGCAAGAAAACTGGTATACACAAGATCTTAGATTAGAGAAACAGAAATGTAGGCGACTAGAAAAGGCATGGAGGAAATCAAAAACTGAGGAGGAAAGGAAAAACTTTCAAGAGGCCCAGTCAACCTACTATAAAAATATAAAACTAGCCAGAAAAAACAGCCTCACTCTACAACTAGCAGAGGCGGATAACTGTCCAAGGGAGCTGTTTAAAATACTGCAGAGCTTTGTCAAACCTACAGCCTGCGAGAGCCCTGATGAATTCTCCCAAACACTCTGTGATGAGATCTCAGGATTTTTTGAGGAAATAATTAACCTTATCTATGATAAAATAACAGCCTCAAAAACAGCAAGAACAATGATCTCCCTCCCAAACAATCCACCCAAACTAAACAACAACTCACTACTGACCTTCCCACAAATTGGTGACCTAGATCTTCTCCCTCTCATCAGCCACATAAAATCGGGGTCCCCCAACGACTTCCTTCCAGCAAAAATGTTTGCCCCTCTGAGCACCCTCCTAGGACCTTCCATCCAGTCAGTAATAAACATCTCTTTGACAAAAGGACAAGTCCCAATGGAGTGGAAGACAGCGGTGGTGAACCCCATAAGGAAAAAAGCGGCATCCCCATGGACAGATCTCTCTAACCTACGGCCCATCTCCCTCCTGCCATACATCAGTAAGATGACCGAGAAGCACATGAATACTCACCTATCAAATTACATTGAGGCAACGGAGGGCCTGGACCATTCACAATCTGGATTCAGGCCCAACCACAGCACCGAATCAGCCCTCCTAGCAGTGACCAATAGCATCAGGATGACACTTGATGGAGGGGGATCGATGATTCTGGTGCTGTTGGATTTATCCGCTGCCTTTGATACGGTGTCACATGAAGTGCTTCTCGGCCGTCTGAGGGATGTGGGATTGGGGGGCGTAGCACTGTCCTGGATGGAGAGTTGTCTCTCTGGCCATTCTCAAGAAGTCAGGTTGGGCTCTCATAAATCCATCTCTAGAGAGCTCACCAGGGGAGTGCCACGGGGCTCATGCCTAAGCCCCACATTATTTAATGTGTATGTGGCCCCCCTGGCTGATTTAGTGAGATCCTTTGGGTTCACCCCGGTATCTTATGCCGATGACACCCAACTTCTGTTCCCTTTTAAAACCTTCACACCTGCTCTAATGAAATCATTTGCAGACGGATTGAGGGCAGTGTCAGAATGGATGGCCAAAAATTGCCTACAGTGCAACGTAGGCAAAACGGAAGTTCTGTTATTTGGGGAAGCAGTGACACTGTGGTCCCCCGAATGGTGGCCCCTGGAACTTGGACCTGTTCCTAATCCCAAACAGACCGTGAAGAACCTGGGAGTGCTATTAGATCAAGCCCTTACATTTAAAGATCATGTAAACCAAGTTGCCGGTACCTGTTTTAGGACCATTGGACTGCTGAGAAGAGTGTTTCCATATCTAACTGACAGACATAGGAAGACCTTGGTCCAGGCATTAGTCACTAGCAGACTGGACTATTGCAATGGCCTTCTTCAATCAACTAACGAAGAACAGCTTAACAAATTGCAAATAGTGCAGAACACAGCGGCAAGGTTAGTCCTATATGTTCCATCTAGGACTCCCTCCCGCCCTCTACTGGCCAAATTACACTGGCTCCCAGTGCGGCAACGCATCAAGTTTAAAATCCTGTGTGCCATCCATAAATGCCTGTCAGGTACTGGTCCAAAGTATTTTACAAAAATCTTCTCACCTTATATTCCAGGGCGTTTCTTACGCTCCAGCAACCTCCAGTTACTGCAGGTTCCCAGAATTAAAAAATCTAGGCAGGGAGGCCGTGCCCTAGCCTACACTGGACCAGCTCTCTGGAACTCCCTGCCCCAGTCATTAAAACAGATCACTCATCACCTGACCTTCCGGAAAACTCTTAAAACCCATCTTTTCATAAACAGTTAAAACACCAATTTAATTCAATCTATCACTTTGAACTCAGATCAGCATAAAAGTGTGTTCCCTTCATCAGCAAAAGCGCTGAGATACCCCCCCGGGAGTTTATTCAGGCGCTCTACAAGAACATAAATAAATAAATAAATAAATAGTTGGAAACTATGCAGCCTGCTACTGAAAGTTTCCAGAATGCCATTTGTGAGCGCAGACCGGTGACCACTCAACCTAAGTTACCTTGTAGTAGGTGTGCAGGGGTATGCTAGATGCAGTTTCCTAAATAATGGAACGTGACAGGTTGTCATGGTATGGAGATTCCATTTATTTCAACAGTTGTGTCAGGTGTGGTGGCCATAAAGGGGAAGAGGCACAAATTGTTCCAGGTGACCTTGAGGCCGGAGTTCATTGCAAATCTGAATAACGTGTGTGCAATAGCGGCTGGGATGTCCCGACTGGTCCTGAAATATGAGAGCATATTATCAGCATATAGTGACACCGATTATCACCCGTTGGTCGGAGGAATCTCTCATTTTCAGTCCCCATCTCTAAGGATGTGGATTGACAGTTCCATTGCTAGTGAGAATAACAGAGGAGACAGCGGGCAACCCTGCTGGCTTCCTCTGTGAATTTATATTGGATCAGATATGATCTGCCTCATTTTTACCCTGGAAGTACGGAGGGAATTAAGCCCAGGGAATCAAATGCTTTCTGTAGTTCAATCACCAAACATTCAAGATGTGGACAGGCACCGGGGCATATTCAAGGACCCAGAAAAACTGACCCAAGTTCAGAGAGGTGTTTATGGCTGGTACAAATCTATTCTGGTCAGGATTACCATCTGCTGCAATGAGGGGACCAACCTGTCAGCCAGTATCCTAGCTATAACTTTTATTCTCCATTAAGGAGTGCCAAAGGCCTGTAACAGGCCAGATCCTTGGGGTCCCTGTCCAAGCTTAAGGAACAAATTCAGGAGGGCTTCGCAAAGTTAGGGCATGGCATGAGAACCATCCATAGCCATGTCATATAGTATTTTCAGTTTTGGTGACAGTTGTGAAGTGTAGGTTTTATGGAATTCAGACAACAACCCATCATGGACAAGGAATTTTGCCTGTTGCTATCACCTGGATAGCTTCACGGACCTCCTACGGGGTGATTGCCCCGCTGAACTCCTCCAGCTGGTCAGGCGTTACATGGGGAAGTACCACAGGTTCCATAAAAGACTCAATTTCATCCAGGGTAGCTACCACCAAAGATTTGTATTAGGAGCTGTAACATCACATGAAATGCCTCTTCTCTTGTAAGCATCATTGTGAGTGCATGAAGATGCCCAAGACCTGTTGTATGGATAGTATGGGATGCCGTGGCTGCTCCTGGTGAATCAGCCATGCTAGCAGCGCTCCTGCTTTCTCAGATTCAGAATGTGTCTTAGCAGTGTGGGATGCAGAATTAAGACAGCATAGCCATTCAAGCAGGGCTGCATGTTCCTGATGCACCTGTTGCAATTGTTTCCTTCTGTGGAGAAGTGTGGCTCAGGGGTTAGAGGCGGCAGACCCGGAAGCTGAGATCGGTCCTGGACCAGGGTTCAATTCCCCGCCTCGGCGGGTTTTGGGCTCAAAAATTCCACGGACTCGATAATTCTCGTTCCGGTGCCTACTCAACTCACAGGTTCACACTCTGCGACTCTGGGCAATAGCTTGCTTAATCTCCACTACGGCCCCTCGCGGCGGGATGCCTGGCTTTCACCTTGTGGATACCCTGCTGGGGTTATCTCACAGGGGAATACCAGGACGGGTTCCCAAGGCAAGCGCCTTGATGCCTTCGGGTGATACGTGCGCTATATAAATCGCAATACATTTACATTTACATTTACAAGGTCACGTGAGCTCACTCCTCCAGTAGCTGCAGCTTCTGCTCTAGAACTGTGATTTCTTTATCTAATTTATGCATCATGTTCTGGGTATTCCCCGGACAGTGTCCCCTGATTGCAACCTTAAGTGCATCCCACTCAACCAACCCGGGAAATGGTGATGCCAGTATTAATGTCAAAATATTCAAATATTCAGAAATAGAGCTGTCCAGAAAGGCTCTGAGGGGTGGGTTCTCTGACGTGTCTGCCTGAAGGGGCCATAAGGGGATAGTAAGGCGTTTGTGGTCCCACCTCACATGAAAGTGTTGTGGGCTATGATCTGAGTGTGTCCTACCTAGATAATCAATGGATATGTTTTGAGATAGCAGGTCTGCTGTGGTGACAAGGAGGTCAATATGCACGTGGAGGTCATGTAAAAGAGAGTAGAATGAGTGAACTCTAGTGTGATTGCTATGCCTATGCCATATGTCCATCAGTTGCCGTTATATAACCCAATTTGGCAGAGCTTTGGCATTGGAGGTGGTGGGAGTAGGAGGAAAGGGGGAACTGAACCCCAGTATGGATCCACACCATCACCCTGAGTGGAATAAGTAGTGGAGTAGACATGACGTCTCCACCTTTTCTGCAGTCGTAGGGCCTCCACCTTTGTGAGGTGGGACTCCTGGAGGAAAGCTATCTGTGTTTTCCTTTGACATAAGTATGAGTGAACTGCATGTCTGCAAGAAGGGGGAGTACATTCCACGGACGTTCCATGTCAATATGTTAGTATCAGAACACATGACTGTTGCAAGCAAAATGCGGGGGTGGCCCCCGGGACACACCCAAGAGGTGAGACTGAGTGTCTGCAGGGAGAGACATTTTTTGACAGGTGACGGCGGTAACTGAGCAAACATAGCATAACAACTGAAAACATCTAATACCAAATGGAGCAGAGATAAAACGGCATTGTGGCCAAACTTGTACCAGCATGTGGACACTGGCTGGGTGGCAGGTGACACGGTGTGTGACATGTGGCTGCAAGATCCCATTTCAGACAAGAGTCGATTTAACCCCCAGTGTCATTTACCACCAGTGAATGTTTCCACTGGTTTAGGCACAGTCTTCAGAAGCAAAGGCTTTGCAAGGTCCCACCTGCAAATGGTACTGGCTCATGTAACCACTTCTCCTGCTAAAACCTCATGTTGTTAGGTGTGCATGCAGTGTCATGTATGCAGTAGTACCCCCACTTGGAAGGGTATCAGCTCCTATCTGCAAGGGGGCCTTCCCCCTGATGTTAGGGAGAAAGAGAATAGTGTATCTAGTTAAAACAACATGACATAATACACATTGCATATAAATGGAATATAAACATAACAACAATCACAGGACATTGTCTGCTGTTTGCAGGGTCACAATGAGTGGCATGCTGAAGTTCGGTGGAAGAACAATAGAAGACATTGAGCCCTCTTCGCAGGTGGACTTGGAATTACCTTCCTCAGCATCTGACTCGAGAACGGGGTCCGGACAGGCTGCAGCAGCTCACAGCACACTTCTTCTCCCCTGTTCAGTTGTTCCAGATCAGGGGAGTGGGGCATCTGACTTGAGGTCTGCATACAATAATCCCTGTGCTGATGATTTTTGCTTCTTGATGGCCGTGCACTATTGGAGAACTCCTGCGATAAGCGGTGCTCTCTGTCGCCGCAACTCTCTGCCCACTCCCATACAGCCCAAGGATCAGTGAAAAAATGTGACTGTCTGTCTACCTGGAACCAGAGGCACGTCAGGAACAGGAGTGAGCATTTAAGATTTAAAACATGTAGTTTACACTTAATCACTATGAACATATGACTTTGGCGTTGAACATTTAAAGTATAATCTGAAAAAATCATCATCGTCACTTTGTCTGTTGCCAAATTAACTGCTTCTGGGCTTCCCACAGGATGAGGTCCTGATCACTGTAGTGAAGTAGGAGAGGATGAGGTTGGTGCGCGTGCACTCAATGTGCACATTCAATCATAAAAAAGGGAGGGAAGGCAGAGACAGAAATAAAGCTGAGGAGCCATGTCTCAAGGTAAACCATTGTATCTTGCCCCGCTTCACACTGTGGGCCCCGCATTATTCTCACGCTGTTCCTGTGTGAGAGCCCCTCAGCATCCTCCACTCTATCTGTTAGGATGTTAACCTGACTTTGTAGTGCTTGCACCTGTGACTGCATTTGCTGCACCTGTGGTTGAAGCAAGGACACCGCCTGCTCTGTTATGCAAACCATGTCATTAAGCTTGCTACGGCCATCTCTCAACAGGGTAAGGTATGTTGCTACAGTTTAAATTCTGTGTTCAAGGGGCATCTAAGACCTTTCAATAGCAGCAAGCACCATGTCTAGTTTTTCCGCGGGCAAAACTGCAGGGTTTACATCTTGCACAGGCATTGTTGGCCGCGCCTAGGCACACACTGCTGCATGTTGTGACCCAGAGTGGAGGTGTCTATCACTTTTGCCCGATTGGCAGCGCTGGTTGGATTGTCGGTGCCAGTCGCAGTAAAAGAAGCCCGAGTATTGGACAGGTGCGAAGGCGGAGAGCTCGAGGATGGCAGAGACTCTGGGGCAACCACTGAAAACAGCTAATCCTCTGCATGCTAGGCAGCATTTTTCATAGAAGTGGTAGGCCTCAGCTCCAGGTAAAGGACCTGTTTGCAGGGAGCACTTGGCTCATAAGCACACCACAGTACAAACAGCCCAATACCACAAGGAGGTTCAGTCAAGAGCAGTGTAAAGTCATTATTCGCCCCACCCTTTTCTCATGCAACTGTTATTCAGATCAACTCCTCTAACACAGGTTCACCTACAGACCCCTTCCCCCCCAGGGTTTTCTCCTTAGTTGTTCCATCGCACCCAGTTTAACTCATATTTTCATCTTATGTGCTGTTCTGGCTCTTTTTCGTCGGTATGGAAAAAAGATTCTGTCACTCTCCTCATTAAAAAGCCTTCCTAGGACCCTGTCAATCCTAATTATTATCGACTGATCTTGTCTTACTCTGCCCACCAAGTTGATGAGCAAGTCCTCAAGACAAGTCAAGTCAAGTCAGGGATATTTGTATCACGCACATATCTCTTCCAAGAGTCTCATGGCGCTTGCAGACAGCTCTGACAAATAGATGATGAAGTGATGGCTTAGTTTAAAAAAGACACTTCTTCAGCTTCTTACAGAAGCAACTGTGTTCGGGAATGGTACGCACAGCATTTTGTTCCAAGATGCCAGACCAAGAAAGGAGAAAGATCAACCCCCTTTCCTAGCAGTATGGATTCTAAGGGGAGTAAGCAGTGCCTCCCTACTGGATCTGAGCATTCTGCATGGCTGATACCAGCATAGCTTTTGCAACCAATGCTTGGGACCATTTCCATACATATGCTTATGGGTGAAGCACAAAGTTTTGAAAAGAATTTGTTTTTTCATTGGAAGCCAGTGAATAGCTTTTAAACTGGGGGCAGAGGAAGATCTTTGCGGCAGGTCAAGGACTAGCCTGGCTGCTGTGTTCTGCAGGACCTGAAGCCTATTTAAAAGGTTTCATTAGTTCAAAGTAATAGGGCATTACCATAGTCCATTCTGTTTATAATTAATCCCTGTATTAATGGCTTCCGTGCTTCAATAGGGATCCATTAAAAAATCTTCCTCAGACTGTGCATTACGCCAAAACAGGTGCGGATGACATGATTTACTTGGTTCTTCATGGACAATTGGTTGTCCATGTAAAAACCAAGATTGCTGACCGTTTCTTTGGGTGTTGGGCAAGGGCCTAAGTTGAGTGGCCACTAATCATATGTCAAATGTTCGGTAGCCGTGCCAAAGAGCATGAGCTACCATTTAATTGAAGATGGTACGCCCTCATCCACTTGTCAACATGGGTTATACAATGTTTAAAATGCTGCTTGGTTTCATTAAGGTCCGGACCTAAGGTGATCAGAATCTGGGTGTCATCAGTGTAGGATATGACACCAAAGGATCTGATCACCTTAGCCAGTTGGGTCATGTACAAATTAAAAAGTGTTGGGCTCAAAATAGAGCTCTGTGGTACTCCCATCTCAACCAGTCTTTCACATGCGATGCTGTTACCGATCTGGACTGTAGTTACACGGCCCGATACCTGCTGCTGAACCATTTAAGGGCATTTCCTCTGACACCTATCTCCCAAAGCCGATGTTTTAAAATGCTATAGGAGATGGTGTCAAAGGCGGCGGATAGATAGAGCAGGACGAGGATGACTGACTGATGTTTGTCTAAAGCCAGTCTGATGTTATCAGTAACCTCGATCAGTGCTGTCCCATTGCTGTGCGCCGTCCTGAAACCAGACTGTGAGTGGTCTAAAAGTCCATGGCTTTCAACATGGTCAACAAGCTGTTTGTTAACAAGAGATTTTAGCGACTTACCGAAATAGGGGAGTAGTGATATAGGACAGTAATTTAAGAAATGTTTGGGATCAGCCGTCGGCTTTTTCAAAATCGGTTTTACTCTGGCTGCTTTCCATATGGTGGGAAAGTACGAGTCAGAAAGTGACTTATTAAATAAACCAATTAATCTTTCCAATAATGCCAGGGCAATACTGGAGAAGAATTTGGGAGGGATAGGGTCAGTGGGGGCGCCTGACTTTATCTTCTGCAAGACAGAGATGACTGACTTGCAATCACATTTTGCAAAATCATTCAGAATATAAGAAGGATCGGGAGATGGGCAGGACATGTCTTCAAGATTGGTGCTATTGTGTTGAGATATAAGAGAATGGTGAATTGCTGTGATTTTTTCCTCAAAGAATTTAGATAGGGAATCGATCCAATCTTGAGAGGCAGCCATTAATGGCTGATTGCAGGTAGTAAATTCCTTCAAAATCTGATATAGTTCTTTAGAGGAATTTTCTGCCTTATTTATCCGATCTATAAAGGATGTTTGTTTTGCCAGTTTTATTTCCTTCATGCAGACATGATGCAGTTTCTTGTATGTTTTGCGACCGGCAGATTTCTACTTTTGCGCCACTCTCTCTCTCTGCGGTTGTACACAATAGTTTTATAATTCTTAATTGGTCAGTGAACCATGGGGCGGTTCTGGTCTTGATCGTGACCTTACTGAGAGGGGCAATTTTATCTAATGCAGTCAGAATAGCATTAACAAGATGTTGTGCCTCTTGGGTTACACTGATTTCTGGACCTAATTGGTCAGGGCAAAAATGCTTTACAAAAATGGGCAAGGTGACTTTATGCCATGGCCTTTGCGATATGAATTCACTTTTCCGGTCAATTTTACAGCAGTTATAGGAATGGCGAATTTCAATAGGTAATGGTCTGTCCATAATAGCGGAGTTGGGGGCTCCACCGTTACTCCAGACGAGTTCGTAAAGGGAAGATCCCGGGTGTGACCTGTGCAATGTGTGGGACCTACAACCAACTGGGCAAGACCAAGATTGTTCATATTAGAAATCAATTTCTCAGTGTCCGAGTTAGATAGCATATCTTTGTGAAAATTAAAATCTCCGATTAGGAGAAAATTGTCTGAAGCTAGTACATGTGGTGCAACAATCTCTAATAGTTTGTCCGTAAAATCCCCCTTTGCTCCAGGAGGTCGATAGATTAAGGCCCCTCTCCAGGAGCCGCCAAAAGAGCCATTAATCTTAAAGATACTCATTTCTGCATGGCTATATATAAGACTTTCTAAGACAGTGATATTTAAGTCATGTGTAGAGGCAATTAGTAGACCGCCCCTCTAGCCCATTTCCTGTCTATTCGAATCACTTTATATTGCGAAGGGAAGGCAATGTGCACATCAGGGGAGGCGCTTTCATTTAGCCAGGTCCCTCTAACAAAACAGATGTCAGGGGCTGCCATGTCTGAAAGGCTCCATATCTCTAACGAATGTTTAGGGATGGAGCGGGCATTAAAATAAATTGCACTGAGTTCATTAAGGGCACTGAGATGATTTGAACATGGAGATGTAATGACCTTCTTAGGACTAATGGTTTTGGCTGAGCACAAGATTTCTGGTACACTGGGTATTTCTGTTGACAGTGCGTCAGTAAACTCTATAAGAGAGGTGTTCAAGTTTTTTATTTCTTTGCTTGAATATCTGAGATATACCATGTTGCCTCTGGGTCAGAAAGGTGACCCAAGAAATATAGATTGCTAAGAAGTGAGGTAGATGATGCAGGGGTCCTGGTGTCTGGCGGCAATCAGGCACGGACGGGTGCAGATGGGTTTTCCGTTGGCACGCCGCTGCACGCGTCCGTGTCCTTCTCATGGCTAAGTAGGGGATGGCGTGGGAAAAGCTTGAGAGCTACCCTACAGCTTCCGGTGGTGCAACTGTAAGCGATGAATGCCCCGAATGACCTTCCGTTCAACCGGCACAGGCCGTGACGGACCAGAGTCAGAGGCAACAACGTGGAGGCCAAGCAGCAAGATGAAGCGCACAGACTGTTGAGTACACCGCAATTATCAGAAATTATTTAAAAGGAAATAAACAGGTGCATTTCCACTCGGCAGTATTTCCAACCGGTAGCGTTGATTTTGACAAAAATGACCTTTGTAAGAATTTAAAAATAGCAGGACATCAAATTATCAGAGCACCACTGCGCGCGTCCGTGCCCTTCTCCTGGCTAATGGCGTGGGAAAAGCTAGAGCGCTACCCTACAGCTTCCGGTGGTGCAACTGGAAGTTATGAAAGCCCCGAACGACACGCCATTCAACTCATGCATTATGTGCAGGTTAATAACTTGCTTAATGACACTCAATTTATTTTTCGAGCAGGTCACAACAATGAAACTGTGCTCATTAGAACTACAGAGGAAATATGCTCTTCAGTAGATCACAGTGGTTGTGCTACCCCTCCTCCTGCTCGATCTGTCGGCAGCCTTCAACATGGTAGACCATCGACTGAGCAGGATGGGCGACAAGGCCCTGCTCGGTTGCTTCTCCATTCTTTTCCCAGTGATCTTGAACAATCTGTTTGTTTAACGTATTTCATCTCTCATTCCTATTCATTACAATGTGCGGTCCCTCAGGGATCCTCACTTAACTCACATTGCTTAACATTTATGTCACCCCACTGAAATCTCTTATAATATCTTTTGGTTTTTCACTCACACAGATAATAAGCAAAGTGGTGGAGAAGTGTGGCTCAGGGGTTAGAGGCGGCAGACCTGGAGCGTGAGTTCGGCCCTGGACCAGGGTTCAATTCCCCGCCTCGGCGGGTGTTGGGCTCAAAATTCCACGGACTTGTTAATTCTCGCTCCGGTGCCTTCTCGACTCACGGGTTCACACTCTGCGACTCTGGGCAATAGCTTGCTTAATCTCCACAACGGCCCCTCGCGGTGGGATGCCTGGCTTTCACCTTGTGGATACCCTGCCAGGGTTATCTCACAGGGGAATACCAGGACGGGTTCCCTAAGCAAGCGCTGAGATGCCCCAGGGTAAGTCGTGCGCTATATAAGTTTCATTCATTTCATTTAATTTTGATTCCGATGTCTCAGGGACAGCATGCAATTTTCAGGGTTGCATGCAGGCCGTCAGTTCCTCCAACTGCTTGAAATAAAACTCAAGCAAAACAGAGGTTCTGACTTTTGGCTTTTCACCTTCTGTCTGGTCCTCTAGCTAGTGGCCCTCCGAGCTGGGCTCTGCATCGATCCCTGTGAGGAAATTCAAACATCTTGGTGTCATCATAAACGACAAGGTATCCTACCTGACCAGGCAAACTCTGTTGCGGCATCTGCTTTTTATATACTCTGGTTGGTCAAAAAAATTCTTCCGTTCATTCCAGCTACCCTACAGAAGTCCTTAGTCACTTCCTTCATTCTGTCTAAAATAGACTATTGTAATCATCTTTACCTCAATACTTATCAATAGGCTTTAAAGAAGTGACACAAATTGCAAAACGCTGTGGCACCCTTGCTTGTCAAAATTCACAAATCTCAATCAGTTTCCAAATTTCTAGGGAAGCTTCATTGGTGCCTGTCAGTCTGAGGATCCATTTCAAATCACTATGTATTGTTTTCGAAGTGCATCACAATCAAGGTCCCATTTATCTTCAAAACAGTTTCCCCCGATACATGCTTGCCAGAGCTCTCTGCTTAACCTCTGTGCTGCTAGTCATTCCCAGATTCAGGTGCGGGCGGCAGAGGCTTTATCCACAATGCTGCCATACTATAGAACAACCTCTCTCTTGCCGTTAAGGCTCAGCCGACACTTCAGGCCTTCAAGAAGGCACTGAAAACTTGGCTGTGTTCTCCTCCGCTTAATGCCTTTTTCTTCTCTCATGTGTAACATTGCTAGTGCCAAGACACCTCCCAGCAATTGAGCGCTATATAAAACCTCATAATATAAAATAACATTCAGTCAGTCAAAAAGCTTTATTATCGGTTAAAAACCATGAAAGCAAAAGATACATAAATAGAAACTACAAATTGTTAACAGTAGGCAATATAGAAAAGTGCCTAAATAAACAGAAAAACTAAAATAGTATATAAACATTAAAAAGTTAAAACTGGTGGTTAAATATAAAACATGCCGTAAATTATTACGTTACAATTCTCATGTAAATTCATGGAGGTATAAAATCAATTAAGGCAAGTTGAGTTTTAATTTTAGCTCCTCTAGTACACCACATCGACCACAGGTATCTGGAGGTCACAAACACAGTCAGAGCAGAAGAATCATATTTCAATAATCTAAACACCTCTCTGAAATTCCTAAAGCCCCTGGACTTGCACAGCTGTAGGATCTAGCCTTGGAGTACAAAGGGCGGAAGAGCTGAACGTGCAGATCTGTCTCCTCAGCCTGTTCGCACCCCGGGCAAAAGCTTGGTACAAGTTGAGCCATAGACCACTTATTTGTTACAGCCCTCACGGGGAGAGAACCATGCCTGAATTGGACATATAGTTTCTTCGCCAGAGGGGGCTGGTTGTTGTCCAAAAAATTTCTCGAAGTGGTACTTATCCTTGACTTCAAGAAAGCTGCGTGTCAACCTACCCAAAGATGGTTTCACTACCAACTGATCCAATTGGAATTGGTTAAGCACTTTGGCCAGTGTTCTCCTGGTGGTCAGGGAGGAGGAAGGTTCCCAGGAGAGCCACAAATCCCCCCTCCCCAGGGCCTGACATAGTTGTTTCACATGCTTAAGCCAAGGGATTTTCCCCACGCCTCTCAGCGTCAGTAGGTAGCCAAGTTCCTCCCGGTAGCTAGAGAGCTCGGGTGTTGCCCAAAACCTCCTCCAGTACTGAAGAGGGCAATTAGGGATGACTTTATGTAGGGGGGCCAGCCCCAGGTTGAGGCGTAGAGGGATCAGAGGTGTACTCTGTGGGAGTTTCATTAGGCGCCTGATGAAGCTATTCTCCATAATAGAGAGCATGGAGGCGTTAGCATGGCCCCATAGCTCTACTCCATAAAGTGTCCCACCTCTTGCCTGTACTTTATAAATTTCCAGTGGCGGGCCAAGGATTTTGGATGAGCACTCATTATGGACCTTAAGGATACCTCTAGCAGCTTGGGCCAGTTTCATGTTGGCCTTAGCTATGTGGGTCCCCATTCTATCTTGTCATTCAAAATTACCCCTAAGTACTCGAAAGTAGAGACTCTTTCGAGCGCTATGCCATCCAAGTGGGGGAGGGGGCAATTGGGCAATTTGGAATTAAAAACCATATATTTTGTTTTGGAGAGGTTAACATTGATGTGGTCTCAAGGTTCACAGGCATAGGTGTCCCCTGGGGTATACACAGCAGCTGTCTCAGCCACAAGGATGCCACTGGTTCAGTTGTCCCTGGTGCACCCTCAGTACAGTTCTGGTATCCCCAGATAGGACCCACATGAGCGCCCAGACCAACGCACCCATCTGCCTTTGGGTTCCCCACAATCTAGTTATGACACTTTCTTAAGGATTATGAGGGAATGTGGGCTCTCTCAATCGCTGCTAGACCCGGCTATTCAACCCAACGCAGGTCTCTCAGCCCCCTCACCAGATGCATCTCTTTACAGCTGTTAATGCTGGGAGGGGGGAGTCAGTGGGCCCTCAACTGCAGATTCTTCAGTTCACTTGATCTTGCAGCAGCTGCCATCTATCTTGCCTGAGTGGATGGGGTTCAGGGTACACTAAGATATTCTCCAGCTCTCCGGTCAACAGTTGAGGACTTGCAACAGGGCAGACCTTGCCATGGTCCATGGCCACCGGGCAGAAGACAGCACAGCTGCACCTTGATCTGCCTCTCCTTTCAAGAGACAGGTGGCGGTTGCACCTGAGCAGTACTACAGTCATCTCAACACAGGCCCAGCCAGCTGGCACAGGAAGCCCCCACAGACTCCTGGTTGGCGGCACCCAGAAACACTGGCCTCTCCTCCTCACCGGAATCTGCCTTCACCAGCATCCCTAAGGGCCTAGCCATGGCAACCACGTGGGAGGCCAAGCCAGGGTTTGGCGCAGGACTTCAAGCAGCCACCCGATCTCCAGTTTTGGGCCTCACGGGGTATGGCAGAGGTGGTTGGAGCTAGATTGGGGGATAGATGCCAGATCATAGACGAGCTAGTAAGCACCCACAATCTTACCCGGATTAGCCTAGCCCCCCACCTTTCCACATATATCCACTTTTTTCTCAATGTCGGTTCAATGACTGTCAGGGGCTTGATATAGATAAAGTCCTTCCATAGTAGGGTATTAGGTATGTAATAGTGCTTTAGTATCTGGAGGAACTTTGATTTCCCTGAACAGTTGCTTACAGGTTGAACACACTATGCAGGATATCCACTTTCATCTGTGGTTTAAAATCAACATGAGCTCAGCTACACATGAAGTTACAGGGTAAATGTTGCACATAACACAAGCTTGTTTTACCTTTCTGTGCTGTTTGTATTATAGCAGTATGGAAGCTTCTTATTATTCTGAGCTATATTGCAATTACTTTCATAATTCTTATGCTATATTTTTTGATAGATCAAAGTGTATAAAATAATTTTGGATGATGGCATCAGTGATGTCATCAATGATGTCATCAATTATGTGATTTAAGATGTCATCGGTGATGTCATACATGATGTCATGAAGCATGTCATGAGTGATGTAATACGTGAGGCCATAAGCAGTAATTGGCAGCCTTGTTAGGCCTTGGGGACCCCATCCTCCAGGTCCAGGTATTTTAATTAAAAAGGAGGAGGCCTGGTCACCGCCCTCCCTGAGCCTTGTTAAGCTCAGGGGTCCCCTGTGCTTTAATGGCTCAGTGAGGAGGTCCACGCAGACCCTTCTCCTTATTGAATACACCCCTGGAGAAAGACCTCATAAATGCGGCCCAGTCACCATTTTTTTTCGGAATTCGTGGGAGTCCTGTAATGGCAGCCAGTCAGAGAGCATACTCCCATAGTAGTCTGACTCCCGCAGGAGTGAGATGGTCCTGTGGCAATCAGAACCCTCTATTTTTAATTTGGCGCTCCTGTGAGAGTCTCTTGCGTTTCTCTGACCCAACCGTCCATATATACCATTTTTTTAAAATCTTAATTTCTCAAAAACTACTGAATGGATTTAAAACAAATAACAACAATCAAAATCTGTGGAACAAAATCTAGCTTCCTGCCAAATTTGGTATAACCCCGTTAAGCAATTTTGTGGTAGTCCTTCTTCAAGAAATCTACGGAAGATGCATCTTGATTTTGCGTTTTGAGAGCCCCCTTTTTTGTTAGCCCCGCTTCACAGATCACCCTGAAACTTTCCATGCACAAAGTAGTCAAAAGGTATTACCTTTTACAAAGCTTTTGTGGTGCCAACATTTTAACAACCCAAAAAAACCTTATCGTATGGAATAGCTGACCCATTTTCTTGAAAATTCTTTTGCCTATTTGCCTATTTTCCTTTTTTCTTTTTTGGCAGATTACTGATATTAGAGACCTCTTTAGCAACATCCAAGATAATATCCTCAAAGGCATTTCCCGGATTCACCTCTTTATTTCTATATAAGTTTCAGTAATTCTTTATTAAATCATTCCTTTGATAGATCAACCCAGAATTTGAAAAGAAGTTGCCACACATGGGGTCGACCTGTGTACATTTCCCATCTCCAATGTCTAATTCACTATTTGCTGAACGTGTAAATCAAGTACCATAAGTTAAGTTGTGTGGTCCCTATCATGACAGAAGTTGACACAGATCTCCCCAAAAACCATATAGATCATAGGTAGCTATTACATAGTTGATGATGGAAGATCCAACACTACCTTTTCTTGATGGTGCAGCTGGTATATCCATGTCCACCCATCCATTTATTATGACCCCATTAACTGCTCTCATAGATTTCAATAGCATTTTGCCTCTTCGGTCTTCTTTCTGTGCATCAAAGTATTAAAACATCACATCTCCTTTCCCCCTTGTCTGATGTTTGTTGTTTTAATGTCATTTAACCCATTACGTTTTTCATTATTTACATATATTTGTTGTGAGATTTTAATTTTGTTGGATTTTTAACAGTTTAGTTATTGCTAAACATTTCATACATTTTCCTAAGTTAAACAAGTCTGTCATAGATGCCAGGGGATAGAGCCCAGGTTTAAATTATATAAACCGTTTTTCATCCTAATAGGTTTGTGGCCTTATTCCTTTTGTTGGATTCACATTCTCACAAGTTATTATTTCTCCTTCTTCAGCTTTTTTTTATATTTTTTCTTACACGGCAGATAATGAATCTAATATTTTTGCAAAATAACAATTTCACAAATCTCAATATATCAATATCCTTCCTGTTAAACAACTGTCTCCTTGATTTTTCCATGATGCACTTTATGAGTTGGTCCCTGAGGGTTGTATGATGAGGCACGGCTGGATAAACCAAGCGTGCCTCTGGCACGAAGCCTAAACCATGAATGCTTCTAAACCACACAATCCTTTACCATGCATGCCTTTACCATGTAACTTTGTGGTAAAGGCATTAATAGTAAAGGGGTATACGTGGCTAAGGTCGTGACCCCTCTCCCCCACCCTAAGTTACAAACTCCACTGCCTCCCTCTGCCCTGAGGTCCAAATACCCATAACTCCTACCAACCCCCACACTGTCCCTAACTCTTAAACTCTACCTCAACCCCCTCCCACCCCCTTGCGCTTTTCCTACAACTACCCCAACCCCTTCCACTGCTCTTAGGCTAACCACTATTTGAAAAACCCACCCAGACCCCCAGCCATAAAAACTACCCCGCCCTACCCTAAGCCCTAAAAACAACCCATTCCCCTCCCCTGCCCTGAGGATTAAAACCCTGTTCCTTTACCCTGTCCCTTAACTTGACCCAGCCCTGACCCAGCCCTAAAAACTACACTGCCCTCCCCAAAGCCCTAAAACCTACCCAGAATACCCATTCCCTCCTCCTGCCCTGAGGCCTGAAACTGTAACTCCTAATTAAAAAAACTACCCGACCCTCCCCAGCCCTGAAAACTACTCTGACCATCCAGGTCTATAAAAAACTACAGAGAGCCCCCAGCCCTGAATACTACTCCGACCCCCACAGCCTTGAAAACTAGCCTCGAAACCCCCCCGCCCTGAAAACTTCCTCCAACCCCAGTCCTGCAAACTAGCCCGAATCCCCCAGCCCAGAAAACTACCCCAACACGCCAGCCCTGAAAACGACCCCAACCCCCCCAGAAAACTACTACAACCCACAACCAGCCCAGAAAACTACCCCTGACCCACCCCTTAGCCCAGAAAACTGTGCCTGACCCCCAAGCCCAGAAAACTACCCCTGACCCACCCCCAGTCCGGAAAACAACCATGACTCACCTGCACCTCTAAAAATGACCCCAGACCTACTCTGCCCCCGAAAACTATCCCGATTCACCCCCGCCCAGAAAACTATCCCAGGCACCCCAAGCCCCGGAAAACTACCCTGACCTACCCCCGGCCCAGAAATCTACCCCATACCATCCCCGGCCTAGAAAATGACCCCAACCCACCCCAGAAAACTACCTCAGACCCAGCCCAGAAAACTACAGCCCAGCAAAACTTACCTCACTGTGGATCTCTTCCTGTGAGGTCTTCATGCTTCTGGTCCAACAGCCAGCAGCTAGACCACACATTGCCTTATTCAGGCATATGCCTGGTTAAGTCAAACGTAATTTAGCTTGCAGTCAGAACACGCATGGTTAAGACCACAGCATTACAACTATTTCCCATCCTCAAGTTTATGTGCAACTAGTTGGTGCTGAGTTTTCTGCAAAGAAGGAAACAACACTACCAAGATTGTTCATTCCCTGGTTTATATTAAAGATCCTAGAAAAAAATGCAAAATTCTCTGGTCAACAATCCTCAAAGCCTTTTAACTGGCACATATCATAACGTACAACTTGGCTCAGTTAAAATTTACCTCATTTTTACAAATAT
This sequence comes from Lissotriton vulgaris, assembly GCF_964263255.1. Taxonomy (NCBI): domain Eukaryota; kingdom Metazoa; phylum Chordata; class Amphibia; order Caudata; family Salamandridae; genus Lissotriton; species Lissotriton vulgaris. The sequence goes on from NC_141696.1 coordinate 265,628,098, forward strand.
GCACAGATACTTTCTGAAATGTGATCAGTACAAAATTACCAACTAAAACTTTTGAAATCCAGATTTCTTACCTTCGTATCAATCTGTTTCACAAAAGTGAGAATATAATCTGGACTATGGACATGAAACATCGCATTTTCAATGCTATCTTGAATCAACTCCACAACCTTAAGTCAGCAGCTCCAAACATTTACCTTGAGCCCCTTGTTAATCTTTCTCTCTCTGACTTCTTACACCACAGATTGGGTACACGCCCAGGGAACCCTATCCCTCCTATTAATGACAAACAGGGAGCTGATTAATCTAATATTTGTACCTCCAAAATCACTTTAGTGAATTAGTCAATATATAACCACTACTGAGAATCTGTAAACCATTACTCTGCTTGTGTGCTCCCACCTGACATGTGAAAACTGATTAACATATGCACTCCTCTAATACAGCCATGCCTAATATATTACTCATCAGGCATTCAGAGGTCAGCAATTTTGAATTCTACTGTAATCTCATGGTTCTGGATATTAACCATGATGTGCTTATACCCACAAAACATAGTTTACTATCTAATTGTTTTCTAAATCCTTGATACGTTCTTATACATAACCCTGTGTCTGTTGTCTGGTCTGACAATTGCCCAGCAGTATGGAAAATGTGTTGTTATTAAACACTGTCAGATGCATAAATATAAATAATTATGAAAATGTCAGAGATGTGAATAACATTGGACATGACAAGCACTACTATGTCTCAGCCTTCTCATGATGAGTAGAGATTCATCCACCTCTCCAATTCATTTATTTTATCTCTGCAATCACAGTACAGAAAGGAAAATGTAATGATCGTGTTTCTGCCCAAATGTGTACAATAATACAAATATAAATGTCCTCTGTTTCTAAGAGGATATTAAAATTCAGAAATGCACTTACAACAATCTGTGATAATCTTTAATTTTCTGTTAAATCTTTAGCAATCATATTAACTGACAGAGAGAGCTTTTTCAAATCATAAGGATTCTTTCACCCATCATTCTTAAATGCAATGACCTTGCCATACATTTCTCTGTTAACATTGACATTATTATTGACAACATTGATTATCTTGATTTCTAGTTAGGACCTCAACCCTTCCCCTTATTTGGAGGGCAACGTTTCTGTCATTGTTCTCTGTTACACAGCTACATTACCTGGCTTTAAAAGAGTCATTTATGGCAGTAAAGCATAAGCATATGACTCTCACACATAGCATCTATGAATGGCCAAAAAATCTTGCTACACCTAAGGCTGGACACCATAATGTCTTCACATGCTTTCTTTCTTCTGTGTCCTCAAATTGGGTCATGTCAACACTGTTCTCTAACATCATAATTAATTAAATACCAATTATAGTTTTACTCTTTCTAGCCATTGGGGTGAGAAAAAAATATCCCTCTTAATTTAGGATACATTTATGGAAGGAAATCCAGTCACCAGGACTGAACCAATCTGGATATAGATCATTCCAAAATACAGAAACCTCTGTGCTCAAGATTGTAGATGGTTCCCTTCAGATCTTTGAGGAGGACACCCTCTGCTGCTGGATCTATTTGTAACCTTCATTAACTTTGACTGTAACACATTCCACAATCTGATATTTAATAGGATGGGCATCAAATGTATGGGACTGCACTGGTTCACATGATACCTGTCAAATAAAAAGACAAAGTATTGAAGTAGCTATCATTTTGGCAGGACCCCTAGCCATTTAAAGTGGGGCACCTTACAGATCTGCATTATCCCCATTGCTCCTCAAATTGAATGCTGAACCTTTGAATGAAATAGTGTCTCAAGGCTCATAGTGCTGATCCTTGAAACACTCATAAATGTGACAGAAAAGATTTAGAGTATCAAACCATTTACATAACAAAACCATGGAACTGCCCTGAAGTGATATGAATCAACCAGTGTCCAGTGTATTTTCTTAGAGACAACAAAAACCATTTGCTGCAAGAACTATTTTAAATATATCATGTGATTGTCTATGGAAATATTACATTTTCATATGTGTAACTTGAAAAATCTATACTTTGGGGCATTGAAATTGTTAAGAGGGTTTTATCAAGTTTTAATATTTCAGGTATGTCCTGCTTCTCTGTGTTTGGACTCATACACATAAAAGCAGCATTATATAAATACAAAAATGCAAAGCCTGCAAAAGGGGCTCATCTAATGTGGCCTATTTTTGAGGATATTGAGCAGAGGTTTTCTAAGTACTTCATTCAATGTACAGAATAAACCTTGGTGTTTCTATGTGTAAATGATAACTTGAAATAGTCCCATAGTATATTTCTTGAATTACATACTATCTGAATTACAAAAATTAGCTATGGTAATCGGTATGACAAATATATTTCTAAATTATTAGATTGGCAATATCAAAGCTCTTTATATCTATTTTCATGCATTTTACATAAGTACAACCTGCCATTGTCTGTCAAAAATACCCTTGTTAAATGTCTACTCGCTGTATTTTAATATTAAATTCCAAATTAATTAAACTATGGTTGTCATACCAACAACTGACACAATAATGCAAAAACAATTATAGCTGTATTTAGGAAGTCCAGCAAAATATTTGAAAGAATAATTGTTTCTATGTATGTTTTGTATTTTATTTATTTATTTTATTACAGAGATAATTCATTGTAGCAACAGACAAGTAAAAAATTACAATAGGATTTGAATAATACACATTTTTGGTTACAAAGGCAAGAACTAATTGAAATATGAATATTAAACAAATAATGATGTGCCTTAAAAAGCATGTTCGAGAGAACATAGAAATGGGAGGATATGTGTAAAAAAGTAATGAATACTTTGCGACATATTTTTTCTGGCATTAAATGAAACATGTTTTCAGGCAATAGTGATTTTTCCAAAACAAGATTGTAGTTATTATTGGGAGATATATTCGTATACAAACTATTTGAACTTTAAAGGCATACATATAATGATACAATTGTTTCTCATGCCACCAAAGATGGCATGGTTACTTAGACAGTATATGCGTAGTTCACCCTCACAATTTGAGTGCAAAAGGACATCTCAATTGTATCACAAAAGACAAAGAAGAGCTAAGAACAATATTTGCAAATCAAGCCATCAAGAAAATAAAAGACACTATTCATGTATATGTATATGAATATGTATATGTATTCATAGTTATATGTGTATATATATATATATATATATATATATATATATATATATATATACACACACATATATACACACAGACATATATATTGTGTGTACATATGTATAAAATTGAGGCTGCAAGTGGTGGTTGTAATGCACAATTGTAGATTTTTGTTTTGCATTATATATATAAATATAATGCAACCTATTTTTGGGTTTGGCACAAGAAATCTTTTTCTGAAAGAAAAATGTTATACACCCACTGATATCCAAATTGCTAAATTATTGTAAAGACTACATTCAAAATGAATGATGTGTTATGATCTGCCAGTCCTGCTCACAATCCTTTAAAGTATTTTTTCTGTTTATTTAACATTTACCATTCAATAGCCGCTAGGTCAATATGTGTTATCTGTTTATTGATTGTGTTCAATAAAAGTATTTTGGAATATAAACAAGTAAACACTGAACTATACTCATGAACTGAGCACCCACATCAAAACAGTCCACCTTTACCCATTTTCATGTTTAAAAAATGCCCTTTGTCATTAGGATTAATTCAGAAAAAGAATGTATGATAATTCCTAAGTTTTCCTAACTTTGAGTCTACTTTTTCACCTTTGTCCGATCTAACCTATACAATTCAGGATCACATATTTTACAGCTGCCTAATTCAATTAGTCTAGTCCTTTCTGCATAGTTTACTATGTCGTTCGGCACTAAATATGCCACTAGAGATGTCATCGATATGACATATGTATAATGTTGTTGGTGTCATATGGTGAGGACAATGCCTCAACATTCATAAGTGTTAACTCAATATATTGAACATTCAACTTAAAAGTACCTTTTTAAAGTTTTTTAAAAATAGCTACTTTGAAAAATAAATTCTGCTGACAATGTTGCTCCCATAGTACTTTTAAATTGAGACAAATAAAATCACTTTGAAGTTAACTAGGCCATGTTTTGTAAAATGTCAACACACTACTGGTGGATGTTTTAGGGATGTTTATATTCCTTTTACAGAAATATACAGGTGCATTGTATTTTTGTAAATAAATGCGATAAGTTAATTTGACACTTTCTTTGCTAGTCTGACAAGCCTGTGAATGTGTTTTTTTCCTTTGCAAAAGAAATAATTACATTTTCATTATCTTATATAATGTTTAAAATTGATATAATATCTTACTAATTTCTTTTTGCTTTTTGTTCCTTGAAAAGATTAATTTTGTTGCTTGCTTCAGTTTCTGCTTAATTTAATCCATGCCAATTTATTTTCATTTATTTTGGTTACATTAGATTATTTATTTTTCCCATTATTGGTAAGTGAATGTGTGCTGTGAATTTCAAGTAAGATTTTTTTGATGCACTTATTGGAGCATAGTATACATTTGAAGCAACACTGCTAGTGATGTTAGATACAAAATGCTTTTTCAAAATGAAAATTTTGAATAAAAACATGTACATCTGATTACTGTTTCAATGATGTTGTTATAGAGTAGACATGATCAGACATCTACTTAAGGGGTATTTGTTTTAATCTTATAGCTGGACATACTAGAATCCGGTGAGCATATTTCAGTTTTAAAAATCAATACAACATAAAAACATTAATTGTGAGACTATGATGTTTTTTTTCAAAGGAACCAAGAAAATTATATCTTCCAAACAGTTAACCAAAATATGTGTCATAATTGTTACAATTCATTTGTATTTTAGTTTTAGCCTAAATGAATGATTGAATTTATGCTGATCTGCAAAATTTGTGTCATGATAATCCAAACAGAGCTAAACAAATGAAAAATAGTCAACAGAAAATGACACCATATCATCCAAGTTATGAATTGAATATTATTCTACTTATGTAACAAAAAAACAATTGCATGGAATGGACGTATATACTCGGAATATGTTTGAATTGATGATGAGCAATAAAAAGTGCTCTAATGATATACTCATTAAATCAAGGACTTGTATGTAAAAGATAATGTTCGGCTTCTCCATAAGGTTTGCTCTGTGTGTGTTGAAAACATAGAATACAACTAATTAGTACCACTGGCATAATGTACCAAATGCCAAATGTGAAAAAGGTACTCAAATAGCACACCTATTTAAATAATTAAAAAAACAGTTGCATTTGTTTATAGTGAACTTTGTTAAATGATGTGTAAATTACTGCACGCTGTCAACAATTAACGTTATCATTATCTGACAAAATTGCAAAAGAATTAGTTTGAGTTCAATAGGTGTTTACTTTAATTAGATAATGTTACCACTTACGACAGTGATATGTGCACTTAAACAATTTCAGAATAGTAAATATAATATTTGTACATGATTAAGAACAGATTTAGTTTACAATGCAAATAAATTATTGTTGTTCCAGATTTAACATATTTTACAAATTACTAAAAACAATTTCCTGTTTTGGAAATTTTTCCAGTACATATATATACAGTTGTATGTGTTTACTTTTGGACTATTTGTTCCTGTTACAAAAATCTTAGGTGCTGTTGTTTACTACCCTGGAAGAAGTTTAGAAAGCAATATCTAAATATTTTAAAAGAGCCTTTTGTCATATTCACATTTCATAATGCTAACACATTATTTAACTGACATGTATGTTAATCTCAAATTAACATGTTATTTTATATGCAGTGAACATTGCTGCATATGTACAGTGATGTTAACTTTCTGATAAAATTACGAGTTGAGCAATTCACAAACAGATCATAGTAATAAATACCAAAACATTTGTTCTGTGGAATTAGGTCATAAGCCTAAAATATTGATTCCTCAATACATCTGAGAATAGCTAAATGCGATTTTCATTTTGTTTTATGAATATTTTACATTCTAAAACATCCATATAGGTCCATGTCTAATCATATAGAAATTGCATTTATTACAAATGAATTGTTTCATCATGTAATGGAAGGTGACCTCACTGTTACATAATGAGTGTTTATCTTTTATGAAGATAACCTTTATATTAACTTTTTGGAAATATGTTCTAATCACTCATCCTCACCTATGCCTGATCTGTCCTAAACACAAGGCTGCTTCCTTGCTATGAAACAATTATAGGGAAAAGCAAACAGTTTTTAAGCAATTGTCCATCCAAAAAGCTGCCTAATACAAGAAGACAATAAAGACAACTTTTTTAACTCCACTAAGTGCAACAAATCCATGAAGTGCTTGTTGTAGTTCAAAAGGTTAACTCAGTTATATGAAAATTGCTGAAATGTACATTTCTTGTGGCATTCTATTTTAAGCTGAAAGCTTTCAGAGATTAAAACAAAAGCATAATGAATCCTCTGTTTATGCATAATTAGTCAATATATTTTTTATTCTCCGGAGTTTACAAAATATCTCATTTAATGCAATATTTTATCATAACAAATTGACAATTTATAACATTGTTCATGTATTTTTTTCATGTTTAATAAATAAATTAATTAAAATATTTAGAACTTCAAGAAAAACTTGTTTACATAGAAAACAAAAAATAGGAATCTACCATATATTTGTTCACATCTTTATATATTTGATTTCTCCAGTACTTTTTTTGCATTTTGAAAAGTATGTGCTGGAATAAAAGACATTTAGGCTAGGTTAACATAAACTACATGAAATATTTTCAGACACAAATCCCATGCAAGTGATGTTAAAATTATTCGGGGGATTTAATTCAATATGATAAAACACATTGTCGAGGAAAGGGTCAGGCAACATGGAGCTAATTACCGAAGATGGCGTTTTACCCCTTCATCACTGTTATAAAAAAAGAAAATCTTTAAGACAAGACCCCTATTCTCTCAGCTGTTAGGCTTCCAACATTTAGTCAATGAGCAATGCTTAGAAACTTGTGGGTATTTGTTTGGCAATTTTATTAAATTGGCACAATGGTACTGATATTTTTGATTAATACAAAATGTACAAGTACTATTAACAAATCAAACTTTAAAATTAGGTCTCTTCTTTCATTATGAATGTTTTGTAGTGAAAATTCATTTTCAAAGCTTATGTTGCCCAAGAAATGGTCAGCAGCAAATGATTGATCACAGCGTTGCTCCAACCATTAATGTGTTTGTTGTGGTGATTGTATGTTTCCATTTACGATTTACTGTCATCTTCTTTTCTGTTTAGGATGTCATTAGATATTTTGATATCAATATTTTCTGGACTTAAAGCATCTTTGCCATTTTCTTCTTTCATAGGTAATTTCCTGTGAATAAAAGGACAATGTAATGTATGAGAAATGGGCATTGCATGACAGGGTATTCATCTGTTTTCAATTGTGAAGTTAAAGCCAAATATAAAAGCATTCTTTGCTGTCACACAGTTTGTGGTTTGCAATGCACAATAAACTGTATTCACAAGCATGCACAATACACTTACCTAATTCCTCATTATTTAAATATGACAACACCATTGCTTTCACATTTGTGAGATTTCTAAATGCATGAGAATAGGAGGAAATACTTTATAAATATAAGATTTCAAAATATTTTTATTTATCAAAGATTATACATAATTTTGATTATTATTTGTTGAATTCAAGGGTGATAATCCAGTAATAATTTCAGATGTTAGCTTTTTTAAACCTTCCAAACTTGTTATCATAAATGACCCAATTAGATTATTGTAAAATATTGGGTTTTTGGTAGACTGGTGTGTGAGCCTTGATCAATCTACAATCACAATCCTTGTCAGTGTGAGGCACCAGCCAACACTCAATTAAACTGTGCTCAACCCTCAGGTTGCTTGGCACAAAGCAGTCATGCTTAACTTCAAGGAAATGTGTAAAGTATTTGGGCAGCACTACAAACAGTAGTAAAGTGAACACCATCACACAAAAAGGAACCCACACCAAGATAGAAAAATAGAGTAATTGTTTATTAAAATAAAGACCAGAATGACAAACATCAAAAATACACTTAGTAGAATCAGAGATATGCAAATTTAAAGATTTTAGCAACAATAGCACCAAAAAACATAAAGCACTCACTATAAATATCTGGTTACACCGGACCAGGAAGAAGTCACAAGTTAAGGCTGACCGTGATGGAGTACGGGCCACCTAAAGAGACTCACTTAGGCCCACTGAACAAATTACCTTCAGCCCTGGTTTGCTGAGAGCTGCGAATATCTGCATTGATGATGCAATGCGCAGCCAAAACAATACATCAGTTTTGAAGTGTAGCGAGGCTGCTGTGCGAGGTTCTGCATCCTCTTGAGGATCCTGTCAATGAGGGCTTACAATGTGATGTCCACCGTGGAGAATGTTTTGTGCAGTAGGGGTGATACATCACTTCTGAGGAGCTGCGAGCTTGCGATGCAGAGTCTGCCATAGAGGCTGCCTTTGATAAAGAATGCAAGGGCCTGCACCAAGGAAGCATTTTCCAGCGGCTGTTCTGATAGTCTGAAATGTGATGCAGCACTTTGTAACGGGTTCAATCCACCCAGCAGCAGCAATGCATTGGTTATACTTGGCTTTGCGCTGCACAGCATAGGAGAGACCTATTCCAAGGGTCCAACACTGTGATCACCCCACTTGGCAGGGTAGACTCACAGATGACAGAATCCAGGTGCTGGGTTCAAGGTTGTTGGAACTTTCTTTCCCTGATGCTGAGTCACTTTAGGGTCTGGGTTCAACAGATACAGGCCTGTACTTCTCACGCAGGCAGGAAGGCAGCAGCTCAACACAGCAGGGTAGCAGTCCTTCAGAACAGTATTCCAGCACAATGGCAGTAATTACAGCAGCACATCAGTCCTTCTTCCTAGGAGATTATCCACAGGTCCAGAAGTGTATTGAAAGGTTGGTGTCTGAGGTCCAGGTTGTATCCCAAGTAGTGCTTTTGAAGTTGGGAGAAGCTTCTAGAGGCATGCATGTGAAGTGCACAGGTGTCCTTCCTACCTGGCCCGGCTCCAGACTACCTAGAGGGGTATGCAGCCCTTTGTGCAGAGGCAGGACAAAGCCTATTCAGGTGTAAGTGAGGCTGTGCCCAGCTCCTTCCTCCCATCCTGCTAATGATGGCCCATCTAAGATCATTTTTGTATGTGGCAGGAGAAATACACAAAGTCCATCTGTCCATTCCACCCAGTCATGTGTCTCAGAGACAGGCTGAAGGCACCAAATGGCTAAGGCAGGAAAAGGCCAACTTTTTAAAAGTGGCACTTTACATTTTTTATTTAAAATTCGACTTTACAATAAGTTAGGATTTTTCCTTTAAAATTGTTAAGAGTACTAAGGTAACTCCAGTATTATCCTATGGGAGAAGTAGGTCTGGAAGTATTGAAAAAAATGTTTTTGACTAACCGGACATGTGAAACTAAAAAGTACATGTCCCACTTTTTACATTCACAGCCCCCTGCTCTTTGTGCTGTCCTGGGCCTACCATGGGGGTGACTTACTTACACTATAAGGCAGTTGTAAGTCTCCAAAAGGTGTATTGTGCCATGTTGAAACTGCTCACACAGGCTGCAATGGCAGGCCTGAGATATTCTTAAAGTTACTTAAGTGGGTGGAACCATTGGTGTTGCAAGCCCACAAGTAGCATTTAATTTACAGGCCCTGAGAACAGGTAGTGGCAATATACTACTGACTTACAGATAAATTGAATTGGCCAATTGCGGATAAGCCTTTGTTTTAAGGAGTGAGCACAGGCACTTAAGCACTGGTTAGCAGTCCTAAAACCAGCAAAAATAAAGTCCGAAAGTAAGAGGGTTGAAAGCAAAAGGTTTGAGGGTAAACCACACCAAGTGTGCCAGGTCCAACAATTAAGAATATTTTTTATTATTTCGATTTTATTTAATGCTGGCCCTAGCTACTTTAAGGTTCTGAAATCTAGGGCATGGTGCCCTTGGGACAGATTATGGAGAACTAAGCTAGAAAGTGTATGTCACAAAACTGCTTAATTCACTGTCCTCCGTCAGTTTCTATGCATGTGCTTCCTGTGCTTTACTCCTAGCAGGATACTCATTATGCTAAATGTTATGACTCTGAAATACACATTGCCTTATGGGATTAGTGAATGATCTAATCATAGTCAATGTCAAGACCTTATTTTGATTGAACTGTCTACCCCCTTATAACGTAGGTGTAGACATATTTGATAATGACGTGTCTTCACTGCTGTAGATTGCATTCTCTCCTTGACTGATTTCACTTGCATACGAAGAGCCTGTCTACTGGTAAGAAAGGTGTGAAGTAGCATCCATATGGAAGGAGATCCATGCCTTGGACAGCTATCATCAAAATCTGGTGCTACTGCTTTCTAACTCTTAAATGTCTAGGACACAATTGTTAAACAATAACAACAATTTGCATTCATAGGCTTACTCACAGATGTGAATGGTGTCACATCCCCATGGAAAGACAGTCACAGTTTTTGGCAAGTACCTGGCCACCCAACATCATCTGATGTTTTCAAAGACTTAAATGTTTGTAGCCTAATTCTTATGTAAAGACAACACTTTGCACCCAAAGGTTAACTCCCAGGTTTAGATGCATATTTAATGATGTTTAAAATGTGCAATAATTACCAAGAGAGCTTGTGGAAATGTGTGACATCTTATATAAACTTTTGCAAATTATCAATCACATTCAAGATAATGCAATTCAGCTAGCATATCTGTTCACAGTAAATTTTAAAAATGCTTTAACTTTATCCTAACTGGCCTTTCATTCTTTTTTATTTTTCTCCAAAGAAGATGTTTGTACAACTGGATAAACTCCTTGCCCAACATTAAGTCATACTTTGAACAGTTCTCTTCCATTCCGACTCTGGAACATGTTTAGATGTTATGTTATTAAAAATTTGTAAAGCGCACATACGCCCAAGGGCTTCTTGGCGCTGGAAAGATAAAAAACATAACAGAGGGTGAGTCTGCCGGGAGCGTTATTTCAAGTAGGCTTTTGTGAAGAGGTGAGTCTTGAATGCCTTTCTGAAGGCAAGGAGGTCTCTACTCTGTCTGAGGGCTAGTGGCAGAGAATTCCATAGGGTAGCTGCTAGGAAGTGGAAGCCGCTGCCACCTTGTCGTTTTTTCTTAAAGCGCGGTACTTCAAGAAGGTCTTTGTGGGCTGATCTAAGGTTCCGTGAGGGAACGTATCTTCCGATCAGCTGTCTGATGAATAGAGGTCCCTTGCCTTGCAGAGCCTTAAAGATGATACATCCGGCTTTGAATTCGGCTCTTTGAGCCACGGGTAGCCAGTGCAGGCTCTCCATGCCTGGTTTGATCGATTCCCATTTGGGTACTTTGCAGATCAGCCTGGCGGCCTGATTCTGTAAGTACTGCAGTCTTTTAAGTTGTCCTACAGGTAGGCCAAGGTATAGGCTGTTTGAGAAGTCGATGTGGGAGAGGACTAGGGTCGTGACCACCTGAATTAAGGCGGAGGGAGTGAGGAAAAGGGCGATTTTCCTAATTTTCCTCAATTGGAAAAATCCAGAAGAAACCACGGTTCCAATTTGGGATCTTAGCGAGAGGTCCTCATTGATGGTTATCCCCAGACTTTTTACAGTCAGAGATTTCTTAGGGGGGAGGCCCATATCAGTAGGCCAGAAGTTGGGGCTCCAACTGATTTCGCTCTTGCCGGGCAGGATCAACTCAGTTTTCCCTGGGTTTAGTTTAAGGTGATTTGAGGACATCCAACTCTGGATTAGAGTCATAGTAGCTTGGAAGTCCTCCACCGCATTTGGGGAGTTAAGAACGAAAACGAGCTGCAAGTCATCTGCATAATTATATACAGTGACTTTGTGCTTTCTCAGAGCGAAAAGAAGGGGCCGCATGTATAGGTTGAATAACAAGGGGGATAATGAAGAGCCTTGGGGCACCCCACAGAAAGACTTGATTTTGGCAGCAGAAAAGGAGCCTAAGCAGACAGACTGAGTACGTTCGGAGATGAACGATTTCAGCCAGGCTAGGGCAGAGTCTCTGAGACCCGCCTGTTCGACACGGTTGACCAGAATGGAGTAGTCAACCGTGTCGAATGCGGCGGACAGGTCAAGAAGTACTAGGGCCTGATGAAGGTTGTTATCAGCTTTGGACCTCAAGGTGTTCTGGACGGCCAATATTACTGCCTCGGTGGAGTGACCAGGCCGGAAACCTGCTTGGTTGGGTTGGAGGTATTCCGATTCCTCCATGAAGTTAGAGAGGCAGTTGGTAACATGCGCCTCCAGCATTTTCGATAGGAAGGGCAGCAAGGATATGGGCCGATAGTTCGTGAGGTCCAGCGGGTCGATACCGGGTTTCTTGGTGAGGGGAATCAATAGGGCCTGCTTGAAGCTGCTCAGCACTATCCCTGAAGTGAGAGAGTCGTTGAGCAAGGGTATCATGCTGTTGGGTAAGGCTCGACCAATTTCTTTCATGATTTGAGGGAGCAGACATCCATGGGGGAGCCTGATTTGACTCTGGACAGTAGTACCGAGAAAGTTTTCAAATCGATGAGGGGAAAAGAATGTAAAGTTGAGGGATTAAAATAGATGTCATCCACAGGAGCGCAGGCTGGAAGTGTGGAGATGTTCTGTTTAATCATTAAGATCTTATCGCGGAAGAAGTCATTCAGGGAGTTGCATAGTGCTTGTGTGGGAACTACCGGGGGGGAAGTTCTATCGTCATTGCAAAGGTCGTTCACTATCCTGAAGATTTCTTTTGACTTATTGGTGGAGTGTAGGATTTTGGATGAGTAATAGGTAGTTTTATGGTTTAGTAGGGTTTTTTGGTATGTCTTCCTGGCTGAGCAGTATGTGGCCCTGGCCAGAGGGCAGTACTGGGAGCGCCAGGATCTTTCCTTTTGCCTCACTTCCAGTTTCAGTTTTTTTAGTTCAGGTGTGAACCATTTGTGTGCATCCGGTCTCCTAGAACTGCTGAGATGCGTATAAGGGGCATAGATGTTAATTGCTGCAGTAAGCCATTCATTGAACCGGCCATCGGCCTCCTCCACATTGGAGCTGTCGAGGGGAGGGGAGTCAACCAGAAAGTTAAGGAAGGCTGGCATATCCATAGAGGTCCATTTCCTAATGGTTTTGCTAGTTTGTAGCTTAAAGTGGGTAGTCTTGTCTAACTGGAAGGAGAAACTTATGCTGTGGTGATCAGACCAACAACAAGGTTTGATGTCTATTGCGGATAGTGACAAGTTCAGAGACCAGATTTGGTCGAGGCTATGGCCCTTCTGGTGAGTCTCAGTGTGGATGTGTTGTGTCAGGTTGAGATCACAGAAAAGTTCACTCATCTCTGCAGCCTGGGGGTCCAATGATAAGTTATCAAACCAAAAGTTTAAATCTCCAACCAGAAGTAGTTTAGGATGGTTTGTGACCAATGGTGCCAGTAGCTGAGCTAGAGTGGACGGGAATGTGGCCATGGTTTGGGGAGGGCGATATAGTAGGACCAGTGCAAGTGAGCCATTGGGAGTATCTATTTTGGCGACTATGTTTTCAGTGTTAGGTAGAGGCAGAGAGGGGAGCTGTCTAAGTTGGAATTTTTTATTGACGATTATAGCTGCTCCTCCCCCAGTTTTTCCGCCTGGGCGGAGTGCTGATAGAATGTAGTAATCTGCGGGTAGGGCAGCTAAAATGTCCGGTAATGAGTCCGGAGTGAGCAAAGTCTCTGTCAATAGCAGCATGTCAGGTTGTTTATCCATAAGTAGCAGAAAAATATCTGATTGGTGTTTAATCATGGAGCGGGTATTGAGATATATACACCTGAACGTGTAGGTAGAGCAGGGTGTGGTCGTGAGCATGGAGTACTCAGGAGCAGGGGCATTTGTAAGGGTGGCGAGGTTGCCTATACCTAAGTGAGATATGCGTTTCGCCGCGTTATGGGGAACCGGAGGACACGTCGTGGCGGTTGGGCGCAGCGCTAGTAGTTCAGCAGGCATATAAGTATAGTAGCCCACAGAGTCCCTGGCCCCTGGTCCCGTTTAGAGACTTGGCATTTTATTCTTTATTATTTTTCTCCAAAGAAGATGTTTGTACGACTGGATAAACTGCTTGCCCAACATTAAGTCATACTTTGAACAGTTCTCTTCCATTCTGACTCTGGAACATGTTTAGAGACTTATTGGGAGTTGACAGACAAATTAGGCTATCAAAGACATGGCTTATTACTAAACCATAGTCAAGTGCTATTGACTATAATACACTTGTAATGCAGAAGACATGATATGTTGCATGCTTGTGACAGACTATCCTGTCTGGCAATGTCTAAATAACACCCTTCTTAATGGCCAAGACAGGAGTTTATCTCATGGTTGGGTATTTGCTGTGGAGAGGTTTATGAATATGTAAAATATAAACATGTGTAGGTGTGTGGGGGGAACGTAACCATTGCAGGACATTCTCACTCATGAGTGTCTAGACCCCAACCATGAGAGAAAATGTACTCATGCTTAATATAGTCCCTTACTAGGTTAAAACATGCATTTGAAAATCTGTTTGCAAGTGCAAATTCATATTTTGTGAATTTCAAAAGTGAATTTCCATTTGTATATCAACATTTTTGGGAATGTAGATGCAGCCTATATATATATTTGACTTTCACATGTTTGCTTCTAGTTTTAAGTCTGTACTGCTCATATTAATACACTAAAGAGATTTCTAGACTCTAATGAGCTTTTACTCAAAATAAAAATAAAAAGAATATAAATGTTTAATGCCACTTTCTCCAGGTCATGACATAAATAAAAGTAACTGGCAGTTTATAGCTGTGGGTCACACTCATCTTTAGCTGCACCCCCTGTTTGGGAAATTCTCTTCAGACTCGGTCAATAATATCCATATAGTGTGTCATGACCGTCTCCTCTCAACTACCATAAATATTAGATATGTGTATGAGGAGTTCACAGGACATTTCTGTATATATGCAGACTCGAATGTATAGGTTATTGTGCAGGATAAAGGTAGCTGAGAAAAGTTTTTCCTTTTCCTGCATATCCCTCTGAAATTATGTCTCTTCCCCCACTTTTCTTTATTAGCCAAAGGAAGCCACATGTTCTGTCTGTATCAGTCTCCGTGCGAATGAAGATTCAATTGTGTTCACGTTAACTGATCAACTCATTTCCAGCAATTCAGCCTATGACCACTTTCATGTCTTTTAGGATAGTCTCATCATGTTTACCCCATTCTTTACATACATTCTCTCATACACACAACAAAATCGATTCTAAACAGGTGACCCTTTACCTAGTAGCTTGCTCCTGTCTATTTGACACCAGGCTCTATGTATTATATCATAATCCCTGTACCTGATGTACGTAAACATGTCCCCAGGCACGGCAGAACTATACTGTATTAAAGGTCACCAATTTTTAATCCTTGGCCAACAGCCAGCGGTGCATGATCACACTTGTTCAGAAAAGTATCCATGATTGTTTTAAAAACATGTAGATTCTAGAAAAAACCATGATGTGACCACTTTAGTATACAGGACCCTCACTCCCTCTACAAATTAGAGGAGAATTCCTTTCAAGCTGAGTTGGGGTCCTGCATGCTGAATCTTTGACACGCAGCGGTCTGACATCCCTTGTGGGCTGTCATCCTCGAAGCAGAGATGGGTTCCTTCATTCTAAACCATCAGGTGAGGGGGCTAGTTTATCCCTACGGGTTTCTTGGCTACAGATACACATAGCCATAGGCACATACAACTACACATCCAGGCTAGGCTAGGTACATATAGGCAAATTACTTAGGGAACACATTTTAGGAATATGCAAGTGATACTGTTTCTATCTGAACTGCTTATGTTAATCCTATTGTCAATATGGTAGCTATGAATCTACTATTTACTATGTTGGTACTAGCAATCTCTTTTGTATACTTCTGTCTACTCATTGTCGCAGCACATATGTTTTACACAAGGTTGTTGCTGGACCAATAAATATTTACTAAAACATCCTAATTGTTATCCAATGTATTTTCTGAGAGAAAGCAAGCACGAGTGTTTGAGCGTAACTAACTGTACTGTTTTCCATGATCCCTGAGGAATTAGGGTTGTCATGTTCAGTGGTTGCCAGAAATTACCTACACCACTGTAGAATACAGTGGGGTGGGAGTGGCACCATAGAGCTAGCTGGTCTAACAGCTGACATATCCTGTGAGGGTGTCTGGAAGCGGTTGGGACACCAAGCTCTCAGTTTAAGTCATCCAAAATGTGCAGGTCCTGGGGTACTCCTAGGAACTACACGACATGGCCTTGGCAACGTTGGTTTGGTTCTTATCTTAACAATGTAAATCTGAGTAGTTCAGTCATGCTTTCTCAGAAAGCCATGCTCACTTTTCAGAGATGTCTGAAGTGGAAAGGGAAACACGGCTCAGCGGATCAGATATACTCTGTGCTTCGGCTGAAGGTTTAGCACGCTTATAAGGATAAAAGGCTGGCCACATTGTGCAAAAAGCTACCTCTTAACCTTTTCTTCTCCTTTAAAAAATGACTGACCCCGTGAGTAGCTCAAGGGAAGAAGAATGGGCCAACGCTTTTAATATTACACAAAACTGCAGACATGCACTAACTATGAAATTGTTGGCACACGGCATACCATTAACAGGTGGCTGTGTTTCCTTCATGATTGAGGCAAACAAGGTGTATGGATCAGAGGTATTATATTCTTGGGTTCAGTTCCCACCTGTGGATAAAGTGACTAAATTGTTCCACACATACATTGTAGTTGAACCAACAGATGAATACATTCCATACGAAGACATTGAAGTCCGTTTAATGTACCAGCAACACAAAAACTGGTTTAAAGGTGTCCTCCCACACATAACATCCGTCGTAAGCCTCGGTCCGCTCAGCATAGAAAGGAGCAACCTGGCCGTTCTTAGCGACATACACTCCACATCCAGAGATAGATACACTACTACTAGATGAAGTCCATGCAATATACAAAGACATAGTCAGGCTTTGTCACATTGTCCAGTTTGTCATGCGAACATTGACAGTCCAACCTGCAAGAAATGCTCTGGCTTTTCCAAATTAGACCACACCTATAATTAACCCACATGTACTGAAATCAGTAATAGGGACAATTCCATCCAAACAGGAGCAAATTCTGTTCTGGATTGCCCAAAAAATTGCACAGCTGGAAGCAGTATTTCCCCACACAGGTCAGCAAGAACACATAATGCTAACCATTTGCTTGCCAATGGGGATGGTTCCCTCGATTGAGGATTGTACCACTTGGGGGACAATCTTCACTGCCATTTACATCAGAGTACATGGAACCTCTTCCTTAGCAGTTGTTTCTGATGTATTGAAACAGATACAGAATGAATACGGGTAGGATCTACCCATGACTTGTGAATAAAACTGAGCATGGAGGTGTGTCTCCATGCTCTTTCAGCAAGCCTAAGGAGACGCTGTTCTTCATTAAGATCACTACTAAACCCGGGGTTAGACCATTTGGACAATATTCGTGTTTGTCGTATAGCGGCTATGGTTTCCATGATGTTTGGCATTGAATTGAAATAGTGATCAGTGAGGTCTTGGGCTTCGGTCAAGGTGGGAGGTGGTAGCATGGTTTGACAGCTCGCAGTGCATATAAAAAGTGAGTTTATGTTATGGGTGTCAAGGATCCAGTGTTCAGGTTTCTTAGGTTGGACTTTGGAGGTGATTTCATTTATATTTAGGGAGAATGTGACACAGTGATGGTCATTCCAATCACAAGGGAGGTTGAAGTCAACACGTTTTCGTTAGCTATGATTTGGTCTCACAGGTTGGAATGTTGCAGGCTTGGACAACGATGAGGTCCTGGAAGAATTATTTGAAGCAATTCACAAGCAGGTCATTGATATTATTCCACTGGATGTGGAAGTCACCAAAGAAGACCTGGTTCGAGTGATCCTCTACATTGGAAGAGTGATTACCCCCAGGAGGGTGATAGAAAGTGTGAAGGGAGAATTTGCAGTTGCTGGTGGTGAAGATGTTCATCTTAAGGTACTCACAAGAGGGCAGAGAAGAAGTGAGAGATTGTTTCATGAGGCTCTGAAAATACAGGCTAGGCCAACCCCAGAGAGTCTTGGGCAGTCTAATCTAATAATTCCATACCCAGGGGTATCAAGATGTCCAAGGAGTGGTTGGAGGAATCATGTAACCACGATTCTTTAAGCATGAGGATATCAATGTCGTTGTCAAAAGCAGTTATATCAGCAGCATGTTTCACAGCTGAATGGCAGTTTAGTAATGTTCATTTCAGGAGTGAGTTAGAGTAAGCAGTATTAGATGGCATGTGAAAGAGGATAAGTGGGGTGAAGTTCGATTAGGTTATATACCTAGTCTTAGGACTGGATGACCTGGGGCGTGAGACATAATAGTTTCAATTTTGGAGGTGGGGGGAGAGAGATGAAGGACTCACTTTTGGAGGTGGTACATGAGAGATCAACAGTGGAAACATAGGAGTCAAGTAGGTCATGTAGATCATCATTTGATAGCTGACTGACAAGGCCTATCAGGTCGAGAGGAGTGATTGTGGAAGGTAGTGGTCGTATAGGAAAGCTGAAAGCTCCCACTGTAGACAGGGAATGGCCTGAGTAATGGTTGTGGACATTGGGGGTGTGGTTAGATAAGTGGGGGGTTAGGTGGGGAACATTTTTGAACGAGAAAGGAGATAATATGAAATAGTTCGAGAATGTCAGCTCGGATCAGATGCAGTTTGGAATGTGTGTGTCGAGCATAGTTTTATGGGATGTATAGCTAAGAGGTTCCAGGTTGTGGGGAGGATTAGGGAGCGGGTGAGACCTCGAGTGAGTAGGAGGCTGGAGTATGTGTGATTCACCAATGTAGCCATGGTAGTGGTATGGAGAGAGTAGGTGCTGGGTGAGTGGGGCCTACTGCTGGGAGTGTGGATACGGGGGCTATAATGGAGTAGGGATAGAATGCATCAGACTGGTGTAGAAAAGAGGGGAAGTCGGGAATGTCCATGGTGGAGTCAACCTGGAGTTGGTGAGGGGTGACTCAGAATTGTCAGAGGGGGTCTGTAAAGGGCAACAAGGGAGTCCTTGGACAGGTGGGTGACCAACTGCGAAGAAAGGTAGGCGTGGCAGGGATGATGGGCTGGTGGAGTAGTAGGGACGATGGGGTTTACTAAGTGGGATGAGTTTGGTCACGTCAAGTTTGTGTTTGAGATAGGAGAATAAACTGCAGAAGATTTCCAGGTTATGATCAGAGGATTGAATATGTACAGTGCCATTGTTGTATTTGGAAATTGTGGCGTTGCCATGGTACAGTGCATAGGGCGCAATAGTAAGTGTATAGCCATGTGGGATTTTCTTGGCTATGGACGAGCAGAGAACATTCCTTCATGCTGCATGCGAGTTGGTTGAGAAGAGGAGGTGGCTGAGTAAGGTACCCTTGTCGTGGTAAAAGTAGTGGTCAGTGAAAAAGGTTTCTTTCCTATGGTGGAAGATTTTATGTTTGAGATTTCTCTTGGTGTTTTTGGACAGGTTGGAAGGGTAGTGTATTGCAACCAAGTAATTTCTGGTGGGGTCTAGCATGCTGTTCAACAAAACAGTGTCTTCTGGGTCCATGATGGGAGTAGGAACAGGAACTGGTGGGGGAGTAGGACGCACCTTGTAAGGGGGGCATTCAAGCGACAGAGGAGATATTATATTGAGGTTCTTACAAACCGATTGGACAACAATGATGAATTAAAATACAGTTCAAATATAGGTGTTCTTGGTACAATGACAGTGCAAGTGAAATAGTGACACAGTAAAAAGTACAACAACAATTACATACAAGTAACTATTGTTACATTGATAAAATGAATCAGTCTCCAAAGCATATATAGGTTTAATGAGTGACCAAAGTATAGTTAGTGTTTTGGCCTGCAATATTGCTTTAAACGAGTGTTCATTAGACCAGAGAGACAAGTAGCAACCAAAAATAAAGACAGTGATAAGAACTGTCACTCCATAATAAACTTGCCAATATGGTAAAGTAGAAGCCATAACAATCATTGCAGAGCAAGATGCTCACCTGACTTGCAAGGTGTGAGGCTAAAAATTGTTGAAAATTTAAAATCAGGCAAACAGTCACTTGAAGGCCTCTACATAGTCCAAATAACAATGTATGGCTGATCACCTTACTTAACTACATGAGTCTCATAATGGTGGCATAATGAAAAGACACAGGGTGCATGAATGTCACATCAGTAGGTTCAAACGTTATATTCAAAATGTTCAGTCAAAATATGACCCAAAACGAGCATGGAACTGTAAATATCACAGTGTGCGCTCATGAATAATAATTTAGATAATTCTCAATACAACAAAGTAACAAAAAGACACTGTCTCATTCCCAATGTAACTGTGTCTAACTAGATACATCAAAAAAGTGACAATAGTGCAGAAGACACTGCCTGAAAACATTAGCATTGTGAAAACAACTGCCACATGATTACAGCCCCTGCATCGAAGGACGTGGGTATAAATACATGATTTTGAGGAGAGATGACTCAACTAAGGCTCGAAAAAATGTGTATATGTATAGCATTGATGGTATGCTACCCGGAATAGAAAAGAAAATGAAAGGTTGTCCAGTCCTGCTGAACCGTGGAGAAGGAGAACTCAAATTCAAATTCAAATATAACTTTATTCCAGCAAAGCCATACAAGTATTTAATAAAACACACAATTTTAAAAACATATTATTAGAGAGGAAGTGTCACAAGTAGCAAACTAGGTTCCTTTAAAAACTTGAATTATGCAAAAGTTAGTCTCATACCTAAAAAACTGGCACAAATTTAAAAAATAAATAAAACTCAGTAAAATCAGTGGCTAGTCATGGTCATTTGGTGACAGTTATTCTTTTCACCCAAATCAGACCAAAGAATTTTGCTACTGCACAGGCATACAATGAGGAAGAATGTATTCTTATTAGCATCAGAGCAATGCTCACCACTCACCTGTGTCTCAAATCCTCTGAGTACAGCTGTGGCCAAGCACAGATGTATGCAGTCAGATAAATGCAGTATGCATAATGGCATGAAAATGGGGATGGTACGGAGAGCATTGGATGCCTTAAAGCAGAAGTAACTAGAACGAGTGTATAAAAATATTTGTACATCCATATATGCAACAATGAAACAGGACAAATGAAAAAAAACTTTAGAAATCATTCCTAAAATGTAGGATGGAAATTTAAAAAACTTGCCCATCAAATACCACAGGAAAACCTGAATTGGTTTTGCCATATTGACAGTGGTGGCTGGTAATTTTACACATACATCTAACTCACACCCATTTGTTCACAGACGCACACACACCCATTCACAACACTCACTAAAAATACACATACATACATGCACAGATGCAACAAACAAAACATGAACCCCTAAAACGCACCTCAACAGCAGCTTCCCTAGGATTGGTACTGCTGCCTTTCTTCATTGATTGACCTCAGGTCAGCCAATGAGGGAAGGCAGCAGTACCATGCCTTGGAGGTTCCTACGGTCAGCCAATGAGAAAAGACAGCAGTCCCAATCTCTTCACAGAGTGGGATGGGTCAGTGAGACTGCGTACCACAGCCCAACCTGTACTGAAGTGTTATTGATTGACACTCGCCCCTGGGCACTTCAGGGCTTAAAACCTAAGCATCAGGTCTGAGGCACTCAGTGACGCTTCCCTTCATCATTAGGGGAAGGGCCTCAAGGTACTTTTGACTGGCTGAGGAGGTCACCCCACTGGGCTGTGAAATCCTCCGCCTGGCAAAGGTCAGCTCAGATAGCCATGAGCATGCACATTTAGGGCATGTGTAGCTCCTGGCTGCCTGATATGAACCAGTCTGTCAGTCTGACCTTTTTCCAGCCTGACAAATACTCGTCTTGCCTGGAAAAAGGTGTGGGGCATGGCCCCAAAGCACATACACACAGGCCACAGCTGTATATGAAAGTGTTGGAGTAATGCCCAGAGTAATAAATGACAAAAGAAGGGAATGTCTTAGACCAGGTGAGAACAAGAAAAATGCCTAATCAATATGTGTGGGAAAGAAAGCATATGAAACAGCCCAGTAGAATGTATTGATTAGTCAAACATAAACACTCATATATTGAATACAGTAGTTAGTAAACTCCAGTTGTCCAGAACATTTAGTCTATGCTCCATTGACTTAATACAGTCAATCTATTTGCAATCCTACAAAGTCAATGTCAATACAAAATTCCATCCTCTGGATGATTTTCCAGCATAAGTGTATCTCAGATCCTTGAAGTGTTCAACCAGAGGTTCCAGATTCACAAATATTGGTGCATGAGTACCTTTCACTTAATCCTGAAATTCAGGAGTACTTAAAAAATAGGTTGCTTCAAAATGTTTTTGAATCAGTCCAATAATTCTGTATAAGGCAATATTCTTCAAAAATATTATAACAAACATACTCTGTCCCATTCCAAGTTTGGTGTATCCCCCGTGCACAAATAGATAAGGATCAGTAACCATGTGGAATTTGACTAAGAAAAATGAAAATACCTTGCTACCTCTATTGCTGACAGTCTGACACTGACGTGTAAATAAGTAGCAAAGCTGCATAAGCAGTTTTAGAATATTGCAGGTTGGGATCTATATTGAGGCTAATAGAGCAACAGCAGTCTATCAAACCTGGCATATGCGTTCTTCTCTCAACATGACAATATCCTAATACATGACCTCTGCCTCTCTCTTTCCCCTACCTCTCCAAAATATATGCAAGTAGCAGGGAAAAACGAGTGGTACAGTCTGTGCAGTAGGGTACACAGGAACTCCATCCTCTCCTCTTATAGCTCATAGTGTCCGTGGCACTGTGCATGACTGTTACCTGTTGTGTGGTAAATATAATTTACCGTATACTATTTTTCCGTATAATTACTGACAAGTAAAAGAATAGCTCAATCAAATGAGAAGCAGAGTCCGGGGTGTCTGAGTCATACGGGCTTTAATTCGGGATGGCTCGAGCCATGGAAATCAATTCCATCAATACAAGGGTTGGAGGTATATGCAATGATGGCAAAAAGATGTCAACGATTTATTAACAGTACATGACATATATAGTAAAACTGTGCAATAGCAATGAATACAGTAGGCGTGACAAGTGAAAAGAATATGATAAGAACACATGTGCGTCGCAAAAAGGCGTGTACAAAGGCGTGCACGGAGGTGTGTGCTGGAAACGTCACAGAAACGTGTCATAAGTGGATGGATACATAGAGGATTCTGCAGAGTCAGCTGAAACCTATAACCTGGGTGCGCGCGCAACTGGTATGACGTGTGATTGACGTGTATCTGGAGAAAACTGAGGGCTTGACTTTAGCACTAGTAGGGGAGACAAAAGTCTGGCATGTCAGATCGACCTGTTCCTATAACATGTCTGATATCTTGTGTTTGGGGAATGTTAATCTGAAGTAAAAGGTCTCTCGGGCAGAGGCTATTCTATACTAAACGCATATGTGTCTAGGTGCAATGCACGGGGCCATGGGCCTACCATGGTAACGGGAGCAATGAATTACATGAAGGAGACAGGAAGGCTTGGCCCTTTGCTCTGCAGCCGAGGATATGTTTACCTATTTCACTAGACTGGAATGTGTTTTCGAGGAGGCTGAACTGGCTACGCTGATAACTGGAAGGCAAAATACTGTTTTGGCAGGCAGGCCAGGCCGAGCCAGGCACCGCTTCGCTTGGCAGGAAGTAAGGCAGAGGTCAGGGATGCATTTCCAGGCTGCAGCTTTCAGAGACATAGACAGAAGTGGTTCGAAGGCAGAAATCAGGGCCTAGCTCGGCAGTACCAGGAAAAACGTGAAAGTGCACCATGTAAAGACGTTGGCAAGGCATGGTTAGGAACTGAATTACCAATCCATTCATGGTGGATCTGATAGAGGACATGTTAACGTTGGACGCAAATGTATTTGCGTCATCAGATTCGGTTGCGGAGGGAAGTTACATGCACTTTAAAAATATCGCTCCTGCGCTGAGAGGTCGCTCCACAGCCTGCTTGCCGAGACCTGGTATCGTAGAGATTGTGCCTTCCACCCTAAAGTTGTT
Source organism: Lissotriton vulgaris (assembly GCF_964263255.1). Classification (NCBI taxonomy): domain Eukaryota; kingdom Metazoa; phylum Chordata; class Amphibia; order Caudata; family Salamandridae; genus Lissotriton; species Lissotriton vulgaris. Next base: position 265,652,275 of record NC_141696.1, read on the forward strand.
TTTTGTGCCTCTGCCCTGAGCGCTGCTTCGCTTTAATTCCGCTGCTTTCTCAGGTACTTTACACGCAATTACCCCCGGCGCTGTGCTGTGCCCTCCCCCCGCTGCCATTTTGTTTGTTTTGCTGGTGTCCTCGTCCTCGTGAGCCCGCCCTGCCTCCCAGCTGAGCCGCCCTCGCCCCTCCCCCTCCTCTATCCATATATGACCGACGTCTTTACGCCAGCGTTCACGCGCAGCGATCGCGCCCCATTCGTGCCGAAGGTGCGCCAAAGGTAAGCCCGTCTACGCCCGTCCGCGCCTGGACCGCGCCCAGCGCCAGAGCCCCTGGTCCTCGTAATGCCCACCCCTCCCGCATTACTTACGATGCCACCACCCTCCTAGCCCTCAACCCCGGCCGCTCCCTCACCTGCGCCCAAGCCGCTCCTGGACACACCCATGGACCCTTTTCCTGCAACTCCTGCAAGTTCGACGGCACCAAGAACAACTCCCCATCCACGAACACACAACAGATATCCGATCCCAACCACCTACAATGCATCCTGCTCAACACACGCTCGGTCCACAGACACGCCATTGACCTCTGGAATCTACTCGATACCATCTCTCCAGACATCGCCTTCCTAACAGAAACATGGATGAACACCTCCTCAGCCCCAGACATCACCATTGCCATCCCGGAAGGCTATAAGATCATTCGCAAGGACCGCACCGGCCACACAGGAGGAGGCATCGCTATCGTCCATAAGAATTCCATCCGTATCTCAACCAGCTCAGACATCAACCTCGCCAACTCTGAACACCTTCACTTCCAGATCCACATCGACCCCAAGACCACACTCAGAGGCACCCTCCTTTACAGACCTCCAGGACCCCGCGCACAATTTAGTGAAGACATCACAGACTTCATCACTCCACACGCGCTCCCCTCCAAGGACTACATCCTTTTAGGAGACCTCAACTTTCACCTTGAAAAGAACAACGACCGCAACACCACCACCCTTTTGGACAACCTCGCAAACCTCGGACTTGAACAACTTGTCACTGCCCCCACCCACATCGCAGGTCACACACTCGACCCCATCTTCACTTCCAGCAAGCATGTTTCCTTCAGCCACACCACAGCTCTCCTTTGGACTGACCACAGCTGCGTTCACTTCACCTACAACAAGCCTACATCCAACAACCACCCCCGACCCACTTGGCAAAGAAACTGGAACAAAATCACCATCGACCAGATCTCCTCATCGCTTCTTCAAAAGCCCCCCGCCCAATCCTCTAACCCCGACCAAGCAGCCACCAACCTCACCCAATGGCTATCCAACAGCGCCGACCTCCTAGCACCACTGAAAAAACGACAAATCAAACTAGGCAGCAAGAAGGCCTCCTGGTTCAACGATGACCTCAAGAAATCCAAGAAATTATGTCGCTCCCTCGAGAAGGCCTGGAAAAAAGACCCAACCACCAGCACCAAGGACGCCTTCAAAAACGCCACCCGCATACACCACCAACGAATCCAAAATGCTAAGAAAGCAGCCTTCAAGGACCGTCTAGATAACAATGCCCACAACAGCAAGGAATTATTCAACATCGTCAAGGAATTTACCAACCCATCAGCCAACTCCAACGACATCACCCCCTCTCAAGCCCTCTGCGACTCCCTAGCCTCATTCTTCTACAACAAAATCGCAGACATCCACAACAGCTTCGACAACCAACCCGGAGATCAACCCACCCACTCCCCTGCAGGACCCCTTCCCCCCCTGAACATCCTCAATGACTGGAAGCCAATCTCTACTGAGGACACCATCCGTCTGATGAACTCTATCCACTCAGGATCCCCCACAGACCCTTGCCCTCACTACATCTTCAACAAAGCAGACTCCATTATTGCACCGCACCTCCGAGACGTTATCAACTGCTCCCTCAACTCCGCAACCTTCCCGGAAAGTTGGAAACACGCCGAACTTAGCGCCCTCCTGAAGAAACCCACAGCTGACCCCACCGAACTCAAAAACTATCGCCCTATCTCACTCCTTCCATTCCCGGCCAAAGTCATCGAGAAAGCTGTCAACAACCAGCTCGCCACCTTCCTCGAAACAAACAACTCCCTCGACCCCTCACAGTCCGGCTTCCGAGCCAAACACAGCACTGAGACCGCACACATTGCAGCAACAGACGATATTCGAAAACTACTGGACAATGGAGACACAGTCGCCCTCATCCTCCTCAACCTCTCCGCAGCCTTCGACACAGTCTGTCATAGCACCCTTTTACAGCGCCTCAGAAACATCGGAATCCAAGGAAAAGCACTGGATTGGATCACCTCGTTCCTCACCGGAAGAACACAGAAAGTCCGCCTTCCACCATTCAAGTCAGAGGCTACTGAAGTCATCTGCGGCGTACCTCAAGGGTCCTCACTCAGTCCCACCCTCTTCAACGTTTACATGAGCCCCCTCGCGACCATCGCACGCCAACATAACCTCAACATCATCTCCTACGCCGACGACACTCAACTAATCCTATCACTCACCAGAGACCCTAACACAGCCAAAACCAACCTACACGAAGGAATGAAAGAAGTTACCGAATGGATGAAGCACAGCCGTCTGAAACTGAACTCGGACAAAACAGAAGTCCTCATCTTAGGTACCTCCCCCTCCGCCTGGGACGACTCTTGGTGGCCAGAGGCTCTTGGAAAAGCACCCATCCCGACGGACCACGCACGGAACCTGGGCGTCATCCTGGATTCCTCACTCTCGATGAACAGACAAGTCAACGCCGTCTCCTCATCTTGCTTCAACATTCTTCGCATGCTCAAAAAAACATTTCGCTGGATCCCTACCGAAACTAGAAAAACAGTCACCCCCGCTCTGGTCACGAGCCGACTGGACTACGGAAACACCCTCTACGCCGGCACCACCGCAAAGCTCCAGAAAAAACTACAACGCATCCAGAACGCCTCAGCCAGGCTCATATTAGACATCCCGCGTAAAGAACACATCTCTGATCACCTGAAAAACCTCCACTGGCTCCCCGTCAATAAGAGAATCACTTTCCGGCTCCTAACCCACGCTCACAAAGCACTCTACGAAGTCGGACCCGAATGCCTCAACACACGACTATCCTTCTACACCCCCTCCCGCCAGCTACGATCCTCCAACCAAGCCCTTGCCACTGTACCTCGCATCAACAAAACCACCATGGGAGGTAGATCCTTTTCCTACCTAGCAGCCAAAACTTGGAACTCACTTCCCACTCACCTTCGCCTTACCCAGAACCACCTAGCATTTAGAAAGCTCAAAACTTGGATATTCGACAAGTAACTCCCCACCCTTCTTCAAGCGCCTTGAGACCCTCTGGGTAGGTAGCGCGCTATACAAATCTTTTGACTTGACTTGACTTGACCTGTACATGGAGACGTTGGGGTACACGTTAGGGGACATACCTGACCATAAAAATTTCAATTACCTCATCCCCTCCTTGTCCCCTACGGACCCATCAGGATATATCTATTTTCATGAGACCATCTATCTGTTCATATAACATCATCTGTTCTTCTTTCTTTAATCGGGAATGGGAACGTGAACTTGAGCTGGGAATACAAGCTGTGGCGCACAAGCCGCAAATCGCTGGCCCACATTGAAGACATAAACAACAACTGAATACTATGGCCAATATAATCCCTAGGAATGACAATAGCTTCCATCCCCAGGCTGTTATTACACTCCAGAGCCAACCGGACCAAGTCCAGGAGCCTGGGCTCTGATGTATCTGATGGGCAATTTCATGAAGTCTGGTGATGGCCTTATAGACTGATGGCGCGTTATTAGGAATAAACACGCAACAACTGGATCCGATGACTCTACAAGCTCCGCCCCTATCGGCCAGGATGACGTCAAGGACAAGGCGGTTCTGAAGAACAACAAGTCTTATAGCAGACTGTTCCTCTGTTAAGTTGCCCAAAGCGGAAGTAGTCTCATTCACTACTGCTTCGAGGATTCTAGTTAATTTGCGTATCAGTTTACTATTTGAGACAGTGCCTAAATAAGGAAAGAATCCTTTATTGAAATCTGTATATTGTTCCCATGTAGTTTCAGTCTGATCAACTATTGGAATATCTCTCTTGTGTCTAACGAGATTGAGGCGGGAATTCCTGTGATAATCAGATGGGACTAGAAAAACTGGTGGCAATAGAAATGCAATGAAACAAGTACCATCCCAATCTAGGGGTAAACGTACATAAGCTGTATGACCACAAATGAAATAGGAATGTCGGGAAGCTTTGAATGTAGACTTGCCTTCATCACTGAATTCGACCACAGTAATACAGTCACTATGGCCTAAATGTACTGAACCATTCTTTCTGACACATAATACACCTTTTGCTGGTAAAACTGATATAGATGACAAGTCTGGACTAGTTTCTGACTGAACATTTAGAATCATGAGGTTGAGTGTAAAATTACCTAATCCATACACTTCATTTTCTAGATCGGTCGCTGTCATTTGTGGAAGACCTTCGTCGTCTGGGAAACATGCCTTGTTCATGACTGTGTTCAGGTTTCCCCATATCCATTTGCCTTGGGAAACTCTGGATTCAGTGTCTAAAGAGGATATTAAACTAAACCATGCACCACAGGAACCATTATGTGTGAACGGGTAAGGAAAGAGGGGCAGAGCTCCCTTGTAATTCTGATAGGGAGGGAGTCGGCCACATATCCAACAATTAGTAACATTGTTGATCTGGTGAGAATGGTGTAACATACGGATGAATGTATTGTTGCGCAGCGCAAGTCGATAAAATTCATGTGGGGGTAGTTCACTAAACGTGTGTTCTGTAGTGTCATTAGAAAAAGAATGTGCAATGGGAAAATACATATATCACATCCAACATATAACATCCAACTGATGCAAATTAGCGTAAGACTCAGAAAAAACATAATAAGTAACGTGCAGATGCAGCGACTTCGGAGATTATTACAATAATTTCTTTTCTTGATCTCCTGTCTATCTCTCTCTCTATTGGGGTCTAACTTGTACATGTCAAGAAACTGTCTAACCGCTTCACCCAGGAGGGGACTTAAACAATTAAACTGTCTGACTTACTAGACCTCAATTTCATTCTGTACTCCTGCTGAGGACTTTTCTCTACCAGGGGGAGTTTAGGATCAGTGTCTGGAATGTGGCAGGGCTGGGAATCAGTCTTTGGCGGAAGTCCATGAAATCGTTTCACGTGGCTCGAGTGGAGCCACCCTTTTCTTCCTTCCAGCTTCACCGCAGTCCTGGTGGTTAACAAGACGATCTTCGGCTCCTTCCAACGGGGCTCCAGAGGGCTTGATCTGTCAAAATTGCGAACTACGACGACATCTCCTGGGACCAGCTCGTGCGGTTTCACCTCGGTGTTGTCTGGAAAGGCTGCCGCAACCTGTGAACAACATGATTGTAGTGCAGACATCAAGGAAGCAAGGTAATCTGTCAGCATAGTACTATCAACATCAGTAATTTTTCGTGGCATAGGCGTCCCCCACATATTAGGAGGCCTACCAAAGACCACCTCATACGGGGATAGCCCTGTCCTAGAATGGGCTACCATTCTCATGTAAAAGAGGGCTACTGGCAAAGCTACTATCCAATCTACGCCTTTTTCTGTACACACTTTGGCAAGGCGAGTTTTCAGAGTCTGATTGTGTCGCTCCACGAGACCTGCTGCCTCGGGATGTCGGACACAGTGAAACTTCCATTGATAACCTAACAGAAGGGAAACCTGCTTCATGAGTTCGGACGAGAATGGCTGACCGTTATCTGAATACACGACACGGGGCAAACCGTACCGTGGGAAGAATTCACGAACCAACTGCTTGGCAGTGGTCGGAGCAGTGTAATCTGGGACGGGATATGCTTCGGTCCATCGGGATAGGGCACATACAACTACGAGGACATACTTAAATCCTCGGCATCTGTCCATCTGGATATAATCCATCTGGAGGACTTAAAAAGGATGGTCGGGAGGATGAAATCCACCTTGTTCCACAGGAATACCTTTTCCTGGATTGAACTGACAACAGATCATGCAGGTACGCACTTTCTGTTTTGCTGCTGCTCGTAAATGTTTGTTAAACCAGAGGTTCTGTAAACTGTCTAACATGGCTTTCTCTCCTAAATGGGCCGGACTGTGTGCAGTGTTAATCATAACTTGAACCATAGAGTCGGGGAGAAACCATGTGGTCTTTCCCTTCGTCATCCATCTCTGTTCAGTCTGGACCCCTCCTTGTTCAGCTATGTAAAATAAACAAGGACCCCCTGATTTGGATCAATTTCCTGGGTCAGGGCAAGAATTTATGTGAGTAAAATACCCAGGCAAATCCTCAATAGAGACACTAGCACATGAACAGTGGCATTAGCCCAAACATGGTTTAGAAAAAATATAATCAAAAAACGTTTTTGCACATATTTGTGTATTTTAATTTCTGTTATAAAACATGATTTAAATGATAAAAAATATTGAGTACATTAATATTTATACATGATAAAATATTCCAGCATTATATCATATGCATGGATCTAGACATACATCAGGTACATATATGTTATACAATAAAAAGATGGTTTCCTGTCTACGCGTTTCGACACAACTGTGTCTTCCTCAGGACTGTACCATCATATTTCTGTAAAAGATATACATAAAAGACATTTTTACAAGTCTGTATTGGCAGTGCAAAAAACGTTTATATTATAGACTTTAACATTTGATAAACAGGGCTAGTGTTTCTAAGATTCCTAGATCTGATGCTACCGCATTGGCATATATACACGAGGAGCATCATTTATATACATATATACAAATCTATATACATATCTAGAGATATATATTTACATCATTGCTGCAGAAAAATACTACGCAGACACATCTATGGTACAGAATAGAAAACCATCTGTGTGTTTCAAGGAAAAGGTAAAAAGCGGTAAAGAACATGTGAGAGCCTACCTATTTCAGTATTCATCAAGGCTTAAAAGGTCCTACAATATCCCTATTGATATTACATGATAACTGCTTTATGGGATAATCCCATAGTATAGCAGCATCCTACATAGGACCCTATCTCGCCACGTTTACTGGCTATACATTCCATTGTATCATATTATCTGCTTACCTATAAATACCAACACGTGGTGCCGGGATTAAAGCCAATGTGGAAGCAGATACACACAGTAAAAGGTCCCAGGGTAAAAAGAGAAATAGGTAGGTTCTGCAGAGAAAGGGGGTAGGGATCAGAGTGCATATTAACAACCCTAACGCACAGTTAGCATTTCTATTTTAGTCCTATATTATCCTTCATCTCTTTTATATTATTAAAGTCTACAATCTGACTAACCAAAACACCTGATGTGACGAACTAAAGCTATGTTAGTAGATAGTAAATCTAATTTATTTTAATGCAGCACATCCTAAATATGACCTTATTTAATATCGCTGGTAAAAAGTAATAGGAACAGGTTATATTATTTTCATGCTCGATTGGCCGATTGTTAACATATTCGGTTCAAAGTTGACACATAAAAAAGAAGAACCTTTGTTATAAGTGATCTCATCATTTTGGGGAATGGATTCTAAGACTGCCTTGCCGATAATATCAAGGATAGTTGTTCATTTTTACCTCTAATGTTAATGTCCTGAAACCATCAGCTTTTATACGTATTGGCAGCAGGATTTACCGCCTGCATGGAAGAGAGAGAGGGGCAGAAACAAAAATATCGTCATGGTGAGGACGGATATGCCACACTGATTAATCACCTCTTCATTTGCAACAACAAAGTTTACCTGTTTTTATGATAAAATGTGCGAGCCGGCTGCATGAGGTTCCCGGCGTCTTTAATTCTGTGAGGGAAGTAGGGACATAACTATTATTGTTTTCGCTGCTAGCAACACGTTGATATCTTTCGGATTACCGAATAACAGTTATTTTACAAGGAGCGTTTTAGCGGAGGCCAGCAAAGGCAAGACTCATATTATTTTAATTAGTGGGCAGAGATCACTACTCACTAACTACCTCGTAAACAGTTACTTCAAAAGACGCTATAACAGAGGGCGGCTTACCGGGATATACACCCTTTCACTCGGTCAAAATAGTGTGGCCCGGCTTTTGAGGTAAAATGACGTAGCCTGACTGCACGCGGTTTACAGCGTCTCTTGTGCTACATAAAGGAAACACGTACAGTTTTAATAGTCTGTTAGCTGATGTTAAAAAACGAATCATAGCTGATAGATATTAGCGCATCTGCCTACAGGCTTACCGTGAAATAAGGAGCTGGACGCGGACCGGTGGCAAATGGATCCCGGCAATTTTTTGTACTTCAGCAAGAATCTAAACTAGGCGCATGCATTGGCTATATATAGCGGCTGCGTGTATTGGTTAGACTAGGGTCATGTGCTGCTTAAAGGGGAAGGCTAACATTTTTAGACTTTATTTTGACGTTCCAACTCAACGTTATTGTGGGACTATTTCCAGTAAACTTAAACATGAAACCTATATTTGCATGCATGGGGGATTTAAGTGCTTAATAGTTTCCATATGAAAACCAGATGCAGAGTAACCACTATATCCCATTAGATTTTTATATTATTGCATTGATCCATGGCAGATCGTTGTTTAACCCATGAGAGAACGTATTCAAAGAAAAAATCCAGTATACCTCTCTCTTCTTTCTAATTTTGTCTCCGCCATTACTATTGGGTGTATGGATCTTTTCTAAAATCCTCCATCGGATCTGCGAAGGTGTATGATGAAACTCAGAAAAATGTAGGGCCAAAGGAGCTGCCATTTTGCGTGTTTTTATGGCAGATCTATGTTCAGTGAGACGAAGTTTCATAGTTCTTGACGTCTCACCGACATAGCCCAAATTGCACGGGCATAGTAGGAGATAGACAACATTACTGGTATTGCACGTCCATAGCTCCTGGGCTTGGATTCTGATCTGATTAAATGTGAAGATCTCACCTGAGATGATGCCCTCACATGACTGGCATGAGCCGCATCGCGAAGTTCCCTTGATAGCATTTCCACCTTCAAAAGATTTCTGGATGTATGGGGTCTTCATACCCGAGCCCTCGAAACGTGATCTTACCACTAGATCTTTTAAGTTTTTGTTTCGACGGTGCGCGAACAGGGGCTTTGGTAGTTTAGGTTGGGTTGAGTCTACATTTAGCAGATGCCAATTCGAATTTATAATTTGTTTGACTGTGGCATTTAATGGAGAGTGTTTAGTAATACACACTAGCTTTTGTTCTTTTTGTTGTCTGTTGGAATTAAATAACGCATCACGATCAAAGTAGCGTGCTCGCTTATATGCCTCACGTATTAATCTGTGAGGGTAGCCACGTGCAATAAATTTCTTCTTCATCTGCTCAGACTGGACGTCATAGTCCTTAATGTTAGTGCAGTTTCTACGCACCCTGAGGAACTGAGAGAAAGGTATACCATCCTTTTGGTTCCTTGGGTGGTAGCTACTGAAGTGAAGCAACGTATTTCTTGCCGTTGGCTTCACGTGTAGATCAACTGCCAGTTGGTTTGACACATTTTTAATGTGTATATCAAGGAACTCCACTTTAGTTGAGTTGATATGTGCAGTGAAATGGAGATTTCCATCTGCCAGGTTCAACCAGTCCAGGAACTCTAAAAGAGTCTGTTCCCCATTGGTCCAAATGAAAAAAATATCATCTATGAATCGGTACCAATGGGAAACAGACTCATAGAATGGTGCCATCTCATTATATATATTATGAGATTCAAATTTCGCCATATATATATTGGCTATCGATGGAGCCATTGCTGCCCCCATACTGACGCCTTTCGTCTGTTGGTACATGTGTTCACCAAATTGAAACACATTTTCTTTAAGTACCACTGATAGACATTGTAAGATAAATGGTTTATTGCATGGTATCTGGTGTAGGTCGATAAACCAACTGGTGGCCTCCATAGCTTGGTTTTGCGGGATATTGCTATAGAGAGCTTCAACATCTAGTGTTACTAAAAGATCTTTATTCACATTGAAAGGTAAATGTTCTACTTTAGCAATGATGGCCCCCGTATCTTTAATATATGAGGGAGTAAATTGAATATATGGTCTTAAGATGTTATCAAGGTATTTAGATAAGGCTTCAGTTGGGGTGCCTATCGTAGAGACAATAGGGCGATAGGGGGGGTTTTGTTCATTTTTGTGCATCTTAGGTGTGCCATAAATGCAGGCTAAAATAAAATAGCCTGCATTTATGGCACACCTAAGATGCACAAAAATGAACAAAACCCCCCCTATCGCCCTATTGTCTCTACGATAGGCACCCCAACTGAAGCCTTATCTAAATACCTTGATAACATCTTAAGACCATATATTCAATTTACTCCCTCATATATTAAAGATACGGGGGCCATCATTGCTAAAGTAGAACATTTACCTTTCAATGTGAATAAAGATCTTTTAGTAACACTAGATGTTGAAGCTCTCTATAGCAATATCCCGCAAAACCAAGCTATGGAGGCCACCAGTTGGTTTATCGACCTACACCAGATACCATGCAATAAACCATTTATCTTACAATGTCTATCAGTGGTACTTAAAGAAAATGTGTTTCAATTTGGTGAACACATGTACCAACAGACGAAAGGCGTCAGTATGGGGGCAGCAATGGCTCCATCGATAGCCAATATATATATGGCGAAATTTGAATCTCATAATATATATAATGAGATGGCACCATTCTATGAGTCTGTTTCCCATTGGTACCGATTCATAGATGATATTTTTTTCATTTGGACCAATGGGGAACAGACTCTTTTAGAGTTCCTGGACTGGTTGAACCTGGCAGATGGAAATCTCCATTTCACTGCACATATCAACTCAACTAAAGTGGAGTTCCTTGATATACACATTAAAAATGTGTCAAACCAACTGGCAGTTGATCTACACGTGAAGCCAACGGCAAGAAATACGTTGCTTCACTTCAGTAGCTACCACCCAAGGAACCAAAAGGATGGTATACCTTTCTCTCAGTTCCTCAGGGTGCGTAGAAACTGCACTAACATTAAGGACTATGACGTCCAGTCTGAGCAGATGAAGAAGAAATTTATTGCACGTGGCTACCCTCACAGATTAATACGTGAGGCATATAAGCGAGCACGCTACTTTGATCGTGATGCGTTATTTAATTCCAACAGACAACAAAAAGAACAAAAGCTAGTGTGTATTACTAAACACTCTCCATTAAATGCCACAGTCAAACAAATTATAAATTCGAATTGGCATCTGCTAAATGTAGACTCAACCCAACCTAAACTACCAAAGCCCCTGTTCGCGCACCGTCGAAACAAAAACTTAAAAGATCTAGTGGTAAGATCACGTTTCGAGGGCTCGGGTATGAAGACCCCATACATCCAGAAATCTTTTGAAGGTGGAAATGCTATCAAGGGAACTTCGCGATGCGGCTCATGCCAGTCATGTGAGGGCATCATCTCAGGTGAGATCTTCACATTTAATCAGATCAGAATCCAAGCCCAGGAGCTATGGACGTGCAATACCAGTAATGTTGTCTATCTCCTACTATGCCCGTGCAATTTGGGCTATGTCGGTGAGACGTCAAGAACTATGAAACTTCGTCTCACTGAACATAGATCTGCCATAAAAACACGCAAAATGGCAGCTCCTTTGGCCCTACATTTTTCTGAGTTTCATCATACACCTTCGCAGATCCGATGGAGGATTTTAGAAAAGATCCATACACCCAATAGTAATGGCGGAGACAAAATTAGAAAGAAGAGAGAGGTATACTGGATTTTTTCTTTGAATACGTTCTCTCATGGGTTAAACAACGATCTGCCATGGATCAATGCAATAATATAAAAATCTAATGGGATATAGTGGTTACTCTGCATCTGGTTTTCATATGGAAACTATTAAGCACTTAAATCCCCCATGCATGCAAATATAGGTTTCATGTTTAAGTTTACTGGAAATAGTCCCACAATAACGTTGAGTTGGAACGTCAAAATAAAGTCTAAAAATGTTAGCCTTCCCCTTTAAGCAGCACATGACCCTAGTCTAACCAATACACGCAGCCGCTATATATAGCCAATGCATGCGCCTAGTTTAGATTCTTGCTGAAGTACGAAAAATCGCCGGGATCCATTTGCCACCGGTCCGCGTCCAGCTCCTTATTTCACGGTAAGCCTGTAGGCAGATGCGCTAATATCTATCAGCTATGATTCGTTTTTTAACATCAGCTAACAGACTATTAAAACTGTACGTGTTTCCTTTATGTAGCACAAGAGACGCTGTAAACCGCGTGCAGTCAGGCTACGTCATTTTACCTCAAAAGCCGGGCCACACTATTTTGACCGAGTGAAAGGGTGTATATCCCGGTAAGCCGCCCTCTGTTATAGCGTCTTTTGAAGTAACTGTTTACGAGGTAGTTAGTGAGTAGTGATCTCTGCCCACTAATTAAAATAATATGAGTCTTGCCTTTGCTGGCCTCCGCTAAAACGCTCCTTGTAAAATAACTGTTATTCGGTAATCCGAAAGATATCAACGTGTTGCTAGCAGCGAAAACAATAATAGTTATGTCCCTACTTCCCTCACAGAATTAAAGACGCCGGGAACCTCATGCAGCCGGCTCGCACATTTTATCATAAAAACAGGTAAACTTTGTTGTTGCAAACGAAGAGGTGATTAATCAGTGTGGCATATCCGTCCTCACCATGACGATATTTTTGTTTCTGCCCCTCTCTCTCTTCCATGCAGGCGGTAAATCCTGCTGCCAATACGTATAAAAGCTGATGGTTTCAGGACATTAACATTAGAGGTAAAAATGAACAACTATCCTTGATATTATCGGCAAGGCAGTCTTAGAATCCATTCCCCAAAATGATGAGATCACTTATAACAAAGGTTCTTCTTTTTTATGTGTCAACTTTGAACCGAATATGTTAACAATCGGCCAATCGAGCATGAAAATAATATAACCTGTTCCTATTACTTTTTACCAGCGATATTAAATAAGGTCATATTTAGGATGTGCTGCATTAAAATAAATTAGATTTACTATCTACTAACATAGCTTTAGTTCGTCACATCAGGTGTTTTGGTTAGTCAGATTGTAGACTTTAATAATATAAAAGAGATGAAGGATAATATAGGACTAAAATAGAAATGCTAACTGTGCGTTAGGGTTGTTAATATGCACTCTGATCCCTACCCCCTTTCTCTGCAGAACCTACCTATTTCTCTTTTTACCCTGGGACCTTTTACTGTGTGTATCTGCTTCCACATTGGCTTTAATCCCGGCACCACGTGTTGGTATTTATAGGTAAGCAGATAATATGATACAATGGAATGTATAGCCAGTAAACGTGGCGAGATAGGGTCCTATGTAGGATGCTGCTATACTATGGGATTATCCCATAAAGCAGTTATCATGTAATATCAATAGGGATATTGTAGGACCTTTTAAGCCTTGATGAATACTGAAATAGGTAGGCTCTCACATGTTCTTTACCGCTTTTTACCTTTTCCTTGAAACACACAGATGGTTTTCTATTCTGTACCATAGATGTGTCTGCGTAGTATTTTTCTGCAGCAATGATGTAAATATATATCTCTAGATATGTATATAGATTTGTATATATGTATATAAATGATGCTCCTCGTGTATATATGCCAATGCGGTAGCATCAGATCTAGGAATCTTAGAAACACTAGCCCTGTTTATCAAATGTTAAAGTCTATAATATAAACGTTTTTTGCACTGCCAATACAGACTTGTAAAAATGTCTTTTATGTATATCTTTTACAGAAATATGATGGTACAGTCCTGAGGAAGACACAGTTGTGTCGAAACGCGTAGACAGGAAACCATCTTTTTATTGTATAACATATATGTACCTGATGTATGTCTAGATCCATGCATATGATATAATGCTGGAATATTTTATCATGTATAAATATTAATGTACTCAATATTTTTTATCATTTAAATCATGTTTTATAACAGAAATTAAAATACACAAATATGTGCAAAAACGTTTTTTGATTATATTTTTTCTAAACCATGTTTGGGCTAATGCCACTGTTCATGTGCTAGTGTCTCTATTGAGGATTTGCCTGGGTATTTTACTCACATAAAAACCCCTCCTTGTTCAGTCCATTTCTTTATTTCATCTGGAGTAGCATGTGTCTGTATGTCAATGACATCTTGTGTGGGGTCCCTAACTGTCATGCAATGTATCAGTGAAGATACGTCAGTCTTTGTCATATGAGTCGTATGAGTATGAGTCTGGGCTGTATGTTTCGCTGTTCGATCTGCCAGGTCGTTACCCTGGGAAATAGTGTCTGTGACTTTCGTATGTGCTTTGCACTTCATGATGGCTATGGCTGTAGGCAAATGTATTGCTTACAACAGAGCTTGGATGAGGGGACCATGCTGGATTTTGGCTCCGTGAGAGGTCTGGAAACCCCTCTCTTGCCAGAGGACACCGAAGTCATGTACGACTCCAAATGCATAACGTGAATCTCTGTATATATTTACTTTAAGGTTCTTGGCTCGTATACAGGCTTGGGTCAGAGCAATGAGCTCTGCTGCTTGAGCTGACAGGGTGTCAATGCGATGTGTTTCTAAGACTTCAGTTTCAGTGGTCACTGCATATGCGGCCACTAGCTCTCCTGTATTTGTTCTCATACATGAACCATCCACATAAAGTGTCAGGTCTGGATCGGGTAATGCTACATCTGTCAGGTCTTGTCTGGGCTTCGTGATTGTGTTAATGACCTCCACGCAGTCATGTGGAGTAGGATCTGTTGTGGTCGATGGTAAAAGTGTAGCAGGATTCAGTGTATTGCAGCGTCTGATTTCTATTTGTGGTTGGAATAAAGTCAATTCATAACCTGTCAGTCGTGCTATAGTCAAGTGCTGAGTCTGTGTTCTCTTTAGGAGAACTTCCACAGAGTGTGGAACCTGTACTGTCAACTGATGTCCCAATACAATGGAATCACTTTGTCTAATTGCTAGAGCTGTTGCTGCAACTGATTTCAAGCACGCAGGCAAGGCCTGGGCTACTGGATCCAATGTGCTCGAAAAATAAGCACACAGTCTGTGTTTGTCTGCTTGAACCTGTGTGAGAACCGATAGCGCTGTGCCATCGCGTTCTGTGACAAAAAGTGTAAAAGGTTTGCTGTAACATGGTGTCGCTAAAACAGGTGCTTGACATAAGGCTTTCTTTAATTCATCAAAAGCTTGTGTATATTCCTGAGTCCATGTGAGGACAGATGAAGACGCTGCCTCTTGTGTTGTCAACTGTATAAGTGGTTTAGCTAGAAATGCGTATTGGGGAATCCATTGTCTGCAATAGGAAGTGAGTCCAATAAAGGCTCGTACTTCTTTCTGTGTCTTGGGTTGTGGAAGATGTGCAATTAACTGGATACGATCAGGTGTCAACTGTCTCCCCTCCTTGGACAGCGAGTGCCCAAGGTACACCACTCGCTGGGCACAGAATTGTAACTTCGAAGGAGACACCTTGTGTCCCTTGTCCGCCAGGAAATACAAAACTGTCAGTGATGCTTGTTCACATTCTGGTTCACTTCGGGCGGTGATCAGTAGATCATCGACGTATTGGAGTAGGGCAGTGTTAGGAGGCATGTGAATACTGTCAAGTTGTCTTTTCAATGCTTGGCTATAGATGCTGGGGCTTTCTGTGAATCCTTGAGGGGCGCGTGCAAATTTGAAGCTACGGCCATTTAAACAGAATCCGAAAAGATATTGTCTTTCCGGATCAATGGGGACACTAAAGAAGGCGTTCTTGAGATCGATTACAGTAAAGAACGTCGCCTCTGAATCAATAGCTGTCAATAATGAAGAGATGTCTGGGACCACAGGATACTGTGGCACAATGCATTTATTTAATTCTCGCAAATCTATCACTAATCGGTAGACTGGGGGTGCATTCGAATCAGTGCGTTTAAGAATTGGAATGATAGGGGAATTACAAACATTGGAGTCGGTTTCTACAACCACTCCTTGTGCAATGAGCTCGTCAATTATTTTCAGTAAAGCCACTACAGCATCAGGTGGTAACTTGTATTGTCGGATTCGGGGCAGTACAACTCCTGGCTTGAGTGTAACACGGTATGGTGTAATGTGCATACAACCTACATCAGTGGGGCCTTGTGCCCATAAATGTGCAGGAACATTCTGCAACCTGGGATCGAAATCTCTCAAAACATAATGACCCTTAAAATCACGAAGGAACAGCCTTACTCCTTCCGGAGAACAACAAATTACAGCTCCTAGAGCTTTCAGAGTCTTGATACCAAGCAAGTTTTCTGGACATGATTTCGTAAGCAATAAATCTGTAGTACGGGATAATGGACCAACTGCAAGGGGAACAGGTTTCGATACTTCGTTAACAATAGGCTTTCCTGAAAATCCAAGGGAAACATTCTGTGAGCCTGAGAGGGGTGCCCCTAGAACCTCGTCATGACTAATGGTAGTTCTGCTTGCCCCTGTGTCAATCAAAAACTTTCTATCCTTTCCTAATACCTGACTATGTACATAAGGACCCTCTTGATCTACAGAAACCTCAATAAGAGGCAAGCCAACCTCCCTCTCTAGGCTGTTTCATGTGTACTGCTGATAATCGGGGTAATCAGATTGTGCATACTGGTACATCTGCTGTGTGACATGCTGTGTCGCGGCAATGGGCTGGGGCTGTGGTACCGCTACGGTCTGTTGTGGAACATGCATAGGCTGCACGTTCTGCGGAATATGTTGTTGGACTTGATCCTGTCTAGGTGGACGTGGTCTCTCTTTAGTTTTACCTGTGGCTATATTGTGTTTCAGAACTGTACAATCGTTTACATAGTGACCTGGCTGTTTACAATAGTTGCATGTCCCTTTAACGGGAGCTGCCGAATTATTGGACTGTGTCGTACCCTTTTTCTGACCATCAGCTGGAACTGACTGAGCAACTAGCATTTTCATTTTTGTGTCTTTCATACGTCTCTGTTCGTGATCATGTTCCTCCCTAATTCTGTTCTGGTGGTACTGTAACATTTGTAACATTTGGGATGGCGTATTTGCTTGCCATGTGCTCTCGACTTTCAGTACACGGTTCTTAACCTGGGGTAAGGAATTCTCGACTAATTTAGTCACAAATAGGTGTGGGTAAGACTCGCTACTTGTTTTCAGGCCACTGTTTATAATAAAACATTTCTCGAATCTAGAATAAAAATCACTAGTGTCTTCATCGTGTTTCTGTTTGCAGGCTGAGATTGCATCCCAGTCCTCCTTTTTAGTTGTCAACAGTCTTGGCAAAACCTGTACTAATAATCCCGGTAATGCTTTGGTCTTATCCCCAAGACCTAAACCTGGGGTCCGACCCTTTTCTTTGTCTTCCAATTGAGTCCAATTAATCTTTTTATCTCCCACCTCCCATTCTTTTTCTTTGAGTTTCTCGTAAATACCGGCAGGCAATAACACTTTTAGTATTTTCATAATGTCAGGATATGTGTAATCTCCCATGAGTAACATGTCTTTTATTTCATGGTGAAACCCTGCTGGATCTTTATCATGACTGGGCACTATTTTCTTCATTTCTAATAATTCCATTTTAGTTATGGGCGTATATACAAATACGCGTTCAAGTGTATCATCTGGTTTACGGATGGGATGTACTTCTCGTAAAGGATTCTGTCTATCTAGGTGAAAAGGATTGCTTACTGGAGGTGGAACAGGTACAAAACGTGGAGTCAAGAACGTTCTGTATTTATGGCGTTGTTCGAGAATTACATTAATCAAATCAGTACCTAGGCCTCTCCATCTATTCAGGAGTAAGTCTTGCAATAGATTATACAACGGACCTGGATCAGATTGTTGGTTTTCATACTGTACAATAAGGTTTTGGGTCATGTATATACCCACTTGTCGCTGTTCTTCTGGAGTAAGACTTAAAAACGTTTGCACTACTAAATCATCTTTATATATACTGTCATCCCCGGCCCATTGGACTGCAGACCGGGCTAGTTCCTGATCGCGTAAGGTATTGAGTTCATGATAACCTACTCCTTCTTTCAGGATTTTATCAGTAACTTGGAAAATATGTTCAAGGGAACATTGCTCTGGTATCGGGGAAAGGTAACGTTTCTTGTTCTCCAGACGAATGGGTCTGTCGAAAGGTCTATCAAGAGAATACTGTTTAGGGAGTTTCGCCCTCCCTACGTATGCCATCGTTTCTTGAGTTGCTGTTGGATTCTCTGTTTCTTCCTCCTCCTCTGAGGTGTCTTTATCGTCTGACTCGGGAGGCCTTTCAGCCTCCCGTCTGGCATGTATTGCTACTATTTCTTTACGGATCTTTCTAGTCATGGCCTCTATACATTTCTCTTTATCATGCTTACAATCTGCTATATTCTGACTCCACTTCGACAATCCCTCCATCTCTTCTTGCGAAAAGCCTAGCTGGTCTTGTTCCCTTATCAAACAATTAACCAGAAATCGCAATATCATACTTTGTGTCTCAACTTTCTGATGTGCCATGGCTTCACGAACACAACCTGGCCTCTCTCCTGTTCTAATAAAATGAGATATGTTGTCTAGATGTACTGGCATTTCTGGTAATAACAGCAGATATTCTGTAACACGGCGTAGACGTAATGAGGCTAACATCATGGGTCCTGTCTTGCCAGGTACTGGATCATACCTACAATCTGTAAGGTACTCTTTAAGTTTTTCGGCTGGGCTTGCTTTAGGTGTACGCGACATTGCTAATTCTCTCATTGTCACTCGGTGTAATTGTGGCGGAGTGTGATAGGGACCTCCTGAAGCACCTCCTGAGGCAGAACCGTGAGCATGACTTGATGTCATTGGGTGCGGGGGAGGTATATTTATCGGGGACGACTGTCTCTGAGTCGTATCTGTACCAAAAGGATTATTAGGACCAAGAGTAGGGGGACCAGTAGGGGAAGTGACAACAGGTGCAGGAAGTTGATGGCGTGGAGGGGTCGTGGCTTGATCAGCAGGAAGATGCTGTGGCAGATTATTATTGACGGGTTGTCGAGGTACATTGGTATATGCGGGAGCTATATCATCTAAATAGGCTGAAAGGAAAATATCTGCTGCGGTCTTTTTATGACGTACTTTAGTCAGAACCAATGGAGGTGGCAGATCATTTGGTATTTCCGGGGTCGCCTTGGGCAGGCCCTCGGCCAGAACTGGATACAGTCCTGTTATAAGAGCATTACTCTTTCTTTCATGTTGTTCCATTCTGACTCACTGTCCTTCTTCTAGTAGTTCTTTTTCTTTAGCTTTTTCGGAATCATCTCTACTCTTTTCTGTTTTTCTGAGTGCTTTCTCTGTCCATCTATGCGATTCTTTGCGCCACAATTCTATGGCATCTTTCTGTGATTGTCTGGATTTCTTTTTCCATAACGCTTCTTCTACTCTCATGATGCACTCGGCATCCCATGTCCCTGTAAAGGGCCATCTCTGATTCTCTGCCAAGTCTTTCGTATAGTCCACCCATAAATCTAAGTACAGTATGGCATCTAAGCCATGCTTATGGTACATAAAATGTCCTGGAGTGTCCCTAGGTGGGATGGGAACTGCTTCTTCGAGTATCCCTTTCCTAGTTCCTATCTGACGTAATTTCGAAAACAAAGGCATCGCTACCTTACTCTGGATGTGAACACAATTAACACAGTAAAGAAATGCAAACAATCACTCATACCACGACATTAAACACATTGAAACATTTCGAAAAGATACTGACTATTAACGAGTTCTATAACGAAAACAAAACTGAATCGCTGAATAACTGAATTACTAGATGCACTGCTAAACAGTACAGATACACTGCTAAAACAGTGCAGACCGGATCTGTGTACCCAAACCCGTCTTGACCGGATACAAATTAATGCACCCGTCTTGATGCGTCCCCAGCAACGGTACTCACCGGGAAGCACGGAACGGAAGGTCTCGGAAACTCGACTGGACTGGACTGCTACGACGTCACTGCTGCTGCGCACTACGCATGCGCCTCGACGCTTCGGACAGGTGGGCCTCTGGACACCTCAGACACTGTTCTCTCGGCTGGGCTCTGGTCGGGATCCTCCGCACTCCTCACCGCCTCGTCTGGATGTCGATCGCAGTCTCCGTCACCTCCGTAGGCCTGAGGGAGATACAGGAAAACCTGCAGATGCGCATAGGAGTCCGTCACGGCTGTGGCAGGGGGCAAGGCCTGCGACGCATCGCCGGCGCGTGGGGTGGGGTAGGGGTCCCTATTCGGGCTCCAAATTATGTGGTAAATATAATTTACCGTATACTATTTTTCCGTATAATTACTGACAAGTAAAAGAATAGCTCAATCAAATGAGAAGCAGAGTCCGGGGTGTCTGAGTCATACGGGCTTTAATTCGGGATGGCTCGAGCCATGGAAATCAATTCCATCAATACAAGGGTTCGGGGGTATATGCAATGATGGCAAAAAGATGTCAACGATTTATTAACAGTACATGACATATATAGTAAAACTGTGCAATAGCAATGAATACAGTAGGCGTGACAAGTGAAAAGAATATGATAAGAACACATGTGCGTAGCAAAAAGGAGTGTACAAAGGCGTGCACGGAGGTGTGTGCTGGAAACGTCACAGAAACGTGTCATAAGTGGGTGGATGCATAGAGGATTCTGCAGAGTCAGCTGAAACCTATAACCTGGGTGCGCGCGCAACTGGTATGACGTGTGATTGACGTGTATCTGGAGAAAACTGAGGGCTTGACTTTAGCACAAGTAGGGGAGACAAAAGTCGGGCATGTCAGATCGACCTGTTCCTATAACATGTCTGATATCTTGTGTTTGGGGGAATGTTAATCTGAAGTAAAAGGTCTCTCGGGCAGAGGCTATTCTATACTAAACGCATATGTGTCTAGGTGCAATGCACGGGGCCATGGGCCTACCATGGTAACGGGAGCAATGAATTACATGAAGGAGACAGGAAGGCTTGGCCCTTTGCTCTGCAGCCGAGGATATGTTTACCTATTTCACTAGACTGGAATGTGTTTTCGAGGAGGCTGAACTGGCTACGCTGATAACTGGAAGGCAAAATACTGTTTTGGCAGGCAGGCCAGGCCGAGCCAGGCACCGCTTCGCTTGGCAGGAAGTAAGGCAGAGGTCAGGGATGCATTTCCAGGCTGCAGCTTTCAGAGACAGAGACAGAAGTGGTTCGAAGGCAGAAATCAGGGCCTAGCTCGGCAGAGCCAGGAAAAACGTGAAAGTGCACCATGTAAAGACGTTGGCAAGGCATGGTTAGGAACTGAATTACCAATCCATTCATGGTGGATCTGATAGAGGACATGTTAACGTTGGACGCAAATGTATTTGCGTCATCAGATTCGGTTGCGGAGGGAAGTTACATGCACTTTAAACTCGTACATGGAGACGTTGGGGTACACGTTAGGGGACATACCTGACCATAAAAATTTCAATTACCTCAGTTGAACACACACAGAGAAACAGCTGCCTGTGAACAAAAGGCTTTGGAGCCACAGGAGGGGGTTTCAACCCCCTCAGTCTCCCGTAGGCCTTTGTTTTTTTTAATTTAGACATTCTGCCTTCATGGGGGGGGGATGTCCTAATAACCTTATAGCCAATGTAGCGGGCTATACTGGCCTTTAAAGTCCTGCTCCCCTGTTAAAGGCCCTTGTCTTTGTCAAGGACCTTTAATGCTGGAGCGGACCTTTAATGGATGGTATTGCCGACTACAGAGGGGATAAAAGGCTATATGAGAACATTGGAGTTTTGGCAGCTCCATTAACGACAATGAAGCAGCTCAGGGCTTATAATGACTGGTATAAGCATTCTGCTCCAACATTCACATGTTTGTCTTTCTCTTTCTCCTTTTTTAATTTAGGACATTATAGCTTTAAGTGGGATTGGGGCTATGACTTTAACAACTGATAGAGCCCTTGGCAGTGAGCTATAAGGCTAGAAAACCTTATCTTAAACAATTTAAACATCTACAAAATATATATAGATGTTCCAAACGTCAACAATTCACACATTTTAACGTAAGCAAAAAGCGTCTGCTTTAGTGAACCAAGGTATGTTGACTTCAGTAACTAGGACGGCAATCAGTATGTGAATGAGAGCATGGTGAGTACATACCAATTGTTTTACTTGACAAGGTCATAATGTTGGAATCAATGTTTCCATTAGGTGTATTAATGCATGCGCTGCCCAACAACATTGATTTGTGTTATATTTATCCTTAATAATTCTATTCATTACGTTTAGCTCCGGAGCGCATTTAGCACAGGAAGAGGTTGTGCATGAATCTCATATCATCACTTATTACATACTTTCGAATATATGTCTGTGGACAGCTGAGTAAGTAAAGGTGATGAAGTACAATGTATGATTGATTGCCAGTGTTACTGAAGGGGCATGTGGTTTCACTCCTGTTCAGGAAGCAGCAGTGTCTCACAATGCCCTTTCGATCTTACTCCTCAGGGAGCTTTGGACTTCAAATTGTTTAGTAGAAAAAGTTTAAAGGAAAGAGAATTTCTTGAAAATTAAAATCCTTTTCATAGACACATTGCAGACAATGAGCATACCTTCATGGAATGTTTGCAGCGTTTGTTTATAGGCTTTTATCAGAAACATATTAGACTTCAATTGTACATTTTTTGTGATATTTTAGAGATTTCGTATTTAAGAGCCAGCAGTCATGATGACTGCTTATAAACAAAACACTGGATTGATTAAATGCTTTATTCTAACCTGTGGAAAATGCATGTGTAATACAATGCATAAAAATGTTGGAAAATTTGCATAGGTTATTAGTTGTAGTTCATTAATATAAACTTTTGAAATATTCAGTATTATGTTTTCACTACTAATTGAATTGTTAAAGTAGGCAAATTAATCTTACCAACAGGGTCATTAAGAGCAATACTCCCTGTCCCAATCGCATCTCAGTTTCATTAAAATCAAATTGCTGCTTGTTTATGAATCTTAATGAGATGTAAAGGCATTGCACATTAGACATTCCAATGTGAGTGTACTTTAAATCAGAGACAAAGTGCCGATTTGAAAAATTGGAGAATAACCTGTCCGCTGTATTACAAGTCCATTATATCCTACAACACTTGTAATTCGGCGGACGGGATACCCGTCACATTTGTGATTGAGTAACCCGTCTGCCGAACTCTAAATCAAGGCCAAAATTTGAAAATGCACTTGGATTTATTTTTCACTATACATATAACCAGTAATGATAACTCTGACATTTTTGGTGAAAAACACAGAAAATTGTGAGGACAAACACAAAATATATTTTACAATCTGACTGTGTACATATGGAATTGAGGATCATTTTGAGCATGACCAAACTAATACCGTGAACTTACAAGAGTAAGGTTGCAGATAGTCTGACTCTCCATCCATATGCAAAAACTGCAACTAGGGTGGCCCCAGAGAAGGTTCAGGACCTGGAAGATATATCCCTCTTTTACAGAGCTAGACACAAGACTATTCTCTCTTTCTCATTGTCTCTTACTGTACGTGAGGCTGAAGCTAATAGCATATATGCAAGAAAATCTACAAGCACCCCTGCCTGCATCCTGGCATAAGTGCACCATTGCTCATGCAGTACTCAAAAGTTGTATTCATCAATGTATTTCTACACGTAACAAAACGCTCCTCAATTCCATATGCACACATTCGTAATGGAAAATATAATGTGAAGTTTGCCAGCTGTCCTCACAATTTTCTTTAGGTGTGTTTTACACCATCAATGGGCATATATAGAGTGAAAAAGATTTGAAAGGATAGGCATATATCCTTCCTGTAGTACAGAAGAGGTGGCAGGTTGTAAAAAAATGCACAAACCCTAAGCTACAATTCTAGCACTTCCTTTGCACAGCGGTCCCATTTGGTAAACAATTCCTACTTAATAGGTATGTGGTGTCATACATTTGAATGGATCGACATGGCTCAATCAATGGATGTTAAGTGCAAATGAAAAAGGATGTTGCTGTCCTTATATTTCCAAACATAGGGCCTGATTTGCTACGGTATATTGCGATGAAAGTTTAACTTTATGACTTTCAGTATTCACAAAAAGGCATTCATGAGTAGCAAAGTTAAATTTTCATCTAAGTTAAACTTAAGTTTTGGTCTTAAGTTTAACTGAGACCAAAACTGAGGCAAAAGTCTATCTTTACTATTGTAAATGCCCATTGTGAATACCGAAAGTCATAAAGTTAGACTTTCATCTCAGTTTACCCTTGTGAATTGGGCCCAACCTTTTATACTGTTTTTTGCATAGCTACCCTTTACAGCATGGCAAATGGGTCTGTATAATTGTTTTCAAATGCAATACTATACATCGTGTTCTGCATACATCTTTAAATCGGCATACATTAAAATAGTTCTAGTATAACTTATAAATGTTCAGCTTGGTTCACTTGCATTGGACCACTTTCTCAGCATACAGCATTGCATGATTTTTATCTTCCAGGCTCTTTCCCCCAATCACTCTCTTTCTCCACCTTTAATTCAAAACATGTATCCTTCACTGAAAATGTAGCCCCCATTAATACAAAATTTGAAACAGAAAATTGACTGTGTAGATTTATAATCTATTTTAATATTCATACATTTGCATGTTTATTCCGCAACAGTAAATCTACACAAGTCATAGATACCCAGGTGCACTCCTCCATTGGATTTGTTCACGCACATTCTATGATGAATATCCACCTGGGTATGTTTTAAATATGTTTTGGTGTTTTTTGGAATTTAAGAAAACAATTTACCTCTCTAAATGGATATCTTCCTGTTTAATCTGCAAAGAAAAGCCTTAAAGGCAGAAGGGGCTAGATATTAGAATACACTCAAAAGAAACCCTTCCATTATTCCCAGGCCCACTAACTCATAGAGACTACCTTATTCAAGACTGCTGGATATTGTTTATCCAAAACTGGAGTTCAACTCAAGATGCCTTCTACCTTGTCACTATTGATTCAGTCTATGTAGTTAGTGAGGCTAGCACTAAACCAGGACTTTCGTTGGTTACAAATGTGTGCAGAAACCTCTGGGTGGTCCATTTTTACCCAACCTCATCACATCAAATAATCTTGCATATGAAGTACGTTTGTGTCATTTTCCAGGAGCGAAACTTCATGCAGACTGCTTAAGAATGTTTCGAAATCAGCCTGCGTGTCATTTTTCCTGCCTATCCTTTTCTCAAGACCAAAATGAAACAAGGATTTACGTTAGTGGTGTAGCTAGGCACTTTGCCATCCGGAGTGGCCTCTGCTTTTCCGCCCCATTGCTCTGTGGAAGAGCGGGGGTGCTGGTGATAAACTATAATTGCTGTGCTTGCCACAGTGAAAGCAGATGCCCCCCCCCCCATGCTATACCCCTGTGCTATGCCATACTTATGGGGTTTCTGCAGTAATATGCTTCCTCAAAAGAAGTAAAATGCTAGAAATTCTTATTCTGTGGAGCAGGCTTATGGACTTTGCACATATACGTCTCTGATTTTAAACATAGGTTTATTTTGAATGCTCAACGTTTCAGAATAAAGGGGCATATTATCAAGGACAGGCGATACATTATCGCCGCTTTTATCGGCAGGAAACTGCAGATAAAGCGGCGATAATGGCCTTGATAATATGCTCTATGAATTCCAATCGAAGCCCATGTTAATGTGAACACATCTAACATGGGCTTCGATTGGAATTCATAGAGCATATTATCAAAGTCATTATCGCCGCTTTATCGGCAGTTTCCTGCCGATAAAAGCGGCGATAATGTATCGCCTGTCCTTGATAATATGCCCCAGAGTCTCTTATGTGTGCTGCAATCTACTAATTGGGAAATAATTAATTACAGGTATGAAAACATCATTCTTAAAATAAATTGGAATACATTCAGCTTCAGGTAGCGATGCAACATTTTTTCTACATTATTTTTCCAAGTCAAATTTAAAAAGTCAGATGATCTTGCACACTGAAAAGCACAATTGTATGATCTTAACGTACTTGTAAAATCTTTCTTTCCACATTCCACATTCTAATATTAGTTGGCCAACAATTTACTGAATATCACTGTAACAAGGAACCCGTAGTATTACTTGGATCATTCTTTGCTCCTGCCAACAAACTGTAGGCTTGACACTGCCTTGTAAATAAGGTGAAGCCCAAATCGCCACAGAAACGCTTTAAAAGTGATGTTCCTGTAGCGATAGGGGCTTGTAAATATGCCTCAATGTTCTTTTTAATTCTCTCTGTCAGAGGAGTTCCAAAGCTTACCTTATGAAATGTTCATGAGGCCATCACTATGTGGCAAATTTGAGCAGTATTAACGCAGATAAATCCATTGTTCTATGGATGTAGTTTCAAAGTTCAACGTTTTCCACCTTTTGCTGGACCCTGATTTTGCTGGTTCTAGAACTCTGGTAACCAGAGGTAGAGTGCCTGCGCTCTCACTTTAAACATTGTTAAATGTACTTGTTCCTGATTCACACACTCAACTTGCCTATAAAACCCTAGGACCTAGTGTACAAGAAAGTGCCCAGCATGGCACCGCAAGCCCTTTGGCTGCGCCATGCTTTGGCAATTTCAAAGCACACGGAGGCGTAATATCTACAAGGATATGATGGATCCCTTTGCACCCACTGCGCTGATACACAATTAGCTGCCAGGCGCCCACGCAGGCACCCTTGTTTATGTGCACAAAGGTGTGCTAAGGTTAAATCCTGCTTGGTGTATCCGACCAGGGCTCCATTACGGTCAGCCTCAAACTTTGCCTTTTTCAGGGTCAAGCGCGACCAGATGTCTCATGTTGGGTCACTATGATGAGCGGTATGGCCTGGTCAAGTTTTAACTTCTTTGTAGCTTTTCTTGCAACGTTGCTTGTGTATCCTGCAGGTCTTATCTTCATCGTTGACATCGAAGAGCTCTAAATATTTCAGCAGGGCAAACCTGCACAGTCAAGCCGAGTCGCGTTTTAACATTGCCTGCTTGACTCTTGTTGTCAAAGATCGTCTTTTTATTAAGCTTTTTAGAAAAAGTTCTCAAAAAGTTCCTAAACTTTCAGAACTTTTTCTGAAAGGTTCATTGAGGACTTCTGAGGGTCCACAACACCAGCCAGCGGTGGTCCAGAGGCTCTGAATTGCCACTTGGGGCTTTGGGACTACAGTTCTCACAATACACCTGGTCATATCAGTAAAGTCCAGGTGAAGCTGTTCAGCTGGGCTTGTTCTTGTTGGAGATGATGCAGGGCCTTGTTTGAGTATTTTCCTTCCTGTTCCTGCTCAAGGAGTCCTCTCTTTGATCCTTTAAGACAGGGAAAGTCCTCTTTTCTGAAGCCTTGAGAGTGCAGCAGGTGCAGTCCTTATGAGTGCAGTCCCTTCTTTGTGCAGTCCAAAGGTCCAGCAGGTCAGTCCTTCTTTGACAGATGTTTCCAAGCAGGGATATGAGGTGCTGTGCAGCTCTCCCATATTTATTCCAGATTCTGGTGGAAAAGAGGGCAGCACCCCCAACCAATTGGGCTCAAGTTGCCACCCTCCGTGATGACCATTTTCTTAGAAGTGTGGGATATTTGTTTCCCAGAATACACATCTCAGTCCAAATCAAAATGGGAAAAATCTCTCCTGGAAGTTCAGGCCTATCCGATGCAGCCCACAGGTGCGGCTAACATTTCCCTACACTCTCCTTCCAGCGCCCCTCCTGGTCTAAATTGGGATTGGGCATACTGTGTGCGCTAGCTGTGCTTCTACCTTCAAAGACTAGTTTGGCCACCCAGCCCCTTCCTGTCCTGGCAACCAGATGGTTGCATTGTTTTAACCAAGGGCACTTCACACCTAATGACAAGAAGCTTGCCTCAGCATGTCAAAGGTTGACCAACCACAAGAGGCTGCTACAGGGCTGCTTTAGGTAACTTCGGGAAAGAAAGTTCTAAAACTACTTTCCTGCAATAGTTATAACTAATCTGACCGTGGCAAGTTGTTGAATTAATGTGAACTATTATATTTATACTTTGAATTATTGTTCTGTCAAAAGTTAGACTGAGTAAAGTTAACAAAGCCATCTAAAGTTAGTCCATGGAGCTCCAACCCTACAATGGGGAAAATTAAATTAGCAGTTTTCATTCACTAGGGTAAATAACACAGATTTTATAATATCCTGCTTTTAATTACAAGGCAACCTACACTTGGGGCACCTAGGGCAGACCTTAGGAGTGGCTTGTAAGTAATCAAAAGGTAGTTTTAGATTTTGGAAGTACTTTTAATTCCAAAGCCGAATTTGAACATAGTTTTATTTTAAAACCAGCCTGCAATGACAACAGACAGCACAGCAGGGCACATTCAGGTGCATTAAAACCACTAAGGACTCTAAACCTGCTTGCCCTAATAATATACTAGGGTCTTAGAGGTAGGTTGTCTGAACCAATTGCAATTACACCTAACTTCCTTATACCTTTAAAACAGAGCCCAGCCCCTGGGGCTGGTTAGCAGAGTCAAGGACACAATCAGAGTCAGCAACCTTCAGTATCAGACAAAAAAGGGGGTGATCAGGCCGAAAGAAATGCCTTTCTCATATTTGCATTCTGTTTTTATTATACATGATAATATGTTGATAATCATAGCTTTCATCCAAGATTCTGACGCATTCACCATAAATGCTCAAGGGAGGGAAAACTAATATGTAATGTAACTTAATTTAATTTATTTGAATACAAAATAAATACAAGTAAAATGATAATTAAGTTGTCAATTAATAATGTTTTAGGTTTTAGTGCAGATGTACTGTACCTTGTTAGTGTGGTATCCATAGGTGAATAGTAGTTTTTGAAATGTGTTTATTATTTTTAAATTACAAACTAAACAATAATTTTAAGAATTTTGATTATTAGTTGGGAGGGATGGAAGCCCCACTCAAATAATAAACACAATCCTTGTCAGGGTGAACCACAAAAGTCGCAAAATGTAGTTGTGCATAACCCTCAGGTAGTATGGTGCAACGCAGTCAGACGTAATCTAGAGGCAAATTGTAACATATTTATGCAGCACTCAAATAGAAATAAAGTGAATCAAAACCCCCCAAAATCCCTTTCATCGCAGTTCAGTTATTTCCGCAACATTTTCTAGCAAACATCGCCACGAAAAAAAATCACTGTCTTGATGTCTTGATATACCCTGAATAAATATAAAATATTAATAAGGACTTCTGCCTGTTGTGTGTTACCAACCAAGCTCAAAACATCTGTTGTAGCATTCCAAGAGAATCTAATGAGCCATTAATTGATAGGAATAGAGTTAACACATTGTTAGAGCTATAATACTTACTCAGGCTCTGTTAGTGGAGTTGTTTCATTCGGCTCATTCACTGGGCTTCCATCGTGATTGGTAATTCTTTCATCTTCCGTCCTCATCTCCACTATTGGCTCTTTTGAGCCGTCCTTCCTGTAATACAAATATAAAGTGAATTATATTAATACATTATATAGATGACGAAATGGTGTTAAGTGTTATCAACAAGAGTACATTATTATATTGGGTATCCCACATTTGGACTACAAGGGATCCAAATGCATTGAGATAAAAATCTTAATAAAGTCTTCTCCATTTTTGTCTCTCTTGCCCTCTCTTTACATCTGCTCTTTTTGTACCACATCATCTACGTTATTTTCTTGATATGGTCATTGTATATGAGATGTCTTCACTATTACTATACTAAGCAACAGTGAATAATTCAAGGACATACATATTTCTCGCTAACTGTGTCACTTCAATGTGTGATCATAAGAGCATAAAGCACTATCATATACACAGGCACTGCACTGAATTAAGCAGGTAATTAATTTTTTTTCTGAAAGAAGTCACAACATGCTATTTTGTTTAAATGATGTAATGAGTATATGATACTTGATGTATGGTTACAGTGTGAATTGATTCTCTAATAAGATACTCTCCAGTGAATGGCTGTTGCTTAATATAGTGACTACACCAGGCAACTGGTGAAAATGTTTGCTGTTAAAGTTTAACTTTAAACCATTTTAATGTTCATTAATATTGAGAAACAGAATTCTGGAAAACACTCCAATCAGAACAAAGTTTGAAAAGCTTTTAAGACCAGATCTACTCATCAGTGTTAACGGTTGAATGCCCTCAATTGTGCAACCGCTTTATTAATCTACCACAGCAGGGAAATGGAAATAACCTTTTGATATATGATAGAAATTGGAAGGCGTTAATATAGTGGGTAAAGAACTGGAACTAAGGCAACATTTTTATAACATGTCTTCAAGACCCCTTTATTGATCAATATTATATTGGTGTTTGATTTGCCGGTTTAAAAATAGGATAAACCTGTGTATAAATTTACTTATTAGTTGGTTTGAAAGTTTTCCGTGGTAAAAATGGTCATTGTTTTAATGATTCATGTCATTCTTCAATGGTAATCTCTTTGTTTACACAACACTACTCAAAGCAGATTCTACTACTCTCATCTTTTCTTCTTTATGTTTAACTTTTAGGACCCCTTCAAACATCTTTTAAAACATTTCCTTCCTTGATCTGGCGAAGCAGGCATGATATTGCAATAGTAGTGATGTTCTACATATTCATCACAGTCTTCACAGCTAAAGACAGCACTTTGTTGTATTTTTTCAACTCATGATCTGCAATTTAACCTCCTTTTCGAGAAGAACATGTTGATAAAGGGTAATTCTCACCATTTTTACATATATCAACTTACAGAATTTGCTTCAAGCAGTACATCCTACTATACTTACCTTCTCATCCTCGTGAAATGGCACTACATAGTTGAATGAAAACAAGGATCCACAATCAACAAATAGTTGGTTTAATATCATTTCAAAAAACAAGAAGCACCATTTTTTGTAAGTAGACATTATAAGACATTTGAAAATCTTCATTATATAATGAATCTTAGAAAATTCATATACACGGCTGGTTTGTAATACAGAGCTACCTGTCAACCAAGCCCCAATCATACTTAGGATCAGGTTTTTCAAGAATTACAAAAGAGCGGTTCCTACATCTGAGGCTGGGAATTCTACCAGCAAAGTGCCACCTCCCTCCGTGGAAACGGAAAGACTCCTCAAACTGCTGCAGATTATGTGGAGACCAAACTGAAGATGTAATACACCTACTATGCATCTGCAACGGCCTGGGAGTGGAAAGGAGACAGTTTCTAAAGCAGCTCCTGATTGCAAGTCAGGTTCGATCATGCTGGGAAGCGGTAAAGGCCTGTTTTGAAGGCAGTAACATCCGCCTTGCTTGCAGCCTTGTCCGGTTTATGGGGGAATCAAACACAAAGCTAAGCCTGCAAGAACCACAAGTTACTGGTCTTCAGGCCATGTCATCTGGTTTATGAGACAAGCACAACAACGCCGACCATTAGAACTTTGACCAGATCCACGCCTACTGCCATGGCCCCCAAGCTGTCAGCAGTCAGCTTGGGCCTGCTCCCAGTTCATGGACCTTGACATTTTCCATAAACCTTCCATCATGGGGTGCAACTAACTACGAGAACAAGTGTTTTGATGAACTGCCTCACCTATCTGTTTTTATTCCTCCACTATTTTATAGGATCACTGCACATCTGCAATCTCTTTTAGCATTATTTAATGATGAAGCTGCTTTCTGTGAATACATGTTTTATCTGTTTGCGAAGGTTTTAATTAATCATGCAATAAAGCGATTATTATTTTTATGATTATTATTATTATTATTATTATTATATGCAGTATTGTAGGATCATTTAGTGAAAAGTATATGAAAAGATTTGAAAAGAAAACTTCTAATTCATTTTTATCAGGAAATTTGAATGCAAATTATGGAAATATGGGCATTTCGCCAAATATGTGTTTGGAATAAGGACTTTCAACATACATCGTTTCCTACAATTACTCTCTTCATTGGGTTACCATGCACATGATCTGTTAATGAGCAACACCACCCCAACAACCACTCAATACTACTAAAGTCAACTAACTTTTACCAATTGGTCTACATATTTCATGGTAATTTTTTATTTTGCTTTTGCCACTGCTTTGAAACTAGCCAAAATAGAGGTTAGTTTAATAAATCTAGTGATGCCATAAAGTGTTTAGAAGATTGCCTGAAACATTTCTCCACTGAAAATAAACGGATATTTTGAAAGAATAATGATATCTCTTATTTTTATCGTGGCTTAGATATTTTGGGTATGATGGATAGTCATGCACACAGGGTGCCTAAATTAAGTCTTGCTCATCCCATCTACGAGACTATTGAACGTGAACTAGGACAATGAAAATATGATCTTTCTTCAGTAGAATCAAGTGTGTGATATTTTCAAACTGAGACGCTTCATAGTAGAAAATAACCCTTTACTTAATCAACTGCATTTATTTGGTTATTGTTTTATATTAAAAAGCGCCAACCTTAGACATCATATGTCCTGTGCGACTTTTTCGTGATTTGTTATTACATATGACATTTACATTCCATCTATGAGACTAGTGAATGTGAACTAGAACAATGAAAATATGATCTTCATTTTTTTTCAGCAGAATCAAGTGTGTGATATTTGCAAACTGAGATGTTTCATCGTAGAAAATGACCATTTACTTAATCAACTGCATTCATTTGGTTATTGTTTTATATTAAAAAGGACCGACCTTAGACATTATATGTCCTGTGTTTTTGTATTGTGCTTCTTCTTTGTGTTTTTTTTATTATATATGACATTTACGGCCAGGTGTACTAAGAACTAGTCACAAAATTCTGGTCGAAATCTTTGACCGGTGTGGTAATCTATGAACCAACCTATATGTACTACTAGGTCAGTTTGCAAAATACCAATTCCTAATGCATCACAATTTGACCTGCCTCATGAATGTTAATGAGGTAGGTTGCAAATTGTGACCAATAAGGATTCACAGTCATCCCAGTGATAGTGCCCTGCTGACATCAGCAGACAGAATGTCGGTGAATGCTTGTAAATAAAGGAGTTTTTTAAATGCATCCTGCTTTCCATAAAGGAAAACAGGATGCATTGAAAAAATAATTGAAATGTCCAAGTTTCATTTTTAAGAGTTGCCAGTGTTCCCTGGGACCACCTCCTATTCTTAGAAAATGTTCTTGTCAACATTCACAAAGGGGAAGAGGTCCTTGGGCACCTTCGTGTTTGCGAATGACTTAAACCTTCTTTGAGGAGGTGGTGAAAGATGAATGCTTTGTCAAATTTCAGTCACAAATCATTTTTATATACCATAAGGATTTATTATTTGGAAGGGATCCTCTAAATAGGCCCCTTCAAAAACCAAATCAGTGTTGGATCGCAAACCCGAATTGAGATTCGGTAATTTGATACAGTTTGTGGTGTGTACATATGAAAATGCCTTTCAGCAATTGAAAACAGCCCAATTATGTGAATTGGACCGTTTATGACAGTAAACATGCTTCATACCTCTGACGATAGTGATAATGGGTGCTAATATACCACTTAATCACCAAAGTCATACAGCTGTGCCAAAACAGTTGTTACTATTAGCCAACTCTGTGGTACTACTGTTAATAATCTTAAAAGTATAAAACACTGAATGGTCCCAGTATGATTCAAACTTGATCATGAAGTTACACAAACATTTCTGCAAAAAATGCATTAGTCCACTTGGTTATCTTAGAGGTTCATATGTCATGTTATTTTCTTTTATGCTATGTTAGGGTTCAGAAAAGCATGGAATAGCATGCAACAGTGTGATGACATGATAGGTACAGTAGAGTAGCATCACAGCGATATTGATGACACAGAAGAGCCTGCCATGGCATGTGTTTGTTCTATTGTGCATGTTTCTGTAAGGGATGGTAAGTGTTGATATTCCATGTTATGGTAATGTAAGGTATGGCATGGTATGGATATTATCCCATTCAGTTCTTTTCCATTATTGTAAGTTACAGTACGGTACTCTGTGGTATGCTACATTATGTTTCATTAACCTATGAGTATTTGTAATGTGCATAACCTCAAGCAATCTCTTATATTTTCATGGAATACCACAATAATTAGCAATATGCAGAATTATACACTGTAGGTATTTTTTATACAAATATTAATCATAAAATAAACTATACATTTAAGATGGGCTGCATTACATTCCAGGCCCTTGCGGGAACAGCTCCGATTTTTATTAAGTCCAAAATCGAACCCTACATCCCCAGCAGACAACTGCGCTCCTCCTCTCTGTCTCTCTTGGTGGTGCCCCGGTTCAGGAAGAGCAGAATGGGAGGTTCTAAATTCTCTGTCCTTGCTCCGCTGTTTTGGAACTCTTTACCTCTATCCATGAGAACCATGCCATCTTATCTGGAGTTTCGCAGCACTCTGAAAACTCTTTTGTTCTCACAGGCTTTTATTATCTAAATCGTTTTGCTACCTGACTCAGGATTCCACCCCCACAGCGCCATGAAACCGCTAGGTAAACGAGTGCTTAATAAATACTTTTAAATTCAAATACATGGACAATCTTGGTTCCAAATCATATCCACTGGTTGTTAAGAAGAAATATTGCTTTCCCAGCAGAGAACATGAAGGAAAGTGGGCCGGGTCTGCATACATATGGTAAGGCAAGGAAATAATACATTGATTAAAAAATGAGGACACTAGAATGAGAAAATGAAGACTCACAGGTATGCAGCCTTTCCTTCTTCAAGCTCCTTACTTTTCCCACTGGAACCACTCTTCTTCCCACAAAATTTCCTTGTGATGCACATCAGGAGTCCGCATTGTCTGACAAAGAAGCAACTGACGTCCGTCACTACAAGGACTAGGAGGAGGGCAGCCACTCCAAGGCCAATGACAGCACCAAGCCCGAGGCCGCTGAAAAGTGAATCTTGAAAACAGAAAACATGCTATGATGCATAATTCAAGAAAATAATTGCTGAAAAAAATACATCTTGAACAATTAATGTGTGAAATTCTGTCAATGTTTCAATCTTGAAATACAACTTGGAAAAGAATTTGTGTTTTTCAGTCCTATGTGCAATAGCTGAATTAAATAGTATATGTTGTCTCTCCAAGTCGCAGATAAAACGAAGTACAGACAATAGAAAATGTTTTAGGATTTGAAACAAGATTCTTATAAATGAGTGCAAAATGCATGTGTGATAAAAAATTGAGAAATCCAAATGCTTTTACTAGTTTTTTCCATTTTGTATTTCTGATTTTGATACTTGGTGACAGGGTGACAATGTAGTAGACGTCATGCAATAGGAGATGGAAACTGACCATGTGCTTAATGTGGCAAGTGTCTAAATCTGTCACATATCTGGAGTGACATTTGCTCTAACATATACCAACGAAAACCACCAAAATCATCACGTTTCTCTGCTTCTTCACAGGGCCTGTAATGTGAGGCGTATCCATGTGCCTTGAAGTAAAAGTAGATAATAAATGAACACATGTCTCTGTCACCATACTAAGGACTGCAGCAGTGCTTAATTTGAGCCGGTGGTTTCCGGGGCTAGCCACAGGCACTTAATTGTCAACAATGGTGCTTATGACAGTCTGCTTAATGGTGGTACTGTCTGTCTAATTTACAGTTGACCACATAACAGTTGTTTAATAATGCATTGAAAATAACGAAAATGTTCCTACCAAGCCATTCTTATAACTTTCGGATTGTGGAATAGTCTGTTTGTCACACGTGTAGGAGTGTGATGGTTAGTCGTTGTGTTGGTACTGCCATTGACAGCGCTCGGAGGGAAATGTGTGGCGCAAGCTGCAGTGTCATCCTGACAAGGGCCCTGAAACCTATTTTGTAACTAAATAGGCACTGAACTGCAGAGCAAACACTGCTGCCTGCCTCACATGACACCTCTATAAATGGCACCTATTTACAGCGTGTTCTGATGATGGTCAGCAATGCCTTGTATTAGTGTATGGTTGGCACACTATTTTCTCCAAGTAATAATAATGGGATGACAGAAAACTATGTGGGGAGATATTAGGGGACAGATATTAATGATTTTGTCTGGCCCCTCCTCATCAGTTTTATTAAGTTGCTTTCCTGGAAGAGACATATCACCTGTAGAACCTAGAGGTCAAACACCACAAGTGTTTTCTTAGGGCTTATCTGTTGACACTTTCAGTCTTTACAAATCTTTGCGGGTTTTACCAGATGGGTTAATTAGTAAAAGTGGATCCAGTGTTCTACCAACCAGTAAAGCTGGATTCACCAAGATTCATGTAGTGAGACTTGAAATTAGTGTTTTGTAAGGCTTCCAGCTACCCAGTGGTCTGCTGAGCTCTTCTGTACGCATTGTCATAAAAATCATAGCTACCTTTGCTGGATGTGTGTTCCAGTACAGCACTGATTTTGTTGGTTTGCAAGACTCTAGTAGCACTAAGAACCAGGGACTGCTAATGAGCATTTCTCGGCATTCAAGTCCTGCAGACATGAGAATTGTCACACTGTGGCCCACAGCTGCTGATTTCAGCACCAGCACTAGGGAAAGGGGAGGAGAGTGCCATAGTTATGTAAATATGGCGCTCTCCTCCTCTCACGTTTTCCTTCTGTGCAGCGCACCATCCGTGGCTGCTGCACTGCGCTGCATGAATAGGTGTTACATCTTTCCCCGATTTTGTTACCTTTGTTGTGACATGGGTCTACATAACATAGTTAGGTTCAAGAGCTCCCTAAAAACAATCTGATTTCCTACACTCACTGTGTTTCTAAATAATTTGGGCATTTTATATTTCTGTTAGAATATTTGTATTTACAGAGGTCTGTTTACATTTTAATATTTTACTTTTTGAAAATCAGCAAAATAGGGCCACTTACATAACTTGTGTAATCAGTAAATAAAGATAAGTCATTCCCATTGTCAAAGTGACTACTTTTCAGTAATTTCCAGGCTATTTTCCTTTAATTTAAAAAAAATATTACTAGTGTTATTATTATTGTTATTAATATTATTATTAGTATTGTTATCATTATTATTGTGTTGTTGTTAGTGTTATTATTATATTAGTAGTAAGATTAATAATAATAATTCTTAATATTACAATTATTGATAATTGACAATGTTATCTCACACTTTTTGACAGTATTTCTAGAAAACATTTGGGAATTTATTTTCAAAAGATCTCACAACATAACCAGGAAGAAAGGAGGAAAGATGGCCAAACAGCACTGTTTACATACATCACACATGCTTCTTTTCAAGATAAATCTATTTTTAGACCCATTGACTTTAGCACTCAGCCAGACCTTCTGAGACAGTGTTGGCAGCAAATTGAAGTAGACTGTGCAGGACTGGTTGGACTTGGCACAGGATTCCTCTTACTGGAAGGACTTTGATTATGAAGAGTCATGTAACAACTGATGTAAAGTTGCTTTTTCTGCACGGGTATCCCAGACTTTTTGCCATTTTCTGAACCCTATATTTACCGCTAATATTACTCTCTGCACTGTGAAACTGGTGCACAGTGCCACAGTGCATATTCTTTGACCCAAAAATGGTATTCTCAAAATTGGTTTAATCAATTGGTGTACTTAAGTTTCCTGCAAGGACATGGTAGATGGCACTGCGTTTGCACCAGTGTTAGTTAGTTAATGTCCATGAGTGCTGCATTTGTATTTACACAGCCCAAATATTACACAAAAATGTATGACTTCCAGGAGCACCACTGTGCTGTAGCTGGGATGAAACATAAATGCTCTGCATAGACACAGGGAAAGCAAAAGTGATTTCCCGTGCAGGGAAACCTACATTTATGTAATAATATGTCACTCCTAAAGTGTGCTTTATACCCACAGGGCTGTATTCTTAATATATCAAAAGCAAGTGGCACAATATGTATTTATAATAGGATCCCCTGAGAGTGGCTAAATGTTCAAAAAGTATTGTTACTGTGTAGTCTCAACATGAACAAGCCTAGCCATAATTGATTATCTTCACAGATTAAAATGCTAGCAAATGATTCAAAGTTAGTTTCTATGTTTTAAAATCTAATTTCATGCCGAAAGTAAACTTTTGATAACTTTAGTGGAAAAGTAAATTTATAAATTTGCAGTTTATGCTGCCTTGTATCAAAACTGGATTAGATCCTCCATGTCACCTCAAAAAGCTGAATACCCATGTGTGGTTATAGTTAATGACCTTGTTTGTTAGAGGACAGTGGCTTGGTCTCGGGGCCCAGCGAGACAGGGGTGTTCGTGTCAAATAGCCAATTAGCCGAGGTTAGCTATTGGGGAGGAGACAGAAAACGTTGACAGAATAAAGGATAGCCTTCACACTACCTCTTTTAAATTGGAGATGTGAAAAGCGGCTGACTGGATCTGCTCCTATTCTGCCATAGAGTCCTTCTATGCTTTCTGGCTCTAGACCCAGCAGGGAAAAATGCCAGTTTTGATCATGACAGGGGAAAGTGACATCATCTGAATAGGGGTGTGGTTTTGGGAGAGGCAGGACCTTCTCTGAAGGAGGAATGGGTTAGCCATTTTGATTCAGGGCTTCTGGGAATTTTTGCAGTAAAGCAAAGAGGAAGGGAGAGAATGTGGATAGATTGGGTAGAACAAATTCTCCACTAAGTGGGTAGTGGATAGGATAAGACTGTCCCTGCCACCGCAACCTCAAACACATCCTCAAAGAATTCCTGGACCTGGGAAGACTGCAAACAAAGACAAAGGCACTCCTACAAGAACACAAACTCAGATTCTGCCATCTGCGCTAGCACAGAGGGATTGGCACTGTTCTTTAAGGTCCAGTGGTTGACTGCCTGTCTGGCTGCTTCAAGGACACAAACAGCATAATGAAACAGAAAAAGCAGAAGGACTTCTAAGTTTACAAGGTCTCAGTTGACCCCTGAGGCTTAGACCCTGCAGGAGACCTGCCTACAAACAGACCTCATGCCTAGAAGCCTTACCTGAGGACCTGAGGGCTGCAATATTAACCAGAATAAACTTTCCCAGCAAGTTAAAATAAGTGGGACTTATTCATTTTTCCGATTTCCACAGGACGGGGAAAAGGTGGTGAGAATTGCCCTGGGAAATTTGCACCCAAGGCAGGCAAAAAAAGCAAGTCTGTCCAAATCTGAACTCAAATGTGTTCATCTGAACCTTGCTGTAAAAGTATTTTGCCTAGAGAAGACCTACATAACTATGGCTTGCAGTCCTTCCCCCCTGCAATATTTTGAAAACCAAACATAGACTAAGTCCAAAGATAAAACCGTGGACCGGGGATGGCTTCACATCTATCACAGTGGCATACTGATCTAGGTGCTGATAAAATCCTCCTTTTTTGCAGCCTGCACTATTGTTACCAAAAATAATCCAATACAGAAACTCAAAGATGACATATTTGACTTTGAGGAACCCTTGATGGCATGCGACTTGAAACTTGCATAGCTGGAAAATATTGACTTCTAAAAACTACACTGATTCAGAAGATGAAATCTTTGACCAGGATGACAAACTTATTGTACATGACCACTGCTCAATTGTGGGCTCCTAAGCCCTGGCCACCAATTAACTGACATTTCACAAACATAATACTTGTCTTGAAATTTAAAAAATGCATATCTTCGATTTTAATCATTGAGATGTTTGCACCTGTTACATTTTTATCCATTGGTTTGGGAAATTTTAAAGTGGCTATACTGATTAAAATGTACACACATTTCTCACAGGAATTATTGTCTGTTTGTGGCAGAGCTTCCAGGGCCTAGCACAGTTTCACCAAAACTATTTTTTAAATATAAACAGGTTGGTAAGTTGCTATTGTTCTCACTTCCTGAACTATTATTGAAATTTCTAACAATGCGTCGATCGCCTTCTAGCAATCCCCACTTACTTTAATCTGACTCTTTCTTGTTACAATTCTTGCACACCATCCACCTCAATTTAAAGGATCTTTAACTTCCATGGCAAATACTGCATTTAAGTTGAAGAGGGAGAACAGAAATTGCTGTGTGGATTGGTTTCTTATACAAATATACTGTAGGGTCTATCTTTTTAAAAAAAAGAGTTGAAGAGAGGGTAATATAAGGTTTGGTGGAGTGTGAGAGTCACTGTAAATTAGAGGTGAAGGAAGCACCACACTTGTAATGCCAGAGCCTCAGCTAGCTGTACCTGTGCAAACCTTTCACCTGGTTACTCTTCTGGCACTGGACAGCTAGGCCATAATAACTGTCACCCATCCCTTCTTTGGATGGAGAAGTATTCACTAAATGTACCTGCCCAGAACCACCATGTAAGAGAAGTAATGGTTTTGACACGTATGGAGAAAGCCTCCAACACTTACAACTAATTATTTTTTTGTTTTCTGAAAGCAAGCTCAAATTATGAAGAACTGTCTCCAACAACTGATAAGAGGCTGCAATTTTCTGCTTCAGGTCAGGCCATTTAACGTCAATGCTAGTAGAGCCATCGCTCAATTTCTCCCTCAATGGGAAACTGATGCTTAGTGTGTGCTGGATACATCTGCTTTCAGCAGACACAGAGACCGCACTCCCATGGTATATTCTAGGCTCTAGATGCCCTTTCTCCATATTTAAAAATGGAATTTAGCATACTACACAGAGCTTAAAAGAGCTATTTGTTTTAGTTAAATATAATTAGTTGAATTATCAGATTCTATATTTGATTTATCCTGCACTTTCTGATACTGTTTCCTGTAAGCTCTCTCTGCAGCATTATGTTCTACAGTTTTTCACTTTCGATTAAACCACATTTTGTAGTTACTGGGTGGCCTTCTTCAGTCCTTTTCCTCAAAGAGACCTCCAGAGTTTATTAGTGCAGAAGATGCGCAGTCTTGTCACCGTTTCAATGCACTAAAGTCACCCCAGAGTAAGGACATCTACACTTGTACAAATAGTGACAAGGCATTCCACAGAATATTCTGCCTGTGCTGTTGCTGAGAAAGTGCTGGTCCTTTCTTCTATGACTGCATCATCAAAGTTAGCAATGGATATGAAGATTTTTCCCAGAGAACTTCGACAAATCTCCATGCCTACCAACAGTATTGATAATTATGATACATTGTTGGCGTCAACCTGTCATATTGACTGCCATTCTGATTATTGCCTCATTGTGCATGTCCTATTCAAATGATAATTTAGCTTACCTGGCCATTATGGAAAGCGGGCTGGAAGACTGTTCATGTCCTATGTGGTGGTTGGAGATGGTTGGCCCATGACAGAAGATAATTCGCTGTGACAACTGATTTCCACCATGGTGTCGGGGAATGCATGATTTCTGAAGACTTAATTTCAACTAAGAGTCTATTAGTAGATTTCAATATAGAAACAGACTACATGAAAATATAATTTAATGTATTGCTGTAAATATACTGTATTTACCATGACTTTATAAATTATTTTGTGGTGTGGTGGAAATTGCTCTGCTGACTCATCTGGACCATGCTAATGAACTCTGACTAACGTTATATTTGTACTCTATGACAATATTCCAGAGGGTTCATGATACACGTTTGAGTTTCCTTCCATCTGGAACCATCAATACACTTCCCTACATCACAATAATGTGTTATTAAAAGTAACTACATTGCTCATAAATCTCTCCAAATAATC
Organism: Lissotriton vulgaris; assembly: GCF_964263255.1. NCBI lineage: Eukaryota > Metazoa > Chordata > Amphibia > Caudata > Salamandridae > Lissotriton > Lissotriton vulgaris. Next base: position 265,693,915 of record NC_141696.1, read on the forward strand.
ATATCAAAGTACAACAGAAGTTGTGCTTCTCCTGGCGTAGTCACATGTTTTTGGGGGATTGAGATCCTTTGTTTCTCTAAGTCATGTCTGGGAGGTGTTTTGACAGGTCCAGACTACAAAACTGTGAACTGTGTCAGCAGTTTACATATACAAGGCCACCTCTCCTTTGGTATAATCAAAAAACCATTGTTGTCATCTTCAAACACCTGAGGCATTTATCCCTCCTTTTTATTCACAGTAATTATTTTACTGTATTGAATACATTTTAATTATCAGCACAGATCTTCTAAGTCCTGAACCATATTTCCATCAGAAAAAGAAAACATTTTATATATGTTCCAGACTTGGATTCAACATGTGTTTGTAGGGAGGAAACATAGTAATCCAATACGCATCTCAATGACATTTGTATGCTTAGCCACAGCATCACATGTGCCACACCATAACAAGAGTACATCTCTGAGCTTGAAAGCACAGCAGCATTTTCTGTATTCTTTAACCACCAACAGTGGTCCCCCAATTACAGATGCATACACTAAATAGCAATAGAATGAGGAAGAAAAAAGTGGTTTGATGATACACTAGGAGTGGTGGCACACTATACAAATTCGAGATACTATTAAAAATAACAGTAACCACTCAATGTGTGCTATTGTTTGGTCAGGCTATTCTATTTATATGTGTAAATAACCTCTTCCATGAAACAGAAATGCAGTGATAATAACTTGATGAAAATTGGGATAGATGTGCGAGACCTAGTTGGATTTTGTAGGTGCCCTCTTTTTCTACAAAAGATCTATGTGTGAAATGCAATCACTGATGCATATGTATTCCTGCCAATTGCTATGGGTTGCAAAACACACAAGATGATGGACGGAATGTTGCACAATGGCAAAACATTCACCCCCAGTCACAGATCTGGGTTTAATCCATTGTTATTTTGCTCACCAAGCCACCCCAGTTCAGACATGGCCATATGCAAATCAGTCTTGAGCCTGTGTCTCATGAGAACAGTCCAGACCGAACTGCCAAGCCATGTCTTCCCTGGACCGGAATCAAGCATCCTAGGACCGGTTTCTGGCTATCAGCCGTCTTCAGCCAGGATAGCTTGACTCCAGTGGCTTAGTGAGCTCGGGACCCCCAGTATGCAAGGGGAATTAGTTCCTCCTCTGCAAATGCACCAGGGGGCTGCGTTGCAGAGAGGTGTAAAAAGAGCGTGGCCTCATTACACCTCTCTGCAACACAGCCCCCCGGCGCAAACTGGAGGTTCCTGTATGATTAAAAAATCTACTTTTAAGAAGGGGGGCTGTGTAGCCCCCTTCTTTTTCTTTTTTTTTGACCCTGGGGACCCCATCCCCCAGGGCCTGCACCCAATTCTTATTTCTTTATTTTTTTTACCGGAAGGGGGCCGCGTGGCGCCCCTCCCGGTTCCAGTTCTGGCCCCAGGGACCTCATCCCCCGGGGCGTGGTAAACTTTTCTATTTTTTTTTCTGGAGGGGGATGCATAGCCCCCCTCCTATGCCCCTTTAAGGCCCCGGGGACCCCATCCCGGGGGCCTGCCAATCTTTTTTTTTTATTTAATTTTTTTATTGGTAGAGGGGGCTGCGTGGCCCCCCTCCTGGGCAACTTATGGCCATGGGGACCCCATCTTCCGGGGCCTGCCCTCTCCGTTGGGGACCATGGGGGGGTCCCCAAGCCCCACATGTTCCTGCTTGCTCCCCGCATCCTGTGGGAGCCGGCTTTGCTTTTCTGCATGGGGAGCAGCTAACATGCTGCTCCCCATGCAGAAAAGCAATCTGCATTGATTTTTGAAAGAGAGAGCAGGTTTCCTGCTCTCTCTTTCAAAAACCAAAGAAGTTTGCTATGCCTCGCAGCTCCCGCCCTACCATAGCAAACAGCAGTGTCCTGGGGTAGGCACCCTGGGACACTGCAGGAGCCGACCCTGGGGGGTGGTGGTCCCCAGAGCCATCAAGAGCTTCAGGAGGGGGGCCGCGTGTCCCCCCTACCACCAGTTAAAATCCCCAGGGGGTTGTGGTCCCCGGGGCTGGGGGGTCCATCACGGACCCCCCTATTTTAAATATTAGTGCCCCGGGGAGGTGGCGGTCCCCGGGGCGTGTGGGGGACCCACCCACACTTTTTTTTTTAAAAGGGATTTGGCCCCCCGGGGGCTAATTAGAAAAAATATCTGACCAGTTTTTTTTTCATGGGGTACGCGTACCTACGCGGTCCTTGTGGCACCCCTGAGCAAGCCCAGAGGGTCAGAATGTTTCTACCCTGCCCCCTTTGCGTGTTTTGCATGTTTGTTTTACTGCTTTCTTGTGCCTCTGTTCTACCAAGGCACAAGATGTCTGCCAACACTTCCTGGTTTGAAGTGTGCTCGGGAAGGTAAGCATACGGTACTTCGTCTCTATATATATATAGATTTTACTTTTGATTTTCTCAAGAACTCCTGAACAGATTTACACCATCTAACAAGAAGCGTAAACTGCGAACTAAACTCTATCTTTTTGCCATATTTGGTGTAATTCCGTTCAGCAGTTCGGGCTGTAGCCTCACTTAAAAGGTCCCTATGGAAAATTGCATAGGGAAAACACGTTTTGGGACCCACTTTTTTCTCGGCCCCTGCTTCACGAATCACCCTAAAACTTTCAGGGAAGGAGCGGAGCGGAGCAGGCCATTTTCTTGGAGAGTTTTGTGTGTATTCATTGACCGGCGCAAAAGTTATTCGAAATAGAATGTTGTGGATTTCCTATGGAAACCGCCAGTAGGTAATTTGTAAATATATATGTGTACATATATGCACACACATGCACACACACACACACACACACATATATTATTTTCAGGGGAGTAACAAAGTAAACGTATGTATTTTTTTATTGAAGTAGAGTCAACAGAGAAGTAATTTGACAAGGAACATCAGTCATGATGGAATTGACACGTACCAATCTGCAAATTGTCAGAGCAAAATTAATTCCATATCTTTGGGAAGCACATTTGCAGTTCAGCAGCACATGATGATTTCTTCATTTACCACAAAGTGCTAGAGAACAAAGTAGCAGGCTCAGTGAATGCAACATTTGCTTAATAAAGAATTTATAGTTGGTTAATGCCATAAGCAAATATGTAGACATGCTTCAATGCTCCGAAAATTCAGTCCTGACGCATGGCTTGGCCATAGAATAGTGTGCAATTGTACAGATTCGCCACAGTTTGTCTTTGTCACAGTGACTTTCAAGCAATCCAACTGCATCCTCTTTCACTTAGACGTTTTAAGAGGAAAATACTGTGTGTCCGTGGAAGGAGCAAGATTAGTCTATTGCCTGGCTCTGTACAATATTGGCTAATAGTGACCGGCGACCTATTGCAAACCACATAGTACATTTTTGCAAATCCCCAAGGGATAGAAAAGTGTCTTATAACAGACAAGAGAGGAACAGACATTGAAAGGTGTCTAAGTCTGTAGTCCATGTTTACCACTTGGCTTCAAACACTTATCCTTCAAAACTTTTTTTAATCAGGGAGGAAAAGCACAACATGAAGTTAAAAAAATACAAAAGCTGCATCATAGTAATGTAAAGAAAAAGACCTTCGGAATTCAGGGATGGATATCATGTACTTGTGGTACAGCGGACAGAATATATGTCACAGTTGTGATGTAGTAACAGCCCTCCTGAATGTTGGACCTAGAGGTAGGTTCATGGATGCTACTTCCACTTCTCCCTAAAGCTGCTATTATTTTATTCAGACATTACCAGTACTTCAGTTTTTGTGCCATGGCTGCTATGCAAGAAATCAACACGTCAAACAGCACAGCAATGCCCTATATTGGACATTATCAGCACTTTCTACAGTTAGTAGGCTTCTAGCCATTTAGCAATTGTTTTCAACCCTATTTTATAGAATCTAGAACTATAAAACATACTCAATACCCCTAATATTACAAAACATTCCACCGGGTCAGAACTTGCTAGACTGCAGACACAGCAGAAAATCATTTGTAACCTTGACAGAAATAAAAGTGAGGTCTAGCATTAATGCCTTAACAACTCCCAGTACTTTGCAGCAATACATCAGAGTGGCTTTAGCTGCCACAGGTGAGAGTCTGATATGATAGTTGATAACATTGTTTCCAGTGGTTCTTCGATATCTTTACAGAACATGCTCAAAATACTACTGTTGCTATACGGCCATGTTTCTGTATTGTTGTAAATGAAGGGCTGCCTGTACAGTAGGTAATATAGACAGCTCATTTTTCAAAAGCAAGCTGAATTTGATTATAATTGGTATGACCTCAATTTTCCAACATTGTACAGATATATCAACTTTTCCCAACACTTCCAATACAAATCACTCAGTCCAAATAGGTCAATGAAATGTATATAACAAGAGACATTGCACATGTGTCCAGGGCCCCAGCCAATATGCTGGATAGTGTGCATCACCTTGCCAATACACAGAAGGTCACATTGTTTTCTCCAATGCCTCATGTCAAAGGAAACACGTTTGATTTCTCCATGACAGTGACTACTGATTACTTAATCTTGCCTCATTTGTTACTTGGCAAACTAAGCCTGAGCAATAACTCTTCAAAAACTGTCTAAATAGGGGGATGAAATAGACTCCATTCCCTTGCCAGTCCAAAACCATTGCAATATGTGCTGCACTGAAGTGTTGACTGGAGACAGCTATGCTCCTTAAATGTGCTGAAAACAATTCCCATATTCACATCTCCTTGCTGTACCCACATGGGCATAGTGTGAACACTATTCACAGCAGTGATGGTTGCATATACGATGAACTGGAACAGCGGTGTGTTGTACAGAATTTTGTGAATCTAGTTATGTATGTCTGACTTGCGGCAACCTGTATCACACATGACAGTCTTCAATATTGGAGAACCAAATCTCTACCTCTAATATCATTTATACAAAAAGGACTGCTTTCCTGAACATGAATTAGGGAACACAATGCAAGCACTGACCAAGGGTGCAATTAATGGATTGTATAGAATGTTAGTACTAGAATACAACTACACACAATGATTGAAATTGGTTGGAAACAGATTTAATTGTGGGTTTGTGGGGTGTAGCATCAGGTACTTTGTTGACATCCCAGTTTGATGTGTTCAAAGCAGGCTTTGAGCCTCTGTATCTCATTACGTGACAAGCTTTTCAAATAGAGTTGGGTATCCCTAGAATTCTGGTGATTTCGGCATTGCTGTCTGCATGGGTGGACCCTAAGGGTTCCCTATGAATGTTAATAATGATGGATAACACTGTGGATCTCTGCAAGGCTAAACAGGAGTCTGGAATACTATTTCAATACATTGCTTTTTATTAATGAGAGTAGATGTGAACCATTGTAGCATTGTGTCAGTGAAACCTCACACATATTAGAATACTGGATCAATATTGGATAGTAACCATGTTAAAAGCTGTTGAGTGGTCAAGGAGGTCAAAAAAGCAGGTGCTGATTTTGTCCTTGAGAAGGAGGGCATATATTTTATCTTTAGTGTGGTTGTTTCAATACTACAATGTAGTCTGAACCCCTGAGTGTTTCTCTTGCTTTGTCAATGTAGTCTGAACCCCTGAGTGTTTCTCTTGCTTTGTCAAAAAATATTTGTAGGTAGTGTGTATTGCCCTTTTTCCATATAGTAATGCACTCCAACATACACACACTAGTGAATGTAAACCCACAAGCACCACAAGCACAACATTCACAACCACCACCACCAAATAAATATTTTTTAATCTCAATGGATAGATATCTTTTTAATTGTCAATACAGGTGTGCACACTTTACCACGATTATTTGTAAGATGTACACTCATGCATGACACATACAAAATTGCAGGCGAGAGGATTGTAAAAATTCATGAGACTAAAGCAAATGTTAATACACGAATCATAGCGAGACAAGTGACACAGAAGCCTGCCTTAGATTCCAGGGACAACTGAGTTGCTTAGCATCATGGTCAAGTATCAGCAACACAGGAAGGACCTGGACAATGAGGTTCAAGACAGAAGCGAAAGTGGGGAACCGAAAAAAGGTATGTCTCCCCTTTTTTTCTTTGATTCCACCAACTAGTTTTTTAGATGTTTCCAAACCACAGTTGCCTCAATGGAAAGGCACATCATAATTGGTTAAGCAGTAGTCTTGACAGCACTCCCTCCAAAAGCCACTTCTGACTATGATGTCGTCAATACAGGAGGAACATTTCTGACAGAGTCAGTGGGACACTGACAGTCTTCCTTCAATAGACCCTCCAACATATAAATACAACTGGTGGAACAGCAAATCAGCTGGCAGGAAAATGGATGGCTGCCCCAGATCCACAAACATCTAAATCATGCCATTTGAGGCTTCAGTTTTCAGAACAGGAAGTTATTGGGTAGTTTTTATGAGTACTTTTTAAAGTTGTTCTGGATGCACATAATCGAAGAAGGGATGATCACTTTTACCTTTCTCTACCACCCTTTATGTGAAGTAGTGACATTTGTGACTGTGGCAACATGATAAGTCCAGTCCAAGAGTATGGAGGGCTGGCATTGTATGTTGGGGGATGTAAGGAGGATGAGGTCAAGTGTGTTGCCTTTGGAGTGGGTTGGAGTGTTTTATTACTAGTGCATTTAGTAAAGAGTTTTTACTTCCTTTATGGTTTTAATATTAACGTCATGGGGGATGCTGAAGTAACAAAGAAAGTTGGGATGGGAGAGTGGATGGAAGCAGAGGTGATGAGGGCTATTGTTTTCTTTTTCAAGTCCTTGTGGGTAGCAAGTAGATGAGATAAAAATTAGATTATTATGCAGGTGCACAGAGGAATGTGGCAGGAGACTACGTCAAAGACTTAGATAAAGCCATGTTGAAAATTTAGCAGTTTGACAATTACTTGTGTATGACTGTGAGTCCCTCCCCCAGTTATGTATGAGTTGGATGCTGTATCCAGAGTGGATAAGGATGTCAAGAATGTACATGGAGGAAATGAGAATCAAGGTTCTGTCATGAAAACATTGTCTAGGTTGTGGTGTGATGATGTAGCTGATGTTGGGGATGACATTGCTACATGATGGGTGGAAGATGGTATAATCTGGGAGGTGTGTTTATTCTACTGGCTGATATATATGGGTGAGGTTGAGTGGGCAAGTATGGTAAATATGTTTGTGGGATCTAGATGTGAGAGTAGTAGAAGGTGTGTGATTATATTTGAGAAACACTGATGATGAATGGCTTACCTTGACATCATGGTTTGTGACCATAGGACTTCCAGGTCCAAACAGATTAGACCCTTGTTTTAGCTGCCAAATACTTAGGATGACTGGGCAAGGTATACCCTGGGCGGGAGGGAGGGGCAGGCCTTTGAGGTTTGTGGTGGGTCGGAAAATGTACTTCCCGTGCAGATGGGTGTTGGGGGAATGTAGTGATGTTTTTTCCTAAAATGGATGCTTGGAATCTATATATATTTTTTTTGGGTGGTAAACGTATGGTACACGTACTGTACTGTCCTTGCATTGTCCTTCGCACCTGTAATCGTACTGTACGCGTACCAGCCCATAAGTTGCGAATACGTTTTGATGTCACGCGTCGCATCAGCGCTTCCACGTGACATTATGTGCGTTTCTACAGCATACGCAACGCATAACCCGCTATGTTTTTTTAATGCTTAAAAAGATATATTTATGTATTTAATGTAAATTTTAAGGCAAGACATTATCTGAGTTTATCATAAAAATAGTATTCATTTAGTTTTAATAAGTGTATATTACTTTTAAAAGCAATTACGCAAAGCTCAGGGTATGTCGTACGTATTCGCATTGTAAGCGCACCCTATGTGACTTCAAAACAAGAGATTTGATTAGTGCATAATACTTCCTATTCTAACTGTTGAAGGACCCCACCCATTTTTATCATTATTCTTTCACCTTCCGTGAAGAACCATCTGTTTTGAGAAGTTCCTGTGTTTTCCAAAACATCTTTAATATGGCTGCACAGCAGAATGAAAGTTTATCTGAACACTCTTCAGAGGAAGAATTTGTGCAGGAAGACCCAGCCCCGAACAGGAAGGAGGCATTAATCTGGAAATTCCTTTCCAGAAGGAGAAAAGAAAGTGACTGCTGCCAAGGTCACCTGTAAGGTTTGTGGGACCATGCTTTCTAGAGGTGATGCGAATAAAAAATATTCATTTGGAACTGCCAGCATGGTGAGACATGTGAAGGCTGTTCATCCCCGCAATTATGCGAGAGCTGCATGAAACAGGCTGTGGGAAAACCCTCCACCAGCTGTAGCCAGCACTTCCTCAGCACCATCGAGTCTGCATCCGGACATCCATCCCGATTTTGGAGACCTTATCATTCTTTGCAAATTTTGTAAAGAGACATTATGTTATGGCAAACAGTTCATTGATTTGATTTGCAGGTGCAAACAAGAGCACTGTTGCTCCCGCCGTTAATTATTTGTTGTTTATTTGTTCCAGTCACGCATTGTTTTCTTTGCACAAATCTATTTTTTTCCTTTCAATTTTTTTTTCTTTTAAGAACTGTTCAAAAAATCCCCCAAAAATACAAAACTACAAAAAAGACAAAGAAAAGTTATTTTAAGAACTAACTTCACTGCTCAAAAAAGAGCTATATTAGTATGATAGTTTGTAAAACAATTTTGAATGAATGTGTAGTGCATAAATGAATGAAAGAATACATTAGTAGTGTATGGTGAATTAGAAAGTGCACAACTATAAGGAAGTGCTACAGCATAACTCTATAAGGTGTTTACTTACAGTATACTGTAGTACTTCTAAAGCCCCTAAATATAACATATGTACATAAATATGTTATAAGTCTATGCTTCCATCTGCACTTCTGGTGAAACTGCCTGGGTGAATTTCTAAGTGTTAGTGTTTTAATGCAGTGAATGTATTAGCACACACTGCTGAATAAGTCACTACAATAGTGCAACAGCAGTGAGTGTTTGGTGGAAGTGTAAGAATACAGACTGGGGAATTGAAGGTATAAAAGACAAATGTGCAAGTAGATAGAAGACTGCATGCATACTGTAGAAGGGTTTGAAGCAGTCCATGTCTTAAGGCCTACTTCGCTGGCTACTGACTGAATCAATAGAATACTGTAAAAAGAGTGTCTGAGGTAATCTATATGTGCTTGAGTTTTAATACAGTGAATGGATAAGTACATAGTGCTCAATGTGCGCCGAGCCTCGCCTGCTGCTCTGAATATTAGCGCGACTTTGTTTTGCTTGCAGCTGCTGCCATTCTCATATTTTGCATTGCGTGCTGGCTTAACTGTGTGCATTAATTGTATTCAATAGTGCCTTGTGACTATCGAGGCTGTGACCGTCAGGATTTCATCCTAAGCGGCCACTCCCCCCACGCTCCCTGGCCTCTGACTCGATCGTGATCCTCGTGTGAAGCGCCTCACTAGTGTGCAGAGTCCGGTATCGTAGGCTTGAAACTAGCGCTTTGACCATTATATAGCGCCGAGCCTCGCCTGCTGCTGTGAATATTAGCGAGACTTTGTTTTGCTTTGCTTGCAGCTGCTGCCAAATTTAAAGCTTTATGTATAGCTTACAAAGCTATTCACAACCATGGCCCCCTATTCCTTAAACAAGCCTTCCGTCCACTCGAACACCAAAGGACATTACGTTCATCCTCGGCTCACCTACTAAGAGTTCCCCGCACAAGAAGGGCCAATTGGGGAGACAAACGTTTCACTGTTGCCACTGCCAAACTGTGGAACACACTCCCTCTCCACATTAAATGTGCACCAACTCTGCTCAACTTCAGAAAAAAACTAAAAACTTGGTTGTTTCCAGCCTAACTTCCCCCTCTGACAGAGAAGCTCTGCAACAATAGCGCCGAGACACCTTCGGGTATTTGCGCGCTCTAAAAATCGATAAAATAAATAAAATAAATAAATTCTCATATTTTGCATTGCGTGCTGGCTTAACTGTGTGCATTAATTGTATTCAATAGTGCCTTGTGACTATTGAACTGTGCCCCCGTTTAACTCTCCACTCTCCATTTTGTTTATTGTGTATTCCCCTGGCCCCGCTACCCTCCCCGCTACCTCCTCCCAGCTGACCCTCCCACCCACAAATAGAGAGCTTACCTCCTCCTCGTCGAGGCTGCGACCATCAGGATTTCATCCTAAGCGGCCGCTCCCCCCACGCTCCCTGGCCTCTGACTCAATCGTGATCCTCGTGTGAAGCCCCTCACTGGTGTGCAGAGTCCGGTATCGTAGGCTTGAAACTAGCGCTTTGACCATTATATGGCACCGAGCCTCGCCTGCTGCTGTGAATATTAGCGCAACTTTGTTTTGCTTGCAGCTGCTACCATTCTCATATTTTGCATTGCGTGCTGGCTTAACTGTGTGCATTAATTGTATTCAATAGTGCCTTGTGACTATTGAACTGTGCCCCCGTTTAACTCTCCACTCTCCATTTTGTTTATTGTGTAGTCCCCTGGCCCGCCTACCCTCCCCGCTACCGCATCCCAGCTGCCCCTCCCACCCACGAATAGAGAGCTTACCTCCTCCTCGTCGAGGCTGTGACCGTCAGGATTTCATCCTAAGCGGCCGCTCCCCCCACGCTCCCTGGCCTCTGACTCTATCGTGATCCTCGTGTGAAGCCCCTCACTGGTGTGCAGAGTCCGGAATCGTAGGCTTGAAACTAGCGCTTTGACCATTATATAGCGCCAAGCCTCGCCTGCTGCTGTGAATATTAGCGCAACTTAGTTTAGCTTGCAGCTGCTGCCATTCTCATATTTTGCATTGCGTGCTGGCTTAACTGTGTGCATTAATTGTATTCAATAGTGCCTTGTAACTATTGAACTGTGCCCCTGTTTAACTCTCCACTCTCTATTTTGTTTATTGTGTATTCCCCTGGCCCGCCTACCCTCCCCGCTACCGCCTCCCAGCTGCCCCTCCCACGCTCCGCCCCCTCCACCATCCATATATGACAAATGTCTAAACGCGCAGCGTCCACGCGCCGCAGCCGCGCCGAAGGTGCGCCAAAGGTAAGCCCGTCTACGCCCGTCCGCGCCAAGACCGCGCCCAGCGCCAGACCCCCTGGTTCCCGTACCACCCACCCCTCCCGCATTACATACGACGCCTCCACCCTCTTAGCACTAAACCCCAGCCGACTCCCCAACTGCACCCAAGCCGCACCTGGACACACCCATGGACCCTTCACTTGCAACTCCTGCAAATATGATGGCACCAAGACCAACTCCACATCCACAAACACCAAACAGAGATCTGACACCAACCACCTAAAATGCATCCTGCTCAACACCCGCTCGGTCCAGAAACATGCCATTGACCTCTGGAATCTACTAGACACCATTTCTCCGGACGTCGCCTTCCTAACAGAAACTTGGATGAATACCTCCTCAGCTCCAGACATCACCATAGCCATCCCGGAAGACTACAAGATCATCCAAAAGGACCGCACCAAGCAAACAGGAGGAGGCATCGCCATCGTCCATAAGAATTCCATCCGCATCTCAACCAGCTCAGACGTCAACCTCGCTAGCGCCGAACACCTTCACTTCCAGATCCACACTGACCCCAAGACCACACTCAGAGGCACACTCCTCTACAGACCACCAGGACCCCGTGCACAATTCTGTGAAGACATCACTGACTTCATCACCCCTCACGCCCTCCCCTCCGAGGACTACATTCTACTGGAAGACCTCAACTTCCACCTGGAAAAGAACAACGACAGCAACACCACCACTCTTCTGGACAATCTCGCCAACCTCGGACTCAAACAACTAGTTAACACCCCCACCCACTGCGCAGGACACACACTCGACCTTATCTTCACCTCCAGCAAGCACATCTCCTTCAGTCTCACCACAGCTCTCCATTGGACGGACCACAGCTGCGTTCACTTCACCTACAAAAAGACCACAATCCACAACCACCCTCAACCCACTCTGCGAAGAAACTGGAACAAAATCACCATCGATCAGATCTCCACATCGCTTCTTCAAAACCCCCCAGCCTATTCGTCGAACCCTAGCCAAGCAGCCATCAACCTCACACAATGGCTAACTCACAGCGCCGACAACCTAGCACCCTTGAAAAAACGCCAAATCAAACTAGGCAGCAAAAACGCCCCCTGGTTCAACGATGAGCATAAGAAATCCAAGAAACTCTGTCGCTCCCTCGAGAAGGCCTGGAAAAAAGACCCAAACACCAGCACCAGGGACGCCTTCAAAAACCCCACCCGCATACACCACCAACTGATCCGGACAGCCAAGAAAGCCGCATTCAAAGACAGACTAGACAACAACGCCCACAACAGCAAGGAATTATTCAACATCATCAAAGAGTTTACCAACCCCACTGCCAACTCCAACGACATCTCTCCCTCTCAAACCCTTTGTGACTCCTTAGCTTCGTTCTTCCACGACAAAATCGCAGACATCCACAACAGCTTCAATAACCAACCCGAAGACCAACCCACCCAACCTTCTGCCGAACCTTTACCCCCCTTGAACATCCTTAATGACTGGAACCCAATCTCCACTGAGGACACCATCCGGCTGATGAACTCCATCCACTCAGGATCCCCCACAGACCCATGCCCTCACCACATCTTCAACAAAGCAGACTCAATCATAGCACCACACCTCCGAGACGTCATCAACTGCTCCCTCAACTCCGCCACCTTCCCGGAAAGTTGGAAACACGCCGAACTCAGCGCCCTTCTAAAAAAACCCACAGCTGACCCCACCGGCCTCAAAAACTACCGTCCCATCTCACTCCTCCCATTCCCGGCCAAAGTCATCAAGAAAGCAATCAACAACCAGCTCGCCGCCTTCCTCAAAACCAACAATTCCCTCGACTCCTCACAGTCCAGCTTCCGAGCCAAACACAGCACTGAGACCGCACTCATCGCAGCAACAGACAACATTCGAACTCTACTGGACAATGGAGACACAGTCACCCTCATCCTCCTCGACCTCTCCGCAGCCTTCGACACAGTCTGTCATAGTACCCTGTTACATCGCCTTAGAAACATCGGTATCCAAGGAAAAGCACTAGAATGGATCACCTCGTTCCTTGCCGGAAGAACTCAGAGAGTCCGCCTCCCACCGTTCAAGTCAGAGGCCTCTGAAGTCATCTGTGGCGTGCCAAAAGGATCCTCACTCAGCCCCACCCTCTTCAACGTATACATGAGCCCCCTCGCGACCATCGCACGCCAACACAACCTCAACATCATCTCCTACGCTGATGACACTCAACTGATCCTCTCACTCACCAATGACCCTAACACCGCTAAAACCAACCTACATCAAGGAATGAAAGAAGTAGCAGAGTGGATGAAGCTCAGCCATCTGAAACTGAATTCAGACAAAACAGAAGTCCTTATCTTAGGTACCTCCCCCTCCGCATGGGACGACTCTTGGTGGCCAGCGGCCCTTGGAAAAGCACCCATCCCGATGGACCGCTCACGGAACCTGGGCGTCATCCTGGACTCCTCACTCTCGATGACCAGACAAGTCAACGCTGTTTCATCATCTTGCTTCAACATTCTTCGCATGCTCAAAAAAACATTTCGCTGGATCCCCACCGAAACTAGAAAAACGGTCACCCACGCACTGGTTACAAGCCGCCTGGACTACGGAAACACCCTATACGCCGGTACCACCGCAAAACTTCAGAAAAAACTCCAACGCATCCAGAACGCATCAGCCAGACTCATACTAGACATCCAGCGTAAAGATCACATTTCTAATCACCTGAAAGACCTCCATTGGCTCCCTGTCAATAAGAGGATAACATTCCGCCTCCTCACCCATGCACACAAAGCACTTTAGGAACTTGGACCCAAATGCCTCAACACGCGAGTTTCCTTCTACACCCCCTCCCGCCAGCTACGCTCTTCCAACCAAGCCCTTGCCGCTGTTCCACGCATCAACAAAACCACCATGGGAGGAAGATCCTTCTCCTACCTGGCGGCTAAAACCAGGAATTCACTCCCCATTCACCTCCGCCTCACTCAAAACCACCTAGCATTCAGAAAGCAACTTAAAACCTGGATATTCGACAAATAATTCCCCTCCCTCCTCAAGCGCCTTGAGACCCTCTGGGTATGTAGCGCGCTATACAAATTACTTGACTTGACTTGACTTATAGGTAGATTTTGTACTTCAACTAAACTGTTGCTTATTTTCAATGTGTCATAGGTCAAATTCTCCTCTTTATCAATAACAAAACTGTTATGTTCTAGGTCCTTGAACAAAAACATAAACACTTCACTTTACCAGTTTTCTTAGCATATAATACAAAAGTAGATTTATCAACTATTTTGGCCCAAAACAATGATGTGAATACCATTGTCCAATAACATTCCAACAGTAGAGCTTTAGTACTTCATAAGGTTATATAAATATAATTGCTTATAAACATATCCTGTAATTAATTTTTCGTAAAATTTGAAACCAGTCACTGCTTATTACTATAGAAAATGACTCAGGCTCTTATACTAAAATGCAGTACTAAAAAATGTAAAATATATCTATTCACCTTACCCTTTCCAAACTACTAAATGTGTTTTAGTAAAATGCAAAGCATTCTGTGGCTTGTCTAGAATAACACTCTGAATTTGTGTGTATTTAGGTACCATTCTCACACTAGTTTTTGAATACTTTATGTGTTTTCACACACATCAATCCTTAAAGACCTATCCAGTACTCACCTTTTAACATAATTTGAAATTAGTCATTCCTTATATAAGTCAAAAATACTCACAGCAACAGTTATTGAACGCCCTATAAACACAAAGTATTGTGTATAATGAGGACAGATTTACATAGAGAAGAAAAGCTACACACAGTAACTTATCCTGTCTGTCTAAATATGAAACAGTATTTGAAAACACACTCTGTGACGTATTTTATGTTGAGCAATTTGGTCTCTTTTAATCCTGAAAGTCCCTGGTCTCTACTAGCCAAGCATGCCTTTCTATTCAATATCATACAGGTGTGTTGCAGAGACCTGTTCTCAAGCCATGTCCCATTTTATACACTATGACATCTTAGCCTACCACTATCTCACATTTAAGTAATACCTTGCTTAATCTTCCCAACTCCCCAAGCGCCAGCACTCCTTTCCGAGGGCAGCTTTACGATTTACAAATGCTAGCATTTTGTTTATTTAAGAAGCATAGTAATAACAAATATTAATCTGTTTTTTTTCTATTGTAAACAATATTATTTTATGTCTTCTATTTAGATGTTTTTAATCATGAGAATGCAAAAAACACAGTTTACTGAATAACACTTTTTAAACTCTCCAACGTATGTAGATAGTAATGACCTTATACGTGTTACTATGGAAATCGAAACCTTTACAGCTTCACAGTTTGTAACTTTCCCCAACAGGTGCAGAAGTAAAACAGTTAAAAAGTCAGCACCTATAAACTGTAATACGTGACATCTACATAGGCAGAGAAAATCTTCCTCCCATAGACTATTAAAGAACTTAAAGCTATATAAACCACAACTACTGTGCAATTAGTTTTGTTTTCAAGAGTTATTTCTAAGTCGCCAATCTGTGATGCAGGTTCCCTTTTCTAGCATCGGATTCTTCTTTTGCGTCAACTAATTCCGGAGTTGTAAGTTGTTTCAATATGGCATAGGCATAGTGCTTAGATATAATTTGTGGCTATTTGTCAATACTTAAACATTTATATCTAGAAAAAAATGTATTGCATGTTTTTCGCTTTTTCTCTGTAACGTCAGCAGCTTGTTTTCAAAAACAGATAGATTACAACAAACATTGCTCCTTTTCTGGCTACTTTTAGCTTATATATTGAGACTTTCTAAATTATAATGTTGATACTGTACTTCGCTTGAGAGGTGTTGGTGACCCGTCGGCGCAAACCCTAAACATTTACAATCAACGTCACCATCTTCCAGTTGTTACTGTGTTTTCCCCTAGAGATTACATACTGTTAATATGTATATTATAACATTAACAGTTATGCTGATGTCAGTGTTGTTCATGATACGTCGGCACAAAGAGTAAAGATATATAAGCAACTTCACCGGCTTTTGGTTTTTAGTCTGTTCCCCCCTTGTGATAATATACTGTGAAAATATACATATATTATAATTCTCACAGTCATGATCTCAGAGGAGTTTATGACCCGTCGCCATGAAGATCAAACTTTTTCACCTCCCGGAGAAAAGAAGTTCAGTAAATAATTACAGCTCGAAAGTTTTTCATTATGGATATTCTTAATAAATAGATAATTTTATTTTCCTTTTCTTTTTACTGCAGCAATGGTATCAATCGTTATATTGTGATAGATTGTCCTATTGTTACAGAAGAGGAATAGGGGATTTTTCAGCACCATCTGTAATATATATCTGCATTTTTTTTTCAAGAAACATATTTTTTAGGAAATTGCACAATATAAAATATAGCTGTCATGCATACTTTGTTACTTTAAAGATTTGATAAACCCTACATTTCTGAATGTTATTTTGAAATTTCTATTCTTACTTGCAGTTCCTATTCACCTTCTCCCTAAAGAATAGAAGGGACCAGTACTGTTTATTATAAGAGTACCATACTGTATATTCTATATATTTTTAAGTGAGTATGTGATTTGTTAGCGGAGCAGTGTGCAACCTCTAAGCACTACGACAGAACGGTCCTAAATAATACAATATACACATTTGAAAAATAATAATGCATCCATTTCTATGTAATATGAAGTCACTTGTATTTAACTGTTTTTTACTTGTTCTCTTGATCTCAGATAATATAGTGTGGGAGTGTTTCCTGTAGCACTTCTATTCTACTTTATCTAAAAGTAACTGATGCCCTCTTACATTATCAACAATATGGGGCAACACTTTTACAAACTGTAGCAGAAAAAAGGAGGGTGTGGCCACGCTTAACAAATATTTTATGAAATTCCATTTTTAATTCTCACCCCTTTCATATATACAGTGACAGTTTCTGAAGAAAGTTTATTTGTATTTGCTTAGTAAAAACTGTTCCAAATCTAGATTGAATTTTTTGCTATGCAACCACACCTCCCTATCAGAAAAATAAACACCACATTATAAGTAAATAGTACTCCTAAGAAGTGTCACCAGCAAACTTGATAAAAAAAACAGCGCAACACACTGTCATTTTTCCGCCGTGATTTATACATCACACGGCAATTATATAAATGACCCTTGAAACATATAAAAACATATAAAAACATTTTTTTCCCTCATAATCCCTCTCCACCACCTTATGAGCACTGCACAGAGTTAATACTGTTCCTAACCTGCCCTCTACTACTTTCTTTTCCCATACTCCTTTGGAAGTACGTCACAAAATCACTGACAACAGTCAACCTTTCCCACCCAATAAGGAGCAAACTTGTGCTCCATGTTGTTTCGTAAGGTCCCCCTTGGAACACATTAGCCTAATACTAGGCGAACAGGAAGGAATCGCTAACAACACTTTCACTTTCAACAGTTGACAGCCAATAAACATTAAGCTTAGGAAAGTCCTCCTTAAAACACGTCAGCCAATCAGATGTCCCTCCTACTCTGCAGAGCGGAAATTAATGGCTGACAACACTTCTACTATCAATAGTTCGCAACCAACCAAGAGACAGCTCAGGAAAGTCCTCCATGCAACATGAAAGTTAATTACATGTTCTTGCAACTCTCTGGAGCACAAGTGAATTACAGAAAATACTTCTACTTTCAATAGTTCACACCCAAATGAACATTAATACTGTTGTTAGAACACGTTAGTTAAATGTTAAGTTTGTATCACACACACATACAGAACATGCCTTCCTACATATTAATAAATTGCTTGTAACAAAGTGACTGTATCTGTAACAAAAGTGAACACTACTTAATAAATAAACATTATTCCACATTATATTAAAGAAAAGACGCAATAAGCCGCATTGTTGTTTTCCCGATATATTTTCCACAGCCTACTGGACTCCCCTTTCTACATGAGTGAAGCCCCGGGACTGTGAGGGCCCCAGCGAACCCCTGCTATTATTTTTATTATATTTTCCACTGACTTCCACGACTAACGGTTCCTATGGAAAAAAAGTAAAGCTCCACCAAGTAACTATTTCTATTAGCAACATAGTGCAGTGAACTTCTAACCTCTGTGCTCATTAAACTGTTCCATGAACTGTTACTATGGTAACAGGCAGAAAGCCGTTTGGTGGTAGAGTTGAAAGGTACTAGCTGTACAAAAACCGTTATATTTACCCTGGATCCTCCCCAAGACAGAAAGGAATACAAAGTAAAAATAAAACTCTGTGTTCCAGATTTACAACCCCCTTGTGCCAATTTCGCGTCCAAGGCCCAACCCCCCTACAAAATGCTTTAATAATGTAAAACAGTTTAAATAAAGCATTTTAGAAATTATACGAAAGTTAAAAAGTATGGAAAGAGGCACGTTCACATAAACACGTGACGCACTAAAACAGTGCAAATGAGAACACCTGTCAACTGAACAATGTGACTTAAAAGTAGGAGGAGTGAGGGAGTGTTTCTCGTAGCACTTCTATTCTACTTTATCTGAAAGCTAAAAAAGCCCAAACATTTAAAAAACATGATGGGGCAACACTTATGTAATGTAAACTTAAGAAATGACTGCTTATGATAAAATGTGGTTCAACGCATGGTACCAATGAATGAAAAATAAAAATGTGCATTTCTTTTTTTTTTCTCATTTTGCAATAGTGTTAGGAAGGAGTTGTCGGGCCTCTTTTCTCTTTATCCCGATCATTCACTGCCTCTATTTTGCGTACCTTGTCTGGGCAGTTTCCCTACGGGTTTAAGAGAAGATGGGATCCCCTTATTTCCAATATTATTTTGATAATTTTCCCCGATGGGGGTTGAGCTAGCCATCCTGGATACTCGAACAGGCTATCGCCTGGTCTATTATTGCCATTGCATAATCATCAGACCTTGAGATGAAGAGCAAACCATAACTATAATGTTCAAAGGAGGCTTGAGAGCATTTTAGCCAGCTTGATAGTCTTCCCAAATCTCCCCAAAGTTATATTTTTACTAGGAGCCCTTTTTCTATCCATGTTATATGTTCTTAATGTCGAGGCCAGCCATTCTCTATGTAGAGGTGGGACTGGACTTACCCACTTAATACAGATCTCTCTTCTTGCCATTAAAATGAATAAGAAGAGCAGATTCTCTTGCTTTCTTGATAGTTTATCCGAGAGATTAAGACCCCCAACCTCGAAAATAACGAGATCAGTACTTACAGTCAGGTGTCTTCCAAGTGCATCGCTTAATGTCTTACCCACTTCGTTCCAGAAGCCATCGAGCTGAGGGCAAAGCCCAAACATGTGTAGATGATTTGCTTTTTCCAGACCACATTTTGGGCGGTTCTTCACAATAGCCTCGTTGAACTTGGAGAGTCTCTTCGGTGTCCAGTAGGCTCTATGGGTGGTGAATACGTGATTCCTTTTTGGGGCAGCAGATGTTACAACAGACCAACATTTATCCATAGATACTTGCCAGATTTTTTTTATATCCAGTGTCGGCAGATCTTGCTCCCCGGTTCTCTAAAGTATCTGGAAGTCCTGCTCCCCTGCTGATATTAGGCCCCAGAACCAATGGGAGATTTCCTTATGAAAGAGTTCTTTCTTCCTCATCTCAGTCTCTAGAGTTAAATTTCCCTTTTTGTTTTCTTTCAGTGATTTTGCCCAGCTTGAAAGTTGGTAAAATTTGAATTTTGCTACAGATGCGTTTGTTATTACTGATAATTGTTCCCAATCTGTTATTTTGTTCTGCAACATTAGTTGGCCCCACTCTTCTATCCCGGCTGTTTTCAAGGGGAGTGCAAGGCTATCTTTAAGGCAGTCTGGTGTTCCTGGAGACTCCCATATTGGGGCTAGCTCGCTGAAATAAGGTGGATTCAAAGTATTCCTAAAGTGGCACCATAATTTTGCTGCAGATTTTAGAGTCTTTAGCTTCACTTTTTTAAAGTATTTTGGATGGCCAAATTTGTACAAGAAGTGATTTGTTCCTCTGGTCATTGCTTGGAGATATTGTGGGTAATTATCAAGCGTGCTTAAAAGTGGCCTACTGAATTTAAATTGAAAGGCTCTACAATACTCGAGGAGATCAGGACTAGCAATCCCCCATGCTCATTTCTCCTTTCTTAGTTTGCTCCAATTTGCAATGTATCTTCAATTGCAGCAATGGATCCCTTCCAGTCCCTAGTAACACCCACAGCAACACCCATGAAATGCCCCTTCACCGCAAAGTGCTGCGTGCGAAGGGTCCTTATTTTGAAGGAGAGGAAAAGGCACGCAGGGTGGCTTTTCCTCTCGTAAATATAAAGGAGTCCCTTGCGCCACCAGTACGTCACAAAAAGTGACGTACTGGTGGCGCAGGGAGCTTGTAAATCAGCCCAGCAATATCGAGAACTAACTGCTAAGCAGTGGGAGTGTATGTAATATACTACTTTGGAAGTAAAACAGCGCACAAACACCTCCCTACAGTGGAAGTTAAAAAATTACATTATCCTGAGTATACAAATAAATATAGCGAAAATATAAGTGTGCAGTTGTATGTACTATGCTATTACAAAGTCTATATTCTATCTTTCAGATCACTAAACTGGAGGGTGCACTATGAACCAGCACGTGCTTAGCCACACAACAAAGGCAAAAGGTGAGCTACAAATATTTTCTCCATTTATAACTTTCTCTCATCCACGTTTTAATGTTGTTTTTTCTCTCTCTCTCTTTCACATATTTTCTCTTTCTCTTTTGAACTTATGGACGCTTATGTCTACTCTAACGTGTAGAACCAAAGTTAAGTTGAAGTTGTGAATTCTGCTGACCAAAGTGTTTACACAAGGTAAGCAGAGCGGCCTAGATATACAAAACCTCTCATTAAATGCATTACAAATAAAAGAGCTTATTTACAAGCTCCTTGCTCCACTTTTGCATCACTTTCAACATGAAAAAAGTAACACAAAAGTGGCGCAAGACTCTTGTAAATAAGCCCTAAAGAATATTGTCCTGCATAATGACTTGATCTCTTACCTAATACTGTCTCATCTATGAATCATTTTAAAAACCTGTTGATCTGTAATGTAAATCTGACGCAGTAGGCACTTCCATACAGACGCCACTTCAATGGGGCCCTATAACACAAAAGAAATGTACCAGGCACACTGCACACGTAAAATCCTAGTGTTACCTTGAATTGTAATGTTTGACCTCATTTATTCACATCGATCTAATTTTAAACACTAATTTTCTTTTTTTTTTTGCAGATTACATACCATACGTCTATAGGAGTCCACATCACATTTTGTTTATTATATTGTTTTATTAAAGTTATGTTTCTAGTTCCTTATTGTATTGTTATCTTTAAGTTACGTTTTCAGTTATTTATTGTTGTTTTAATAAAAGTTCATTAAAAAAAATATATACGTTTTTTTTGGGGGGGAGGTTAGCGGTCCCCAATAGAAATTATATTTATAATGTGAAGTATAATTCTGAGACTAGCTCTTTATCAGATCTGTACCAGAGTCTATAGCTACAACTAACGGTACCAATCCAAAACTTTAAAAGTACAACACCATTAGCAACATAGTGTGGTGAACTTCTAACCTCGGTGCTCACATAAGTGTTCCATGAACTGTTACTATGGTAACAGCAGAAAGCCATTTGGGGGTAGGGTTGAAAGGTACTGACTGTACAAAAACCATTAAATTTACCCTAGATCCTCTACAAGACAGAAAGGAAGGCAAAGTAAACAAAACACTATACCAGATTTACAACCCCCTTGCGCCACTTTTGCGTCCAAGGCCCCCGACCCCTACAAAATGAAAAGTGTGTGCGCCTCAATGACTCCCCTCAAACCACGGGAACAACCACCACCCAGAGATTTCTGTATTGTGTGAGGGGGCTGCGTGGCCCTCCGCCTGGTGCCCTTGAGAGCCCTGGAGGCCGCCAAGCCCAGAGCCGGTTTCTGCAGTATCCCGGAGTGCCTACCCCTGGGACACTGCTGTTTTCTAAGAGAGGGCGGAAGTCTCCCGGCTCCTGCCCTCCCATAACAAACTTAGTTTAAATTTTGAAAGACAGAGCAGGGAAATCTGTTCTCACTTTCAAAATCCAAACAACTAACATGCTGCTCCCCCTGAGAAAATGTAATCTGCTTTCCTATTTGGAAGAGAGAGCTCTCTCTTCCTAATAGGAAAGCAGTTTCGAATGACAGGGTGGGAGCAGCGAGGCTCCCACCCTGACATAGCAAATGGCAGTGTCCCGGGGCTGTGCACCCCGGGACACTGCAGGAGCCGACTCTAGGGGGTGGTCGTACTCAGGTCCATCTTGGGCTCCAGGAGGGGGGCCACGCGGCCCCCCTCCAACACTTTCAAGAAGCCCCATGGGTGGCGGTCCCCAGAGTTGGGGGACCTCAGAGCCCTCCCTCAAATAATATTTTAAAGTCTGGGGGGTAGCTCCCCGGGACTGGGGGGGCCTCAGACACCCCTCAATTCATATTTTAAAGTCCGGGGGAGTGGCAGTTCCCGGGGCTGGGGGGCCTCAGAGCCCCCCTCAATTATTATTTTAAAGCCCCAGAGAGTGGAGCTCCCCGGGGCTGAAGGGACGTCAGAGCCCCCCCTCAATTAATGTTTTAAACCCCAGGGAGTTGAGGTCCCCGGGGCTGGGGGGACCTAAGAGCACCCCCACACATATACATTTACATTTACTGCGGGGCCATGACCCCCCGCTATACATATATTTTTAAAAAATCCCCAGGGGTAGCAGTCCCCGGGGCTGGTGGCCCCTCTGGGCCCCCCCATTATAATAAACTACATTTCCCCCAGGACTAATTAGCACTAAAGCGGGCTTCAGTTTTATTTTTTATTTCCACGCCACACGCGTATCGTACGCACATGCTGAGATTTAAAAATATATATATTTTTAGGCCTTGGGGGTCCTTGTGCGACCCCCTGAGCAGGCATAGGAGGTCAGGGTGTGTCTACCCTGTCCCCTTTGCGTCTTTTGCGCACTTCTTTTTTTGTTTTCTTGTGCCTCGGTTCTACCGAGACACAAGATGACTGCCAACACTTCCTGGTTTGGAGTGTTGACAAACAGTTGACAGCCAATCAGGATACAGCTCGTGCTCGTAATGGTATGCGAATAATCCTCGGACGGTTCTTCTTCTATTGATATATCTATGATTTCACTTTTGATTTTCTCAGGAACTACTGCGCGGATTTACACCATTTAACCAAAAGCGTCATCTGCGAACCAAACTCTACCTCTCTACCAAATTTGGTGTAATTCCGTTCAGCAGTTTGGGCTGTAGCCCGTCTTAAAGGTCCCTATGGAAAATTGCATGGGGAAAACACGTTTTGGGACCCCCTTTTTTCTCTGCCCCACTTCACGAATCACCCCCAAACTTTCAGGGAAAGAGCGGAGTGGAGCAGACCATCTTTTTGGAGAATTTCGCGAAGATTCATTGACCGGTGCCAAAGTTATTCCAAATAGAATGTTGTGGATTTCCTATGGGAACTAGGTCCTAACTATAACTACCTACTGACGAGCGCCAGTATGTAATATATATTCCAAAGAAACAACACTTTCCTTCTTACGAATGTGTAACACGAGCCCACCAGCTGGTTTCAGGTAAAATACATAATTTATTTCAGCGTTCAAACAGCAAGAACACATGACGCGATTCAACCTCTTCAGGGCTTAATCTTGTGGAAATGCTGAGTAACTCACGTGTTCACAAACACAAAGAACAGACTTTAAAAGGATCAGGTCAGTAATTTGCACATCATTGCGACACAATTGCAGATTAATGTAAGTATTGTGGTCATCAGTTAGCGCTCGCAGTGGTCACCGTTATAATCACTAACATTTCAGCACACATTTGGCAAATATTATCATTAAAAGATGTTTTTTTCAAGTAAAGAGCTGCTACTGATGTTTCTCAAGACAGTCACTGACCCCAGTATCCATAATGCATTGTGGTTGCTCACTAGGTACACCACTGTTTCCTTCTATATCAGACATTTCGCAGAACCATATTTCCCATTAATCATAAAGTATGTATCTTCATCTTCGTCTCAAAGAATGAAATTTAATGTAGGGTAGAGGCTGTGTCCTGCACAGTATCAAAGGGAAGAAAAAATTAAGCCACATGATATTCGTTATACTCAGTCTTACTGATGCTAATGTTTTCACCTCCTAAAATGCAAAGTTAATTCCATACAAAGGGCCCCCACAAACCCTGTCCACCTCAATAGGCCTTCAAGGAATGTCTTTAGGCCTCCTATTTCACTCACAGTGACGTCGCCTCCATAAATAACATCGTCGTCATTCAAGGGGCCGGAGGACGGTCGCGGCTCGCAGGCGATGTTTACTCAGTATGCCCATAAGATTAAGACCTGAAGAGGTTAAAGGTTGTCATGGATACTTGCTGCTTGAACTCTGAAATAGATACAGGGCCCGATTCCCAAATGTAAACTAAGACTAAAGTCTAACTTCACGACTTTTGGTATTCACAAAGGGCATTTACCAGTAGTAAATGTCCTTTGTGAATACTGAAAGTCATAAAGTTAGACCTTCGACTCATTTTACCTTTGTGAATCAGGCTCAAAGTCACCTACCTGGTGGGCTCGTGTTACACATTCAGGCTGACTTCTTTTCCTTCTAATTTAGGCTTCACTGTTTAAAAAATATATTACATTGGATAAGCTTCCACCAAAGTCTTTTGCATCACTTTTGATTGCAGTTTGTCAAAACCAGTTTTAGTAATTAATAGGCCTTTATTGCTCGTAAGACAGCAAGCACTGCATGATAAGCCTTAATGACATGGTAATTAAGTTGAACTGCCAAGTGCAAAGAGTGTTGAATATGCATGTTTTAGGCTTTCAGATTACTGCTAATATCTAGCACGATGAATGCCACTGTGATCTCACGTAATTTATAAGGGTTTTTCTACCAAAGTTTTAGAAAGGAACAAGCCTAGATTTCTTGTTTATTAGCAGGCTTGCCTGTTGATTCTGAACTGCTTCCATAATAGAATGCCACTATGTTCTTAAATTGTATGATGAATAATAATGGATATTTTAAAAGGAGCTAATATATATGGCTGCCTTGAATTTATAGGCGATCTTTCACCTTATGCCTATAGTTATTTGGTGTCTGTATTCATTTGAATTCTCAATTAATGTGTCACATCTCACAACTGAATTTACAAGATTATGCATCAGCAGTGAAGTGGTAGCTTCAATTAACGCTACAATTCTAAAATACAAATATTGAGGTTAGATTTTTTTTTATATGTTGTTCATGATATGTTTAGGACTTTTATATAATTCATTTCAAGCAGGACTGCTGCACAGCTCACCGATGCGCTGACTCACAGTGGCGATGAGGATAGTATGTGAGAATTGACAAGTGCTATGTAGGAAGTTGGCCCTCTAGACTTTGCATGGTGTCTGTTGGTCCCTAGAGGAATAAAGCCACAGTTTCACAGGCTCAATCAGACAAAAGGACCCACAGAAATGATCGATTAGACAACGCTGTGGTAAAATGCTTCTGCTCAACTCAGAAAGGTAAATCTAGTTGTGGAGATTTCCATGCACATAGGTTTACACATATACCTGAGTGCAATATGCAGCCTAGATGCAATAAACAAAGAGTAGTCAGGGATTTAAGCCCTTTAATGGGAGTACATGGAGTAGATGGGAGCCTGGTGTCTGAGCAGTTACACTGCTTGCGAGATGTTGGTTGAACTTTAGTGAATTACAACAGACCACCTGAGTTTTGTTATATTTTAATTTCCTTCCCTGTGCCCTTTCTTTACTTTTCTCTTTCCTTCCCCAACGGCGTAGTAGACATTCCCCAGTTTACAATAGCCATCACTTGCACTCTCACTTTATTTATAAAATTCACAACTGCGTGTGTGCATTTCTATGCAATCTCAACAGAGAACTCCACACATAAAGGACAGGACCAACAAAGGCATAGATCTATGCCATTAACTTTGCAAATATGAGTACGTGAAGTAGGAGTAAAGCAGTACTACTCAGAAATGATGTCTGAATTGCCCTGCTTTTCTCAGGATCGAAAAGCTTCAACTAAAAATGGTGTGAAATTTTAACAGTTTTGGTCTGCTGAGGGTGGACATCAGTTTGCTTTCACATTGGAGGAGAAGTGTGGCTCAATGGTTAGAGCGGCAGACCCTGATGCAGAGGTCTAGCCTGGGACCAGGGTTCAATTACTTCCTCGGTGGGTCTTGGGCTCAATTTCCGCGGACTTGATCATTCTCGCCTCGCTGCCTATTCTAATCATGGGTCCCACTCTGCAACTCTGGGCAATAGCTTGCTTAATCTCCACAACGGCCCCAACAACGCTAGGATGCCTGGCTTCACCTTGGGGGTGCCCAGGAGTGGGCACTTCACAGGGGGGTTCCACAGAGGTATGCGTACAAGCGCCTGAGATACCCCTTGGGGGGTCGATTCGGTGCGCTATACAAATACTACTACTACTACTACTACTATTGTCTATTTCAGTATTGGACCGCATGTACCATTCACCAATGCAAAATGTGCCAGATGTCAACGAATCTAAGATTTTGTATGACTAGCTTAAAATTTAGGGCCTAGTGAGTTTTTATCATTTCAAGAGAAGCATTCAGTGTTGGCAGTTCACTGAATAGAAATGGTTTTACAACTAAATCATTTGTGTTTTATATCTGGCCAACAATTTATTTAACTCCTTCCACACACTGAATGATTGTGATGCAATTGTCCTATTTTAACTCATGCAGGCCACTAAAACGTAAATCGAACACTCCTTTCAATGATTTGGTCACTCACATTTTAAAGCAAACACAAGGAACTGATGAACGGAGCACTAAAATGTTTCAGACACTCGCCCCTCAATTCTTCATAAGGTTGGCTTGTATAGTGCCTGCCACTCAGTGCAGGGAAATATAGGGTGGTACCATGGGTACCCCCCAGTACACCATCACCTCCCCTAACACAAGGGGGCCCCACAACGGGCAAACAAAACCAATACCAGCCAGCCTGTCAATGGCGGTTTACCCACCACGGAAAGGCTGGCTGCGGCCAGCATTGCAATGTGGCAGACGGTGCCTGCTAGGCATTGCCACCATTTTACAGATGCTGACCGCTCTGCCAGGCAATCGGTATGATTGCCTGTGGCGAAAGCGTGGTGGGCGGTATTTGCAACCGCCGCAGTCTGAAAGCGATTCCCCCCACCATTGTAATTTGGCAAGGAGGAACATTGCTGTCAGATGGCGGAGGCTCCGCCACTGCATGGCTGGCGGGTGTGGCCCTTTTGCCATTGTAATCACCCCCTATGTTTTGTGGCTAGTCTCCTTTCAAGTATTTTGCTCACGAAGTACACTACCAAAAATATTGGCTGGTAAACCACCCCTTCATAACTACTACAACAAAAGATGAGAAGAACATCGAATAGTTACTTCAAAAGCTCCAATCAATACACATTCCTTAAATACCTTTCAGCTCTGTCATTATCATTAGAATACAACCATGACATTAAATTTGTCCCTCAGGACATCAACAGCAGTCCACAAATATGAGTGCTGCCACACTCTACTAGAAATGTACTCTGTGGAGACCAAAGATACATGCCATGTCATGATATAACCATGTGCCTTACAGTAAATTAAAAAGAGACAATAACAGCTCAAAGCAATTGTTTCCTCTTTCGTTCCACACTCAGGCAGCATGTGCAGAGGAAAAACCCTATTCCTACCTAATGATTATTACTAAGGCATCAAACAAAAGCAGATCAGTTTTCAAGGTCATCAGGTGTTGAGTGAATTTGATAGAAATGTCAACATCTATCTACTCAAACAAGAAGCGCATACAAATGAACAGCATTTTCAAAGAGAAGATATGTTCCACCATATCAAAACATTTAACCCACACCAAAGAAGTTCTAGCAAACTCACATTCAATACACCCAAAACAACTTAATTCATTGCCACAGTATTGGTGACTTCACTCTTGCACTTAAAAGTCACCCCCTTTTACAAAAGCATCAACCTCTCTTCAATCATGAAGATGATATCTGAGGAAGCAATCACATAGGACTAACCTTTGTGAACACCTAATTATAGCAAGTCATCTTCTCAGACACCCCCAAGAGAGAACTTATTCTGCCATCCATAAGAAATTAGACATTAAGTCAGACAACGTCAGAAAATATTTAATACTCACTGTTACTCCATTCTGCCCTGAGATTATTGAGACATCTGTTAGTACCAAATGCAATAGGACACCCAAGGAGATTCACTTGTGCAGTCTTATTAGGTCTCAACTATGTACGGCTTAAGATGTTTGTCAGTGGATATATATTATTTTCATTTCATACATATACATTAAGTGGTCTTTGGTTCAGCTTATTGCTCATTATTGAATTCCTTTATTGTCTATTTCAACTCCTTGCTCTTGTTTCAAAGGTTTTCCCCTCCATTTTTATTTCTGTCCCACCATTGAGGTAATTAATACTTTTGATTGGCAAAGTAATCTTCGACTGCTATGTGAGCCCTTGCCTTGCAGTGAAGTGCTATTTTGTTGCACTTTCTCCTTCTGCACTCCTCCCAGCTATTTTTACCATGTCTTCTCTTTCTCATACCCCATTCAACATCCTCTTGAACCTAGCCACACTGTTGTCAGATTTTTATCTTATTATGGCTTCTTGACTATTTTAAGATGGCCATCTATGATTGCACATCCTGGTGTGGCAGACATCTATTAATGATATTGATTCATTTTTAACATATTTCATGCCATTTAATTTCTTCATATTTTACACACCAAGCTATTGAACATCATAAATATCAAAATAAAATAAACACCCTTGCTCTTTAATTTCAGGAACTAATGTAAGACTTTCCTCTTCATGTAACATTTGGTCACCTCATTGTTAGGTAGTTTGGTAATTACTACCCTGCCTACCTCTGGGCTTTGCTAACTCCTCTTCTTTCCCACCTGCTTCCTTCCTCCTTCAACACGCCACCACTTTCAAATCGCTAACTCTCTGCAACTTTACTTTTTATCCCCTTTGCTTCTGTCATGGTGTCTATTCAGCCTATCTTTTCCTGGCTCACATCTCTCATGTAGGAATACTTATTTCCTTCATTGTACCATTGCTTGCATCTAGGTTTTCACAAACATTTTAGGGAAAAAATATGAACATAGCAAATGAATATGTCAGGCTAAAATTAGCCTATTCTGTGTTCCTTTGCATTATTTGTGATAAGTTTTACTGTGATCTGGGAATTTTAAGTTTTGAAACGAAGAAACTCTAAGAATATCCCTGGGAAATTTAGACACTAGGGGGCTCATTACTTCTGCCCAAAACCGACTTGTTCTTGAGACCGACCAACATCTGGCCGGCAGTCCTGACCTTCTCATTAAGATGCGACCGAACACTGTTCAGTCACATTCCTATTGTTCACTATCAGAGCATGCATTACAGCCATAAACCATCCGTAATGCATGCTCACATAGTGAAATGGGTGGTGTGGTTCATGCCTGCACCCGGTGGCAGGCACTTCAAGGTGCCTGCCACATGTTGCAGGGATCAACCCCCTCGGCCTCAAAACGGAGGCCGTTCAGCAAAGGGGGCCCAAACAAGACAGATCGGTATGGAAACCAAGTCAGAAACCATGATTGTAATCTCAAGGGCATAAAGAACTGCCTTTGCTGGCTTCTGAATGGCAGACGGGCTCTACGAGCCTGTTGGAAGCCAACCAGAATAATGGACCGGTATCCTTTCTGACCACTCCACCACAATGTAGCGGTCAGAAAGGAAACAGAGCAGCCCCTTACAATGTGACGATAAAGGCTCCATCCACAGGTCCGAGCCTTTACTGGCCATATCATAATCGGCCCTTAGTAGAAATTTAAGCCACCTGAAATTCTAACTGTTGAAACCTTTTGAAATAAAATATCAACATACTTTTTCAGAAAAAACAAAAAGGTGATGAGTAAAATGCTTGAATTAATCTCAGCCACTGGTAATTACATGGTCTGCATACCAGTCCATCATTCTTTTGCCCACCAAGCCACCTTAGACAGGAGTCATCCATATTCAAATGAGCCGTGATGCTGCTCTAATAAGAACAGTTTATCCCAAACTGACAGGTCTGGTCCCCTCTGAATCGGAACACAAACAACTCCAGACAAGTTTCGTTCTAGTTAAGGCTTATCGGAGCAGCACCCTAAGTGTGGCTGCTATGGCAGGAGTATTTGGATTTGCATCAAGCACTCTTTTATCCCTCAAATACATCTGAAGGTGGTTCCCTTGTCCAATCCTTTGCCCCTCAGCCCCCTCCTGCGGCCATGTGCTTTACATTTCTCTTCCTTTTGTACACTTAATTGCATTAGTTATTATTTGCATTCAATCAATTATTCATTTATTAGAATTCATATTCTGTCCATCATTTTCCTACAAATATTCATGATATAATGAAATTCTTGGATATAGTTTGATAGTGCCCAAGAGCCCATATGCAATGTATCATATAGTATTATTTAGAGAGCACAATAGGTTTAGGTCAATGTGTGGTGGTGACTGATAGTTGACATCATAAATCCCAAGGTCTAGCTTAATGATAATATCATATGTGAATATCCTGTCTCATGCATATCATTTATATGAGCACAATGTCCTGCAACCTTTTTTACGTGAAACCAAAGAAATGAAGGAAAGATTCTTTTGATTCTTTTTGTCCTCTATGACGATGGGTTTTAGGATACAGCTACACCTCAAGCAAAGACAACTCTTGTGAGTTCCACACCATTAAGGTCCTCCTGGTGAAACAGTGTAATCACTGAATATGCATCATTTTCTAATTGGCCACAATATGCATGAAATGGGCAAGTGTAAAATCTGTATTGTTTGTTTCTATGTTAGCAATGCTAGACTGTATACTGAAGATTGCAAAATGTACAAACACTTGTTTTTCTCTTAGACAAGAACCTGGATCTATTTTCTTATATTACACAGAAGCTAAAGGGCACAATACCATATGAAATCTTTTGCATTATAAACTCTTATCCCGGAAGATGATTTTAAGCAAGTGAATCAATGATAGTGTTATCAATATTGAGCTTTTGCTGTTCTTAGCTGACAGGAATTTTGATTCTCCACAAAGCCACTCTCAAGGTTGCTCTTTATTATTACATGATCACATCTCAACTCTTCTTATCACATCCAAGCAGCTAGCAGCTAATGCATGAAGCCTTTTCTTACTAGCTTATGTAACCCACAAAGTTCCCAGTCCTGGAAATCCAAACAATTTTGCCTGCAAACTAATATCAGTGGTGGTCAGCACTTTCCTCAGAGTTTTAACACTTTTCTGATGGAAATCACAGCGTATAAGAAAGAGAAAACTCTGAAACTGTCCTTTCCAGGAGGCAGACCTAAGGTCGGGGACTCCATCTTGAAGACCATTGGAGCACTGTCTTCCTAGGAACCTCTTGGGAAAAAAAACAATTGCTAAACTTTTAAACATTATTTCCTACTACAAATGACCCATTGTTTGTTGTAGGTTACCAATTAAGAAGCAATCTTTCTTTAAGATCTGCTGTCTTACCTTTAATGCAGTGAATGGCAAAGGTCCCCTTTACCCGCAGAATAAATGTATAAAGCAGGTTTCGGACTGTAACCTAAGATCCAATTCTTTGGCTCTGCTAAAGGTTTCCCGAATCCGTTTCAGCTGCACGGGGGGAGAGCTTTTTCGTATCTCGCCCCGCGATAC
Source organism: Lissotriton vulgaris (assembly GCF_964263255.1). Classification (NCBI taxonomy): domain Eukaryota; kingdom Metazoa; phylum Chordata; class Amphibia; order Caudata; family Salamandridae; genus Lissotriton; species Lissotriton vulgaris. The sequence goes on from NC_141696.1 coordinate 265,725,740, forward strand.
TGGAACCAGCTTCCTTTTGCCCTGTGAAAATGTACTTCGTACATCGCCTTTAGGAAACAACTGAAAACGTTCCTGGTTTAATATATTCATTTAATGTGACCGGCCACCATCCTCATTTCGCTAGGTAAGTGCCGAGATGCCTCCCGGTGATTTGCGCGCTATAGAAAATTAAATAACACAAATAACTTGATGAGGATTCAACTAACTCAAGCTTATGTGATGTACCTTTGTTAATTTGATTCTTTCACTTTTATCCTGCATGTTTTTTTCTCACTGTACATATTACTGATATCATTACATATTCTCTTTTTTGCCTGATTTTCATATTTTTATAACGACTTAAACATATATAAGGCATTCTGTTACCTTTTATGTCTTTTAGGGCTGTATTAAACTGCTTAAAAATAAACAAGCCAATAATAACTTGATGTCGTTTTTAATAATTGTTTTACTGCTTGAATTTCAAACTGACTTATTGAATTGTCATTCTCTATACAGATTATTTTTCCTTGTCAGAAAACTTGAGCTGTTGTGTAAAACATGTAGGCATAGCAGGGATTATGGAATTTGAGAATTAAAGTATAGCATTAGGAGTGGCATTGCTATGGAAACAGTTAAAACAGGCATGGGCTACTGGCACCTGACACACTCCTGTTTTTTGTTCTAATAAGTGAGCAACCGCATCTACTTTTGGGATCAGGACTTTTTTTTCACCATTAGACTTTGATTAAGACTAAGGGCCAGGTGTAGGTCGCCAATTACCGGTCGGTAACGGCCGATTTCGGCCGTTACCGACCGGAAATTGGTTTTTGAGATGTAGGGGCCTTTATTTTACAGAATCGGTAAATTTACCGAATCGGTAAATTTACCGATTCTGTAAAATACTGAATCGGTAATTTGACCGATTCGGTAAATTCCAGATGTAGGTAGCACTGTTTACAGTGCTACAGGCCTTCAGAATTCGGTATTTTACCACCCAATCCAATTGGGTGGTAAAATACCGAATTCAGGTGTACAGCATATCTGTGCATGTACACCTGTGCCATGTGACACACCGACATGCCCTTAGGGCAAGTATGTGTGCCACATGTCACACAAGCCTGTACTTGGGGTGCTAGAGGGTGTCAAAGTGACACCCCCTGCACCCTTGCAGGATTCAGTATTTCCCATTGATTCCTATGGGCTTCATGGCCCATAGGAATTACTGGGCAATACCGATTCGGTATTTACCGAATCGGTAAATACCAAATCATACAGATTCGGTAATTTTAAAATTAGAATTACCAACATCTGCCCCCTTCCGATTTATCGACTCGGTATTTAAGAGTCGGTAAATCGGAATTACCTACATCTGGCCCTAAGAGAGATACCAAGGTTGAAAAGGGAGACAGAAGGAAGACAAGAATGATACGAAAGCAGAGACAAGAGGAGAATTCAAGCATGTAAAAGAACCAACAAACTTGAAATAAATATACAAAAAGTGCAAGAGAAAGACAAGACATTGCAACGCAGTCATTCAGCAGCATAGGCTCATACAAAAACTTTGGACTCAGGTAGTTCTTATTTTTTGTGTTTACAAATAAGCACTGAATTAAAAAAAAAACCTGGTTTGTGGGAAACTGATGTACGGCAATGGACAGGTAAAAAAAAACTGTTTAAAGAGTTATATATTCTCAGACGTACCAAACGTTTATGTTAGAGGGAATTTAACATTACACAAACCTAACCTGTAGAACACTCTGCCTGCAATAAATAGCTGTCTACAGAACAAGGAGAGCTTTTGATTTTTACTGCAAAAATATAATATCGTGGTTGTTTGCTAAAACATCGTATCCCTGCTTTCAAAATCAAAGGCACAGTAATGTTTTTTGTTGAATAGGGTTAGTATGATTTATTTTCCAAAAATAAATGGATAAATGTGTTTTAAAAAGAGACTCTAGTTGATGGTAATTTCTATTGTGCAAAATATATCTTACTGGCAGAATAGATTTTCCAAGCTTACCATTTACAGCAGAAAACCACTATGGGGTAAGCTATAATTCGTAATATAAAACCAGTACTAAGAAGGTTTTACGATAGTTTTCTTTATTACAAAAATGTAGGTGCAAAACAAGTTACATAAAATAAAATAAACATTGGACACATGGAATGTAACAAACATTACACATATTTTGGACATTACAGAATGTTTCGATCTCATGAAAAAAGAAATGTTGGCCATAATATTTACACAAATCTCAGGTAAAGCAAATCAATGTAAAACATGAATGTAAATAAACACAAACATTTAACGCTCAAGGGACAAAACGGTAATGCCTAGAAAAAGCACATGTTAAAGATATCCATATATTTACATGTTTGCAAAAACACAGGTGTGCAGACAATAATTAGGATATTATTTAAAACAAGATTTTAACTGGACATTCTGTCTGCAGTTATCTGATTTAATTTAGAGTCATGGCTTTTTCCAAACAAATCACATGTTACATAAGCAATTGTTTAATTTAGTTAGGTTCCTTTGAGTAATAATTTTGAGTGCACCTTGCAATGATTTAATGAAGGATATGTTTAAGGATAAAGCGTGGTTTGGTTTACACAGAAGAGCACACACGGAATATCGTATTGCACCTTAAAAGATGTTGAAAATGTAGATGGAATGCTATTGAAATAAAGAAAGTTAAAACCCTTGCTAAATTTTTGTAGCATGCAATACCACACGTCTGCCTCTTCAAAATGGGGTAACATGTCTAACAATCATTTAATTTAATGGAATATAATGTACCAACCTCAACAGGATTCTAACTCATGGGCTGTAGGACAATATATGTTTCCGTTGAGACTTTTCAGCTCAGGGAGGTAATCTACCTATTTACAAAAAGCTGTTTTAAAAAAAAAAAACATAAGTAAGGTTTATAAAAAAAATTCAAACCAAGTTAAGTCTCACACACATGCGATTCGTAGTCTTTGGCTCAGGGTCTATCACCAGAACTTTAAATACTGGCACAAGATATACAGGGCTTGAGAATCTCTTGTATGGCAAGTTTTGGGTGTTTGTGCGTGTGAATGTGTGGTGTGTGTGACGTTTTGTATGATCTCCAATCCTATTCTGCAAACTGTAGCACCAGTTGTGCATTGGAGATATAGTCATGTATCTCATACTGTTGGGCATCCTTATTGCCCTTCATTCCCCACCCTCACTTACTACACTCTGGCTACCATATTCCCCTGGTCCTCTTGAACATGCAAACAGGTTTGTGTCTCTTTCATGGACACATGCATTATCTTGTTCTTTCTTCCATTAAGTATTTATCAAATCTTGGCCCTTTATTATGATAAATAGACTATGTCTTACAACATACTCATGTGACTTTATTCCACCACCATATATCTTATCCCAGTGTGTGTGTCTCTAAAATAGTTTACATATCTTAGCTTGCCAACCTATTATTCTTGTAAGTGTCTAAATGAGTCCTTTGCACCCTAATGATGTGTCTGTACACTTGCTATCGCCAGCTTTAGTTGGGGACTTTTCAGTTATGTATTCTCAGTTTTAAGAATTGTTTTTGTGAAAATTAGTGCCTGAATTAATGTGAAAATAATACTAGTTAAACATGGAAATATACCACTGTGTCAATGTTGTCACAAAGGTTAACATAAATTGTATGAAAAAAATCTTCAAAACAGTTCACAAATGATGAGAAATTATGAATATGAATTTGAAGCGAGATCAACACTACATATCCCTTAGGAACCTCAAAGTAAAGATCAAACTAGAACATTAGTCATAGATGTTTTTTGTTTTAAATGATTTTTTGTTTTAATGTTTTAAATGTTGTTTCAGATTTTTGCACATTAAATCTACATCTGCTTTTGCTATGTTGTTTTGTTTATTTTTTGTTTTCCCTCCTCATTCCCCAGTTAATGCCTTAGCATTTTCCATGTGTAGCCGCTTACTCGCTCACCCCAAATATTATATTCTGCTTTAGTCAATGGCTGAAAGTAGCAGTTTAAGTAAAAAAATTACAAATATGAAGAGACTGCTTAATAAAAGGCCACCAGTAACACCAGTTTTTTTTATTTATTGTCATATTAAGAAAATAGACCTGTGTCTCTGTACCTGAATTACTCAAAAGCACCTTTTAAAAATTGATGCCCAAAATCACAAAGAGACGATTTTCAAAGCATTTTCTTTGAGAAGATGTGTCTTACTCTAGGGTAGAATTAATCCTGTATATCCAAGTCTGAATAGCAATGCATATTCTGTTAGTTTGTGTGTCACACTCAAGAATGTTGAGTAGCATGAAAAGTCTGTTCAATTTTTTCAGTGAGGAAGCATTTCTTACTTATGGACTCTACTCACAAAGCATGCTTAGCAAAATAGAACCTGATATTCATTTTTATCTCCTCTTTCATGAGGAAGACACATCTACTCATAGGAAACGTTTTATGAATTTGGTCAATGTCTCTAAATACAGAGGCGGCAGGACGGTTCTTTAAAAGAATTGGTGGGTAGCCCTAATCTACAATCTTTGCCTGAGTGCTCTGAGGCATTACCTAGCCTCAATGCCTTAATGGGACCTTCTAAAGGCTCACTGCTGGGGCCCTACCGACTTGATGCCTAACAACCGGCTACCGATCTCAGCGGAGGGACGATCGTGCCACCACATACTGCCTCGCCTCAGTGCTGGACGAGCTGATCTGCCCCCAGGGATTTCATGGCACCTATTTTGGGGGGGCATTGCCCTGCCCGAAGTGCCTGAAGTGAAGCGGCTGATGTGAAACCATCCTCCCTACACCCAATGAGTCTTGTCCCCCCACTACACTATGCTCTGGGACAAGCTAAATTCTACTGGTTCCCCTGTGCCTCAGCTGAAACCCCTAGGCTCTTCCTTGTCTCCCTCCATCTTAAGACTCTGATGATATCGCTAGACCTTATGACAATACCCTACTTCTTCTACAGTTGAATCATGAGCTTTACCAGTGTTGCTGCTCCACCCTGTTGACTGAGGAGAACACAAAAAGCTGTTTATGCTAACCTATAATTGGTTATCACTCAGATCCATAGAGACACCCTTACTGCTGGTGTGGTGTGGTGGATGGCCCGGCTTCTTAGACTTCCTAGTCTCTGTGGCAGCCTATCCCTGTTGACGCCCACATCTGACATTCCTGCTCCCTCAAGAAATCTCACCATTGGATACACCTGGATCAATCCCTGCTTCTCCACATCGCTCCTGGGAACTAGTATGGGCCCCACCCTAGCCAGCATGACCGAACCTGGTCTAACAGCTACTGGGCAAAACCTGTATACTCTGGTTTACCCCCCTAACCTCTCATATCCGCTGCAAAATCCTTCAAGCACGCCACCCTAAAAAGACACCCTGAGTCATTGATATCTGACCTGCATTACAGTACGGACAATGGCACAATCATTAATGACCTCATCTTCTATTCCAGAGGAACCTCCTCTTGCACACCTCCTCTATTTATGTGCAACCAGGAACATTCCATACAGCACTAAGGTCACTATAGCTCCCTTCATAATCCTGCAAGCTGACCTCACCATCGCCCTCTATAAAAACGGCATAGTCCTGATCTAAGCTACTACTAAAAACCTTAACAAATTTGCAGACCTCTTTACCCTCCTTAGAAACCACGTAGTTGACTCTCGCAGGGTATCCAACAGCGGCCCGTCGTCCCTCCTACCAGCCAGTCTAACATGCTCAGCCATCCTCAATCCACCCCCCAAGGGTTTCCAACACAGATAATCCCAACTCCACTAGGACGCCGCCCGGGCTTGCCAGTTGTATTGCTACTTGCCCTCCAGTCTCCTCCCCATTCTGTCCTTGAGCCTGACACTCCTCTTATGACCTATGACACAGATCGAGCCTACTCAGCTACCCCCTCTCCGACACATGCCTATAGAAGTACCCCCGAACCACTGCCCCCTTGCCCTCAAGCACTTCCCTCCCATTTGGATATCGGAACTCTGCACTCCAGAGCAGGCAAATTAACACAGAGCATCTATAACTCCATTCTTGACCTAAAGAACCTCCTCACCTGGCTGAACTCTCTTTCGCTAAGCTCAAGCCCCCACGGAACTCCTCCCCTACCTATACCACCAAGGACCCTCAACTGCTACCCCTGAGACACCTTCGCCCCCCGCAAGCAACCATGCTCCCTCTCGGAAGAGGAAATCCTAACTCTCGTCCTCTCCTACAACACTACTACCCTGGCCATCCCATGCCCACCAGACCTCACTAAAGAAGACAGTCTAGCCATCCCCTTGATCACAACCCTGCCATCCCATGCCCACCGGACCTCACTGAAGAAGACAGTCTAGCCATCCCACTGGATTACAAATCCTCCCCAGTTTCCCCCTGTCCACCGGACGTGAAGGCCGACCTTGCCATCTGCACGGTCACCATCAACCGCAACAGATCAGCTACCCTCCATAATAGAAGCGTTGTCAATATCAATCTAGCGCCCGTACCTCTATCCACCCGACTCCCATCTCTCCCTCTGACCACCCCCTGTCTGGCCTTTTAGTCAACTGCCGTTCAGCTGTCAGGCATGCTGCTGACATCGCTGATCTCATCCTGAACAAAAACCTTGAGTTAGCGATCCTGGCCAAATCGTGGCTTAACGAATCCTCATCTCCCTGCCTGGACCTCCTAGTCCCTCCAATCTATACCCTTGCTAGTCTGGATAGGCCATCCAGCAAAAGAGGATGAGGCATCGCCGACATCTACCGCTCTACCCTCAATATCACGGAACTTCTAGCGGACACCTCAGACTCCTGCGAATACCTTGCCCTTTCTATTTTCAGCAACTCCACCCAACTGTGCAATCTGCTCATCTTTTACCACTCCCCAGGCACCAACGACACCTTCACCGACCACCTCATGGAGACCATCACAGCCAAGGTTTCCTCCAAAGCTAATGACATTTTCCTTGGGGATTTTAACCTGCACTGGAATGATCCTAAGGATCCTCATGTCAATGCTATCAAAGACCTCCTGGCTGATCAAGCCCTGACCCAAGCCTGCATACTCCCTACACACTTGAAAGGGGCCACCCTTGAATGGATCATCTCTAAGGAGTCAATAGTTAAACTTATCTATATTGACCCATGTGACTGGTCAGACCACCATACTATCTCCTTCCAATTACCTGGCACTCACAAAACAAGGGCACTGCAACCGGTGATTCCAAAACGCTGGGTCAGAGACAACAAAAACCTGGACCTCTAGGAATTGAAGGCTCGCTGCAATTCTGACCTCCCCCTTGCATATCTCAAAGGCCAGTGACCTTAATGACCACTACTCTGCAACTATAACTAACATTCTAGATGACCTTGCCCCGCTAAAACTAAAAAGAACCCAAATCAAAGACAGGAATCCCTGTTTCTCTGGCTCCCTCGGTAACGAGAGGAGATTCCTCCGACAATCCGAATGAATATGGAGACGGCACCCCTCAGCAGCACACTTAAAATGTCTCCGCCAGGCCGGAAACACCTACAACAGGCACATTCTCATTGAAAAAAAAAAATTTCAGATCAGAGCTGGAGAACGCCAAGAACAGACCACGCAAGCTCTCGGAACTGGTCAAACAGCAATCTAATAAACTGCCCAAAACATCAAAAGAAACCCCTAAGTCGCTAATATCATCTGTGGATTTTTCATCCTTTTTCTCTGACAAAATCACAGCCTTAGGAAACGAATTGAGCATTGCCACAAAACTCTCAACCCTTTCCGGATCAGTCCCCTCCTTCTGCGTTGCCCCCACAGGGTTCACCCAAAAGCCAAGCACGCTGGTCTAATTTCAAACTCTATGATGAAGACTCTGTCTCAAAAATACTTTCTACCTTAAACCCTAACAACCACTTTAATGACCCGCTTCCCTCCAACTGCCTAGCTGCCGTCACTCAATCGATCGTTCCTAGCTGGACTGCAATAATCAACGCCTCTCACAGGCAGGGATTGATACCCAACTCTCTGAAAGCCGGCCAAGTTCTTCCCATCTTGAAAAAGTTGTCTCTGGATCCAGCCTCCCGAGACAACTTCAGACCTATCTCCAATATCCCTCTCTTAAATAAAGCGTTGGAGAAGTGTGTGCAACAGCAGCTAAGTCATCACATCAACAACTTTAATCTACTTGACAATTTCCAATCAAGTTTCAGACCCGGCACAGTACTGAAACCACCATGCTCCACATCGTAGATGATGCCCTCCAGGCCCTCGACCAAGGCAAAACTTGTCTCCTAATCCTCCTGATCTATCCTCGGCCTTTAACACAGTCAACCAAGGAAAATTACTCGAATGCCTCAAATTTAAGATGGGATGGATGGTTCTATTCTACAATGGTTTAGGTCATTCCTCCGAAATCGATCACAAAGATTCCTAATTAACGGTAACCTGTCTGCCCCCTCTCCGGTCATGGTTGGAGTCCCTCAAGGTTCAACCCTGTCCCCCACCCTCTTCAACCTTTACCTGGAACCCCTTGCCGAAGTACTACGCTCCGCAAACATCTCTTACCACATGTACGTTGACGACTCCCAGATCTAAATCAAAACCTCATCCCTTGAGGAGATTCTATCTCTGAATGCGGCCTTGAAAATGACTGTCCAATAGCTCGCCTCCAATCAACTCAAACTCAACGCAAAGAAAACAGAATTTCTCAATTTTCCCCTCCAAAAACCAATCCTGAGATTCAGACATGGATTAAGGCTATCACAGCCCTAAATTGCCCACCGACCATTGTTGACTCAGCCAAATCTTTGGGCATAACCCGTGACTGTAACTTGAACATGCAAGACCACATCAGCTCGATGGCCAAAGCAGCCAGACTCCACCTGAGCTACCTCTGGAAACTGAAACCTTTCCTCGACGCCCCTGACTTAAAAATGGCAGTCCAGACACTAGTCATCTCTAGACTGGAATATGGCTGTTCTACCCGCTCTGGGCTACCTAAGATCTCAATGGCACCTTCAAAAGCCTGCCTCAACGCGGCCGCCAGACTGCTTATGGGTACAAGGAAATTCTATCACATTTCACCTCATCTGAAAGCTCTGAATTGGCTTCCTCTCAAGGCCAGAATTCAACTCAAATTGGCACGCATCACGCACAAGGCAGGCACTATACTCAAACTCCCCTGCATATCTTGCACAGAAACTTGTGTTATCTGGAGGAACCAAAAACTACAGGTACGCCAGAGACCTCTTGCTCCAACCTGCGCGGCCTTTTCTAGTGCCGCACCAAGAGTATGGAACGCTCTCCCGCCTGCATCAGAAGAATTCACTCACTGGCACAGTTTAAAAAGGATGCCTAAACCTTCCTTATGGGCAAATTTCTTTCTTAATTTTTGCATCAACCCTCCAGACATCTGAGACGATCGCCATGAGTAAATGCATAACGCAAAATGTACCTACATACCCTCTATCCCTTATTTACCCAGCACGCCACCTCCTACCCTATTGTACACTTTTGAGACTATCGCCTCGAGTAATATGTATAATGTATAATGTACATACGTACCCTCTATCCCTTATGAACCCATCACCCGCCCCTTCCTATAATATTGGGTACTTTTGTTGACTTCAAATCTATAGTATACAATTTTGTTCCTGTAAAGCGCTCTGATACCCTAACGGGTCAAGTTTGCGATCTATAAAAAACTAAAATAACAAATAATAATAATAATAAATAATAATATTATGAGATTTCTCATCTCCCTAGATAGACAAGGTCCTGCCCAGTAAACCACCCACCACACGGAAAAACCTTGAACATGCATGTGAACTTTGCTACAGGCATGACCCTGTCTCTCCATTAGAGGTCAGTCAAGGTGGTGCTAGGTCTAATATTTACTGAAATAAAGTATGGATTGTACAAGATTCAATCATGATAAGCATGGTGCCATATTTTTGGGGGGCATGAGTTCATGGATGTTTTAATGCTAAAAGAATAGCTACAAACCTACCAAACAATTGCATTTGAGATGGCGGACAGGGAATAATGAAACTCATTAAAGCCAGTTAGGCATTTCACAGAACAGATATGGCCATAGTTTACTTGCCATCCTACCCTGATCATGTTGCCAGAGTGGACTCCTAAAATGGACTGGTATGTCTATAGTTTGAGTCCTATTTGTGAGCATTCCATGGCATTCAACCCTGAACTATCACTCAAATGCAATGGAGTGCACCTGGCCCTATGTGACAGGCTTCTGGCATGAGGCAGCCTTGTGGAATCACATTGCAGAATACGTCATCAGCATCATTGTCCCTTTATCACCATGCCACCACTGGTGTTTGGCCACACCTTAAATCAGAAAACAGAGGAATTGAAATGTCTGGTGAGGTCTACATTGTGATCGAGATGATGCCTCTTCCCAAGTCGAAATGTGCAATTTAATGTTTTGGAGGATGAAATGAAGGCCCCGAAAGATCAATCTAGGAAATGGGACATGCAATATAAAACTGTTCATGCTTTCAAGTGATTTTGTCAAAGCTAATCCTGAAAGTGCTTAAGATAATGATTTAGAGAACAAAAGTCTTGGTTTTAAGACACATGCCGGCCTTTGACAAACTCTAACAGTAAGAATCCACATTTGCCTGTTACCATCTTAGTGTGTGCAAAAGAGAAAAAACCTAGAGCAGACAAATGTCAATAATATAAATATACATAAAGAATTGCCTCTTCCACCACTGGTGATATAAACAAAAATGCAAAGACAATAAAGTTTAAAATGATTTACATCAAAGTAAGCACAGAATTTTTTTTAAAGAAGGATGTTTCAAGACGGATGTTTTAACATTTGCAATCCAGTATATCTGATGGCAAATGGGGTCACGTAGACGACTTTCCATTCTGTTTAGTGACTTTCATCTGCCATGAGGACATTTCTGGTTTGCAGCCTGAAAGTTTTGCAGAACAGGCACCCTAATCCAGAGTTTTTTTCTTGAAAAGGGAAACAATCTTTAATGGCCCTAACATACAAGGCGGTTTCATTCTTAAGTGCATGAGGGACACTAATGGATTTTTCTGCCCAGAACTGCAATGAAAGCAAATCTAATGATGATCTAAATTGGGTGACGCGACTGCCATTATGACCTTGTGGCCTGGGGCGCGACAGGACACTAGCAACAGGGTAACCTTCACTTCAACCACTAGACTTCACCCACCTCTAAATGAGGTATGCATAAAAGAAATATTTAGCAACACCAGCAGAGCCCGTTGATTTACAGTGCAGCTCCAGGTCTGCGACCTCTAAACGAGGCCTAAAGATTGAATACAGTGTTTACAATTTGTTTACTGAAGGTAGAGCAGGAAACATCCAGAAAAGAAATAGCATTACAAATCAAAACAGTATTTTAATGTATTACCTTAGCTAAGGGACTTTTGCAGTTTGCATTTGCACCTGTCACTGGAGACTCACAGCTGGAAGGCCTGGTGAGGATTCACTAGAATTTACTTTTCCAAACATTGGCACTTTCCTTGCTACCTCTGGTCCCCAGGCTCATGGAAGCACAGCAGGTACAAAGCAGGGCCCTAATATACCTTCCAGGTTCAGTGGCAAATATGTGGCTTTTAAGCAGTGAAGCTGAGGATTTTGTGCTGTTATTCTAGATCTGGGGGTGTTTCACATCTATATTGGCCTGCCTAATCTGTCAGCTTTAGGTTGTTCAGAATGCAGTGGCCAGATTGCTTTCAATGTTCCCTGAGAGTAGTTTATCACCTCGCAGTTGGGAAGACTGCGTTGGCTTCCGGTTCCAAATTGAAATATCTGATGATGCCTGTTAGAGACATCCACAAGTACTAGAGAAAATAGATTTTATTGCTATCTTCCTCAAATGCCACACACATGCCCCTCATGTTATCTCATCAGCTTTTGTTATGAATTCCAACAGTCAACTGTATGTGGAAAGGGGACATTATTTCTCGTTTTTGCTCATAAACTGTGGAATGAGCTTCCCTTCGTTCTTCATGGGCGCCCATTTGAGCTCTACCTAATCTTGCCGCTGCTTTCCTACCTGGGTAATTGGCGCTGGCAGACCCTATTGGCAGTGAATCGGAAGCAACCCCCGCTCTTACCTGTGGCCGTCACACGGGGCTGCAAACCTAGGAATCGCCATCACCCCTCCACTCTTACCTGCGGCCGTCGCTAGGCGGAAAACGCAGGGACCGCCATGGGCAACTAAAGGTCTAGCTATGCCATAGCCTATTGGGCAGCTGTTTCACTCAACAAATGGCTCATGTATGCCTTCATTCATTCACTCTTTGGCTACCCTGCAATATAACGAATCATCATCAACTACATGCTTGCCTACAATGGAAAAATACTAGAATTTATTATAGTAGACCTTGAGAAATGCAGATGACTGTGAAAAATTCCAATTCCCATTTTAACAAATTAAATGTGTAACTTCATTTCTATCACTCAACTATTTGTCTTCTGATCTTATACTAATTGGTTGGATGGGGAGATAATAATGGCAAATATGTTTATTTATTGCACAGCTTGAGCTAATTAAAAGAAAGCAGGGAGGCATGTTCTTGGTACTGCATATTCTGAACAATAGCCAGTTTTGAGAGTTACTCTGCTGTTTAAAATAGGTTTTGCTGCAAAAGTTTAATTCCATTATATTTTGTTTCTTTTCACTGCTGGTTCCACATTTATTTGCAATACCTGCAAGCGCTTCACCTCTTTCATACGCAGGAGAAAGGAATAAATTATGTAAGGGGCAACTAGGGTAGGGTGATCATATTTTATGTATGGATATTACAAGTCAGTTTAGTGTTCGGTGATGCTTTAAAATAATTCAGATTTTATCTTTGTTCGACAATATAGTATCAGAACTCTTTGGTGACTCGTAATAGTCTGGTATTGTGTGATAATTTGTACTTTGCCACATCAATTTTTGCATTGTGTATTGCCCTTAAAGCCTAATGGGCACTATTATTCCAGATAAAACAATGTATCGATGCCAGTGACAAATATATTTAGCCATAGATAATGCCCTCACCCGATAAAATGCCCCATGTACCTCAACCCTGGGGGTTCAGTTTAGTGCTCTGTGTGGTTTGCTGTATGTCAGCATAGTAACTCGAGAATGTGACATTTCAATTGGGATCCATTTGATATTACAAGTATATATCTAGCTGCATGAACATTTGGACTTTTATCCCCTTATTTAAGGCATGTTAAATATCTGATATTATTACAATCTTTAAAATAATGGCAATTAAAATAATTTGTATATATTAAATATTATGCTATCTATTTTGTTGCAGATCACGGCCGCACAAAATATTGAATCCATCTTCCTTTTATAACTAAAAAGTAACCATATTCGTCTTTAGATTTCCTTTTTTCAAAACCCAATGCAACTAATCATTGAAAATGAATGTTCTCCTGGCTAGGTGGTCTTTCACAGATAAGAACAGCTATTTCTCTTTTAAATGTTTCAATTGGAGGTATATGACTTGTGTGACAGAGACATTCGTATTAAGAAGATAGAAGAAAAGAAGGTAATTTCGGCAGTTAAAAAGTAGATAAAAAACCGAATTGTGAAGTTGTTAATTCTCTCAATCCCACTGTTTCAAAGCAGGATACATTCAAAATGTCACTCTGTGTGAATACGTTAATAGATCTCTAGGTATGTGCAGATACCATACAGAACTGTTATTGTACAATAAAAAGAGTAACGTATGCATTTATATAATTCCCATAAAAGATAGTTAATTTGAACACAGTCAGTAGGGGATATAGACAATTTGCTTCAACCAACCACTATAAGCTCCATGACACAGCCCACCATTCAATAAATTGATCATTTAAAACCCTATATAAAAATATACTCAACTGAGACACAAATAAATTAGTAATGTAATATTGTTTCTAAAATAAACATCTCTAATTTCAACCCGACAATGATGCTATCACTTTATATCTATGATTCAAAAGCAGAAAGCCACCTTATGAATTATTCTAAATGTAGGCAAGGCACAATTGAGGATATAAGCAATAAGATATTTTAATACAACAAAATACAAAATCCCTCAATAAAGTGTACACGAAAAATTACATTTATTCCTTCATGGGCAACCAAAGGATTGTGACAAGTGCCCTGGATAATTAGTTGTTGTTACAACCCCTAATTAACAATGCGAGAATTGAAGAGCCCTTTAAAAAAACATAATTGAACAATTTAGACTTTTGTGAGTCTATGACAACTAAAAAACAGTTTTTTGGGCTTATTTAGTTTGTGTCAATATAGTGTTTGGAAATAGGTTTTGTGAAATGGATGCATTATGGTGTTATGTATGACTTATATGTAAGAAACACTAGTTTTGAATGTGTAATAGGAAATGTTGACTCGATCAAACGCCTAATGGCCCATGATATCTTTGTTGCATGTGATATAATGAGTTTGATATGAGAAATGTTTTCAAAGAATTAAACAATTGATAAATCAAAATCAAGGTTCAAGGTAATCCATATCCTGAACGTAACAGAATAATGTTGTTGTAAATAATTCTAGCTAAGGCAAATAAGCTGTTTATAACTTTTAGAAAGTGGGCATTTCTCTGTGCTATGTTTTGAAGCCTGACCCCATTCCACATATATGGCAGAGTGACAGTTACACTTTGTGCATAAATTCCAGATAGCCACAACACTGGAAGGGTTGAATGTGACACGATGTTTCTGAACCCATTTGCATACCAATAGTCCTCCTGGGCTGGAAGAGAGGGTGACAGAGTGCACTTACATTTGTATATGCTGTGTCCTGCCCTCATAAAAAGGCCTGATTTATCCCTTACTGTATGTCTGAAGCCAGGGCTTCGTTGAATGGGGGTGTTGTGCACGTCTAAGGTTACTTTGAAGTCACCTCTACATCAAAGACATTTGGAGCATAAGTGAAGGGGCTCTGACCAGAGTGCTTTGGAAAATGGGACTGAACCTCTGTGGGAGGGATTGCTGCGCTGCACAAAGGACTCATCTGGACTGCTCTTCCGTTGTTGCCTCACTATCTGCTACTTGCTCAGTGGAATTAAGGACTCACATGATTGCTTTTCTACTTGTTGCAATGCTGCCAGTTGCTCCCTGACTTTGGTTTCACTAGACACTGCTAGAATAATTGGCCAATTGGCCAGCACTTTAAATGTGCTGGCCAATTGGACTACCTGCCCTTTGTGGGATGCACCCAGAGGGGCGTATGTACCAGGAAAGTAGCGTGAGAGGTGCTTTCCTTCCTTGCTTAATGCTTCACTCCGCCACTTCAAAAACATAGGGCTGCACCATATTTAAAAGAATATAATGCCACCCTGCACTGGCACTACAACCTAGTGCGGATGCAGGCACCGTTGCGCCATAGTGCAATTGGGGGTGTCTGCATGCACAGGAAGATTGTTTATGTGCAGGAAGGTCCACCTTCCTGCACATAAACAATCTTAACGCTTAATGCTTAATGCAGCACACACAGAAGTTGCAAACCAGCCTTTAAAAAAAAATTATTGTTTATGTGCAGGAAGGGGGACCTTTTGCTGTTTTTATGTGTTCTGCACAACGTAGTACACATGAAAAACACAAAAACCTGGTAGAAATTAAACATTTCTCCTCATTGCGCCAGGGTAAGACCAGGTTTTCCCTGGTTTTAATTATTTTGTTGCCTCCTATTTACACCTCCTTTACATACGAGTTAGCATCAGAATCAATGAGTGTTGCAGTGGAACACCCACAGCAACACCCATTGCCCTCCCCTTTCACGCTAAAGACAGCGTGAAAGGGTGCCTTATTCACAAGTTAGTGTTAAGCCACATTAAGTGGCATAACACTGCCTTGTAAATAAGGTGAGGTCCCTTTCACCATCACAACGTCACTTTAAGTGACATTGTGATAGTGATAGGGGCTTGTAAATATGTCTCAGAGTATTCTCACGGGCAGGCTAACTTGGCCTGTGTCCTGCAACAAAGCACGTGTTGAGCACATGGTGAGCACTTCATGGTCTAATGCATCGTGAGCACTTTATGATGATAGGGTGCGATGAGCGTTCCAGCACCTACAAGCCCCTGAGTGCACAGAGATGCACTGAGGTCAGCGCCGTGACCACCTTCAATCCATTGGAGCAGGTTACTGTAAAGGCTGAAGGAGCCCCAGGGGAATCCCGGAGCCATTCCGCACTCCACCGTTGGCGGCTCTATTGCTTCTGACTAAGTCCCAGGAGGTTGCAGACTGGAGATTAGGTCAGTTGAACAATGTGGCCTCATAGACCGACCTGTTGGCTCGCCAGCGGCTGCAAATCTCTGTTTGCACAGGTCTCAGAAAGCGCATGGGACATGTTAAACAAGTGGTGTTTGATGCATGCTGCTGAGGGGATAGGGCGGCTGCGTCTTCATGATCCCATACGCAGTGGACCCAGAGAGGTCCCCCTCTCTATTTGCAGTGTGTATTGCAGCCCCTCATCCTTTCCTGGTTAAATGTACCTAGGGGGCATGTGTTTTGGGTTTAAAAGGACAGGGTTATACCTTGACAGAGACCCCTGGTTACCATGAGGATCCTGACACATTTAGGAAACTGTGAATCCTGAAAGTACAGTAACACACCTCATATGAGTGCAGAAGGGGTGCATCGTAGGTGCTAGTGGGGAATATGTTGTGATCCGTGCCAATTCTGCCAAATATGATGAATAATGGATGTTACTGCTGCATTTCATGCCCGGATGCAATAATGCATATTGTTCTTGATGCTGCTTTGTCAGAACAGTGAGTACTCTCCCAGTAATTTCTCAACTTACTTCTAATTTATATGTTTTTGTCATAATCTGCTACATTTCATGCTCTGATGTTCTAATATATATCATCTTGCCTCGCATTGGCAAGATAAGGAGTATTATATCAGAATTTGCAATGTATCGCAGTATTCATGATCTTTGGTGTGTTGATCTATGTTTTATATACTGCATATATTCTGTATTTTTATATAATCCAGTGTGGAATCTCTTTTGTGGTGTATTTATTGTGTTACACGTGTGAGTGTGTTGTGCAGATGCCTATATATTGGCTATTGGGATAAGCCTGACTGATCTGTGCCAAGCTTCCAGGGTGTGAGCACAGGCTATCTTTGGTGGGTATCTTATTTTCCCTGACTGGTGGGTTCTGCCTGACTTAGCCAACCAGAAACCCTATTTCTAACAATGTTAGTGCCATCATTATTGTATTTCTGGATGAAAAGATTGGTCTTCATACTTTACTTAGTGGGACATTAGACAATTGACATGGTATCAAAGCGTTCCTTTTAATAATGATATCAACCCCATAGAATTCATGTATAAGATCTCATGAGTATTTTTAATACCTCAAAATGTGGCAGACCTACAGCTGTTAACATCGTTCACATTTTTTACGTGCTGTTATATCAAAAATCATTCTCAAGTATTAATATTCTTCTTCATGTGATCTGATATTATGTATAAATATCTTGGCTCCAATGATACAATTACTGCTTCTCTGAAGTCAATTAGCTTGTCACCACAAATCTTCATTGCTTTCTTTAAAAAGCACCCTATAAAGCCAACATGCATGCTTGCTAGCCATCACAGTTTGCAAATGTGTCCTCTGGACCTGTCTTACAACATTGTATTTTAAGTCAAAAGAGAAGTCTTAGTCGCCTGCAGTTTGGATATTTTATCGGATATTGCAATGACCGTTCTAAGAACTGTAAAGTAAAGTGAACATTTTACTTCAATTTACCACAACTCACAACAGTGGAACAAGACACAAAAACTACATAGGCAGTAACAGAAAATAGCAAGTCTATTACACTTTCAACATTTCTCTGTGGCACTTACACACAAAAGGCGATCCTTCATTTTCTCAATGGGCAAAAAAGGCAATAATGAGGTGAATGACACTCTTCTGTCCCATCAGTAGCACTGCTGTATGTTGAACAACAGTATTCTAGAATGGTTTATACAGTAAACAGGGTGCTGATAAAATAATTAACTGAATATATTAAATAAATTGTTGTCAAATAATTAACCGAACATATTAAATAAATTGTTGTCAAGTTGTAAATGTGTACTTTCCTTAAACAATGAAGACTATTTAATGAACATCTTAGTATTCTTTTTCAGTCTGAGCTAGTGAGGCTGAAAATAAAATAAGGGGAGAGTAGTTTAGAAAAACACAGTATGGATCGTGTTCTAATCGTGTTTTTAGAATGCTGGGATCTAACAGTGAATGCTCGAGTTGCGGCTCCTGGCCTCAACTTTCCGTCTTCAGGCTATACATGTAATAATGAATTCTTCCTCAGGGGCAGCTCCTTTGATAGCAGGTTAACCATGCCCCGCAATGTTCTCTGCCCCCGTTCCTACTATACTTTCTTATAAACAAGAAAGTATAGTTTATTCTGAAAAATACTCAAGAGAGTTGTAACTTCCACCAATCTCATTAATGTATAGATCATTTCAAAGAGAAGAAAGCATGCCAAAAACCGCAAGACCCCCTGATTTGATGAAATCCATACTGCAATATGTGAGCCTTCTATGAGAATGTAGATTAAAAAATAAGTGTGGTTAAGATAAAACTTAAATATGAAGCAGTATCTAAATTAAACTTCTCTTCGAGATATTTTTATTTTAAAGAGCGTGAGAAATTTGTGGTGAGAACTCAAGTTTTAGCACCATTCATGATAATATCGCTTTGTTAGCAAGCTGTGTCTTCTGGAAATGTTCAAGGATTATTTCTGTACTGAACTATATGTCATGTGCGTTTCCAAAAGCGGATTATGTTATTATAGGAAATGCATGTTTTAAAGTTTCAGCTGTTAATTATGTTCAAACCGTACCAATAACATTTTATATTTGAGGTGATTTAAGAAAACTTGACATGACATTTTCAAAAAGAAGGTCCTTACAAAAATAAATGTTAATTTTCCTCTAATTGTTACTTCTGTTTTAAAGAGACTTGCCTCTAAATTATCATGAGAAAATGTTACACAGAGAAAAAAGCCAAGACAGCCTGGTGTAGAGGGGTTTAATTCATTTTCTTCAGGTGATTATGGATAAAAGTGACAGTTTTTTTGGGCATAAAGAAACACAAAAAATGGAATATACAGACTAAAGTACTTTTTTTTATTAACATGCCTGTAACGGGATTCTTAAAATCTGGGCACATTATGAGCAGGATAGTAAAGCCTGGATCCTTTCTTAATATGACAGAAACCTATATTTGATGTGTGGAATCATGGAAAACTCAACTGAGCCAGCTCATTAGTAAGAGGTTAATCCCGCCTAATGATGCTATTAAACTGGCACTCACTTGCCGTTACTCTTTTACCCCTCTTTTTTGGAGTCTTCTCTTTTCAACTCCTAAACTATGGAATGGATGAGGTTAGGAAATCGAAAAATATGATGAAAGCCTTCAGTCTACATGTATTGTTCTGTCCATCATCAAGATGTTATGAAGTGTTTCACTGACATTCCAGATATTATCAATGCATCAATACTAGATGAGAACCCTTACATGATTGAAACATGCCATCGACAGTCTACTGCCGGGGAGAAACTCAAGATGCCTCCTAAACATAGCTAACAATAGACCACTTTTGGATCTTTAGATCCTAATCAGATTCATGAAAGGTGACTAACAACACAACTGTTGAAATATGTGGAATAATAAAATCTACACATTGATGATGATCAATCAGGAATCAGCAGAAGGGTGAGCATGTAAACTACATTAGCTTTGTCTCTCTGAAGACAATGTGTGGCTACTTGCAAGGATGAAAATAGGGATGCATTATAGGTTATTCCTGGTATTCAAATATATTCAAACATAGTTACTGCTCTGCAGTTAGACCTTCCCAATTTGGCATAAGAAGGATCTACCATGTCTTATTCATCATTATTAACATTATTTGTTCAGTTTATCCATAGTATAACCAGCCTTAAAGGATTCTAGCAATGGAGTTCTGAATCACAAAGAAATTAACTTATGGATGAGGAAGATGATATAAATCTCAAAGGCAATAATAATTTATTCCATTTGCAGGTGTATCATACCCACTGGTTAGTGTGAATGTGGATACAGAGAGCTATGTGACTGGTGAAGGGCAAAATGAGCTGAGAGCAATATAAGCCATTTGCTTTCAGTCTTTACAGGAAGCTGATTGTGCCTCTCATCAGGAGGGAAGGTAACAATCTTAGGAATGAGTTACAGAATGTACAATTGTTTGTCCTGTATGAGGTTATGCTTATGTGTGGATCTCTTCATTTGCTGAAGGAATTGAAAGCTGGTTTCTATGAATACCAAAGCAAAGATCATTGGTACAGCCCTACGGATAGGTCTGTGACTACCGCTTTGCAAAACACAGCATTGTTGACAGGATCAGTCTCCATGCATGTGCAGAAGGAACAAAGTTAAACTAGGATCACCATGCTAAAGTAAAGGCTTCAAATGTGTAAAATTAGAAGAAAAGGTTGAGCTTTTAGTTGATAGAAATGTGACAAACAGAACCCATATTAATCACATTCCATACTCCATTGCCTCCTAATGAAGGCATGGATTACATTTAAAGTGCATGCACAATATATTTTGTAATGAAAAGTGGTGACAGGTTACCTGGAGGAACCTGACTCTTACTACATCTCAGCAAGGATTCCCCAATCAGCCAACACACAAACAATCATACAATTAAATGCCAAATGTCTGAGGGAATATTTTGTCTTCAGGAAATGTTTGGTTATGGCACTGTTCAAACAATGATATGATTAAAAATGTACATTATAAGAACAACTAATGAAGTAGTGAGAGCAGGCTGGAGCAAGCTGATCTCCAGCTGCTTGAAATAAACACAGCTTTCTCTGGTATCACATCCATAATATGCATTATTCTATTTGTTAAGTGTGTTTGACCTAGGATACTGACACACAACCATTTAACTCAGAACTGTACTGCTCATATATAGATTAATGCTACTAACACTAAAGGCCAGGCATCATAACACAGTGTGTGGTATCTGTTAATTTACTTTATCTAATGCTGCATACTGAATAATGGCAAGATGTTGATTCAAAAGAAAAAACAACGAATAAACAACACCTTCAGATAGAAAGAATGAGACAGTGTGACAGTGAAAAAAGAAAAGACAGTGGTGTAGAATGAAATAGAGAGAAATACTCAGAGAGAGAGAGAGGGAGAGGAGAGAATGAGAAAGAGACATGTTAGTATATAAACAGAATCTTTT
Source organism: Lissotriton vulgaris (assembly GCF_964263255.1). Classification (NCBI taxonomy): domain Eukaryota; kingdom Metazoa; phylum Chordata; class Amphibia; order Caudata; family Salamandridae; genus Lissotriton; species Lissotriton vulgaris. The sequence goes on from NC_141696.1 coordinate 265,746,986, forward strand.
AATGTAAGTACAAAGATACAACTTCCCTTGATGTTTTTACAACATGGTTAAGCAGCTGTAACACATACAATAGAATTGATGATTTATTTATATTCTGAAGGATCAGATAGATGCATAAAAAATATATTATGCAAATGAATATATTTCATAGAATACACAAAATATAGTTTGTATATTCATAAAACATAAATATGATTTAGGTTGCAGCACAACGGCTAGGTTTGCATAGCCACCATCTTGCAGGGTAACAGGCTCATAAGATCATCAACAAAAACAATGACCCTGACATGGGGTACTTAGGGGCTCGTTGGTCAAGCACTAAGCTTCTTCAAGGCACTGGTGAACAGATTCCCCAGTGCTCGCTGCATCATTTATCTCAGGCTAACAGGAAAGCAAAGAGGACAAATAGGTGTTGTTGGAAAAAGACCTTCCAAATAACTGGGTAGGCACAATGGGCCTGATTAGGATGGCGGTCAGACTTATGTCGGAACAGCATCCTGATGGGAAACAGGAACGCCCGACAAATTGTCTGCACTCATGCACCCTGAATCACAATGCAACCACCTTCAGGGCGGTCACAAAGTGTATATTTTGTATTGCAGCGGGTTCTGGGGCTGCAGCACACCCTGCGGTACAAAATATGCACCCTGTGGAAATCCCGGCACTATGTGGCAGGCACCATGCAGCAGCTGCGTCATGGTAAAGGGATATTTTGGGGGACAACATAGGTGCCCCCAGTGGCCATGTCAGAGGTCCAGAGAGGAAGGGGGCCTGCTATATGCCCCCAATGTCCATTTCTGTCTGCCTTTTCATAGCAGGGAAAATGCCATGAAATGGCCAGCGGGACATTGTAATCCCTCTGGCGGTGCCTGGCAGGCACCGTCACTGTTGTAGTGATACCAGTCCCTCTGATGGACTGATGGGCTCCTTGAGCCCGTCAGATCCGTGGTTGTAGTTTCTCCAGCCACCAAACAACCACCCACCATCCTAATGTGGTGGACAGTAATCAGTAATACATAGTGGTGGGATTGGTGGTGGTCCTGCCATCATCGTAATCAGGCCCTGAGTGTGCAGAGAGTGAGCATTCACAGCTGTCAGCCTTGAGGATCAGTAACAGACAAACTTTGAAGTCTGTAGTTTTCTGTCAAGGGTATCTACATTCTTTCTTACAGACAATTGGCCTTAATCATTGATAGATCATTTTTATTTTTTGGAAAGGAATTGAAGGATGAGGTCCAATATTGTATAAATGCACTAGAAATATTGCTTGTTCCTCCTCATGTCAACCACATCTTTGGATAAAAGTGAGGCCTAACGGAGCTAAGGAGGGCTAATGAGCAGACTATGGCTTACTATTCATTGGTGCCAACAGGGAAACCACAATCACTTCCATTGCTGGCAAATTGAGATGGAAACAATTACTCGAGGATGGCGCCCTGATTACCTGAAAATGGTGTGTACAGGAAATGGGCCAAGACATTTCAAGATTCAAATTCTTGCAAAAAAAAGTTGGTATCAAGTGGAAAATATAAAAATTGAAGAACCCAATGATTTTGAGGAGAAATTGCTGTCAGGGTCGTACCAAAGAAAGAAACTGCGATGTGGTACTGATTTATGGTGGAGATGGAGGACGGGGCTTTCACCCTGCCACAAGATCTTTGGGAAGGATGCTTGCCGGAGACTACGCTGGAAGACCAATGGTAAGTATCTATGTCTATGCTATACAAAGTAGTCAACCCTGCGTACCTGAGAAGGAATCATCTCTTTACCATTCATAGGGCTTGCTGGACCCCCGAAACGTTAATTAAATTTGAGTCCGGGTAGATGTGGCGTGCCCAAAGTAAGAAGGAAGACGACTTGCATATGCTTGTATACTGTCCAAAGATTCAACCATTCTGGGAGGCTGTGAGTAATGTGTTAACTAATGTAACAAGGTAAACGTCTTATTGGTTATTTTTGGGAGCTTGGATTTTCAAACTACATCTAGCAATGATTTTGCTAAACTGAATTTTTTATGCCATACTTTTGGTGCGTAGAGAGATCTGCAAACAATGGGTATCACAGACTCCTCCAAGTTGTGCTGATTGGTTAAAAGCTGTGAAAAATGTGGCCATGTTAGACGTCTCAGATAAGGGGAAGAAGAGGTATGAATTTTGGGCTCCATTCTTACGCTGGTGTAAGCAATAAGTCAGAAAGAAGATCTAGGGTCCAATGAGTAAGCCTCTTGCCACCTTGGCTGGCTCCATGCTTCATTGAGCAGTAAAGCTTGTGTAGTTTGGTGTACATTGGAAATAGGGGAGGGGAGGATGGATCTCGCTATCCAAGGGCGCTTTAGTTGCAAATAAAAGAGTGAGTCCCACTTTTCTTTTTCCTTTTCTAAGTAAATAAGGTTTGGGACACCCAGTGTTAGACACGTTGGCAGAAGTAAGGAGGCAAATGAGGAGAAAAAAACAGTGATAAACAGTCCGAAGCGCAAAAGAGAAAATGTTATAAATGTGGATATGCTCCTTGAATTAGAAATGTACTTGTAAAATTGACCAAGTGTATAAGAAGCCAAGTTCCAAATATCCTTTCTATTCCTGGACAAGCTTTTCATTAAATAACCCTTTAAATTAAGGCAATGGTGTTAGTCATAACAAAATTAGAATCTTTCATTGTGATGTACTAGGGTATGGACACGGTGTTCATTAACAGACTGATCAGTGTGTAAAATCAGATAAAAATACTTTAATTGGAAAATGTGACATCTGAAAACCAGAATATATGCACTCTGCTGTGCATTATTTCTCAACATTTAAAGTGACAGTGCATATCATTTTATATAAGACTGATTTGCATATGGCTGGGTCCAAACTGGAGTGGCGTGGGGAGCAAAAGAATGCTGGATTCAACCCAGATCTTTGTGACTGGGGTGAATGCTTGCACTGTTCAGCATTCCCTCCATCAATTGTTTCTTTTGCGTTTGTCATCCTAAATGGGAAGGGTATGTCCAGACGTGGGTCCCCTGCTCACTGCACCACAGGTTTAAAGCTAGCCTGGCTGATGAGGGGTGATGCCCCGAAATCGGTCCCAGAATGCTTGTTTCTGGTTCCGGGAGGAACTGACTTGGCAGTTCGGGCTGGCCTGTTCCCATGAGGCACAGTGTCAAAACTGATTTGCATATGACTGTGTCCAAACTGGAGTAGGGTGGTGAGAAAACAAATAATGGATTAAACTGAAATCTTTGTGACTGAGGGTGAATGTTTGCATTGTTCAGTATTCCATCCATCAATTGTTTCTTTTGCATATCTCTATAATGTGGGCAGAAGTCGACATGTCAACTCACTAAAAAATGTAACAAATGAATAAAGATTAAGAGCGAGAAAGAAAAGAGAGACAGAGAGAGGAACAGAGCCAGAGATGGAGAGGGCATAATTATGAGAGCCTTGTGTTACAGTTGCACAATGCAAAGTAGTGGATGTGTGACGCAAGGTTCTGAGTCAGATTTATGAAGCCACTTAAAGCCACCTTGCGTAAGGCAACACAGCGCAAATTGCTGTGCCAACTTAATCTGTGTGAGGGAGCATTCCTGGGGCATTTCTGGTGGGTGTCTCTCGGAGACATTCCCAGAGACAAGGATTCATGAAAATTCTTACACGCCCAGAGGTGAGGCGTAACATGGAGAAATATCTCTATTTCTCCTAGTTTTTTCCTCTTTCTATGTGTTCTGCATGCTGAAGAACACATAGAATGGGGAAAACAGCTTTCAGGATTGCTTTTGTGCAGGACGTTGCCCCTTCCTTCACAAAAACAATCCTGCTGACAACACTGGCATGCTTGCTACATGGTGCAAGGTTGCCTGCTTTGGTACTAGGTTGCTGAAATAGAGCCAGCTCAGTGGGAATGCACCGTATTGGAAAAATCTGTATATTCCTGCCCCTTCTATTTGGCATAGGGCAGCATAAGGCAGCACAGCAAGTTGCCTTGCTGCACTGCCCTATGCCAAATGTCCATAAATGAGGGCCATAATCCTTAGTATGTTAATTTATGGGCAAAGGTTGAATAACCCTTTATTTCTTTCCATGGGATAAAGCAGCGTTTAAGTCCCAAAACCCAAATAGCTGAATGGTTTAGGATTGTCCCAAATAAATAAAAAATATGTTTTTCAATGGATTAAAAAAAAAATATACTGTTTTAATTGAAAGTATAATATATGCAATATTCACTGAAATGGTAAATATGTTGGTGAAAGAAAGAGGTCACTTTTATAATATTCATTGGTTTCCTATTGTTGTAAAACACTATAACATCGTGAGACATTGCCTTAGCCACATTTTAAATAATAAAGTACTGGGCTATTGGATTGAGGTTTTTGTATGTCTAAGTTTGTTTGCATATGTGTGTGTTTAACATATTATGGTTAGCCTCTCCTGTTGCCTGGTGACTGGGTTGTGTTTTTTAATCACATTTGTATTTCATGGTTATCTCCCATATATTGCTTTCTTTTTTGAAACAGAGTTGAGTTTGGGTATTTGGGTTGGGTTTGGGACTCATCGGTCAATGTAATTGTCCTACATATCAAAATGTCCTAGATATCAGCATGATCATTACCTCAAGTATTAAGATATGATCCACGCAGGAAAAACTTTGTTGTTTTATCAGGATTTGTTTTTAAAATAGGTTCATATTGTAAACAGATTAACCTAAAAACATGAACATGCTTTACTTAAAAATGTATTACTCTTGAATTTTTGTTTTGTTTTTTACAGTTACGAGATTGACAGCTATGTTTATGCTTTTTTTGTGATAACGTTTCACATAATCCTCACAAAATGTTTATTTTACTATAATATTGAATTCTATTTAGAACAGGGTTTTTAGAGTGAGGGAAATACTGGGCCCACTGTTTTTATTAAAGCGCAAAAAAGTGTGTACTGATGTTTGAGAACGAAGGTGCAGACAGGTGAGGGAAAGAGCCCTATAACCCCTCTAAAAGTGTGTGGTTGAGACCACACGCTAAGTCAAAGCAAACAAATGTCTGTTGCACAACTCCACTAAAAAAGTACAGTAGTTCTGTGTCTCAATGGACACTTCAAAGTTCAGGTTGTCGATGTCAGAGAAAACACCAATGTTTAAGCAAATCAGATCTTCTTTTATTGTATCTTGTTGACCTCTGAGAGAGAGCTCAGGTTGAGGCTATTGAAAATGACATAGAGCAACGTGAGCAACAGCTTACACATATGGACAACACTGAGGTGGCTCACAGACTGACATTTAAGAAGCAGGAATACTATGGCTTTGTGATGGAGGAAGCCAAGACGAGATACACAGTAACTATGCACAGAATCTATGAGACTGGGAACAAAGCCAGAAAGCAACTGGCATGGCTCAACCAAAAAGAAAAGGCTAAAAACTGGGTACATCACTTGAATCTAGATGATGACAAGCACAAAACTGAAAGAATAGAAATAGCAGAAACATTTGCTTCCTACTACATGGACCTGTAGTCGCCCTCTACAATCGCACCGCCAGAGGTCTGCTGGGAACTCTTAAAAGATATCCCACTCCCGGTCCTAACTGAAGAAGACCTCAGAAAATGCTCGAAAATGATATAACCCAAAAGGGGACAACGCAGGCAAACAGAGAATTAAAATCAGGGAAGGCATCAGGCCTAAAATGGGTTTCCCATAGAATTTTATAAACTTAATGCCCCACATGTGGCCTGACAACTGTTAGGGATGTTTAAAGAGTGCAAGGAAAACTGGATGCCTTCTAGAAATCTCTGCATGTCCACAATAGTAACAATCCATAAAGCAGGGAAGCCACCAGGAGACTGCATGTCATATAGACCCTCCTCAATGCCCAAATAGATCTTGACCAAATTACTAGCCTCCCGTCTATTACAAATAATCCCCACAATAATACACCCAGATCAATCAGGGGTCATGCCAGGCAGAAATACAGCATGAAACCGGAGAAGATTACACGGCATCATTAGCAGAGCAAAACATATACAGGAAGATGCCATCATTCTCTCACTAGATGCCTGCATGACATTTGACACAATGGAATGGCCATTCCGCTATGAAGTGTTAATGAAACTTGAATTCAGACAAAAGTTCCTTGGTTGGATCCAGCTTCTATATTCAGAACCAGTAGCCCAGGTACTGGTCAATGAAGAAATCTTCTGCACTTTCCCATTGCATCGCTGCACTTGCCAGGGTTGCCCTCTATCCCCACCCCACACTAGCCATCTGGATATGGATCCCATAGTACGGGGCCTCCGCTGGTCAAATCAGTGGGGGATATGATATTGATCTATGCGGATGACATCCTTCTATATCTAGCAGATCCCAAACGCTCCCTTAACAGGTTAATAAACGTAATGGACAGCTTTGGCAGTGTATCTGGGTACTCGATTAACTGGACGAAATCACTAATGTATATACTACACAGCAACCAGCCAATGCTGCCAAAAAACAACAAGATACAGATGGTCACAGATGGATTCAAATATCTAGGGATATTTGTTAAAGCTGGACCCTTTCTCTTCCATAAAATAACCTCCTCCCGCCCTTTGAAAGATTAAAAACAGATGTACAGCACTGGAGATTGCTCCCGCTATCCCTCCTGGGAAGAGCAGCGCTGTTCAAGATAATGGCACTGCCTCGCTTCCTGTACACCCTCCATGATACTCCTAACACAGTGCAAGCAAACTATTTCAAAACAATTAACTCTATACTGCTAACACTCCTATGGAATGGAGGCACAGCACAAATTGCACTTAAGAAACTATGTATGTGGGTGGCATGGCTTGGCCCGACATACAAAGGTAATATTGGGCGGCACAACTGACAACAATATATCAGTGGGTATAAATTCTGGAAGACGAACCATCACTTAACATTGATCACCTAATGATGCGTCCAGGTAGAAAGGAGCGGGCCCTGTACTCGACGTGTCGCAAAATGCAGCAACATAAACCAACAACTGTAACCATTAGCCTCTGGGACACAACACACAGAACTCTAGGTTGGCAACACAAACTGACATGAGCCACCCCTCTGTGGGACATAGAGGCCCTGGGCACCCTATGAAATCATGCTGGGTTTGACAAATGGGACGTACTCAGCATCACTAAAATCGGGGACTTGTTGAATAATGACCAGTACTATCCTTCGATAACCTCCGACAGGAATACAATCTTGCGAATACAGAGATGTTTTGTTATATGGATATTAAACATGTGTTACAAAAAGCCATCCCAACTTGGGAGGACTACCAGACTGCACCCCACTGGAAGACCATCTTCTAGGCAGATACATAATACGTAAAGCCACATTCCTCATATACAAGAAGATTAGCAACAATATACCCAACGTACTACACCAGCTGCGGGCGAGGTGGATGGGGGATCTAGGTGACATGGTCGAGCGAGGAGGAATGGGTGGAAACACTGGCCTTACCAGGAGGAACAGTCATTAAGGCAGGGTTTCGCTAGAATCAATAAAAAATACTTCATAGGGCCTACTACGCATGCCCCACACTAATGAAAATAGAAAGGTCTCCAACTGAAAATTGTTGCTGTACATGTAACCAAAAAGGCATCTTTTTTCACATCATATGGGAATGCCCCGTAATACGGCACTACTGGGAGGCAGTAGTTACCAAGATGAACTAAACATGGGACACAAATATCACCCCTAGCCAAATTGGTGCTTATTAAATATTTGATGAGAAAGAGGTTAATTACGGGGCCAAGACATGGATGACACTGGTATTGGCTGTGGCTAAACGCAACATAGCTTACTGCTGGGGGGCATCGGCAGCACCACTCCTGAGTGAGTGGGAGAAAGTCATGGACACCAACATGGTTACAGAAAAATCAGTCTATATAAGTAGGGGTTGCCCCAAAAAATGGTTTAAAATTTGGGGGAGATGGAACGACGCTTGAGGTGGAATCTGCACCCCACCCATGCTCAGTACTGAACCACGTAAAGGTAACTGCTTTTTTGAGGGGACGAGGGAGGGTCCTTGGGACCGGGGCTAGTGTCCTGTCGGGGGGAATTCACTAATGTCGGTAACTCATTAATACAATGTGAATCTTGAGTTATCCTGTTTATGCTCTTAAGTATTTAATAAAAAGAATTAAAAACAATTACAGGGATTTTATAGCTAAGAAATAGAATTTAAAAAAAACATTAGACACTCACTAGAAAATTCAAAGGTTACAGCGACGGAATAATTAGCAAATACCATTTAAAAAAGTAGAAATTCACTGGAAAACTAAAGGTTACATGGACATTTTACTTAGGAAATAGAATCAAAAAACCTTATGAATTCATTAAAAAAAGCAAAGGTTACATCGACAGGCAGGGAAACACAAAACTAACTTTTTGTTAGTGCTCTGAGCCATTGAGGAATTTGATGCAGCTACAAATGGGCTTCATTTCTGTCTTTCAAAACTAGAAATGTAGAAACTCTAAAGTGAGGACACATTAGCTGCCTACTGATATGTGATCTGTTGCAACAAGTAATGACGCTGCACCACAACACTAGCACATGCTGATGGCACATCAGGAATTTGCTTTAGAGTAAATTTAATTCTGAGACTTCAACAGAACAATACAGAGAGTGTACTGAGGTTGAGTTTTTTTGAAAGTTCTTTCTAACATCTCCTTGATTCATTTTAGAGTTGCAATGTGTATCTTCCTTCATAAACGCAGTCAGTCATCACTAAAAATATGTCTGACTAATTAAGCCACTGGATAAAATGAAGCATTCTATACTAAGCAAAGCCATCTGCTGTGAAAAATGTATTATGTGAATGGGTCAATATGAGTTATTGAGAAATGTCACGTGTCATAAGGAAGCAAGATAAACACTCACAGCTACTTTTATTCCTTTGAAATCTAATGGATTATTGAGCACAGTAATAAACATTGTTTCTAAACTGTGCATTCTTTAAGGTTCTGTGGCTCCACTGACAGCACACCATTTTATTTAATTAAGTATGTGCATTTGAAAATAGCGCCAATGGTGTTTTTCTAACAGTAGGGTTTTTAATAATGAAAAATATTTATGGCAAGTCTACAACGTAAAGAATACATATGGCACAAGTGGAGTCATGCACTGCATTCCTAAGACGTATGCTTTCCTTCCCTTTTTCACATGCCTATATTTTTCTAACAACATGTAAGTGAAGTGTGAAGCAAATACAGGGCATTTGTCTGCAAAAGATTTAAAATAACAACTGTAGTTTTTCTGTGACACTTTATGTCTTAATAGCTGAGTCCTTGGTTTTGTCTTACAGAAAAAGACCTGCATGGACATGCAACGAAAAAATCCAGATAGGCAAAGTAGGCATGAGACTATAAGCCCCACTCCTTCTAGTTCAAAATAATGTTGATGTGATCTTGAAAAAAAAGTACAATCAAGCTTTCTTAAATAATGTTTCCAAAAGCTAGAAAAAAATAATCAACTCAAAGAAACAAAAAAGTTACATTAGAAAATACTGCATTAATGTAATGAAATGCATTAACAACTTAAAGTACATAAACCAGACACATAAGATTCACATAACAGTTTATCTCTTGAGAGCTAATCTTCTGGAAGTGATCAGTTGCATTGAGTATTAGGAGATAATTTGCGAGGGGAGCACTGAAATTTCGACCACCTAGGGGCCTGCACAGAGTTTAATCCGGCACTGTCAACAAATAATGACAACAAGTTTGTCATGTAGAACAGCAGATTCTTTACTGTGGAGTCTGTACCACATGCAAGTTCAGAATAGAATTTGTGGCCACAGCTGCTCTTTAGGGATAGGCTTATTTAGTTGAGTGTGATGAATGAACAGTTGTCTTCTCCTTCACACTCAGACATTCTTGCCCTTTTACCATTCTGTATTTACTTGAACAGTGATACGATTTTACAACAGTTCATAATGATTGAAGTCATACCAACCTAGTAATTCATCAAAAAAGGTACCCACATATGACAAGAGGTATCAAACAAACTGAAGGAAATCCTTATTGGGTCATATTGGCAATTCATAACAATGATACAACAAAAATGATATACATACCAACCCACAATAAGTTAATGCATCACGTTATGCATAATGAAGTAAGAATCTTCAACAAGCAAACTGTGACTTACACTCCTGAATAGGAATATAAAGCATAACAGCTGCTGCTAGCTCCACCATTTAAAATCAATACTGCTGAGGCCAACATCCGAACGTAAACAAATTGAAATTACCTGCAAATCTTCTTGGGTGCCCTGCGCCTGACTAATGCAGAAATATTAACCCCTCTAATGCACAAGTAGCTTCTTAAATTGTTTACAGAAGCTAAATCTAATGTTCTTCTTCTGGAAAATATGTTTAAAGGCCAGGTTGTCTAACTAAGTGCTCAACTAATTTAATACCTTATTTAGCAAAAATAATTTCCCCCGAAATAACAACAATCAAGTTGATCAGACTGTAGGAATTACTTCAATTAGATTCCCCAGTCAACTTTGTCATTGTCTCACTTGCATAATCACAAGTGGCCTAAACTCATCATACAACACATAAACCATAATTGCTTATTCATTCATTAGCCACCCACCTGTCTATTGAAAGATGAATTGTGCACCTATGTATACAATGATAGGCTACTTGTTGATATTTTGTTGATAAGCTGTACAATGCTGTGCTATAAAACCAACACAAGTAAATGCATGGTAAATCTGGCAACTTTTTTTTTATATAGCCAGAAACACCACTATTCCTACTTAATGCTCAGATTCTATTAACCGACCCAGCAATAAGGAGAAAAGTATAGTGTAAATGGCACACTATAAATATCTGCAGAAACTGAGATCTCAACAGTTCCCAACTCTTGTGGGACTAGGTGTCCCAGAAGCATACAAAGTATAATGTGATATAATGTTAACAATCTATGCATTGTAAATACAATTTAAATATGTGATTAGAGGTTCCAGTACAAAACTTGCTGAAGGACCTTTAAGGGCCTCAAATTGCGACTATGGATTTCATGAAAAATTAGGACAGTTCCAATCAATGTGTTTTTTTTATTTCTCTGTTACATTGAGTCATACATTTCTAGCAGTTAGAAAAACTGACTGGTACACATATCTGAAAACTTTACAGTTTTGTGAGCTAAACCCCAAAACAAACATCTCTATTTTCAATTTTCACAAATATGATTTAAGCACACCTAACAAAACCCCACACTTTCTATTTACCTTTGGAATATAATGTTTAATGTGTGTATATATATATATACTATGGGGCTGATTTCAATGTTGGGAGGAATTGCTTATGCCTGACACCGACTCAGACCTGGGACTGACAGACATGCAATCGGTGGTCAAGACCGGCCTATTACAAAATAAACTAACACGGTTCCGTCACATGATCCTTTTCCTCAATGGGAGCTTGTGTTATTGCTGTAACCCGCCCATAATACAAGCTCCCATTGAGAAAAGGGAGGTGCAGGTCATCCTTGCACCCCATGGCAGACTCCACAAGGGGCCTGCCACAAGGTGCAGGGAATAACGTGCCCCCTCGGCCTCCAAGCGGAGGCCTTGCACCAAAGGGGGCCCTTCTGGGGGCCCCGAAACACACTTTATGAAATGATTTCCATGTTGGACAGGCCGGCATGGAAACCATGTCGGAAACCATGCATCATAATCGCAAGGGTGGAAAGGCCCACCCTGAGATTACTGGCCGACTTCCGACTGGCTTACGGGCTCAAGAGCCCCTTCGAAAGCCAGTGGGAATGACCAGCCGGTTTACATTCCAACCACATCCATCATAATGAAGCAGTCAGAAAGTAAACCCTGCAGCCCATTACGGTGCGCCCCTCGACGCTCGGACCACACATCAGAGCCTTTTTTGGGCCATATCATGATCAGTCTTTTGCAAAGGAGACACACAAGAACAGCTAAAGCAGCCATTAGCACCTACATCGCTGGTTACAAATGATTGAGGTATTGTACAAAAATTGCAAAGGGCTCAACAAGATCCTAAATTACTTTTTGTTTACACTGTTTGCCAATTAGTGTAATATTATGGTTCAATGAATATGCAAGGAGCAATAACAGAATACTTGTTCTAAGAGGGGATCAACAATTAGTCAGTGTGTATTTTCTTGCCAACTATTTTAAAACTACACTTTCAGTTTGAGCTGTGAATGACGTACAAACTAGGAGTAGTGCACAATTCCCATTGTTAGGAAATGACAAAATATCCATTGCAGCTTTATTAAAATGTAAGATACACAAGTCATTTTTTGCCTCCATGCAAATGTTTGAAAATGCAGGAATGAAGGCCTGATAGAGACAGCAGGCCACTATCCTTGCATTTGTGTTAAATGAAATCCAATGTTTCTCATTAAATGCAGTCTGTATCATGTAACGGGATAGGGATTGTTTTTAATATTTAAAGTTAGCATTCAGTGATTTTCATTAAAGGTAGCATATAGTTCTGTCCTCTAGTGCACCATCTGCTGCCTTCACTGCTGACAACCTCTGTTCAGAAGATGCAAACTGTCTTTCATGGACAGCTTACACTTTGTGAATATCTTAGCATCCACTTTTGAGAAACACTAATAGATCAATATTTTGCAACCACCGAATTGACCTCTGGAAAGACATTCCTGACTCACTGTCTGCCTTGGTACATTGCGACTGGCATATTTACAGTTGCAGATTCTGTCATTTGGTGAATTGTAGGCTTTGCAATCACAAACATGCTATAAGTCTGAACAGCTAGCCTCACATTGTTTTCTGGAAACTTTGCCTGGATCAGTAAATTCATACGCAGAAGTCTTGAATATTTGAGTCTCAGCAATGTGCAAACATTCTGTGTAAAGCAAACCAAACTTTGATATCGAAGGGTTAACACAAGCATGATAGCTTCTGTGTCACAAAAGGATGTCTTTGGAACTGTGCATACCCAAAAGGATAGGGAGGCCAGGATATAGATAATGATATAAGTCCTCATAAACTCATTCAAATCAGAAGACTGCAAAGAGCAAAACTGTCTAATATAAAATATATAATCTATATCATCTTAAAGAAGGTTTCTCCAAACAGTGCAAGTTGACATTACCCTATGTGAAAGTTCAAACTGACAAAGAGTCACTCGAAAGTAGGTTATGTGCATAGATTAAACAATGACTCCACTCATGTTATTTGACTGCAATATAATATTAATTTTTATAGGTGGTACAAAACATTTCTGTCATTTCTCTGCTGACGTTTAGACCCTCCAAAATTTCAAATTAATTGTGAAAAGACTATAGGACATGCACAACTACCTTTACCAAAATAAGCTTGATACAATCATGGAAACAATAACATTAAAGCCTGTGGCCCCCAGCAGCCAAGACTGGCTTCCATTCTCCCCTTTAGTCGCTTCACAGCATTTATCTGTATTGATGAAGACAGAGGTGTACACAGATAGGCAGCAAAATTAAAGGAGATTGAAAAAGGCAAAATAGGGATTTGGAAAAAGAAAGTGAGAGGAAGGAAAAAGAGAAAAATATATTTAATTACAAAACGCCACAATGGTGTTCAAATCATTTCAAACCATTCATTTTCAAACAGCAAACGAATGTAAAACCAGGCATTTAAGTTGATTTATATGAATTGCTCCCATATATATTGATCTGTAATTTGCAAAGGTCTAATTTCTCTTGAATGAAGTCTAAAAAAAAGATGTTGAATCTCTGATATCCAAATTACTGGCATCTCACCAATAGATATTGAGAAGAAAGCCTTTCTTCCAAGTAAATCTTTCTAGCTTTGATGTCAGTTATACAATACGTTTTCTAAGACAAGTCCCATTTCTTAAAATGAAATTTCACACAATTTAGAAGCAAGCCAAGGGTAATAATTGAATCGTTCAGGGTCCTTCGTCTGGCTTATACCAGAGATCCAATATGCTTATTAAACCTGTCTTATTAAGACAATAATGCTTTTGATGGATTAGTAATGAAATAACTATTCTCTCTAATACATTAGTGACCTGCCTGGCAGAAGTCAATAAAGAAATGATTTCCAATCGCCAGCAGTCCTGTGTTTGAATAAACTTGACGCTTGAATTGTGGTAAAAGTAGGCACAACGTTGTTCATGATATCAAAGTTATGCTTGTTAATGTTATTTTAAGAGCAATGGTGTTTATATAGTAATATGATGTGTATGGAGGTATAGCACGCTAATAGAGCTGATAACTGTAGTAAAACGCTTGTTCAGATAAAATGCTAACTAATTAATTTCCATTATAAGGTTAGATTGAAAGCACACATAATTTATCCGAATGCAATGGCATAATACCAACTTCTTGTGATCTACATCTAATCTACCAATTAAATCACAACAAGGCACAATATACACAGTGATTAACTGTGGTGGGGTAATCAGTTAACATTAGGGGCCAGATGTAGGTAGACATTTACCGACCGGTAACGGCCGATTCGGCCGTTACCGACCTGTAAATGGCTATTCTAGATGTAGGTGGCCTATATTACTGATTCGGTAAATTTACCGAATCGGTAAAATACCGAATTGGTATTTTTACCGATTCGGTAATTTTGAAATGTAGGTGGGACTCTTCTGAGTCCCACAGGCCTTACCGAATTGGTATTTTACCACCCAATCCAATTGGGTGCTAAAATACCGATTCCAGGTGTGCATGCACATGTGTGCATGCACACCTATGGCATGTGACAGACGGACATGCCCTTAGGGCAAGTCTGTGTGCCACATGTCACACATGCCTTAAATCGGGGTGCTAGAGGGTGTCAAAGTGACACCCCCTGCACACTTGCAAAATTCGGTATTTACCGAATCGGTAAATAACGATTCGGTAATGCCCATTGATTCCTATGGGCTTCAATGCTCATAGGAATCAATGGGCATTACCGAATCGGTATTTACCGATTCCGTAAATACCGATTCTTACAGAATCGGTAATTCAATTACCGATTCTTTCTACATCTCCCCCCTTCTATTTTACCGATTCATAAATACCGAATCGGTAAAATTCGGTATTTATGAATCGGTAAAATATACTTACCTACATCTGGCCCTACATGTCTAACTCCTTTAACTCCTTAAGTCTTGTTGCTCAACTATAACATTTTAGGATTTAGCAGGATCTGATGCACAAAGCCAGTAAGGCAATTTCATTCTTCCCCTGGAGCTCAGTGTTAAATTCTCTTCTCTGCATTGATTCTTATTTCTCAGTGGAGATGTTGTGTGGTAAACTCTTATTTCCTAATAGAATGTGAGATTCTCAGGGCAGAGTTATAGTAATAGTAATGAAGAAGGGAGCATTTCCTAATCCACAAGACATGGAGTTGGTTGATGAAATGAGTCAATCTGTAGGATACAAATACCTCAAACACGGAAAATAAGAGTAGCTGTGACATCTCTGGCCATTGTTGGACTTTAGTCATTAAGATTTAATGTAGACAGGATAAGAACAAAGTACAATCCCAGTGTAGTCTTACTGATGATTAGTCCCTTGGGGGGACAAGGGCTGAAATCAAAATAAAATATGACATAATGCAAATAGACATCATGAAATCCCTGCAACAGTCCCCTGGGCCAGTGTGTGCTCCCTTGATGCCCACAGCCAACATGCACAAAGTGGAAGCTATACCTCATAGATAGCTCCAAATTTGTGACTGGTAATTACCTTCAGCACTTTCTGTTGGCAGTTTTAGTTTCACACCAATGGCTTTCAATAGGTGTTGTCACACCATTTATCAGTAGCCTTCCACTTCCCATTGAAGAGAGGACAGCCCTTACTTTGGCCATTGTGAGTTGTAAATCAGCTGGCAACTGTTAATTTACTTTTAGTGCATTGCATTTGTGAGCTTTGCACTTGCCATGCCTACAATACGTCAGGCTTTGTGAGTTCAAATCCCTTTAGTGCAACATCCCGTTTTCACCATACTGCACCGAAAAGTTAAAGTATATTGTGAATCTTTGAGTCAGAAATGTTAGAGAATGTGTTTCAATAAAATTAATGTAATAGTAGTTTGATATTTCACATCCAACACTTATACATGCTGTTAGCACTGTGGATAGCCTGAATTGTGGATTTCCATACTGTTTTGAATTATGCATTGATGAAAGACTTAGAAAATCAGAGACAGTTGCCTGTGGTTGTGAGTGGGCCGTTTGTTGTGGATAAGATCCAATCTGCAAGTGTTGTCATATCAAGCATGTGTGATGAGTTGGTCTGTGTGAGCATTATTGTGCTTGCCTTTGTACAAATATATGACTTGTCCTTTAAGTTTAGAAGTACTTGTATTGAGAAGCTAGTCCAATGACAGGGGGGTATTAATGTAAGGAACTATTTAGTTATTTAAAACATTATTAATTATTGATTTCTTTTGATTGAAAATATAGTTAGTTAACTTTCTTAAACTTTGTTCATGGCTATTCATTTAATGGGGCGCCGTGTTTGCAAGTTCATTTTGGTTTTAAAAGCACCTGCTGCTGTGTTCCTTGCCTCCAGGCTAACAATGTCAAAATACCTTCAGTGATTAATATTCTTCCTTAAGAGAAATCAAAGTTTTGTTTAATTGAAGTTTTGACTGATCATAAAATAGCAGAGAAGATTATTATGCCTGCTGCAAAGAACATGGACCATGCAGATCACACAATGCATATAATGTAAATAGGTCAGTAGTTTACTGCTTTTCTAAGAGACATCCTTTTGTTAATTGCAGTTGATAAGTTAAAATCCTAATAGACAAAAGTAAATTATTAACTGTCACCAAAGAACTACATGCACACTGAAAAGTATAGATTAGAGGATAAATTAATGTTGCAAAAAGGGTTCATTTGGGTAGAATTTGATTCTTAATTTTAAAGAGAAACCCCAACTATGATGTTCCGTTTTCAATTCTGTGTTTGTGCTTCTCCAGATCAAGCACTCTTTAACTATTTTGCCTACCAGTGTGGAACACATGTGACGTCTACAACTTGTAGTCCTCTGGTTAATGTAACATTTCCTATATTCTGATTTACACACAGATGATTGAATGCCTTTGTGTAATGTGGATTTGATGCAAAGTGCTCTGACACCCTACACTGGTGTGAGTGTCACTATATAACTAATTAAATGCATCTGAAAGAGAAGAGTTATGAAACTTCAGGGGCTCTGTTAAAAGGTGATGGTGAGGGAATCCATGGTGAAGGTTGTCACCACCTCCACCATGGATGGTGGGCACCAACAAACATTGTCGCACCGAGCGCCACCTACGCTAAAGCCGACCCTAAGATGTTCCGTGCATAAATAAAGGCTATTTTGATGTGCTTCTGATTACTAATTTAGGGGAAAAAAGTGTTCATATATGTATGTTATTGTTTCTAACATTTTATCCTCATTATGCATGCCAATGCAATCTAATATGGTAATTTTCTATGCCTTTATTAATGCTAGTTTGATGGAGTGAAAAACATGCATTCATTTGTGTAACTTAAAGACTTTGACATTTATTAAAGAAAAAGCCAGGGAATAAAACAATGGCAATTGTATTGTATTGAAAATACGACCCTAAATAAAAAGTGCTCCAAAATGTTAGATTTTGTAGTCACAGGTTAAAAATCCTGTGAAATAATTTGAGCTATTTACCATGAAAAACACTTAATGAGCCATTTCTGTTACACCATCTGTCCAGATAAAAATCGTGCAACCCTTCAAAGTGGCAGATATATACAAGTAATTGATTTACAGGTCGGAGTTGTGCTGCATGTCAAGACAAATCTGTGTTTTATTCAGTGTCTAATACATTAATGTTTTAAAATCCAAGGTAATAAAGAAAATGCATGCCATACTTGTAGTCATTGTGCGTATTTTGTATTCACTTGTAATTTTTGAGGAATTCTTCCTTCCTTCCTTCCTCCCTCCCTTCCTTCCTTCCCTCCTTCCTTCCTTCCAAGGTAATAAAGAAAATGCATGCCATACTTGTAGTCATTGTGCCTATTTTGCATTTAATTTGTAATTTTTGAGGAATTCTTCCTTCCTTCCTTCCTTCCTTCCTTCCTTCCTTCCTTCCTTCCTTCCTTCCTTCCTTCCTTCCTTCCTTCCTTCATACCTCCCTCCCGCCCCATAAAACTGCTCCTACTTTTTCCAGGAGGGGTAATAGAAAGGATACCGTGTATAGACACATGGCCATATGCCTTTCATTGCTACACAACATTTTCTTTGTAGGGTTTCAGGGAAGATCTAGAGTGGCAAGAGTGTATATTTTTTTGTTACATTAAGCAATTTAAACATTATTGTTCTAGTGTGACATTTGGAGGGAGGGCATTTTATGGCAGTCACAATGACCTGCGAAGGTTTTCCTGCACATTTCCAACACTGTTTAACTTTGTTGCCTTTGTTCACTGGAGTATAAACTATAGGAGTAAAGGTTTTGAAAGGCACCAATCGAGGGATTCTGGGGGTCACAGGTTGGAATCCCAGTGGACAACCACAAAACAATGTTCAGTGGGAAAGAGATTGTTAGTCTTGGCACCATTGGCGTGAGTCTCCCTTCCATTTTTTGCAGTTGCCTCCTGTGTTTTTGCTGGTCTAGATGCTTTGGGCTCTTTGCCACTGCTGTTCAGTGTCAAAGTGCAAGTGCTCCCTTTTGTAAATTGTTGTATGGATTAGTGATTCCATGATTGGTTATTTGATTTACTTGTCAGACCCAATTACAGTGCACCATGTGTGTCCAGGGCCTGTAAATCAAATGCTGCTGGTGGGCTTGCAGCACTGATTGTGCCACCCACTGAAGCAGCCTGTAAAATGTGACTCAGGCCTGCCATTGCAGAGCCTGTGTGCAGTCTGGGACTGTTAAGTACACACACTTGCCAGTCCCCAAACCTTCCCTTTTCTGCATGTTAGTCACCCCTAAGGTAGGCCCAATGTACCCCTGTGGGCAGGGTGCGGTGTATGTGAAAGGTAATACTTGCCCTGATGTGTGTGGCATGTCCTGATAGTGAAATACTGCCAATTTAGTTTTTCACTATTGCAAGGCTATCTGTTCCCTTAGGCCAGAATGGGCAGTTTGCTTATAACATCTTATAAACATAACTGACCCTGGGAAAAAGTTAGGAAAATAAACTTTAGTATGCCTGAACTTAGAATGTTAAAGCGCTTCTTTTAGTGTGGGCAATTTTTAGATTCTGTTTGAAAATACCACTTTTGAAAAGTAGGTATTTTCTTGCCTAACCATCCAGTGTGCCTCTGCTAGGTTTGTGTATTGCATGTTTTTTTTGTGTGTGACAGGGGCTGGGAAAGGCCAGTGGCTCCGACAGCCTGATGAGTCAGGGCTGGGCTGAATGGACCTGGGTTGAATTTACAGTAGGATGAGGAGATTTCCTTTCACCTGCTTGGGCCAGGTCTGCTTTTAACAATGCTGTCTCCACCTCCTGCCAAGAAGCTGCAACAGAGAGGACAGAACTAGTTTTGGCTGCGTACAGACCCTCTCTGCCTTCAGAGAACAAAGGATTTGGGTGTATTAAAAGTGGGACCCAGAGCCCAGATTTTTAGAACACTTCTGGCAATCAAGAGGAACCAATGCCAAGGAGTAGAGCCAGAGAAGCTGAGAAGGAATACTGCCCTGTGCTGTTTGCTGTCTGGGGTTGGCCTACAGTGGAAGCATGCTGCCAAGGATAGGAGAAAAAGCACTTTGCTGTTTGCTTTGTCACCTCCTTGAATAAAAGATCACCAAGGGCTTGAAACTGTGCTTGCCTCCTGTTTTGAAGTCTCAGAGACACAAAGACTTCACCATCAGCTCCCCTGAATTTCCTTGCTGGGCATTCCAACCTGCAAAGAGGTGCCTACTGATGTTTAGGACCTCTATACACTGTTTATAGCTGGGAGCTGGAAGATCGGTGCAACAAGGAAGAAGCGTGTCACATCCGCACCGATTCCCGATGCATCGCCGAGCCATGGAGAAGATGTGTGCCCCATCCGCACCTGGTCCAGACGCATTGCTGAGTCACGAAGTAGAAGCGCGCTACATCCACACCGGGTCCTGACGCATTGCAGAGAAAACCGTTGCAGCACCTGACTTGCTGCTGCAAACGTTGATGCATTGTACTGGATCGTCACATTGCATCGAGCTGCCATTTTGTCACATCGCACCGGATCGTCGCCATGCATCGAGGTGTCATCTTGTCGCATCTTAACCGGAAAGCAGTAGGAAACAGAGGCATCCCTTCCACTCCGGTAAGGAACAGACGCATCACCTCCCATGCGCTGCAGTAAGGAACAGGCGCATCGCCTCCCCCAAAGTAAGGAACTGACGCATCACCCTCCCTGCGACTCTTTTGTTTGTTTTGCGTGACACATCTAAGGGACACTGTGGGAAAAGTGATGCATTTACAATTTGCATTGAACTGAACTATTTCTACCTTTTAAGAGCCTTATTTGTGATACTGTATTGTAGATTTTTGTTGTTTAGGTCTAGTTTAGATAAAGATTACTCATTTTTCTAAACTGGTGTGGTGTCCATTTGTAGTGTTTTAATGTTTTCATACTTTACGCACTGCCTCTGAGATAAGCCTGTCTGCTCGTGCCAAGCTACAAAGAGGGTGAGTATGGGTTATTTTAGGAGTGTATCCCCTTATCCTGACTAGAAGCAAGGGTCCCTTTTTGGACAAAGGTACCTACCTCTGCCAACTAGAGACCCCAATTTCTAACAGAGATGACCTATAGAAATATGTCTAGGGGGCAGACAGAGCTACATATGTATTTTTTTGAAAGAAAACACTTGTTGAGCTTTTCAGAGTGTAATCTGTGTTTTGGAGGAAGACTTCCAATTAATAGTAATTTGTTGAAACGCAACAGCCAATAGTAAATCAACAATACGAATATAAAGATCAGTCTCGTCCCAACAAGGAGAAAGACTACCCAAAAAGATATGGGTGGGAGAGAACATTAATTTGTGCCCAAACTTGTAACCAAAAGGCATGCACATTCTTGCAGAGGAACAACATGTGAAACAAAGTAGCATTAGGTAGAGAGCAAGACCAACATATATCTGGGGTGGCAGGAAATCGCTTGTGAAGTGTGGAGGGAGTTTGAAGTAATCGGTTATATATGAAAAATATAGATTGTGTCAAGGATGCTGCCCTAGAAGTTTTACAAACCTTTGTCCAAATCTTTTCCCAGAGAGAGATTGGCCATGATGTGGAGAGATCATTTTCCCATTGCTCCTCTACCTTGGACTTAGGTCTGGGGAGTGCATGTGCATGAAGGTGTTTGTAAACAACAGAACCTTTAGGGAGGGTTTGTAGAACAGAATGTAGTTAAAGAGTATGATTGGGTGAAATGGGAGAGGGGGTCGCCACGGAGAGTCTCGTGTAGGTGTCCATGACCATTGCTTTAAGGAGGAGATACTTGGGAGCGAAGGAAAGGGGCAAATCAAAGGTGGAACAAAGGGTATGGAAAGGCAGAAAGGTAGATTGTGAGAATAGCTGCGATATCCAAAGCAAACTCTTGGATCTCCAAGATTTCCAGTAAAAGGGTCTACCTGGGATTAGAAGGTGTTTATTATGCCAAATGGTGGATGAAAGGAAGTCCGCAATATTCGCAGGGGTGGGAGAATTAGAGGACAGGAGGAGTTTGACAGTGAATTTATGTATAAGAGTAGGAATTGAGGCGGGTTTGCGGGAAAAAGAGATATATTCAGCAAAAGAGAAAGGGGACAGGAAGAGGCGCTCAACCTTGGTCCACAGAGGGCAAGGGGAATCAGGGTCCTGTATCCAAAAGGAAGCTTGATGCAACAAAAAAGCTTTGTGGTAAGGCGGGAAGTCCGGAAAATTGACTGCTCCTTCGGAAGCAGTATGAATGAGTCTAGCAAGGGACATTCTGGGTTTTTTGTTATGCCATAGAAAGCATAACAAGACTGAGTTAATTTTCTTTAAAAAGTTGGCTGGGATAGAGAGTGGAAGATTGGAGAGGGTATATAGAACAATGGGGGATAGCATCATCTTAATAGTGTCTAAAAGACCCCACCAAGACAGGTAAAGAGGATGCTACTTGGCAGTGAGGTCAGATAGTTTCTGAACACATTTAGTAAGGCAAAGGGAAACAGTATCAGGGATGGAGGGGGTGATATGCAATCCTAAATACTTAATGTGGGAAGGGCTCCAGTTAAAATTGGAGGTGTTGAAGTCAAGTTTAAAGGTACATTTCGTCAGGGGAAGGATCTTGCATTTATCATTATTGACTATAGCCAGAAATTGAGGTATTATTCCGTACTTCATCCAAAAAAGCAGGGATGGAGACCGTGGGATTTGAGATGAAGAGTAAAATATCATCTGCGTATGCAGCTAGTTTGAAGGAGGATTCCGTGGTCTGAAAGCCATGAATATCGAGGTTTTGGAGTAACCTGGATAAGAAGGGTTCTAAGGCAAGGTTAAAAAGAAAAGGTGAGAGGGGGCAACCTTGGCGGACACCTCTGCCAAGGTCAAAGTAAGGGGAGATTTGACCATTAGCATAAACTGCAGCTCGTGGGTGAGAATATAATAATGAGATTAGGGAAATAAATTTAGGGCCAAACCCAAACCATCCGAGAGTGTGAAAGAGATAAGGCCATTCGACCCTGTCAAACGCTTTCTCAGCGTCTAGGGCAATTGCTGCGAGGGAATGTTGGAGATGGAACGATTTTGATAATATGTTAAATAAAAGCCTAGTGTTGTCAGTAATGTAACAATCTTTAACAAAGCCGGATTGTTCTTCACCTAAGAGGTCAGGAAGCAAATGGTCCAGTCTTATCGCTAATGATTTAGCAAAGATTTTATAATCAATGTAAACAAGGGAGATGGGTCTGTAGTTTTTGCAATATTGCAAATCTTTTCTGGGTTTGGGTATTAAACAAATGTGTGCATCTGAAAAGGTCCCAGAGGAGGCACCTAAATCAGCAAAAGAACGGAGAAGGGAATGGAGCTTTGGAATCAGTAACTTGGAGAAATGAAGGTAAAATTTTACGGTAAAACCGTCTGGACCAGGAGCTTTGTTAAGTTTAAGCTGTTGAAGTGCGGTAAGCAATTCTTTCTGTGAGATGTCAGTCTCCAAAGAGGAAAGATCAAGGGGGAAATGTGCAGGTGTTTGAATAGTTGAGAAGAAGTGTGTAAGAGACTGAGAAGAGGGTTGGGTGTCAGAAGTATATAAAGTCTTGTAGAAGTGGGAAAAAGCAGCAAGGATGTCAGCGTCTTTATGTTATAAGTGTGCATTGATGTCATAAACAGATTCAATTGTCATCTTGTTATGCTTGACCTTCAAGTAATTAGCCAGAATCTTCCCAGCCTTATTCCTACCACCATAAAACTTTGCACTTGACGTAAGTAAATATAGGGAAGGATCCTCAGTAGATTTTTTGTTAAATTTAAGCTTAGCAGCGACCAAAGCAGTCAGACTATCTGTGGAATGAGAGGTGAAATAGGCGTGTTCCAATCATTTAATGTCAAGAAGGAGGGTTTTAGTAAATTGGTGAGCAATTTTGAGTTTCTTTGCAACATAATTAATAATGTAATCTGTGTTTTAAAGCAGAGACGTTTTAAGGAAAGGGCAAAGTGGGCTCTGGCCCAAGCCCCAGCCTTTCAGGGGCCCCACGTGGTAGAGACAGCTCGGTTCTGCAGAGAGTCTTGTCTTGATGACCTTAAATAATTCTTAAACAGATTGTTTTAAATATAATTTTTCCTTTAATTTATTTTGAAAGTGGGTGACGTGTGAGAGTCTATTATAAACATTTTGCAGCAAGATTTTGTGTTTATGTCCCATGCAACAGCCATAAAAAACTCTCTTTTAGATCAAAATAGGACCTGGCAAATGAGAAATGAGAGGGTGTCACAGAGAATATTTGCAGTATTATTAGTGAGCCACTGAATTACAATAGTGAAACACACATCACTATCCCTGAGTATTAGATGTAAACACATTTAGAATGTGGACAAATGTATCTTTGAGGGCATGAAAGAGCTGAAATTGGATCATAAATGGAAACTGTTCCGTAAGTGGTTCCCAAAAATACGTTTGACTCAGGGACTCCAAAATCCTTAAGATGTCCCTGTTTTGAAGGAAACAAAAGAGTTGGTGGCACCAATAACCAACATCTTAATGCAAATGAAAATATTTTAAGGCATCTTTAGCTGACTGCGGTACTTCCTCTTGTGCTCAACAGTGGTAGCAGGAAGGATTATTCAGCTACCTGAATGTCTACGTAAATGAGGCGTCCAAACAAATGAGGGATGATAATCAAAAGAATCGGCTTTAGAGCACAGCATGCTTAGGATGTCTGAATAATATCAATTTGCAGAATCCTCAGGTGCAATATGTCGCAGAGATGGAGATGTCAGACAAATCAACAGAGGATTTAACTTAGTGGCACAGCATTTAAAGCAATGAATATGTTCTACTGGGCTCTGTAATACATTAATTTAGCACAAACTCAACATTGGTTTAATGACAATCATACTTGGTCAATCGAGTAATCAAAAGAACCAGAGCACTGTGATTGTTTTTATTAATTGAAAAAGTGGTGCAATGACTTTGGGGTCTGGGGGAACGTGTGTTTTATGTCTGCTCAGAAATAAGAGTGACCAGTGGATGAAGGAAACATTGTCTGCAATCTGCTATTACACCTTATGCATTTACACTTATCTAGTTTAGTTTGGTCTCTTTGCTGTCGTAGTTTGTCAGTGAAACCCAAATGCTTATGGCTTCTGTTAATTTCAGCTATATGGAATGAATGAGGGTCTGCAGCTTCCTGATGTTCAGCCTTCAGTCTTCATTTTGGTGATAATGATTTTGGGATGTCAAAGAAGACAGTTGTAAGTGAGCAAATGTAGTATTTTAATGAATGGGTCCCATGGGATGGACCTCTAGTCAGGTGCTTTCAGTCGGAAACAACAAATATCAAGAAACTTTTGCAATAATGCAAAGTGATTTGTCCATTGACCAGAGTGAAAAGTTGTGCAGGCTTGTTGTAGTGTAACTAAGGGAGAGTAATGTTCCATATTGTCTTTGAGAAAGATTTGTGGCCAATTACAAGTTTTGCAGATGGGAAACTCCATCATAAATTTGACGGTTATCCCGTCCACCATATTGCAAATTTGATAGGGTATAAAAGAATTTTAATTTGTAAGGCTTGATATCTGTCACGTTTGTGCCGGTGTCAACCTGCCTGCCTGCCAAGATTGTAATCAGGCCTGTTTAGTGTCTTGTTTTGGAGTGCATACACAAACATTGTTCTCACATAAAAAAAAACTCTGTCTGTGGTGTCAGGACACATGAGGAAGGCAAATGATGCTTGTGTGCTCTTATAATTTATCAAGCTTTTATAAGTCAAAATAGGTCTCCACAGTGATGGTATGGGATATGGTAGCCTGTAGATGACCAGAGATAGGAATGACAAACCCACAACCCTCTCTCAATGTTCCTGGAGGACCACAGGGTAAAGTGAAAGGATTGGACTTGGATAACTATGGTACAATATTCCAGAACTGACCCCAAAATATGGTGGCTGTGCATTTTAACAAGCAATGTTTTTTTCCAATTTAACTTTAAAATACGTTGGGTGGTCTCTTTTGGCAAGGAGATTTATTTATATATTAGGCCTAAATTCAAGAGTAATTCTGACAGCTAATATTAGTATCAGCTTTGTTTATATAACTTGATACACTATATTGTTGTAGTAAATATGGCCCAGAGTCTTTCTACGGAAAGAATCTTTCCCATAGATGGGATTGAGATCGGTGAACCTGTTGTATATTCAAATGCATTCTTAGCCACAGAGCAGGATTGTAACTAAGGGACATATTTGCTCTCTCTCCCTCCTTCCCTGCTGCCTCTTCCAAATGCTTTCTCTTCCCTCTCCTTCTCTTATCCTTCTCTTCCTCATCTTCACCTTTAACATCAACTACTTTTCCTTACAAGCTGGAAATCAAGACCCTTCAATCAGAGGAGAGAATATTTTCCTCCTGTTATCTTAATGGATTCATTTGATTTTTTCACTCATGTAACAATTGCAGCAGTGAGTTCTCTGTAAAATAGTCATTGTTTTGACTGCCCCACTGAAAAAGTTTAATTTCAACTGTTCATGAACCAGTTCGTTTAGCTTCTGCAAGGTACGAGTTTTCCTGCCTAAATGAGTAATTAAAATATTAGCCAAAGAGACCAATGTGCCAGCTCTTGTAAATGTAAATCCAGTATTTGTAAAGCACACAGCTACCCGTAGGCATCCCGGTGCTGGGGGCCATGGGAAGATTAAGCAAGCTATTGCCCAAAGTCACATGGTGCTGGTCTGACCTGCCGCTGGTGCAGGGGATCGAACCGTGATCCCGGGCCGGACTAGTCATAGCGGGTACTGGGCAATCCCCCAGTGTGCGAATGGGTGGGGGCCGGTTCTGGGCCCCTGGGGGCTATTTTTGTTACAGGGCCATTTATGCAGCATAGCTGCAAAATCAGCCCTGTAACAAAATCGGCCGAAAACCGGTCCCGGCAAAGAGCTAGGTGGCACCTCCAACAGCCCCCCCTCCTGAGTGGGGAGGGGGGGCGTCCGAGCACTTTGCCGGGGCTGGTTTTAGTTCCCAGTCCGGCCCTGCCGTGATCCCCAGCATCCGGCATCAGTCGCCCTGGCCGCTGCGCCCCACCTCTCCCCTAAGCCCTTCCTTTACTGCATGTATTTGAGAAGGGTTCCATTGACTTTCTGTGGGCTATTAGATTGGAAATTACAAACTTTAAAGTCATTGCCATGCGGTATTATCTATAAAGACCAGTTGAGCCATTACTTCTTTTCACACTACATCTCTGACTTGTTTAAACACTTCATCAAAAAGGGTTTTCAAGGGGTTATTGTACTAGTCATGAAGCTGACCATTGATCCCGCACGATGGCCTGTTTATCTTACTAGAAAATATCGCAATGAAATCAAGAAGTTCATAGTTGTGTAACTGATGGAAGCATGTCATTGATGATGCTAGTATATGCATCATGTTTCATCTGTTTCATCACGTTTTCCCACAGTTCTAAACAAACGTACCTCGACAATGACTGGTAGATAGTATTCTCTGAATACAACCCAAGACACGGCTACTACTTCAAATCTCTTGGCTAAGAAATTAATAAATATTTCAAAAGTTTCCGAAAGGTGCCTTTTTGACCAGTAATCTCCAAATTATGATTTGTGTTCAATGATCTGATGTGTAAAATGTGCAATTTGTATTTATGTGTCAGAGCAGTAAGATGCAATACCACGTGTAGCATAAAGAACCACATACGTAACATAGGGCAATACAATTTTTCTTTTCAAAGCACCTAGTTATGCCCAAGAAATCATTACACATCGTTGTTATAATGCTATCTTCTCATATTTCTAAAGCATGTTCTTTGTTTGCAAATCAAGTTAGTTTACCATGGGCTACATGGGTTAAATATGTTTTAAGAAGTGCAATAACTATTTGCATGTGTCCTAACCTCGAACATGAAGGAAATTCAATGCTCAGCTATAAAACTATGGGTATTTGAAAGGCTGCACTTCTGAAGCACTAAAGCAAAATATTCTGCCTACAATGTCACATCCACAGCTCAATGGGCCTATTGGAGAATCCTGTTTTCAGTGAAAACTGGCACCACGAGCTTGCAAATGCGAGCAAAAAAGATTGTTGATCTATTGCCACATGCCACGCATGGTTGGAATTGCAGGCAAGATGATGGCATGGACAACGTCTCTGATCACGTGCGATGCACAGATGCATGCAATGGATGGTTCACACACACATATATTGTGTATTGAGAAAAATAGATCACTAGTTCGCAGAGGGATGAATTGATTTTTAAAAGTACCTGTGATGATGTTGGGCTTTGGTGGCATGGTGAACTCGTACAGCATAGGCTCAGAATATCCAAGTCTGTTTGCCGCGGTGATCTGCACCTCGTAACCCATATTCCACTGCAAATGTTCCAAAACCATTTGGTCTCTGTGAGCCTGCACTCTCTTTTCGATCCAATTATCGTCTTTGTCTTTCTGTAAAGACGCAAAATTACATTGACACATTTAGCCAACAACTTCCTGGGAATGTACCCTTTGAAACACCAGTTTGGCCTCTATGAATAAATCAATGATGGATCAGAGAGTAGCATTCTCACAAATACATTTCGAGAATTATGCATATTACCAAAATATTTTTGGCGTAACAGAAATTAATTTGTTTAATAGATAACTGAATTTGCATACGAATACTAGTTACCACATTGCTTTAAATTAGTCTCTATTAAGCACAAACACATATAATTTAGATGAATATTTTAAATTAATTGTGTGAAAACTCATTTCAAAACTAGTATATACAAATTCCAAATACATTGTACTAAATCATAACTTACAACTCAAAATGTACGTTTCATATACACATTTTTCTGTTATGTGTATGAATTCTTTTGACAAAGCCACACATCTTTAGTGATATGACAGGTATTTTGTGTTACCAGAGAAACATTCTACTTGAGCACAAAAAAAACGCTGCAATTCAGTTTCCTAAAATCAGTTTCTTGCTGCTATGTTGACACCACCATCCTATTAAGATTGAAAATTAAGTAATGGCAAACTTACATTTTCAACTCAGGATTATGTAATGAACTGTTCTGCAGTATTTATAGTAGAAAATATTGCAAACTTACGGCAATAGGAACCTCGTTTGAAACAGAGGGAAAGGGTTAACATAAGCTAACTATTCACAAGTGGAAATACAGTATACAGTAGTCTAAAATTAAAGACATGATTTCATTTACTGCCTTTCTCATGATCATAAAGTGGAAAGTTGAAGAGGTTGCCGTTTTATAATTGCTTTCTATGAGAGTGGTGTACCATTCTTGTGCTTAGTTTTTACAAATGTTGACAGTGTCAAAACTATTCAGAAAGAGCTAAAACAACAAAATAATCTACAAACTCAATTCACTGGTTGTACATAACTTTTGAATTATTTAAAAAATGTACATCTGAAATGAAGATGTAAATGGGAGTTTGATTAAAAGGAGTATCACAGTTTATGGCTCCCCACAGATTCCAGAACTTTTCATCACAGACATTTGAGGAAAGTGAGTTTTTAGTCAAAAGTTTGAGGTTTGCGAGGGATTCTGAGTAAAAAGAACCTGGTGAGAGCCACACAAGTCAGCACCCTGGATACCCATAGGTGTCTAGTTTAAAAGAAATTACAGGTTGGCTAGGTTTTCATTGGTGCAGTCTGAGCAAGGGTCCAAAATCTAGAGCTACCCACATTGAAAAAAAGGCTGAGTCCATATTATGATTTGGGTGCTTCCTGTTGTGGGCACTAGGTCTACACAAGTGAGGTATCATTTTTACTGGGAGACTTGAGGAAATGCTCGGTAAATAGAAGTTTGTGGTTCCCCGCATATTCCAGAACTTTCCATCACTGAAAAGTGAGAAAATAAATATGTTTCTTTAGGCAAAGTTTGGGGTATGCAAACGATTCTGGGTAAGTAATGTGGGGAGAACAATGCAACTCCACCCTCCCTGGATACTCTTAGGTGTCTATTTTTAAAACATTTACAGGTTGCCTAGGCTTCAATTGGTGCCAGCTGAGCTAGGGTCCAAAATCTTGAGCTATCCACATTGGAATAAAAATGCTCAGTATTAGTTGGGAAAATGTGCTGTGTCCATGTTGCGTTTTGGGCCATTTCCTGTCACAGGCACTAGGCCTACCCACACACGTGAGGTACTTTTTTTATCTGGAGACGTGTGGGAGCATAGAATTATTGAACATTTATTGTTAAATAGTGGATTTTGCTGCATTTATGCTTTTCGAAATGTAAGTCAGTTGTTGCAAAGTCATCCCATGCCCCCATTTTTCTGCTGACTGCAACTGGTGATAACGGACTCAGGCTGTCCCTGGGCTCTGCCTAACCAGGCCCAGGGCCAGTGCAATGTTGAAAAGACACATAGAATAGAGTGAAAACACTTACATACACAAGAGTACACTATGGGTTATGGTACCCCTCTGATTCTCATGACCTCCACTATAAGGCCCTAGTACATAATATGGTTGAGGTGGTTTGAAACTACTTATAAGTCCCTAGTATATAATAGGGCATGGCAGTTTAAAGGCTATAAGCCTTTCTGCACTGGCATGTGTGCACTGCTGAACACTGAGGTCAATTTGAATACAGCCCTGTGTTTATGGATTGGTTTTAAAGGGCAAATTATGCCCAAACTCGACTTTGGTGTTTGGGACACCTCACACTTATAAAACTGGCATATTAGGTACCCCCAAGGTCTTCTCTAGGTGTTCCATGGGTGGGGGGGGTCAGATCTTACAAGGAGGATCCTCATAAAAAGATTTTCATATGCCCTGGGGTTAGTGAAATTACACATTTCACTCCCCACATTGTAGTAAAGTGCTTCCCAAAATCAATGTTTGTGTTAGGGGCATCATGAAGTGAGGATCTGCAATCTTCCGTAGATATAGGCGGGTCCTTATAAAATATGTTTATAAGCCCTGGTGTTGGAGAAATTGCTCAGTTCATTTTCCTCATTGCAGATCCCCAGCCACATAGGTTAACATGACAGGAAGTTAATAAATAATATTCAATGTCAAGGAGGTGATAAAAATATAATTCAAGGACTTCCTAGAATTGTATTGATAAATTCCACCATATGGTATTGTGGAATTGATCCTAAAATGTACAGACAAGAAGTTATAAGACTTTCTTGTCTGTACGTCAAAATTCAGCCCTTGTATGCTCAGATCTGATTGCCCAGAGTTAAGTGGATAAGCCAGGCTGATTAGATAAGGGAAAAAGTAGACCAGGTGGTCAGGAAGCCATAATTTGTTCTGCTACTTAGGAATGCTATGGAAGGGGGAGGGGTCGTCAAACATCTTCTGCAAAGACAGGAGGGTACAAACAGTGTAAGTCAGGTCCAGTTACAGCACTGACATTTGAACCCAGCCAGATGACAGGCTTAAGGCAGACATTTCAGGATACAAAGGGGAGGGAGCATATGTAGATGAGCATCCTGTGGGCTGGTTCAGTTAGCTCTTCTCTTTCTGCTGGAAAATCAGCCATGATGAATTTTAGAGAAATGGTGCTCTCTGGAAGAATATAGTGCCACACTTTGGAGGATATGGTCATAACCTAGCGTGTTGCCCTGCACCTCATTAGACAGGAGTGCCCTCCTGCTTAACCGAGATAACTTCTCTCAGATGTACTGCTTGAAATAATGGGAAAAAGAAGAATGGTCCATGCTGAGAAGTTTGATTTGCACCAACCAAGCCTTCACTCTGAAGTCTACACCTGCTGTACAATGTGAACTGCAGCCTTGTGGACCTAACTTGCTTCAAAAACACGAAGGAGTTGACACCCTGCAAGCTACTGATTAACAGAGCTCATCTGGAAAATCACTACCAAGAATCCTCAGCCTGGAGTATTACAAGTGGATTTGTAAGTGTTTTGTCCAAGTGTATTGTGGGAAGAGAAGTCCCAAATATTCAAGGTCCAACTTTGAGCTTCCTGACCATTCAAGTAGGTTTTGGACACTTTGAGTCCCTTTGAGGACGTCAGGAGCAAGTTCCAGAAGTTTGGAGAACTTTGGAAAAAAGATCCATAAGTAGACTGACTCGACCTGGCCAGCCGGGCTGGCGACCCTCAACCGTGAGTTGGCCTAATGTCCTGGTTCGTCCCTCTGAAAAGCTCCGGAGGTCCCACTTCCAGAGTTTGACTGGGAGTGAGCTGAAACCCAAATTGGCAAACCATCACCGAAGCAGGCCTGGTAAAGAGCATTGAGGACCACTGAAGAAAAAGCTCTGTAAAAGTTTTTAAGTACAAACATAGGAGAGGTGACTTGGACCAGCTGCAAGAGTCAAGCTGTCCAACTTCTAACGCGCACCGACTTGGATCTATGGTTTGTCCTGCTGGAAATCTCCGTAGGTCTGACCGGGAGCTCATTGCAAGGCAAGCCAGTGAACCCTCACTAAGTCTGAACTGGCTGAGCGCTTCGAGGGACTCCAGGAAAAAAGCTCCAGAAAAGTTTCTAAGTCAGAAACTTTGACCAAGGCATACCGTGTGGGGTAGCTGCGCAGGGCTCCATCGCTGTTGGCCTAAAACCTTTACTTTGTACCGGTCTAGCATGACCAGATGTCCCAATAGACACTCTGGGCTTATATGTGTTATATAGTGCTAAAAATTTGAATATTCATATCTCTGGTTCTCTACATTGTTTTATTTTGGTGTCATTATAAAGACAAAAATATTTCCTGTTTTTATAAATTGGTTTTGGATTTTATTGTGTGTTGTGTCTTAATTATTTACTGAATTGGTGTTTTTAAATGATTTACATGCCTGTCTTTGAAGATAAACTTGCCTGCTAACTGCCAAGCTACCAAAGGTTGAGCATGGGAATAATTTTCTGAACCCTATACTGTGGTAATGGACTTATTGCCAGTGACAGATGTACATTTGCCACTACTATTAACTCACTTTCCAACACCAG
This sequence comes from Lissotriton vulgaris, assembly GCF_964263255.1. Lineage (NCBI taxonomy): Eukaryota > Metazoa > Chordata > Amphibia > Caudata > Salamandridae > Lissotriton > Lissotriton vulgaris. The sequence goes on from NC_141696.1 coordinate 265,779,494, forward strand.
TATACAAGAAAGATGATATTTTGAAAAGTATCCTCAAAATCATATACTTGTGTGGATACCCACAAATTCAGAGATATAGAAATAAAAACTACTTTTAAACTCTCTAACGTGTGCCCATTTCAGAAAAATACAGTTTCCTTGATACCAATGTTTCACTAGAAGAATTTGTCTGTACTCGTTACTCAATGAAAAACCATTGTATGGTGCAGTCCAGTTGTTGGCACCTTGGGTTCTTGGGGAACCTACAAACCCTATACCTCCACCAAACAAGAATGGTCTAGCGGACATAATGGAATACTGCTTTCGTCAATCGGTCATTGTGACTAAAGTTAAAGCTGAAAATGTTGTCACATGCCCGTTTTTTCCTACTCATTTTAAATATTTCATTATTTTAACAGTTATTTTCCTTGGCAAAACCTTGAGGGATGCACACTTATGATCCCTTGCTGAATTCAAAAGGGGAGACCCGCTTCATCCGCAGGTCTATGGGTTGCACAGCCGTGTGTACATATTGAATCCAAAAAATGATACAATTTAATCCATTTGATCCATTTTAATCCATGTTTATTTCTCTTTTTTTTCCAATTTTTTGTCCTTAGTTCCATTCTTTATAAATTACGTCAAAAGCAGAACTCTTCTCACAGTTTTTTTGGTTGTCAAAAATTCAATGTATTGCCCATCCAGGCCTATACTTGAACATTTTACTGAAATCATTTCCACTTTAAAACATGCTCTTCAAACTCAATGCATTTCGGTTTTAAAAAAACCTTCTTCGGGAGTGTCTGTAAAATGTACAGAAATATACACGTTAAGTTTCCTTTGCATCGCTCATTTGGTGTCTCTTAATCCCCCCCATTTCATTGTGCTGATTATATGAAACATTCTATTTCACCCGTGCTTGTTTAAAACCCCACCTATATCCTCCCACACTGAAACCACCTTCCCTAATCAGAATTACATAACAACACCCCTAAACATTTCCATACTGACACTTATGTAGTGATTCAAACAAACATAACCCCATTGCAAACATGCTGCATCTATATCCTATCTCCAGTTCGCCACCTAGTCCAACCCCTTGCATACCTGATTTACACATTGCAGTGATTTAACCTCCTCTAGCGTCCTCGTAATCGCTGCTAATGAGCATGCAGTTCGTCCCAGATTCAAATAGTTGTAATCCTCCCCACCTCTGCTGTCATAGGTGCAAAACTGCCCACGTGTTCTTTTCCACCTCCCCTTCTCACTCTGTGATCCCTTTGCCTTCACGAAACTCAGTTACCCATAATACTGCAGGAACACCCTAATCAGCCTCCCCTGTCCCATAGTGCATTGCTGTAAAACATAAAATCCATAAAAACTCGACTACTGAAACATAAATACGTGCATCCTCCGTGTCATCCAAATAAACTGTCCTTGTTTGCATATATCTCTGTAACAAGTGGATATGGCTGCTTTTGACGTACTCCATGTTTATAATTATTTTCGTTTTCTAGTTCACTTTTATCATTTCTTGACGGGGTGCTGCCGGATGGTGAAACGGTACTTGTAACAACACTGTGCACGCCAAAACGAGTAAAAAGATCATTGAAACATTTGGAATTAAATAGCACTGAGGGTGTGCTTCGGATATCTCTTCACAGTGTTGTTACAAGTACCGTTTCACCATCCGGCAGCACCCCGTCAAGAAATGATAAAAGTGAACTAGAAAACGAAAATAATTATAAACATGGAGTACGTCAAAAGCAGCCATATCCACTTGTTACAGAGATATATGCAAACAAGGACAGTTTATTTGGATGACACGGAGGATGCACGTATTTATGTTTCAGTAGTCGAGTTTTTATGGATTTTATGTTTTACAGCAATGCACTATGGGACAGGGGAGGCTGATTAGGGTGTTCCTGCAGTATTATGGGTAACTGAGTTTCGTGAAGGCAAAGGGATCACAGAGTGAGAAGGGGAGGTGGAAAAGAACACGTGGGCAGTTTTGCACCTATGACAGCAGAGGTGGGGAGGATTACAACTATTTGAATCTGGGACGAACTGCATGCTCATTAGCAGCGATTACGAGGACGCTAGAGGAGGTTAAATCACTGCAATGTGTAAATCAGGTATGCAAGGGGTTGGACTAGGTGGCGAACTGGAGATAGGATATAGATGCAGCATGTTTGCAATGGGGTTATGTTTGTTTGAATCACTACATAAGTGTCAGTATGGAAATGTTTAGGGGTGTTGTTATGTAATTCTGATTAGGGAAGGTGGTTTCAGTGTGGGAGGATATAGGTGGGGTTTTAAACAAGCACGGGTGAAATAGAATGTTTCATATAATCAGCACAATGAAATGGGGGGGATTAAGAGACACCAAATGAGCGATGCAAAGGAAACTTAACGTGTATATTTCTGTACATTTTACAGACACTCCCGAAGAAGGTTTTTTTTTTTAAAACCGAAATGCATTGAGTTTGAAGAGCATGTTTTAAAGTGGAAATGATTTCAGTAAAATGTTCAAGTATAGGCCTGGATGGGCAATACATTGAATTTTTGACAACCAAAAAAACTGTGAGAAGAGTTCTGCTTTTGACGTAATTTATAAAGAATGGAACTAAGGACAAAAAATTGGAAAAAAAAGAGAAATAAACATGGATTAAAATGGATCAAATGGATTAAATTGTATCATTTTTTGGATTCAATATGTACACACGGCTGTGCAACCCATAGACCTGCGGATGAAGCGGGTCTCCCCTTTTGAAAGCTTGATGCCTTGGTGCGAAATGGAACGGCGCACGTCTGGGTGCATGCACGCCAAAACGAGTAAAAAGATCATTGAAACATTTGGAATTAAATAGCACTGAGGGTGTGCTTCGGATATCTCTTCACAGTGTTGCCCTTGCTGAATTCAACATTTTCTCTAAATTTCAGAAATCTATAGCTTTTCTAGATCTCCCATGGGTTTTACACTGGTTTCTATCACAAACTGGAAGTAGATTGAGAAAATAGGCAAAATAAACTACCTCCTAGAAAAATGGCGAAACTGTGACACAAAACTAGGTTTTTGGATTCAGCTATGCATGTAACTGAAAGCATGGAAGATAGTGAATTTAGTATAGCAACCCATTGTGAATGCCATTTTTAGGGATAAAAACTGACACTTTAATTTGGGTGACTTTTTCCCTATTTGTCTCCAAAATATCAAAAATGTGCTTATTTTCTCGGTTCTTTCCAGGGGAATCTACAATCACTGGGTACCTTTACAATCTCCAGGATATTGGAAAAAAGGATGCACATTTTGGGTGGATACATTATGTGGGAAAAAAGTTATGGAGCCCTTAGTGTGAGCTACCCCAAATAGCCAGAAAAGGGTTGCGCACTTAGGCCCAGGAGTTAAGAGGTTAAACATGGTATATTGTAGAATTCAATGTTGGCATGTGATTTAGTGAATAGCCCCTAAAATTTATTTCACTGGTATCTGGGGCAACCAGGTGGGTAACCTCTCAGGTGCAAACTGGGTGCATGCCACATCACCAAGGGCACAAGAAGCATGCCAGGGGTAAGAAGTCACACTGTTTGATATCAAAGATGACATTTTAGTGGTACCATAATGGAGCTGCTAAACCCAAGAGTGCACGGTTGGCAGTCATGTTATCCTATGACCTCTAGCACTTATAGTAGTTTTCAATGGGGAATGCCACTATAGGGACATATAGGCTTGCACTTTATGTCCACAGCTTTCACATAATGTTTCCTTCCTCCTGGGCTGTGGAGGCCTTCCTTAGTGGTGCCTGACATATATTAAAGCCAGTGCATTGTCTGTGCCCCAAGGGGTAAGGAAACAGTCAAGTTTGATCAGTTTTCAGTACTCCTGCAGTTTGCAATGGCAGGCCTGTTGGCAGTAGTTTCCTTGGGTCGCAGATGGAGGCACAAAACTGTGATGGAGCCCTGGGGACCCCTTTACCACTTTTGCCCTGGGTACCCCTGGCACTGTATACTAGGGACTTATAGGGGGATTTGGGGTTACCAATTGGAAAATAATAGTTTTTGGAGAGTAGGAGGCACTGGGGTGGGAGCAGCAGAATCCAGTGCACTATCATAGTCATAACCAGTAGCATTTGGAGAAAAATGCAGGAGGTAACTATGCACAGGGGGAGTATTTTCCTACAAATCCATTCAGTAGTTTTTGAGAAATTAAGGTTCAAAATGTATTTATATATCCCTCTGCAGAGGACCCACAGATGTAACAGATATAAAGAAAATGTCTTATTGGCTGCCACAACAACAACAAAAAAGAAGTGGCATCCATTTAGACCCTACTAGGCCTGGTGGGTGTTCCCATTTAGAAAAAAACTACGGGCTCCCACCCATTTAAAAAATATATCACCTCGGGGTGGGCGAGGGTGTGGTGGTTTTTCACAAATGTTTTTTTGGGCAAGCGACGTGCACCCACCTCCTCGATCAATTTGCATGCCCTTGTGACCCATTCCGCAGGGTCAATATACTTGGGGAAGGTGATGTGCGGTGCCCCATCAAGTCTTTAAAAAGCCCTTGGGTCCATATCTCCTGGTGCCAACTATTTTGCTTAGGTGGCACGAGGCCTTTGTCCCCAGGCCATTGAAAGGCCCTAGAACCCCATGCTTAGGGGCTGACTTAGTAATTTTAGAGAGAAGGCATGCTTCAGGCCCATCTCCTAGAGTCCATAGGATGTCCCCATCCCCCAGGGGCCAAATAGAGCAGTGTCCCAGAGAAACCAACCCCTGGGACATTTGGTTGTTCTCTGCTCATGGGAGTGCGCCTTTGTCAGGCACTGCAAATTAACTCAAATATTACGTAACTCATTACATATTCAATGACATCCTTGATAACATCACTGCAATATTGATTTCAGCACTGTGCATGGTAGAGGTCTGAGTTATAGATTGTGAGAAAGCTATCCTTTTTACTCTGATCACACCCATTTTATTACTGACACTGTGGGTTGCTGACTCGGATTGTGCCCTGAGCCCTGCTAACAAGGCCCAGGGCCAATGCCATGTTTAAAAGGTATATAGTAATTAAGTGTAATTGTAATTAATACCGGCAACACACCCATAACTCCCTAATGTACATGGTAGGACTTGTAGGTTTGGAGGCCCATTAAATTTAATGCACTTACGTCTTCAGTGCTGTGGTGCTTGCTGCCATTTTAAAAGCCAGCCCTGCCTTGCAGGAGGCTGCTTTCAAAATAAAACTATGCCCAAATTTGACTTTGCAGTTAAATTTACTTTCAAAGTTACCCTTAAGGTCTGCTTAGATGCCCCAAGGGTAGGGTGCCACGTTGAAATAAGCAGGGACATTATATAAGATGTTTTATATGTTCCTGTGAGGGAAAACTGCCAATTTCTTTCTTACTCACTATAGTACATTAGTTCCATAGGCTAACATGGGAAAGCTTTATTTAACATTAATAAAGTGTATATTTGATAACAGTGAGCTGAAATAATAATTCAAAGTGTTAAATTAATAGCTTGCCAAGGTTGGATTTATTATTACTATTGTAGGAAAAAAGTAATAGAACTGCTTTCCTAAAGATGCCCAACTCAGCCATGTAGCAGTCACTTCTGATTGGCTAGCATCTGCAAAGCTGGGTAAAGATGCTTTAAGGAGTTTTGAAATGGCCTGGGCTGAGACAAAGGAGACATCTTGTAGGAAGAGATCAGTAGCAGCAGATGCCAAAACAGGAAGTGGCTGGATAGCCAAGCTGGTCTTCAAAGAGAAAGACAGTGAGGACAGGAAACAGGCCGACCCCCACTTCCTGCACCCCTAGTCAGGTAGGAGCCCGGGTAATTGAATTTGGAGAAGGGCTGAAAGTTGAGTATAGGAAAATGTTAGCTGACATGAACCTCCAGGAGAGCGTTTCTCAATTTTGATTTTTGTGGAATATTGCTTTTTGGGACAAGAACATGCCACACTTCTAAGAAATGGAAAATCACAGAGGGTAGCACCCTGCACCCCATTGATCAGGGGTACTCCATTCTTGCTAACCCAGAAACCGGGATACATATGGGAGAACTGCTCTGCAACTCATATCCCTGTCTGCCAGCTTCAAGAGAAGAAGGACTGCCCTGCTGATCCCCTGGTCTGCAGAAAGAGAGGTCTGCACCTGATGCACACTCTGCCCTTCACAAAAGAGAAATTTGCCTTGCTTTAAAAGAATAATACAGGAATCTCTGAAAGCAACAGGTACAAAAAGGCTTCAAGAAATCACCTGCATCAAGTCCACCAAGAAGATCTCAGCTGACCAGCATCCACTGGTCTTTTAAAGGACTTGACCAGGTGTATTGTGGGAAATGTAGTCCCATCTCTCAAAGGAGCAACTTAGAGCTTGTGGATCTTTGGCTGGTTTTGAAGACCCTTCAAGACCCTTCAAGACCTTCTGAAAGAAGATTCATAAGTTTGGAATAATTTGAAGAACATTTGACAAAAAGCTCCATAAGTTAACCGACCCTTCATCGAGTGTGAAGTCGACGACATTGAATGACGCCTCAGCCTGAACTTCAGGCTTGCCCTGCTGAAAGTTCCAGAGCTGTTCATCATCAATGAGAATAGAGACATTCAGGAATCATCTAGGCCTCGTGCTGAAGCAAACCACTGTCATCAAACAGCTTGCCCAGCCTGATGAGCAGACTCACCCCATGTCAAGAGGAAAAGAACCAAAAAGTGACTACGTGCGAGGGTAAAATTTGGACCAGCTGCAATCATCCCATCGTATCCAACCCGCGCTCCATTGTGGTCAGCCTGAAAATTTGGCTTGCTCCTGGTCAAGCGTGACCAGATGTCCCCGGTTGGTGCTGTATGCTTCTAAGCACTAGAAAGCAAATGATTTACATTTAACCATTACAAAATTCAAATCTTCGGCTCCTTACATATGATTTTGTCATCTGGTGGTATTTTAAAGATAAAAATATTTCCTATTGTAATCGGGTGTTGTGTCTTACCTATTTACTGTTTTTGTGATATTAAATGCTTTACACCCGTCTCCTAAGGAAAGGCCTGCCTGTTGGTGAGCCAAGCTACCAAGGGTTGAGCAAGGATTATGGTTTTGAGACTAGACAGGATCTTATATATGACTGTGGTTCTAATACTAGGTATAGGTACCTACCTGAACCTACTAATAAGCCACTTTCCAACATAGATGCATCATGGAATGGTTTATAGTTACTTGAGATAACTATAACTGGTGAATTTAAGTGGTTTGTTAGTTTAAAACTTTATTTTTTAACTGAGATTTTTACCTAACTACAATGTCCCTCTAAATTTTGTTTTTTTAGCAGTGAAAAGAGATATGAATATAAGTCACCCAGAGGCAATCACCACTGGGCAGTTATAGATAGGAGCGTATTTCCATAGGAAATTGGTTTCTTCGTTTGCTTATACCTTTAGTGCCAATTGATGAATCTTCATGAAAAAAGTTCATACACCTCAGCTTCTTCTTGGAAAGTTTTGGTGTTTTCCGTTAAGGGGGGCTGAGAAAAAAAACGAAATTATATGTTTTCTTCATGCAATTTTCCTTAGTAAAATTGAACCGCGATTCGGCAAAAATGGCTGAATGGGTTTACACCAAATTTGCAGAAAGGTATGCCTTTGACCAGGAAGTATGCTTATATTGATCTGGTGTGAATCTAGTAATCTTTTCAGTAGTTTTTTTTTTAAATTAGGCTTCTAAGCCATTAAAGACCAAGAGTAATCCACCCCAGGGCCAACATTTCAAAAACTCTGGAGGGTGTCATGAGACCTCCCTCTCTGATCCATGACAGGCCTCTACCGGGGCTGAAAGTTTTCTAAATGGGGAGGGGCCCACTCAGCCTCTCCCTGAGCTATATGTGGCCCAGTTGACTGTAATCATGGTGGTGGCTCACATGGTTTGTCCTGGGAAGTCAACCCTTAGGATATAGCGGCTTCCCTGCTAGCACCGGCGCTGGCAGGGAAACCTTTGTTTGCTCGTGCTTGGCCGGAGCATTTTTGAATCTCCCACAAATCAGGACCAAACACAAAGTCTGCTGCCAGTCAGCAGGAGCTTTACAAATTCTTCATCTAGCTGGTAGAAAGCTTCTTATCTGTCTTCCTGCCTACACTGATGCGTGTAGGAAAACATATCAATATATTCGTCCTACCCAGAAGGAACAGCATTACTAGCTGGGCCCTGGTGTGTGCAAGGCTTGCTTCCGCTGCACTCAGGGAGCTGGCTGTGGCCACGTGGCTTTGGAGCTTTTGCGGTGATCCCAACAAGTGTATGGTGAGTTCCCTGTGTGGGCACCAGAGCGCCCACCTATCAATGTGCAGGCCCTGAGGGATTGGATCTCTGGGCTGTACAGGCTCGGTAGAAAGGACAGTTAATTTTAGTAGTGGGTCTGGGGGTGATGGGGTCACAATGGCCTAACAAGGCTTGGAGATGGGAGCCACACAATCCCTTCCCTTTAATAAAAACAAGTGGATCTGGTGGATGAGGTCCCCAGTGCCTAATAAGGCTCAGAGAGGGCGGGCACTTGGCTCCTTCCCTTTTAAAAAAAAGGACATTGAGGATAGGGTCCCCAATGTATACTAAGGCTGAGGCAGGAGTTGTGCCCCCCTCCCGTTTATTTTAAGTAGCAGCCTTGGGAAGTGGGGTTTCCCAGGGCCTAATAAGGCTCGGGTGGGGGTAACGTGGGCCCCTCTTTTAGTTTAAAAAAACAGCCCTGGTAGTTGGAGTACCCAGGGCCTAATAAGGTTCATGCAGCCCCCTCCACTTTCATAAAAAAGGCTCTGGGGTTGGTGTCCCCAGGGCCTAATATAGCTTGTAAAGAGGGGCTCAAAATGCCCCCTCCCCTTTAATTAAAAAAACAGCCCAGGTGATGGAGTACCCAGGTCTAATAAGGCTCTGGGAAGGGGGCCATTTGGCACTGTCTCCTTTGATTTAATTAATGGCTTTGGCAGATGGGTCCCCAATGCCTAATATGGCTAAGGGAGGTGGACCACATGGCCCCCTCTCCTTTAATCAAAAGGGCCCTGGAGATGTTTGCATTATGTCTGGTAGCAGTGATGGACTGGGATAGATCCTATCTCCTCAATGCAACCCAGACATAAAGCTGTTTGGCCCTGATCCTATTCCAGAGGAGGTTATATTTCATAATAAGCTCTCTTTTAAAGCCCAAAAAGCAATATCGGTGAAAATGTGTTTCTGGAGCCTATGAATGCTGAATAAATTCCTGGACCTCCTGCCAGGGGAGTTGCAGATAACATTGGTTAGAATGTTGACTTTGTCCAGATTGAACTATGTCAACGTGCTTTACCTGGGGAATCCTGAATATCTTTTGGACTGTGTAGAAATCAATAAAGTCTGCTAGACAGCTCTTGTAGTTGTAGTTTATTCTTCAAGTTACATCTTGGTAAATTCCAATATAAGTCTTAATATAAGCGACTGCTTGCAGATTGTGCAGCATAAGGAACTCCAACTGCTGTTCAAATTGACTAAATGATCTTCTGTGTTCGAATTTAGGGAACAACTGCACTGGCTGCTGGTCCAAAAGAGAATGATGTTCAAAGCCTTGATTATGGTATCACACCTTTTAGAGGGAAGCAGCAGGAGTGCCTCATGCATGGTACTAGTGGCAAAGATGTGGAATAAACTTCCACTGCAGCTAAGAACCCTTACAGATTAAGCAAATATCTGAAAAGCCCTGAAGACCCATTGGTTCAGACAATAGGTCTGCTCACAGTCTAGTTTCTGCTGCAACATCAAGACACTTTTTAAGTAGCTCTGCACTTTATAAATCAAATCATTCAGTCATTCAAAAATCCAAGATGCCGCTGCTAAAAAACATCATTTAACAATGATTTATATATATTAATAAATATACAAATTTCAACAATTCCGTAACTAAAAATGTAGCTTGCTAAAAACACTAATACAAAATGTAAACAGATACAATAAAATACAATACAATAACTTGCACACAAATTGACACTTTCAAAGGATAATCCATACCACAATATTTCTTACATTCATATTTTTTTGCGATATTAAAAATAACACTAAACACAATATTTTGACCTTTGATATTCCTGTCAACAATATTTTTGATTTCCAATATGCTTGGCATAATTTTTTGATCATGATATTCTTTTCCGATATTCTGTCCAAATACAGAAGAGAGGACTGCTCCTGTGGATCCAGTATTGAGGAAAGACGCTCCCAAGCCTCAGACCAAAGAAGTGACTCCAAGGGTGAGTCAACTGACCTCCTGGAACCACGGCCAAGGCCATCAAAGCTGAACGAGCCCTACTCAGTAAGTCAGTGGCTGCTTCTTCAGAATAACACCTGACTGCTTCTAGGCATCCCAAGAGACTGATCCTAGGTGGCAGAAAGTTGCACTCAAGCCTGCCAGACCCAGGAATGGTTTCTGAGTCCAGATTGGTCACCAAGAGGCACGCCTGCCTCCACCAAAGGCTATCGCTGTGAGTACTGTGAACCAAGATCTGTATCCTAGCAGCAGCTGGCCTTCAAGTGGCTCAAAGAGGACTTTGTGAGACCTCGAACACTGTGGCCAAAGTCACCCCACCTGAACCGTGGACCCAGGAATAACCACATGGACATCTCCATCGACCTCACTGCACCAAGAGCATCCTTGAGCATCCTCCATCTCTTGCATCCGAAGCATCAGAACAACCCTATTGAAGTCTATGGAGGTCATGCTGTAAAGTTCAGAACTGGATTGGAGAATTTTTTGTTGCCAGGTAACCACAAATACTTCTTAGTTGTACCTCTGACCTCCTACCTGTCAGATTTGGTCGCCCGAGTTGGGCAAGAATAGTTAAACTCAACACTTACAATATTTTCAAACATTTACAAATGTTACAGTTGCCAATGCTTGTTTGTGGTTGGATTAAGATTTACAAAAATGTACATCCACGAAACACTTTAATGGATTTTGCTCATCTTGTTCTCTAAAAATTAATTACAATTATAGTCTATTTTTATTAATTGGTGTTGGATTTCTTTTGTCTTGAGTGACTTTCTTATATTGCTGTTTGATACTGTTAAATACTTTAAAATAGTTCATTCGTTTAAGCCATGTTGTTTGAAGCTACAGCTACCCTGGGTTGAGCTATGGGTTTTACACTGGAGCCTGACTTGGTCCGAAGCCAGTGTTTGCGAGTGTATTACATGGTAAGGTTACACAACCATGCCATGTAATACACCCAAATCCTCACATTCAGCATCAGCAAAAATCAAATGTCAACTATTGATAGCCCTAGACTGGACTGTCCTCCTTACCATCCCTATCTCCCTGCTAAGCTGCCTACCAACAAACCAAGGTCAACCAAAAAGGGATAACCAATCTTTCACATTGTTTTGGAATACATTGCAAACATCCCACTCCTTAACCCCTTTGATGCTCATGACGGAACGGTTCCGTCATGACCACGCCCGTTTTCGTTAGGGCTCAGCACCGGCGGTAAATCTTACCCGCACGGATGTGGTTAAAATAATCTCAGAACCCGACTGATTCCACAGAAACCAATACTGTTCTAAACAACTTTTGGGGAAAAAATGTAAGTATCCACACCCCAAAAAAGCCAAAGCTTTAAGCATTCTACTACTCTAAAGCCCTTGTTGAAAATAAATGATCCATCTGTAGACTGGAAAGAAATTTGTTAAAACCATGACCTCATGATACTGGTCATAATATCAGCCAAAGCAAAATACTATACCATCCCTATCAATGAAGTCTCCAATAGAAGAGGAACACTTTCCAAGGCAAACAGGCTTTGAATCAACCCTGCCAGACCCACATATTCTTCACTCCACAGAAAAGTGTAATGCCAACAACCTCTTCAATGAAAAGGTGCAGAAGATCTGACAGCACATGAACAACACCAAGCTTGGTTTATCTCTTACACCTATCTCTTCCCATTGAACCCTGAAAAGGTCATCTTTCAAAGCTGTATCTCTTGCAGATCTTGCTGACATACTCAACTAACTCAAAGTCTCTTCTTACCCTCATCTTTTATCAAAGCTAGAACACCCTTGCATGCCCCTTTCAGGCTAAGTTAAGTGTGAAAAGGGGCCTATTTACAAGCTAGAGTTAAGTGGCTAAACAACGCTTTCCTAACTTCCTAAAAGGAATGTTCTGTTGTCACTATCCCATTGTGAATATGCCTCACAATATCTTCCATGAAGCTCTCAAAACAGACTAGAGTTTCACATTCCTAAAGAAACTTACACTTGACAATGAGGACCTCACGAAATTCTAGCTCATTGCTCATCTATCTTTCATCAGCAAGCTCTTTGAAAAAGCAATCCATGTTCAACTTGAAGATCGTACCAGCTCTCTCCTATAGACATACACTGCACACGCACTCCGTGATGTCTCTATCTACTCACCTTGGGTGGTTCCTTGGGGTCCCAGCAATTCTACGTCCTCTCGACATTGTCCTGACTCGAGTTGTGGTTCTTATGCCACTTTTTTTGTTATATGGTTTGCCCCCCCTCCAGGGCCCTCTGTGTATTCGTGCAATTTACTGTCGTTTCTTTGGTTAAGTATTGTGTGCTTTGTGTCTATCTCCATGTAGCAGATACTGTAACGTACTAGATAGTGTTATATAATAAATAAATATTTTTTATAACTACTGTGTGGTTCTCTTTTCATTTAATCTATACTATAAGATTGCATTCTCCATAGCTACCACTTGGATAGCTTTCTAAGGAGTCTGAGACCTCTTAAATCACCAAAGGGTTGTCTGGACTGGTGCAAGGTGCCCACTTTAACCCCTTTGATGCTGGTGACGGAACCATTCCGTCATCAGTCATGGTTGAGCTGTGCTGATGACGGAATGGTTCCGTCACAACCACACCCATTATCATTGGGGCCCAGCACAGGAGGAAAATGGTACACAGTCAAAATATCGAGTTGTAAATATCGACCTAGCAAAATATCGTGTCAGAAATTTCGAAGGTATAGAATATCGATGTCCAGAATATCGTTGGACAGAATATCGACCCTAAGGTAAGTAATATCGAAATTATTTATATCGATGTAAGTAATATCGAAGTTAGTAATATCGATAGCATATATATCGATGTCACTAATTTCGGTGACACTAATATCGATATTTGTATGATTTTTTTGTTTTTTATTATGTATGTGTTATATGTGTTACTTAAGTATTTAAAATAAATAATATTATATGTGTATAAATTTTATATATTAATACATTTATTTATAAGCAAATTGTATGTTTTAGTACTGGAGCGGGTAGTGGGTTTATAGGGGAATAGGGTGGGAAGTAAATATTTATGTTTAATTGATTATTAATTAGTAGGAGTTATAAAATAATTTTAATTAATTGATAATTAATGTTAATTAATTGGAAATTAATTTTAATGAATTGATAAATATGTTCTGTAGCGGTTTGTGGGTTTATAGGGGAATAGGGTGGGAAGTAATTTAATTATGTTTAATTAATTATTAATTAGTAGGAGTTATAAATTATTTTAATTAATTGCTAATTAATTTTAATTATTTGGAAATTATTTTTAATTAATTGATAAATATGTTCTGTAGCGGGTTGTGGATTTATGGGGGAATAGGGTGGGAAGTAATTTAATTATGTTTAATTTATTATTAATTAGTAGGAGTTATAAATTAATTTTCATTAATAGCTAAATTTCTTTAATTGGAAATAAAATATAATTAATTCATAAATTGATAAATATCTTTTGTAGCAGGTTATGGGTTTATAGGGGAATAGGGTGGGAAGTAATTTAATTATGTTTAATTATTTATTAATTAGTTGAAATTATAAATTAATTTGAAATAATTGCTGATTAATTTTAATTAATTGGTTATTATTTGTAATTAATTGGTAAATAATTTTCATTAATTCATAAATAGATAAATGTGTTCTGTTGCGGGTAGTGGGTTAATAGGGGAATATGGTGGGAAGTAATTTAAATGTAATTAAGTAATAATGTATTTAAATTCATTGTTTTGTTAATAATATAATTGATAATTAATTATTAATTGGACATTAAATAATATACATTGGTATTTTTTAATATTTAATTTGGGCTAAATATAGTTTGATAATCATGTCTTTAATAATTATGTATAGGCATTGTGTATGGTTTATATCTATTTTTACTAAAAAATGTTTTATTTATAAGTATGTTATTTTAACCCCTACGCTTCTCCAACACTTTCCCTACTGTTGCACTCTCTGGAGTGGGGAATAGTAATTTTTACTCCTACGCTATCCAACGCTTTCCCTACTATTGCACTCTCTGGAGTGGTAATAGTAATTTTTAACCGTACGCTATCCTACTCTTTCCCTACTGTTGCAATCTCTGAAGTTGGAATAGTAATTGTTACCCCTATGCTATCCAACACTTTCCCTACTGTTGCACTATCTGGAGTGGAAATAGTCATTTTTACTCCTACGCTATCCAACGCTTTCCCTACTGTTGCACTCTCTGGAGTGGGAATAGTAATTTTTACTCCTATGCTATCCAACGCTATCCAACGCTTTCCCTACTGTTGCACTCTCTGGAGTGGGAATAGTACTTTTTACCCCTACGCTATCCAACGCTTTCCCTACTGTTGCACTCTCTGGAGTGGGAATAGTAATTTTTACCCCTACGCTATCCAACGCTTTCCCTACTGTTGCACTCTCTGGAGTGGGAATAGTAATTTATACCCTTACGCAATCCAATGTTTTATATAATTAATTGTAAAAATATTAAAAGTATATTTAATTTTGTATGTTTTTCACATTTTATTTATGTTATTGTTTTATGTTTGTAAATGTATTTATAATTTAGAATATATTTTATTAATTTATAAATTAGTAAAATAATTATTACAACTTATTGTTCAGTACATATATATTATATATTTACTGTATATATTTAAATAATGTTTTATTATTATATATGTATTATTTATTAATTTTAAACATTATTAGATACTTTTAACTATGTAGAATTTATTTATTAGTGTTATTTACTTTAGTTTACATTTATATGTAAAAGAAAAACGATATTTTTAACATCGATATTTTTAACATCTATATTATTTTTTCGATATTTTTGTACTTACCATGTTGTAGATAGGATGTCGATATTCTTGCCCTCGATATTTTTGACTCGATATTCCTGTAGGTCGATATTTTGGAGGTCGAAATTGTGTCAGTGATTCGAGGAAAATATCATCCGCAGCGATGAGGTTAATTAGTGGACATCATATATCTGGCCAGCCTCTCACATGCAGGCTTAATATCAAGAACTGCTAATGGCCTGCAACAGCTGATTGATGCATTTGTCACATGAATGGAGCAAAGGGACTTAAAAAATTAAATTTGACCAAGATGTTTGTGATGGTTTGTGGCCAAGAAAAAGAGTCACTTTGTGAGGGACTTCAAGCTGGCTGAAGTTCAAAGATTCTCCTATTTAGGTACATTGTTTCCTCATAACAGCAATTGAGGCTTGCATATAGAGCAGACAAGACTAAAACTAGTTAGAACCATGTTGGCTATTTTTCACATTTTCAATAAGAAAGGTAACAGATCTGTACGTGACATGCTCAAACTATACAGCAGCAAATGCATCCCAGTAGCAACATATGACGCTATAGTGTGGGCCAATGATAATTTACTCACATTACAAACCTGTGAAAATGCATTTTTCTGCCTCTTGTTGGCAGTACCTTGGTCCACTTCTTATATTTTACATAAAAAATTGAATGAACCACATGTTGCTGATATAATACAAGTGAGAGCTTTATGTTCCTGGTACAACATCTGCTGGAAGAAGGGAAGAAAGTTCACCAGAGAAATAATTAAGGATTGTTTAGCCTTGAAAAACTATAATAAATTCCCTTGGTTAGCGTATATGGAGAAGTTACTCAAAGATGTTGACAAAGATCTGTCAGTTACAAAAACAGTGCGTGTATTGCAATATGACAAAAATAAGTTGAAATGATTTATTTGGACAAACAGTGCCAACCTAGAGATAGTAGAGAAGGGAAAACATGAGTGTGTCAATATATGTGCCTAGCATACTTAGTCAAAGTAACGCACTTGCAAGATAGATTGTATTTGACTAGACTGTGGCTGGGCACACTACACCACCATGTGGCATTTCCAAAACACAAACAGTTGAAGAAATCAACTCCCAGGTGTCCCTGTGACCGGAAGACTACCCAGTCTACAGTGCATTTTATGCTCTTTTGCAGGTTTTTTCAAGATATTAGACTGACATTTTTGCGACCAATCTTCGTAACTAAGACATTTATATTTTAAAAGGATTAAATGAATTTTAGATGTACTCTTGAAAACAAAGTTGCCTGTCGAGCTGTCGCAGGCTATATCACCTGGGCTGTAAAAAGAAGGAAATCCCTTGTACATCTGTTTAAATTGGTTTATGAATAAGACTGAAAGACGGGTTCTGAATGATAATCCCTTTTAATCCTGAGATAATAGATAGACTTTTAGTGATGGATTTTAGTAATTATTTTATTGAATTCGTTTTAAATTAAAATGCATGGAATTATGTTTAACGCGTTATGTTATGATGCTTTTTTATAATGTACTTCTATGGATCTATAAAAAAAGATTCTGAATAAAGTTAGACTCCTCACCGGCAGCCCTTAAATGCATCCTACATGCTACATCACGTTTCATCGAAGGTCTGAAGAAATATGACCATGTCACTCATTCATGACACGCGTGCAAGAGCAGTTTTCCATGGATGGCGATGAAGAGGAGGAGGGCAGCCCGGGGAAGTGGCAGCTCAGGTAAGTGCTTTTGATTTACTTTAAAGTGTTTTTATTTAAGTTTAAATCAATTGTTATAAGAGGGGTGGGAGGCAGGTGGTGTAGTGGAGCTATGCAAAGTTTCTTCTCTACTCTGTGGCACTCCGCTTAGCCCCACTGCACCCACTACGCCCAGGCTTACTGATGCCTCACTGATCAGTTAAGCAACCACCAACACCACGATGTTGTGCGGTCCAGATTCATGCCTAACCACAGTACAGAAACAGCACTCATCACCACCACAGTTGACATTTGCATGATCCTTGACAGAGTAGACATGGTAGCCCTCATTCACCCTGACCTCTCTTCAGCATTCAATACAGTGTTACACCCCAACCTCATCAGGTGCCTGCACAATATTGGCATCCAAGGACCGAAAACCTGCTGGATCTACTGCTTCCTAATGTATAGAACACAAGCTTTATGGCTGGCACCTTACAATTAGAAAGCATGTAAACTCATCTGCGGAGTGTCTCAAGGCTCATCGCTGAGGCCCATCCTCTTGAAAGTATACACAATCTACTGGCCAAAGTCATCTGTGCACACATCCACATCCTCACTCATAACTCAAACTCTCCTTCACGGAAAAGTCCCCCAACACAAGAAACAACTTCACTGCTTGCATGACTGAAGCCACTAACTGGATGTAAGCCAACTGTCTCATGCTCAACACCGACATTACACAAGTAATGATCTTTGGCAAACACACCTGATCAGGTGACTCCAACTGGTGGCCGATCAAACTCCCTCCCACACCCATGCCAGGAAACTTCATCATGCTTCCACACTCTGGAGCTGCTGAAGGAGAGCTTCAAATAGTTCTCAAGCAACACTTGAAAAAACATCACTATGCCCTAGTCAACAACAAGTTGCATTGCAGTAACACTCTCTATGCTAGGACCACTAAGCAATGCACCAGAAGATTATAAATCATCCAGAACTCGGAAGCTAGAATCATCCTGAACCTCCAACACTTAAGGGAGCTCCATTGGCTCCTGATGCACAAATGCACTCATTTCAAACTCCACACACATATTCAAGGCAGTATGCATCTTAGGACTCACCTACCTGAACAGTTGCATCTCCTTCCACCGAGACACCTGTGATCTGCAGGTGTCCTACTCACATACATCCCACTTATTCATAGAACCAGATCAGGAGCACATGCATTCTTACATTGCCCCTAAAGCACGGAACAAGCTTCCGTTTCACATCAGAGCCTCCTCCTCTCTACTTGAATTCTGCAAGAAACTGAAGAAACTGAAGACCGGACATCTCAATTAACCAACTTACCGAGGCAGAACTAGGCACACAACTGCTAAGTGGCGGGATACCTTTGTGAGTGATAGTGTGCTTTACAAATACGCATAACATAATGCTGTGCCAGTTTAGGAAAGAGTTGAAGACGCACCTCTTTACAGAACAGACTTACCTTTTCAAAGAACACTAAATCACAATGTATTAAGAGTCCAGGAACTAGCTACATCCATTATTACTTGTTGACTTTATGCTTGTTGTTGACCCTATACAGTGTTCCAATGGCTTTGGGCTAGCTTCAAGCAATAGAAATAACACATGCATACACACATGTGTCTATCTGTGTGTGTGTGTGCATGTGCATGTGTGTTTGTGTGGGTGTGTAATCCTTATCAAGCAAGTCCTTCTGACATAGAAAATTGGCAGTACTGCATCATTCTAAAGTATGAAACAATTTATTGTGGCATGTCCAACAATCTATTGGATGAGGACATGTGAGAACAGAACTTGAGGTTTTTTATGTTGGAGCACGATAATTCTGCTTTTTGGGTTGAGCCTTGGCAACGCATGGGTTGCTCCATAAGGCAAGTTGTATTCAAGTATGGACTTGAAACCCGTCAACTCTCCACCCATATTTTTCATTGGCTTTTGTCATTGTCCTTTGTAAATGCTGGCATCTGATTCATTAATAGGCTTGCTAGTCCCTACTTAGTACTGACTTGTCTTCATTTATAACCTCCCATGAAAGACTGGCCCTTTTTACTCCGGTTGTTACACGGTATGTCCTATTTACTCTGTAAGCACTATTTTCTTTAATGAGTTTCTCTTACTGTAGGAGGGCAGAAGGGTCTCTCATACACAGTTGTGACCACTGGTGTGTTTACACACATTGTGCATGGGTTATTTGCACAGCGAGGACATGGGGACGTGCGTGTCTGTTTTCTTGCGGTGTCCTACTTTACGTTTTCTGGGGCTTGCAGCACCTCAGGGCATGATGAGTGGGCTCTGGCATTGCATCGACCCCTCCTGCCACTGCCATTCTTGTTAACCATGTGCATGCAGGAGGGCCCAGTGCAATGCCTGCACATATATGGCACCAGTCTCAGCGCTAAGCTGCTTACAAGAGGCCTTCATACTTTTTTTAATGGAGCTGTCTGCGTGAAATCCCTCCTTCTGGAGCTGGCGCTTCCATCCATCAATTTTTTTTTTGCATCTGTCACCCCGAGTGGGACGGGTAAGCTCAGATGTGAGTCCCATGCTCTCCATGCCACTGGAGTCAAGCTATCCTGGCTGATGAGGGCTGAACGCCTGAAACCGGTCCTAGGATGCTTGTTTCCGGTCCAGGGAGGACCTGGCTCGGCGGTTTGGGCTGGATTGTTCCCATGAGGCACAGGGTCAAGACTGATTTGCATATGGCCAGATCTAAACTGGAATGGCATGGTGAGCAAAAAAAATGGATTTAGGCCCAGATCTCTGTACTTGGGTGAATGTATAACATTGTTTCTGCATTCTGTCCATCAATTGTTCTTTTTGCATTTGTAACCCCGAGTGGGACGGGTATGCTCAGACAAGAGTCCTGTGCTCTGCATGCCACTGGAGTCAAGCTATCCTGGCTGATGAGGGCTGAACTCCTAAAACCGGTCCTAGGATGCTTGTTTCCGGTCCAGGGAGGACCTGGCTTGGCGGTTCGGTTATATTGTTTCCATGAGGCACATGGTCAAGACTGATTTGCATATTGCCAGATCTAAACTGGAATGGCATGGTGAGCAAAAAACGATGGATTTAGGTCCAGATCTCTGTAATTGGGTGAATGTATAACATTGTTCTGCATTCTGTCCATCAATTGTTCTTTTTGCATTTGTCACCCCGAGCGGGAGGGGTATGCTCAGACGTGAGTCCCGTGTTCTGCATGCCACTGGAGTCCAGCTATCCTGGCAGATGAGGGCTGAAAGCCCGAAGCTGGTCCTAGGATGCTCTTTTCCGGTCCAGGGAGGGCCTGGCTTTGTTAGTTCGGGCTGGACTGTTCCCATGAGGCACATGGTCAAGACTGATTTGCATATGGCCATGTCTAAACTGGAATGGCATGGTGAGCAAAAAATGATGTATTTAGGCCCAGATCTCTGTTCTAGGGTGAATGTATGACATTGTTCTGCATTCTGTCCACCAATTGTTCTTTTTGCAAAATGGAATGGCATGGTGAGCAAAAAAATGATGGATTTAGGCCCAGATCTCTGTACTGGGGTGAATGTATGAAATTGTTCTGCATTCTGTCCATCAATTGTTCTTTTTGCATTTGTCACCCTGAGTGCGACGGCTATGCTCAGACGTGAGTCCCGTGCTCTCCATGCCACTAGAGTCAAGCTATCCTGGCTGATGAGGACTAAAAAGGCCAATATCGGAGTCAAGCTATCCGGGTTGATGATGGCTGAAAGCCCGAAACCGGTCCTGGGATGTTTGTTTCTGGTCCAGGGAGTACCTGGCTTGGCAGTTCGGGCTGGACTGTCCCCATGAGGCACAGGGTCAAGACTGATTTGCATATGGCCACGTCTAAACTGGATTGGCATGGTGAGCAGAAAAACAATGGATTTAGTCCCAGATCTCTGTACTGGGGTGAATGTGTGACATTGTTCTGCATTCTGTCCATCAAGTGTTCTTTTTGCATTTGTCACCCTGAGTGGGACGGGTATGCTCAGACGTGAGTACTGTGCTCTCTATGCCACTGGAGTCAAGCTATCCTGGCTGATGAGGGCTGAAAGCCCGAAACCGGTCCTAGGATGCTTGTTTCCGTCCCGGGGAGGACCTGGCTCGGCAGTTCGGGCTGGAGTGTTCCCATGAGGCACAGGGTCAAGACTGATTTACTGATGGCCAGGTCTAAACTGGAATGGCATGGTGAGCAAAAAAACAGCAGATGAGGGCTGAAAGCTCGAAACCGGTCCTAGGATCCCTGTTTCCAGTCCAGGAGCACCTGGCTTGGCAGTTTGGGCTGGACTGTTCCCATGAGGCACAGGGTCAAGACTGATTTGCATATGGCCTGGTCTAAACTGGAATGGCATGGTGAGCAAAAAAACGATAGATTTAGGTCCAGATCTATATACTGGGGTGAATGTATGACATTGTTCTGCATTCTGTTCATCAATTGTTCTTTTTGCATTTGTCACCCCGAGTGGGACGGGTATGCTCAGACGTGAGTCCCATGCTCTCCATGCCCCTGGAGTCAAGCTATCCTGGCTGATGAGGGCTGAAAGCCTGAAACCGGTCTTAGGATACTTGTTTCCAGTCCAGGAGCACCTGGCTTGGCAGTTTGGGCTGGACTGTTCCCATGAGGCACAGGGTCAAGACTCATTTGCATATGGCCAGGTCTAAACTGGAATGGCATGGTGAGCAAAAAAACAATGGATTTAGACCTAGATCTCTGTACTGGGGTGAATGTATGACATTGTTCTGCATTCTGTCCATCAATTGCTGTTTTTGCATCCAATAGAAGTCAGTCAGGCATGTCCCAAACCCGACTAGCAGCAGACACACCCACCACAGCCATAGCCAGAGTGCCAACTCCCACTCTGCTGGGTAGTGCGGGCTACTACAGCCCCTAGAATGGGCAGAGTGGGTACTAAAATTCTGTCCCTGGAAAGAAGGAAGGGCATTATGCTCAGGAGTGGAAAAGGGTTGTCAGATGCACATGGGTCAATGTGATGGGTGCAGCTACTATTCGTTTGAATTCCAGTAGCTCGGCTAAAAAATAAACCTTGAATGAGTTGTTTAATTTTCCAACATAAACGATTCTGTAGCATCTGTTTTAATGGTAAGACTTCTTGAATGTGTGCGTTGGCAATCTTAACAAAATAATGCCTCAAAGCCATCCAGAGTGTTCTAAATGTGTTTGCTTTCTCAGGTGGGTGTGTTGCCTTACTGTAGTGCCACTTCTGAGTAGCGTGGGCGTGTTTACCCTCTTACACTTAGGGTCATATTTGCAAGCCCCTTATCACCACTACTACATCACTTTCAGTGATGAAACAAGCTTTGACAGTGATCCCACCAGGAACCTAGCCCCTGACCCGCTATCCCTAGTTAATATACATATAGTGCGAGTCCCCCACCAGTTGTGCGTGCACACTGTTGATTCACCCACTGCCACTGTGCAATCCAATACAGGAATTTAACAATTTCAAAAACATTCACCTTGACCTCTCTTCAGCATTCAATACAGTGTTACACCCCAACCTCATCAGGTGCCTGCACAATATTGGCATCCAAGGACCGAAAACCTGCTGGATCTACTGCTTCCTAATGTATAGAACACAAGCTTTATGGCTGGCACCTTACAATTAGAAAGCATGTAAACTCATCTGCGGAGTGTCTCAAGGCTCATCGCTGAGGCCCATCCTCTTGAAAGTATACACAATCTACTGGCCAAAGTCATCTGTGCACACATCCACATCCTCACTCATAACTCAAACTCTCCTTCACGGAAAAGTCCCCCAACACAAGAAACAACTTCACTGCTTGCATGACTGAAGCCACTAACTGGATGTAAGCCAACTGTCTCATGCTCAACACCGACATTACACAAGTAATGATCTTTGGCAAACACACCTGATCAGGTGACTCCAACTGGTGGCCGATCAAACTCCCTCCCACACCCATGCCAGGAAACTTCATCATGCTTCCACACTCTGGAGCTGCTGAAGGAGAGCTTCAAATAGTTCTCAAGCAACACTTGAAAAAACATCACTATGCCCTAGTCAACAACAAGTTGCATTGCAGTAACACTCTCTATGCTAGGACCACTAAGCAATGCACCAGAAGATTATAAATCATCCAGAACTCGGAAGCTAGAATCATCCTGAACCTCCAACACTTAAGGGAGCTCCATTGGCTCCTGATGCACAAATGCACTCATTTCAAACTCCACACACATATTCAAGGCAGTATGCATCTTAGGACTCACCTACCTGAACAGTTGCATCTCCTTCCACCGAGACACCTGTGATCTGCAGGTGTCCTACTCACATACATCCCACTTATTCATAGAACCAGATCAGGAGCACATGCATTCTTACATTGCCCCTAAAGCACGGAACAAGCTTCCGTTTCACATCAGAGCCTCCTCCTCTCTACTTGAATTCTGCAAGAAACTGAAGAAACTGAAGACCGGACATCTCAATTAACCAACTTACCGAGGCAGAACTAGGCACACAACTGCTAAGTGGCGGGATACCTTTGTGAGTGATAGTGTGCTTTACAAATACGCATAACATAATGCTGTGCCAGTTTAGGAAAGAGTTGAAGACGCACCTCTTTACAGAACAGACTTACCTTTTCAAAGAACACTAAATCACAATGTATTAAGAGTCCAGGAACTAGCTACATCCATTATTACTTGTTGACTTTATGCTTGTTGTTGACCCTATACAGTGTTCCAATGGCTTTGGGCTAGCTTCAAGCAATAGAAATAACACATGCATACACACATGTGTCTATCTGTGTGTGTGTGTGCATGTGCATGTGTGTTTGTGTGGGTGTGTAATCCTTATCAAGCAAGTCCTTCTGACATAGAAAATTGGCAGTACTGCATCATTCTAAAGTATGAAACAATTTATTGTGGCATGTCCAACAATCTATTGGATGAGGACATGTGAGAACAGAACTTGAGGTTTTTTATGTTGGAGCACGATAATTCTGCTTTTTGGGTTGAGCCTTGGCAACGCATGGGTTGCTCCATAAGGCAAGTTGTATTCAAGTATGGACTTGAAACCCGTCAACTCTCTACCCATATTTTTCATTGGCTTTTGTCATTGTCCTTTGTAAATGCTGGCATCTGATTCATTAATAGGCTTGCTAGTCCCTACTTAGTACTGACTTGTCTTCATTTATAACCTCCCATGAAAGACTGGCCCTTTTTACTCCGGTTGTTACACGGTATGTCCTATTTACTCTGTAAGCACTATTTTCTTTAATGAGTTTCTCTTACTGTAGGAGGGCAGAAGGGTCTCTCATACACAGTTGTGACCACTGGTGTGTTTACACACATTGTGCATGGGTTATTTGCACAGCGAGGACATGGGGACGTGCGTGTCTGTTTTCTTGCGGTGTCCTACTTTACGTTTTCTGGGGCTTGCAGCACCTCAGGGCATGATGAGTGGGCTCTGGCATTGCATCGACCCCTCCTGCCACTGCCATTCTTGTTAACCATGTGCATGCAGGAGGGCCCAGTGCAATGCCTGCACATATATGGCACCAGTCTCAGCGCTAAGCTGCTTACAAGAGGCCTTCATACTTTTTTTAATGGAGCTGTCTGCGTGAAATCCCTCCTTCTGGAGCTGGCGCTTCCATCCATCAATTTTTTTTTTGCATCTGTCACCCCGAGTGGGACGGGTAAGCTCAGATGTGAGTCCCATGCTCTCCATGCCACTGGAGTCAAGCTATCCTGGCTGATGAGGGCTGAACGCCTGAAACCGGTCCTAGGATGCTTGTTTCCGGTCCAGGGAGGACCTGGCTCGGCGGTTTGGGCTGGATTGTTCCCATGAGGCACAGGGTCAAGACTGATTTGCATATGGCCAGATCTAAACTGGAATGGCATGGTGAGCAAAAAAAATGGATTTAGGCCCAGATCTCTGTACTTGGGTGAATGTATAACATTGTTTCTGCATTCTGTCCATCAATTGTTCTTTTTGCATTTGTAACCCCGAGTGGGACGGGTATGCTCAGACAAGAGTCCTGTGCTCTGCATGCCACTGGAGTCAAGCTATCCTGGCTGATGAGGGCTGAACTCCTAAAACCGGTCCTAGGATGCTTGTTTCCGGTCCAGGGAGGACCTGGCTTGGCGGTTCGGTTATATTGTTTCCATGAGGCACATGGTCAAGACTGATTTGCATATTGCCAGATCTAAACTGGAATGGCATGGTGAGCAAAAAACGATGGATTTAGGTCCAGATCTCTGTAATTGGGTGAATGTATAACATTGTTCTGCATTCTGTCCATCAATTGTTCTTTTTGCATTTGTCACCCCGAGCGGGAGGGGTATGCTCAGACGTGAGTCCCGTGTTCTGCATGCCACTGGAGTCCAGCTATCCTGGCAGATGAGGGCTGAAAGCCCGAAGCTGGTCCTAGGATGCTCTTTTCCGGTCCAGGGAGGGCCTGGCTTTGTTAGTTCGGGCTGGACTGTTCCCATGAGGCACATGGTCAAGACTGATTTGCATATGGCCATGTCTAAACTGGAATGGCATGGTGAGCAAAAAATGATGTATTTAGGCCCAGATCTCTGTTCTAGGGTGAATGTATGACATTGTTCTGCATTCTGTCCACCAATTGTTCTTTTTGCAAAATGGAATGGCATGGTGAGCAAAAAAATGATGGATTTAGGCCCAGATCTCTGTACTGGGGTGAATGTATGAAATTGTTCTGCATTCTGTCCATCAATTGTTCTTTTTGCATTTGTCACCCTGAGTGCGACGGCTATGCTCAGACGTGAGTCCCGTGCTCTCCATGCCACTAGAGTCAAGCTATCCTGGCTGATGAGGACTAAAAAGGCCAATATCGGAGTCAAGCTATCCGGGTTGATGATGGCTGAAAGCCCGAAACCGGTCCTGGGATGTTTGTTTCTGGTCCAGGGAGTACCTGGCTTGGCAGTTCGGGCTGGACTGTCCCCATGAGGCACAGGGTCAAGACTGATTTGCATATGGCCACGTCTAAACTGGATTGGCATGGTGAGCAGAAAAACAATGGATTTAGTCCCAGATCTCTGTACTGGGGTGAATGTGTGACATTGTTCTGCATTCTGTCCATCAAGTGTTCTTTTTGCATTTGTCACCCTGAGTGGGACGGGTATGCTCAGACGTGAGTACTGTGCTCTCTATGCCACTGGAGTCAAGCTATCCTGGCTGATGAGGGCTGAAAGCCCGAAACCGGTCCTAGGATGCTTGTTTCCGTCCCGGGGAGGACCTGGCTCGGCAGTTCGGGCTGGAGTGTTCCCATGAGGCACAGGGTCAAGACTGATTTACTGATGGCCAGGTCTAAACTGGAATGGCATGGTGAGCAAAAAAACAGCAGATGAGGGCTGAAAGCTCGAAACCGGTCCTAGGATCCCTGTTTCCAGTCCAGGAGCACCTGGCTTGGCAGTTTGGGCTGGACTGTTCCCATGAGGCACAGGGTCAAGACTGATTTGCATATGGCCTGGTCTAAACTGGAATGGCATGGTGAGCAAAAAAACGATAGATTTAGGTCCAGATCTATATACTGGGGTGAATGTATGACATTGTTCTGCATTCTGTTCATCAATTGTTCTTTTTGCATTTGTCACCCCGAGTGGGACGGGTATGCTCAGACGTGAGTCCCATGCTCTCCATGCCCCTGGAGTCAAGCTATCCTGGCTGATGAGGGCTGAAAGCCTGAAACCGGTCTTAGGATACTTGTTTCCAGTCCAGGAGCACCTGGCTTGGCAGTTTGGGCTGGACTGTTCCCATGAGGCACAGGGTCAAGACTCATTTGCATATGGCCAGGTCTAAACTGGAATGGCATGGTGAGCAAAAAAACAATGGATTTAGACCTAGATCTCTGTACTGGGGTGAATGTATGACATTGTTCTGCATTCTGTCCATCAATTGCTGTTTTTGCATCCAATAGAAGTCAGTCAGGCATGTCCCAAACCCGACTAGCAGCAGACACACCCACCACAGCCATAGCCAGAGTGCCAACTCCCACTCTGCTGGGTAGTGCGGGCTACTACAGCCCCTAGAATGGGCAGAGTGGGTACTAAAATTCTGTCCCTGGAAAGAAGGAAGGGCATTATGCTCAGGAGTGGAAAAGGGTTGTCAGATGCACATGGGTCAATGTGATGGGTGCAGCTACTATTCGTTTGAATTCCAGTAGCTCGGCTAAAAAATAAACCTTGAATGAGTTGTTTAATTTTCCAACATAAACGATTCTGTAGCATCTGTTTTAATGGTAAGACTTCTTGAATGTGTGCGTTGGCAATCTTAACAAAATAATGCCTCAAAGCCATCCAGAGTGTTCTAAATGTGTTTGCTTTCTCAGGTGGGTGTGTTGCCTTACTGTAGTGCCACTTCTGAGTAGCGTGGGCGTGTTTACCCTCTTACACTTAGGGTCATATTTGCAAGCCCCTTATCACCACTACTACATCACTTTCAGTGATGAAACAAGCTTTGACAGTGATCCCACCAGGAACCTAGCCCCTGACCCGCTATCCCTAGTTAATATACATATAGTGCGAGTCCCCCACCAGTTGTGCGTGCACACTGTTGATTCACCCACTGCCACTGTGCAATCCAATACAGGAATTTAACAATTTCAAAAAGTTGCAAAGGTGCACCACTCAGCAAAAGGACAAAACAGACACATAACAAATTATCAGGTCCATGTCCATAGTATTTTTCTTCAAGTATCTTCTTTTATTGAAAATATATAAAAACCACTCATGAATGAAAAAAACAGCCAACTTGTTTCGTCCAAACAGATGGACTTCTTCAGGGCATAAAAGCAAATAAGGGCACTCCTGAGTACCAACATTAAGGCCAGGGAAAACCTGGTCTTAAACAGGCTAAACGAGGAGAAATTTCTCCTTGTTTTTGCTGTTTCCTTGTGTGCTGCATTGTGCAGCACTCACAGAATCAGCAAATTTCCTATGATTATTTTTGTGCAGGAAGGCCCCCCTTCCTGCACATAAGCAATCATTTAAAAAAACGCCTTTTTGCAACTTCTATGTGTGCGGCATTAAAAACATGTTATGTGCAGGAAGGTCCTCTTCCCCTCAACGCAAGCACCCTTGCAGTATTGTGAACACGGAACATCTCTGCGTTTTCAGAATGGAGAAGCGTGGTGTTAGTAAAGCTTCACCATTCTGCTGTAAATATGCCCCTTAGTGTGTTTGGACTGGGCAAGTAACTGCTATAATCCCTGGCATGGCATTGCACAGCAGGAGAAACAAGCATTTGTAATTCAATAGGTCTTGCATTTGCTTGCTGTTGAGCTATCGGCATAGTAAATGATAATGCCTTTTATCTATGTGTTTAAAAACCCTGCAATAATAAAAAGCATTGTAATTTAGAATACCAAGAGGTCAAACTTTTGAAAATTCAATACCAATTGCATTGGAAACGCTTGTTTTATTTGTCTCTTTGCTTGGGCTTCTGGAAACTTTTCCTAAGTAAGGAGAACTCTGAAGCAACTCTAAAGTTGAATAGTGCACTGTACTAAATTCCCAAAATCAAGATAACAGGGCTTAATTAAGACCTATTCCTTTTTTTCTGAGGACAATTAGGTTTTAAGAGTTCAAACTGGCATTGGATACAATTAACAGCATGTTGGTGTATGTAGTTAAAGCATCGTAAATTGGAACTAAGGAATTAAACCATGCAGGCACACTTGCCCAAATGTATGTTCTAAATTAAGCCCGGGTTAAAAGCTGGATAGAAAAATATGGGGGCATATTATCAAGGGGGTTTATCTCTGCTTTTTTGGCTTTAAAAGCCAAGAAAGCGGAGATAAAATTATCTCCCTATTACCTAGCTGTCGCTAACACCAGTTAGCGACAGCTAGGAGGAGATAGCGACCATCCTGGGCCCCACTTTGCATGTCAGTGATATTTATCACTAATGATATGCAAAGTGGGCGTGCCAAGAAGTTAGAGACTGAAAACAGTCGCTAACATCGCTATCTCCTATTACCAACCTTTGGAGATATTCGCGCTAAGCGCGAATATCTCCAAAAGCTAACACCTGCCCTGAGCAGTTCTTAGCCATGTTATCCAATGGGAGGTTGATAACATGGCTAAGAGCATTAGCTCGTTAATGCATGAATATCGCTGACTTTTCAGCGATATTCATGCATTGCGGCGATTTTTATCGCATTTGCGATAAACCTTGGTAATACCAAGGTTTATTTGTGGTAAAAATCGCCGCAGCTCAGCGGTAAATTTTTGTCTCTAACCAAGCAATAGTGATAATTATCGCTATTGCTTGGTAATATGCCCCCCGGTATTCAAAATATTGAGCAAACAATATAACACCAAGATGAATAAATGAAAGGTAAGTCTCTAGCCTCAAGACTCTCCGTTGAAATGTCCACACAGTAAAGTGTTAAACAAAATTCTAGACCGCTGCACATGAAGAAAACAGGTAAAACGGACAGACAAGCTAACATCATAAAAATGCATCCCCTTCGACAATTCCCACGCCCCCCACGCAGTAAAAGGCCACAGCCACAGAAAACACATAAACCATATTGTCAAATTCTCCAGTTCATAATCTACGCTGCACACAGTATGGACTATGAAAACCAGAAAACACTCAATATGAAACTGCACAACATTCCTGTAGTTCAATAATACCGAGAATAAAAAATTAGAAAAGAGAATGGGGTGAGATGCTCAAGATACACGGCTGAATTACAATGATGGCATCGTCTCCATGGAAACCATCTCCGCATTCACAAACATTCCCTCGTGGTGTTTAAACTGGCCTGATCCCATAAAAAAATGCAGCAAATGAAAAAAACGTCGCACTGAGAATACTATGGATGCCAGACTGAATGTAATATGCACAGCAGTATGAAAGTGTTAGAGTGTGTACGTGTATGAACAGCCACGGCGCCAATTCATAAAGAAAAAGAAACCACATTTGCATGGAAAATAAAAAATACACGATCTGTCAAATGTAAAAAAACAGGAAAGCATCATGATTGATTTGAGGCTTTCTAAGAACAAATGCTTTGAGTCAGCATGTGTGACGGAAAATACATTTCATTCTGGCCCATAGGATACCTTTACACTGGCATACGTG
Source organism: Lissotriton vulgaris (assembly GCF_964263255.1). Classification (NCBI taxonomy): domain Eukaryota; kingdom Metazoa; phylum Chordata; class Amphibia; order Caudata; family Salamandridae; genus Lissotriton; species Lissotriton vulgaris. The sequence continues at coordinate 265,809,369 of NC_141696.1, forward strand.
ATAATGGGCGCCGTCAGCCAGTCGGTCAGCCCGCCCTTCCTTTGCAGCATCCATAACTTTGCATGGTAGAACTACAAATCAGCCTCGCGCAGGGCTGGCGTCTACAAAGCTAGGACTGGACAAATGGGACAACATGACATGAGACATTTTGCACTTTGCTCTTATACCAATATAGATTTCTTTATACATCATATATGAAAGCAAAGACCTTATGGCTACTGAAACCGAGGCTCTTTTTTTTCCCAGTTGAAAATTGATATGTAAAAAACAAGCATTGGAAAAGGCCAATAGGTTCCACTTATGCAAGAGTTAGAGCTATTGATGTTGTAAATGACAATGTGTTTACCCATGTGTTATGGAGTGCAGTGAATGTATGTGGTGTGCAGTGGAATTCTGTGGGTTGTATTGGAATTGTTAGTTGTGGCATTCTGTGGCATCTAATGGTGTTCTATGGAGTCGATTTGTGTAGTGGGAGTATGCGGCATGGAATGCAATGAAATTATGTGGATAGTAATAATGTGGTATTAAGTGTACTGGAGTTTTGTGGAGCGGGATTAAGTGCCATGAAGTGTAATTATGTGGAATGTTATTATGTGTTGTGGAGTGGTATGCAGTTGAATGTAATTGTGTGGTGTGCTGTTGAGTTTTGTGGCATGATGTGGATTTCTGTGGTGTGGATTGGATGTGTGTGATGTAAATTATGCTGCATGGAATTATGACAAATACAAAAGAAGCATTCTACTTCATCCGGACGCACAGCAAACTACATGAAGAATTTCAGCAATGTATTCCACAGTTTATCAAAATTCCTTAATCTTTATTCCGGTGATTCCAAACAGTTTGTCCATGTTTTTCTCTATTTTTTCACTTTCAACTCCTGCCACTTGTGAGGCGGTATCTGTATACTGAAACTTCTTTTGAATCGGATATGCCCATCCAGGCCTTTTTCCGAGACATGCTGTATACAACAATCATCATACGTGGATATCATAGACCCAATGCATTTTAGGCTCTAGGTAGCCTTTTTTCAGGGGTTCACTAAAACAATAAAATATTCACTTTAGTATATTTTAACACAATAATACAATGCAAGTTAGTATGTAATACCTGTATTTCAAAACCAAATGCCTCATGGGGCATAGCGTGGAGTGTATTTATGTGGATTGTTGGTGTGTGAAAACATCCTAGACTAGATGAGGAGGAAAAATCAGTGTGGAACTGCAAGGAACTGATTTTCACACAATGCTCAGACAGAAGAAAATGTACACATAGCATATCTGAACGAAAACTGAACAGCTTTGAAACCAATATGTTTTTCTAAAAGTGTCCATTGTGATTGAACTGCATTGTATCCATTACTACAAAACATTATACCATGAGCCATTTACTCACAGTCAGTCAGTTGTCAGAAGGAACTGGTGAGGTGAGAGGTGGGTAAGAGAATGTGAGACAGGTATTTTAAGGTGGTCTAAAGAGTACGGATTTGACTGTAAAAACAGGATACTGGAACAGATTGAAGGGGTGATCTAAAGATACTACGAGGGAGCGATGAAAAGAGAAGGAGCTCGAGGAACATTTTGATGTGAGATATGGGGAATACGGAATCAACAGAGTACATGGGAAGAGATAGCTGTCAGTATACAAGAGATGTGTGAGGGTGGGGGCACTGAGCGATTTGATGGAGATGAGTATGAGAGATAGAGCAGAAGGAGGGATAGTACTTGAAATACAGGTAAAGGGGTGTTAGTAGGGTGCATACATACCAATACTTCTAACCCTTGTTGTGAGAATCCCAATTTTTTAATAAAAAGCTGCTTCAGCTTCTCTTTATCTCACTTACAACTCCTTTAATTATATATTCATTATTGGAAAATTTAAATCCACTGATTTTTTTCAAACCTTCCAAATGTTCACATATGCTGCCATATAGGAAGGTGCAAAAGTATAGTGCATACAGGACGTGAGAGGATGGAGTGGATCTTCAATGAAAAACCTGAAGAATCTGAAATACATAAAAGACAGGGTTGCAGGCAGCGGCGGCTGGCACGGATCAGAGGTAGGGGGTAGGGATGGAAAAGGGGAGGATGTGGGGGTGATGGGGATATACAAAAAATTAAAACTTACCCTTTCACCGCTTCCTCAACGCGTCTCACCTCCGTAGTCCTCCCGCGCTCTGCCACAGGTAGCGCACACAGGCTCCCAGTCAGCCAATCACAACGCTGACTTAGCAGAGCTGTGAGTGGTCTGAGTACTGTGTTTTGGTGCTCAGATGCTGACTGTCCATACATATTGAACACAGGTATTTTTATGGCAAATGTTATTATAAATTGGCTGATACGTACTTGCTCAAGTTAGACAAGCGTATTAGCACCCTGATTTGGCCCCCACTCTGAGGTTGAGAATCTTTCCAAGAGTAAGAAAAGTAAGTACAAAAGACTTGCTGCACAAAGAGGCACCAATCTCATTCCCAGAATATTTTTCTCAGCTTTAAACTTTTCAAAAAAGAGGGAAACATGAATAGAAAGTGATAAAAGACAAAGGAAACTCCCAAAATGGAACCTCAGCGAAATCACATGAGCTTATTCCCACACAGAACGAAACCTTGTCACAAATCGTCCACCAAACCCTTGGAGATGCTCACCAGCAGAAACGTGATGGGCAGTTGAACAGTGGCCACCACCAACAGCTGCAATCAGAGACCAGGTAGTGAGCTGATAGCAGAGGTGCGTTTAATAGGCGGTTGAGACATGCCATGTAGAACAAAAAAAAAGACTTGTGGCCTCCCGATGTGGATGCCATGCTTAAGAGTGAAGCGTGGCATGCCATGCTGATAAAAAGGAAATGCACAAATGTTACTGAAGTGCTCTTTTAGAAACAAAAAAAAGTCCAGAACCAGGAACTAGAATGGGAAAATCAGCGGTGGACTGTAAGCCTACAAAGCATACACAACGTGCCTTAGAGACAGTGCAAGCTCTGTCTAGGCCTTACCTAAAACCTATTAGAAACAAATAAAAAAATTAATCACCCTGAATGTGCAAAAAACCCACCCTTTATAACTGGGTTAATCCATTGCTATCTTCCATTCTTCTCAGGGAAGATATTTTTTCCTTATTGAGCAAAGTGTTTCCCTACACCTCCACCAAATTCGGAGTCTTTAATTATCAGTCTCATGAAAGGAAAATATTTACTCCTGCCCTTGACAATAGTATCTCCATCTGTTTCCTAGGGGGAATTGGGCTAAGAAAAACTCTCAATGTTGTGGGTGTGCTAAAATTAGTAGAAGCATCCAGGCTTTTGGAATGCAAACTGGCAGCCAATTGGAGCAAAATTACTTCATCACAATCTTACACCATTCAGAAGTAAATCAAAATATGAATCCAGTATTTGTAAAGCACAAACTACTTAAGGGAGCTATTGACTAGAGTCACATGGTGCTGAGCTAAGCTGATGCAGGTGCCAGGGATCAAACCATGAGCCCTGTGCTCCATAGTCAACCAACCTGGCCTCTCCACAAGTAACACAAGAGGACAGATTCACAAACTGCATTTTGTAATATGTAAAGTTGTACTATAGTAGTACAATTCACGCCTGTATCTGTCCTTTTTCATGGGGATATCTCTGCACTTATAAGTTTCAGTGGTGGCTGTTGACTTTTGCAGGTGGTGCGGTGTGAACACTACAAGGACCCAAAGACTGAATTGCATAGTAAACGCAATAAACCTGGGACCAATCTCTGCTTCCCCATTGACTAAGGAGAGTGATCTGGGGCAAATATTTTGTTATACAAATTCTCCTTTTTCTTCATTAACAATTCTACCAGTTACAAATATACTTAGTTTCAATTTCGGAGAATTCATCATATTTTAACATTATGACCAAAGGCTCAGCTCTCACTGTTAATTTGTTGGTTCACTTTCTGTTACTAGGACATCTTCTCTAAAGTCCCTCTCCACCCACCAGACACAGAAGGAGCAAGTACATGCTCTTAGTCATACACACACTCAGACACATTCATGCATATCATCTACATTCACGAGTGCAAGGCCATTGGTAAAACTGATCTGTTAGCCACTTCAAATCTGAGAGCAGTGTCACCCGTGGCGTTGTGCTCCATACAGCAGTCAGAGGGAAAAGGGCCTGCCTGGCAACAGAATAATTGGGGGCTTACTGGCGCACGGACATATGGCCAGTACGATCATGGACATCCACCTTGATGAAAATTCTATAGAACCCTACACTAAGGGTTGAAAAGAAAGAGCACACACATGGCAAGAAACAAAATACTCACCAGCAGCCAAGGAGTGTCTGCCAATTCAAGGAATAAACTATACCACCACATGTGCACCACAGCAATTCCAGAATTGTATAGTGACAGTGACTTCACTCAAGCCCCTCACAGATTCAACCCAATTCACATACGCAACGATGGGAGGCTGCAACCAATGCTGTCCCCTCTTACTTTGTCTCTGCTAGCTCGCCCTTACCCAGCTCTCTGTGCTCTCAAGTTGACAATGTGAATACATCCTGAGGGTCACCGGAATAGCACCCGAGGGCATGCTAAATAAATAGCACTTAAAACGACACCACACCCTGCACCTGACGTAACTGCCCCAGCTTGTATATTGAGGGTGAGGGTACAACTCGCCCATCCATGAGCTTTTACATTACCACTAAGACAACAATCTGGAGCCTATCTATGAAGCAGCCAGCCTGTTTTGAGCAGCAAGTTTTTTCAACTTCTCCGCTGCTTCCATGAGTTGTGGGATTCCGCCCATATTGCTCACATACACCAGCCACTCCTTATATATTTACTTCATAATAAGTTTACTACATCCCTGCCTGTCGACATAGCACTGGTAAACAATGAGTGGGTAGCTGCCATGCTTTAAAAGCTGTTCATCTTAAATTAAATGTGGACAGGACTGGTTTTAGAAATAGGGGTCTACAGTTGGCAGTGGCTTATACCCTGTCCAAGAAGGGACAACTATTCTAGTCAGGGTAAGGGAGTTACACACCCCTGCTCACACCCTTGATAGCTTTGGCACGAGTAGCCAGGCTTATCTCAGTGGCAATGTGTAACACATTTGTAGATACACACACAGTAATACAGTGAAAACACTACAAAATGACACCACACCAGTTTAGAAAAATAACCAATATTTATCTGAATAAAACAAGACAAAAACAACAAAAATCAAACATACACAAACAAAGGTATCACTTTTAAAATGCTTAAAATAGTTCAGTCCATAGGAAACTTTGGATGCATCACTTTTATCACGTACCAGGGATGCGTCAAAATCAAAGACAAAAACAGGTGCAGGGGAGATGAGGTACCGGAAAAGCAAAAAGTGATGCATCAATTCCTTACTCCCATGGGAGGTGATGCATTGATTCCTTACTGCAAGGGGAAGTGATGAGTCCATTCCTTACTATAAAGGGAAGTGATGTATCAATCTCCGGACATGCAGCCTTAGTTACATACTGCTGGGCAACTTCGATGAACAACTTGGCACACAGTTGTGATGCGTTGAAAATCGGGACATGCTGGGTCAAAGCACAGGTGGTAAAACAGGTGCTGCATCAATTTTCGAGCTGCAAAGCAGGTGATGCATACATTTCTTCAGTTGCACATCAGGGCCTGCGCTGGAGTCGGAGCGGGTGCCACGGACATCGGTGAGACAGTACTTGGGACTGAGGCTGCAGCGATCTTTCAGCTGCACTGCAGGTACTGTGTCGATACTTCAGCCGCACCATTGCGATCCATTGGTTTTTCAACCACAATGCATTGCTAAGGCCGGAAAAACAGGTGCTGAAGATTGATGCAAGGGTTTTTGTTAGTCCTTCGCAGCAAAGCCACCTCCAATGGCCAAAAACTGGAATTGGCACCACTTGGTTGGTCAAACTTCACAGCAGAGAACTCAGGGGCTGCATGTGAAGTATTTGATAGCCCTAAGACATCTTAACAGGAGGCAAGCACACACAAGCCCTTGGAGAACCTTGGAAGCAGGATACAGAAAGCACAGTCCAGTCCTTTCAGTGCCCTAAGACAGAAGCAGCAAGCAGTAGGCCAGCACAACACAGCAGCAAGCAAAGTGCCAATTCATCTCCTTCAGCTTCACCATCTCTTCTTGTTGGCAGAATCTCCTCTTAGTCCAGAAGTTTTCTTAAGTTAGGGTGTCACAGCTCCAGTACTTATACCCGTTTGAAGTAGGCACATTTCAAAGAAAAGTCTTTGTTGTGCACAAGACCCTTCGTTTCCCTTTCCTGGATCCAGGCACACTAAAGGGGGTGGAGACAGTTTTTAATGAGGACAGGCAATGCCCTATTCAGGTGTCAGTGCCACCTCCTTCCACAACTCTAGCTCAGGAAGACCCATCAGCCTTGTGATGGTACATTAGGCTATGCAGGGCACATCTCAGCTCCCTTTGTGTGACTGTCTAGAAAGAATTAAAAAACAGCCCAACGGCCACTCTAAGCCAGATGTATATTCCACAGGCAGGCAGAGGCACCGAATGATAAAGCAAGATAATGCCCACTTTTTAAAAGTGGCATTTTCAAAAATGCAATTTTAAAACCAACTTCACTGTAAGATGTATTTTTAAATTGTGGGATCAGAGACACTACACCACCAGATTCAAGCTAGCCTGGATGATATCAGGTGTTACCCCGAAACTGGTCCCAGGATGCTTGTTTCTGGTCTAGGGAGGGCCTGGCAGTTGGGGCTGGACTGTTCCAATTGAGAACGGGGTCAGATGAGTGAGTCTGAACTGGAATGGCGTGGCACGCAAAAAAATGATGAATTTAACCCAGACCTGTGACTGGGGTGAATGTTTGATTAATTTACCATTTGTTACCCTAAGAAGGAATGGTATGCCCAGACGTGGGTCCTGTGCTCGGTACACCACCAGATTCAAGCTAGACTGTCTGTTGAGGGGTGTTACCCCAAAAACTGTCACAAGATGCTTTTTTCTAGTCCCGGGAGGACCTGGCCTGGCAGTTCAGGCTGGACTGTTCCCATGGGGAACAGAGTCAAGGCAGGCTGATTTGCATATGGCTGGGTTTACTCTGGGATGGCGTGGTGTGCAGAAATATGATGAATTTAACTCAGATCTGTGACTGGGGTGAATGCTTGCTTAATTCATCATTCCGTCCATCATCAGTTCCTTTTGCATTCGTCACCCTAAGAGGGAAAGGAATGCTTAGATGTGAGACTTGTGCTACGCCACAAGATTCAAGCTAGCCTGGCTGATGAGGTGTGTTACCATGAAACAGGTACCAGGATGCATGTTTCTGGTCCAGGGAGGACCTGGCAATGCAAATCGGGCTAGACTATTCGTGTGGGGACAAGGATCAAAACTGATTTGCATATGTCTGGGTCTAAACTGGAATGGCGTGGCATGCAAAAAAAAGATGGATTTAAACCAGATCTGTGACTGGGGATGAATATTTGATTAATTCAGCATTCCGTCCATCATCTCTTCTTTTTGCAAATGTATCTGACCAGCAGGTGGGCTTCTCTGGGAGTGACATTTACATTTCTGCAGATAGAAGCTTTTCCTGACAAAACCAATATATTCAGTGATTCTTAGCTCAATGCCTCCCAGAATTTGCAAAGACTTCCTCAGAAACAACCTGATTTTCACTTCCAGAAAAAAGACTAAGTCCCACAGTAAAACCTTTGTTTAAATCGAACCTGGTTGCTGTATCCAACCCAAGAGCCATTGAGGTTTGCCTCAAATCAGGCCTAGATCCCAGTCGATTGTGACCATTGACTATCACTAGCACTTTGCAATGCTATTTTCACTTAAATCTTTCATAAATCCTATCTCCAGTTATCCATATTGTTTTTTTGTCATTTTGGCATAATTTTGTCTGGTAAAATGTACTCTATTTTTAAAAACTGAAGTGAAATTCTTATTGAATTGTGTTTTTGGATGTTTAACTTTTTATATATTGATTAGCAATTCAGTTGCAGCTTGTAGGAAATCTGAGGAAAAGAGGATTATCCTGTAATCCAAAACAATTTTTGTGTAACAGCAGTACAGCAACCACCTAATGGTGAGCACTATGAGGATTCTGTTAAATATAACATTTCATTTGAATGCTACATTCTCCATTGAGGTAGAGAGGGCCTTGACTTGTGTAAAAGTAAAGGCGTATGAACATGGTGAAAATGTGGGAATAATATATCTGTTTCAGTAAAAGTGAAGGATGTATTGATTACCATCCAGTAACTGTCCCAACACCTGCATGAGGGATCAATCGATAATCGAAAATATCAGCTGTCAGAAAACTGATGTCAACTGGTAAGAGCATATATACCACAAAGGGAGAAAAAGAGGCTAAAAAGGCCCTATGCCTGTTTCTCAAAATACTGCTCAGGAAGCACTTACAGGTTTACAGCAGGTGCCCAAGTTGAAGTTAATTTCTTTGTAACCATTTTGTAAATGGTTACAAAGAAATTAGCTTCTGTCCCTAGAGGAAATACCCTGCTTGTTCATATTTCAGGAGTGCCCTGCTCATGTTTCTATGTCTGCGTTCCAATTTTCCAATGACATACAATTCAGTATTATCTGCAGTAAGTTTTTGATCTCTGAAATGTCTTGTGAGTTTAGTCTTGCATCTACTCATGCTTCCTTGCTCTTTGATTCTTGTTCCTATCTTCCTTGTTGTCATGCCCACAAACATTAGGTTACAAAGGCATTGAAGATCATAGATGACATGACTCTTGTTAAAATGTGTGAGATTTTTTAGTACCCAGGGGGTCATCATTCCCAGGTCCACAGTAGTGCATTTTTTTGTGAGCAGGTATACTCCACAGTTATCATATGATTGGTGTCCATATGGGGTGGGAAAGTTCTATAGTGTTCTTTGCAAATCCATCAGGGTTTTGTCTGGATGTGTATGTACTATGCGTCCCATAGTTTTCGGCTCCTTTTAAATTAAAACATTGGTCTTTCTATCTTCAGGCCTTTTGAGTTCATGATATCCCATTTCTTCTTCACCAGCTTTGTGACTAAATTAGAGTTAGGGCAGAAGGTAGTCATGCCAACAGGTCTTGATTGCCACGACGTTTTGTATGAGTCCAGTAAATCCTCTCTGTTATTATTCTTAGCTCATTTCTTTGGCTTTTTTGATAGTTCTTTCCGGATAGTTTTTCTCTTTTATTTTGTTCCTTAGAGTCTCAGCATGTTCTTTGTATTTTGCTATTTCTGTGCAGTTCTGGCTCCGCTTGAGGAGCTGTCCTTGCAGAGCCCTTCCCTCAAGGATTGGGAGTGAAAGCTTACAAAGTGTATGAGGCGGTTCTTATCTCTCAGTTTATAGTTTCGTCCATCAAAGTATATCCTTACTGGCTACAGATGCTGATGTCACCACTACACAAAACAACAAACAATAATACAAAACAATGACACATTATACCGAAAATGGGCATAGACCTTTTTTTGCAGATGGGTACACAAAGTGTTCTAAATATAGGAATGTGTCAAGTTCCATGGATATTGCGAGAGAACACCCACAGCATCACCCACGGAAAGCCCCTTTCACACAATGTAATGAGTAATGAGTGAAAAGAGGCCCATATTTACAAGGTCATGAAAAATCATGTGAATATGGGCAAGTACATAGCCCCGCCTGTGTGTCAAGAAAAGTGATGCACCAGCAGCCACAATGGGCTCGTAAATAAGCCCCTCAGTGTGGTAGCCAGAGTAGGCATGAAAATGTAGCTTGAGGGCTCAACTCTTCAATTGCCTTTGGTGTTTCTAAAAAGGAATTATTTAGGAACCCCTCTGCAATATCAAATTACTCATAATCAAACAGGGCCTGCATTGTTCTTTGTTTTTGCAGTGCATTGAATAAAAAAAGGTATAACTATTTTCATTAAAGAACCACTAATGCAACATGCTCAAAAACAAGAGGAGTTTACTGTTCTGTGGTATATTATTATACTATTAATAGTGCTTTCCTACAATTTAAAATGCTACATTTTATAAGCATGTCCTTACTGTGCAAGTAAAATAGAGTTTTTAATAAAAAGCAAAATAATACAGTTTATAATAAATGTGCAGTATTAAACATGCAAGCTTTAATGAAAAACAACATGCATTTAAATGCAAAGAAAATGTAGTAAGCGATCACATTAACACTTACTAGGTCTCAAATAGATAAAGTAAAACTGTTTGGAAAGCTGAATTGACTAGAATGGCTTACATGCATAAAATGTTTATTTATTGACCTTTCCATGAACATGGATTTTGTTGGAAATTAGGACCTGTTTGCAGTGTCCCCTCACTTTTTGCCACATTTGAGACCCCTGGATGCCGGATTTGTGACACTGAGCGTGCTCTGGGCTCTGCTCAGGGCAGGCCCAGGGCCAGCGCTATGTTGAAAGCACCCACTGCTATGTTAAACACATGCTGAAAACACACACATGCGTCAAGGTACACTATGTGTTATGGTGTACCTATGATTGGCAATACCTACCCTGTAAGTCCCTGGTAGATAATAGGGCAGGGAGATTTAAACTACCTATAAGCCCCTAGTATATAATAGGACATGGCTCTTTAGAGGCCCACAGCCCCTTCTGCACTTGCATGTGTGCACTGCTGAGAGCCTGAGGTAATTTTAAAAGCAGCCCTGTGTGGCAGCCATGTTTTTGAATATAAATAGTTCCTAAATTCGACTTTGGTGGTAGGTGCACTTAAAAAGTGGTACACTATCATATTTTGGCATTTTAGGTATCCCCAAGGTCTCCCATAGGCATCCAAGGGATGGGAGGGATGTGATTATGAGGAGGCCCATTATAAAAAGATGTTTTATATGACCTGAGGATAGAGAATTAGCACATTTCACTTTCCCCATTGTAGTAAAGTGCCTCCCAAAATCGTCTTTGGTGCTAGGAGCATTGTGGAGTGAGGATCTACCCTACCATTGCATATTCAGGACCCCTGTAATCTCCCCTAAGTGTCCCAGAGGTGGGGGTCATGTAACTATAAGCAGGGCCCTTATAAAAGAAGTTGTATATGCCCTGGTGTTGGAGAAATTGCACATGTCATTTTCTTTGATGTAGATGCCTAGTCCATAGGATAACATAGAAATAGTTTATGAATTTATAAATATTGCTAGGAATTCAATACAAAATACCATTCAATGACTTAGGAGTATGGTTTTGATAAGTGCAACAATATGCCATTGTTGAATTAATTCTAAAATACACAGAAAATAAGTTTTAAGTCTTCCTTGTCTGTAAACCAAAATCCAGCCTTCCTGCCCTCTTCCCTGATAGGTTTGAGTTAACAGGATTAGCCAGGCGGCTTTGATGAAGTAATAAGAGGCTCACCCAGGGAGAGGCTATCTGGTGGAGAGAGCTCTGCTTCATAGGAATGCCAGAGCAGGGGGGAGGGGTACTAGATTTGAAGCTTCAAAGGTAGCATACGACAGGCAGCAAATGCCAGGTCCATCTACCCACCAGCCCCTCTGACCCATACAGATAGCAGGCATAAGGCAGGAATTTGCAGATGTTAGGGGGGAGCTATGCAAATGAGCCATACTGGAAGTTGGTTTAACTAGTTCTTGCTCCTCTGCTGAGATTTCAGTCATGCGGAATTTTGGAGGGATAGTGCTTTTGGGGAGAAGATTATGCCACACAAGTTTGCTGCCCTGCACCTCATTAGACAAGAGTGCCCTCCTGCTTGACCCCAGAGAACACTGAAAATATGTGAGACATGCAGAGCCTTTTAGATCTGCTGCTTGAAACTAAGAGAAGCAGAAGGCTTGCTAAACTGGATACCTGATTTGCACCATCAGGCCCTTCATTCTAACTGACTGAGACTGCTGCATTATTTGGAACTACAATCATTTGGCTGCACCTTGTTGCAAGATGAATAAAGAGTCAAATCCATGTCAGCTACAAGTTAATAGAGTTTACCAGGAACATCAACACCAAAAACCTGTGCCTGGAGTGCATCCAGTGGATTTGTGAGGGGTTTGTTCTAGTGCATTGTGGGAATTGTGGTTCCAACCTTTCAAGGACCTTCTGGGAGATTCCAGACCCTTGGATTGTGTTTTGGACTGACTCAACAGCGATAAACAAGCCGGCCACCTTCAACCGTGAGCTCGCTTGACCTGCTGGTTCATCCTGCTGAAAATCTCCAGTGGTCCGACTTCCAGATTTCGCCCTGTAGCTCCCTGGAAAGTAAGCTGGCAACCCCTCACCGAATTCAGACTGGTGAAGAGCATTGAGGGACCCCATCAGAAAAAGCCCCAGATATGCTTCTAAGTCTGAAGGTAAAATCTCGACAGCGGTCTACCGCGAGAGGTATCTGAGCAGGGCTCCATTGCGGTCAGCCTGAAATATTGATTTGGTCTCCGTCAAGCGTGACCAGATGTCCCAAAGGGGTGCTAAAGGTTTATAAGTGCTGAATTGTGCTATATGTTTAAAAAAAACCTTTCTCTGGAGCCCTACATTGATTTTTGGCATTTTGGTGTAATTTTGAAAATGTAAATATTTCCTATTTTTATAAATTGGTATAGGTTTTTTATAGTGTGTTGTGTCTTAATTATGTGCTGAATTTGTGTTTTTAAATGCTTTACATACCTGTCTCCGACATTAAGCCGCATGCTCGCAGCCAAGCTACCAAGAGTTGAATATGGGAATAATTTATTGAGACCTATAAGCCTTAGACTATTTTAATGGCCTTATTGCAAGTGGTAGATGCATATGTACCACTCCCAATAACCCACTTTTCAATAGTTTTCCATAATATATAATTGTTGCTTAAATGTTTTCATATATTTCTACAGAATATTTTTACTTATACAAGGATCTCTGTTAAGTCATTTGTCATTTAAAAGGGTAAGGAAAAATTCATACATAGAGATGCAGCATTTAAAACATGAACTTGAACTTTTTTTCCATATTTGTTTTATTAATCAATGATGGAACTTCTGAGTGTTTTCTTTTTATTACTATTGATGTTTCAACTTCTACATAGACTATTGTTTAGAAACATGATATTATTAGGTTAGAAATCCGGTGTATACATAGGAAAGTAGACCTGAAAGAAAAATTGAGCAATATGAACTCATAATTGTTATAGCTTAACTGAAAACTTAACATTGATGTCTGTGTCCTATTGTATTCCGGTGAGAATCCTGCTCCCAGGAGCATATCAAACACTGATTTGCTGATGGGAGATGGAAGGAGCAACATGTTGCAAAGTTTAGTGAACTGTGTAGTCCATAATAGTGCATGTTCCTAGAGTAGTTTAAAACTTTGTTTTACCCTTTGCCATTACGACTTATCTATTTTATTCAGACCTTATGCGATTGCTCTGAGACCAAGTTTCTTGAACCTCTCTTTATGGGAAGTTCTGCTTTGAATTATGTTTGATCTATTTGAGCTGACTTAAATGCGGAAGGTTTATGCTTTTTCTCATTCTCTCTAACCAGAACTCTTTATGGGTGCTGACTGACTCCTTTCTCCCCTATTCTCTGAATAGGGACTCTTTCCTTTATGGAATGCCCTCAATGCATTTTCTTGAAATGTTTTGCTCATTGATTGATTAATGGTTTCTAATAGAATTCTAATAAAAAACTTTATGACTACCTTGTGATCTAATAAAGATGATTGAACTCATACCAAACTCTCTTTATAGGCTGAATTTACACTAATGAATGTGCTTATAATTTGTGTGAGATGTTCAGCTCTCCTCTTCCCTTAAACAACTGCGAAGATCCATACATCCAGACAGAGACTACAGAAGAGCAGGAATTAGTTGGTGTTGGGAACGTGTGATTCTTTTAATTTATAACTGATTCCCATTACAACACCATTGATTAAAGAGTGGTGCAGATGAACATATTCTTTATTTCTTCACACAGCACAGCAAACCGAGATCCTATTGTATAATTTTGTGGTATAAGCAATGGTTCTGTCCAAAACAAACAAGTATAATGGGGTTATGTTTAGTTCTGATTGGACGTATATGTCTCCACCCAAATCACTCTTACTTTTGGTGTTTGCTGTATGGAAAATAGCAATAAACAAAACATGTAGCCTGGGACCAGCCCTTTTTGGCTTTAAAACTGTACTTTAAATAAAAGAACAACAATGGAAAAACACAATAAAAAACAGGCTTGTCTGTGCCACCTGCTCACACAAGCATCGCAAATACATGGCCTGCATAAAAGAACAACATGGTTAAAGTATAAATGAATAGAAAATAGCATGCTCAAATTGTCCTACATGTGCAGGTCTGAAGAACATTTTTCAAATTCACCATGTGTAGTTTAGAGTCAATGAATGAGGATTACTTTGAAGTTTGGGGGGGGAGAACTTGTGGGGTTTCACTCTGCAGAATTCAATGGAGTACCCGAAAAACTCCCAAAAAGTCCACGGAATTCTAACAACCGGTACAAATATGCATGTTGCAATGCAATTTAGCATCAGTAGCATGAGCAGCACTGAAAAATCAGCTTGTACTGCACTATACAGAGTGCAAAATTTCACACCTATTCAAGTTAATTTTGAAACCACTCGAGTAGAAAATCTACTTTAGCGGCAGCAAATCTACTGCCTGAATTAGAAATTGGCACCAGGGAATGCCAAATCTTGCTTGCACTTACATTTCTGAAAGCACAAAGGATAAAAATCCACCGTGTGGCAATTGGCAGAATTTGGCCAGAATTCTGCATTACAAAAGTCACATGGAGTTGCCAAGTTCTGCCAATTCTGTGGGCGGCATGAAACATTCCACTCAGCCATACTACGAAGTAAAGTCTTTGGCATCTTATTTCCTAAACGTTCTTAAGAGTAGCACTGTTTTATGTGCCATTTGTGGCAAGCTGTTCGGTTCATACCACATTTTTTCTTTTGGAAAAGAATACTTGGAAGAATAAAGATGGACATTTTGGAGGACAGATTCAATTGTTTTTTTGGTGCTGTCTTTTTTAGAATCAACTGCTTCCCGGAGAAACCGAAGTATAGACCAGTGGTGTAGAAAGGGGGCCATAGGCTCTAATGCCAGGGAATACAATGCACCACAGATTATAAGCATCCCAACCAAACAGACAAGGCCATATTTCTCCTACCCACATTGCAATACACTGGTTACCAGGAAAGCTTTCAAAGTATTGTACATTATGGAATCCATTGGTTGCGGCCTGGCTTCTTACAATGAAAGGCGGGCTTTGCAATTTAAGGCAAAACCACAGACCAAGAATGGCCCTATGGCTGATAACTCCTACATTCCACCAAAACCATTGGGAGGACCCAAGATCTAGGACCCAAGATGTGGAATGCTCTCCCGTTGGCGCTAAAAAGAGAAACTAGTCTTCTTGCTTTCCATAAAAAATTGAAGACTCTTCTGTTCTAAGTTCCTCGGTTCTGTTTTTCTTTTCTCTCAGCAATTGCTTGTTTTCTTCTCCAGTCTGTCCCTGGCGCCGGGAAACCCACTGCAGGTAGCTGTGCGCAATACAAGTTCAATAAATAAATAAATAAATAAATAGGTAGCTGCTTCTCTGCACTGTCTTGTAACCGATGGGATAGGCTGCAGAACATAATATCAGCGATACATTCTGAGGAGCCATTTAGTCCTTTTTACATAATATAAGACTCAAGTACTTCTAAGGCTCCAACCTTAACAAAATTGGAGATATTACAAGCAAACCTGTCCTCATACATATATGCTTTCCACCATGCGGAAAGCGCCGAGATACCCAAGGGTATTTGCGCGCTTTATAAAATACACATATAAATAAAATAAATCTGTGCAAAACATAAACCTGCACTGCTGATTCAAGTCTGGAGTACACTCGCACCACGTGCCTCACTATCAAAATAAACCACTAACCCCTGGTCTGCAAAACGCTTAGGGGCATATTATCAAGAAACAGAGTTAAACTGCTGAGAGAAAACTGCTGCTAAAGCGGCGATAATGGGCTTGATAATACGCCCTTGAGAATTCCAATAGAAGCCCAGGTTCAGGTGTCAACATGGGCTTCTATTGGCATTCTCAAGGGCATATTATCAATTCCATTATCGCCACTTTAGCTGCAGTTTACAGCCGCTAAAGCAGCGATAATTTTAACTCCGTGCTTGATAATATGCCCCTTAGAAACTTCCTGAAGAGGTAAAAAACTCAATATAACTGATGCACTCGAATATATTACAATAATACATTGTATCCGCTCAGAAGATCTACTTAAATCTGGGAATGGTTAGTGCTAGTCATGGAGAGAATATTTGGGCCTACTAATTGTTGCAAAGAGATTTCTTCAATTTGGCAAATTTCATTTTGGACTTTTCTACATAGCAGTAGAAAAGGAACCAATATCAGTGCAAATGTATGTAAATGTAAACATTAGAGCAAAATTGCATCAACACCAGTAAGATTTATGTAATTCAGCTAACATTGTTGAAGTTGGTTTCTGCTTCAAGTTTCTTGGTAGATTTTGCGAAATGGAGCAACAGAAATGTAGAATATCTTAAGATCAATAATCCATTTTGACTTCCAAGAAAACTTGCAAATGAACAAAAACACCTTAGAACATTTTCGTTGAGTGGTTTTTCTACTGTATTTATAGAAATTACTTCCTGCTTATGTAAATCGCTTATAAATGTAAATGTTTTTGAAAGCTGAAAGCACTTTAGTTGCGTTCCTGGTTCAGGTTTCCACCCCCTTTCTATATTTTACTGATGTTTAAAAAACTCAAATTAAGGAATACGCTGTTAAAATGATAAAAATGACGAGTTGCCTGCACTCCTTACCCACTTATGTAAAGTTAATCTTACACAATGGCAAAATGATTTGTTCATAGCTATATGGGTCAAAACTATATTTGTATCAAATGATTTAAAATTAAAGAGCCTTTAGAGTTGCCGATTGTCTTTCAGTTTTTTAAATTCTAAGTCAGTGAGTGGGGAATTCTTGCAAAATCTCAGCTTATTTATGAAAACTGCAAAAGTTCATTATACGACTTACAAACATACGGAAAGATTTCCCAAAGAGCTAATTATATTGTGAATGCTATAACATTGCAATCACAAGAACATCCAAGAGCAGCTCAAGTGACCTGAAACATATCACATTTAGCTGAACCTATAAAGTGCATCGATAAAATTAAAATGCCATGCAAAAATTACTTTGTTTCAGTACTTAAGAAAGCTCTAATTACTGCATGTTGTTTGCGTTTTCCCGAGTTAAGTATCTTAAAATGTGACTTTCTAAATAATGCTTAGATCACGATGCTCAGCTATATTTGCAACATTTCCAATTTTACACTGTTTTGTTAACCTTTAGGTAATAAGAACAACCTTACTAGATGCAAGGATACTTTTCAGAAAATAAAGAACAGTTCATTGAAAACATTAGGACCGACTGGAAGTGAGCACAATGCAAAGAGAAACATTATAAACTGGTGTGTAGTTGGATCAGCGTATTTTTCGGGGAAAAAAACATGAATTTTGTGACAGCAGGGCTTCCGGTAAGGGATTTAAGTTTATGGCAGCAGTGGCCTAGCTGGACCTGCTGCCCCTTGGTGGGGACTCTAAGGTGCCGCTCAGTGCAGTTAAGAGCGTGGCATCTGACTGGTGACTTGTTCAGAAGGTTGGGGGTGGCGGCCGACGGATGAATTGTTCAGAGGACAGAGTGTCTTGCAGCCAATGACTGACTTGTTCTCTGGATGATGGTTGTAGTCGACAGACATGATTTGCTAATCTGACCTGCCCCCAAAAGCAGTGGTGCAAGGTTGCCTGTGTTGGCGCTAGGTGGAAGAATTGGGGGGCATATTATCAACAAGTAGCGATATTTATCGCTATCTAAGCTTAGCGAAATTTCTTCTATCGCCGGATTTTATCGCAGAGATAACGTGCTATTAGCAACGTTTATCTCAAATGCGATAAAATTTCCAGCGTTAGCGGCGAAATGTGCAGATATCGCTGGCAATCCAGCGATATTCACACATTACCGCCAATGGGAACTTAGCCAGAATATCCACCTCCCATTGGATATAATGGCTAAGAACTGGTCTGAGCAGGCGTTAGGTTTTGGAAATATTCGCGCTTAGCGTGAATATTTCCATCGCTATGCCTGTGTCGATAATAGGCGATAGCGATGTTAGCGACTGCTTTCAGTCGCTTACAGGTTGGGTACGCCCACTTTGCATGTCATTAGCGATAAATATCGCTGACATGCAAAGCGGGCCCCAAATCGCTCGCTATCGCCTACAAGCTGTCGCTAACTGCTGTTAGCGACAGCTTGCTAATTGGGCGATAGAATTATCGCCGCTTAGCGGCCGAAAACGGCCGCTAAAGCGGCGATAATCTCTTACCGCCCTCCTTGATATTATGCCCCTTAGTGCTGGTGCAAGGGAAAAGCAGGGGTGCACCATATCATTGTAAATACGGTACATCCCTGCATTTTCAGAACAGCGCAGCGTTAGCAATTTTAGCATAACAGCAAAGTTCGCCATTCTATTGTAAATATGCCCCTGAATTTCTTATACTGCAGTTTTATAAAATGAGATCCAAATATGTATTGCGTCGATCATCCCAGCATTTGGGGCTTGGTAAAATCACCTCAAGGCAGTGTAATTTAAAGTGATATGCTACACAAAATGTGCACCGAATTAAAATATTCATGGCATGCAAGTAGGGTATTGCTAGAGTCCAGAGAATGGTTCACATTTTAACCCTCATAGATTTGTAAACCATGTTAATCCTACTGGATTGCTCAGTATACATCATATGTTTGAATTGCGTCAAGAACGGAAAAATTGAGTACCTTTACCGGGGCGAAAATAACACCTAATATTTACAGTACTTGGAGACATCAACATTAAAATAAGTGTCAGACCTTTCGGAAGTGAAAAGGAAAAGTAGACTCAAGAGAAATGGATGTGGTTTCAGACATGTTCAGACTTCGCACCTTATCGCATGAAAGTATTCAAGCACCACCAGAAAAAGCCTTTGTTTTTCATATAGCCACCTCTAGAAACTTGTATCATTGCCAAATCTCTTGCATTGCCCCTCACTTCCTTTCTCCATGTTTACATTTCCTCACATCACTCCTTTGCCCCCTTTCACCCTGCTCTCCCAATTTATTCAGCATTTCATTCTATACTTCACCATTTCTGTCACATCCTCTCTGTTACCCTTAGTCATTATTTTACCATGGATCGTTTACACAGTGCACACCACACACATAACTCCCCCATGAGTCTTAAACAATGTGCCTTCAACTGGTGAGTTTCATCTAAATCACTACAACAAATGTTGAACCTGTTCAGTGATGATCCCTCTTGAGAAGTCTGCATTTCCTCTCTGTCAATAGATATACACTCAATGTTAATATGTTCCTTTCTTTCCTTCCTCAAACCTCTATCTATGTGATTGTTTCTCATATCCTATTTCCACTCACCTTCTTCTCCAAGCTTCCCTACACACCTCTTCTTCTTTCACTTTCTTTAATGCCTTGCTCTCTGCTCTATTTATTTCCAAAGTACTTTTTTTCTGCCATCTCATATGATATAAACCACTTGTATTAATCTTGGAGAGCTTTATAAAAGCCCTCTCAGTGGGAATGTGCACTTAGCTGGGATGAGAGTCTATGCTCCCTGTGCCCAAGTTGAGACATACTGGCCGTGGCTCGTTCTCATACATGGCTAGTCTAGTAAATCTGCCTTTTCTACATCGTCACTCCTGATTTTTCAGGACCATATTTTATTGCTTGTTTTTAAACTCTGCACACTGGGGTACTGCTGTCCAGTGCCCAGTGTATGTGGTTTGACACCTAATGAATGTAGACAATCCCTGATTAACATGCTTAACCTTCTACATGACAATGGTTTTTGGTGTTAGCATGAAAAGTTAGCTGTCACTTGTAGACTGCAGCCCATATTGTACCATCCACTAGAGTGACAAAGTAAAACACGGCTTTAGGCACACCCTTCTAAACATACTGTTGGACAGTCAAACCTCCACTGTAACCTGTTAAAAGAATCCATTTTGACAGGTAAAAACACACTTTTAAATATTATTAAGTCACCCCCCATGTAAGCCTTGTAGGTCACAATGCAGAGTGCAAGGCATTTAGAAGTGGGACAAGATGAAAATTAAATTAATATCCACATGTTCCTACAGTGACAAGACCAAAACATCTATTTTGGCTGTAGCAGGGCTAGCTTTCCTATGTAGAAAAACAGGGTACAGATTAAAATATTAATACTGCTAACTAAGGAAAGGGAACAGCTATAAAAAGAATTAAGACACTTTTTTGATTGGTATTAAAGTTATAATTCAGTTGTGAAGTTGGATATTTAATATATTTTTAAGGTAAATAATATTTTTGAAAGTTGCCTTTTCCCTGCCTGAGGTTCCTGGAGGCTAGTTTTCATAACTTTTTCACCAACTCCAACATTGTGATCAGATGTCAACAAGGTGTGAAACAACTCCTCCAGCTAACAACAGTGTGACTTAAATAGGCAGCAAGGGCTCCTTTGAATGTCACAGAATATTCAAAATGGTGCTTTGGGCATGCTGTGCCAGCACACTGTCAATTGACAAATTGACAGATCTCTTGGGCCACATGTAATACTTGGGACACACTTGAAAGGGTGAGAACAGGATGGCAAAACAATTCTTGTGTATTTCCTATTTTGTTGCTGAAGGCATTGATTTTTTCCTAGCAGACTACTGTCTCTGGGTTTGTTGTGGGTGAATTGCCTGCTTAAAACTGGATTTTAGTGTTAGATGTGGGAGAACATCAGTGGGTTCCCATGACACTCTCACATACCATCAGTGTCCAAGTTTAATTTAGCTAAAGACTTTCACCATCTTTATAATACTCTCACGCGTGACATTTTGTGCGTGTTTGCAGTAAGGGACACAGGAGCTACTGAAAAATTTAGTAGGGTTGGTATCAGAAATAATGTTCCCATTAGTTAGGGAATGGCCAGGAGTCTCCCTCACCCAATAGCTGGCCCAGGCAAACATGAGGCACTTCAAGGCACCCACTTCAGAAAACTTTCAAGACCATGCAGAAGATCAGAAGAGGACTGGGACTTTTGTCTGTGACCTGAAAGGAGCCCTGAAGAACTGGACCTGCTCCCTCTTATACCCACAATGAAGTGAACTCCATGGGTCAGTTGGTTGTCCTGCTGTGTTTGCAAAGGGAGACAACAAGCTTCAAGAAGCGTTCTACTTGGAGTGCCAAGCTCACCAGTATCAACCGGACCTGGACTGGACCTTGCTGGTGGCTTTTGATGGAATGAGTCCTGGCCCCTCAGTGCTGGCCTTGTGGTTGGTTGTGAGAGCCTTTGTAGTGCCCCAGATGAGCTGGCTCATTAACTTGGAGTTTGTTGGGACGTAAAAGTCTAAGCCAGAAGGTAACATTTTTGACCAGGACTGACCTGTCTGGGGTTTCTGACCTTTGCTCCATCGTGGTCAGTCTGAAATTCGTCATCGGTCACAGTCTACCATGACCATAGACTATCACTGGTGCTTAGCACTTTTTGGTGCTATTTCTACTTAAAACCTTAAAAAAAATCTCTGGTTCCCCTTATTGGATTTCTTGCCATGTTAGTTTCATTCTGTTTATTAAATTTTAGCCTATTTTTCTTATTCAGTTTGGGTTTATTTTTGCTTTATATTGTGCTGTTATTACTCTTTTAGTACCTCATAAATAACTTAAATATTGACCTCACTTAAGCCTGTCTCTTTGTACCATAACTACAAAGAGGATGAGTGCAGGTTAATTTTGTAATTTTAAGGTTTTAAGGGCTCACAAGCAAAGGAGAGTCAATTAGTAAAGGACCTATACATGAATCATTGAAGCAAGCACAATTCCTGATCATGCTACGCTTTAGTCATATGTTACAAATCGCTGGACTTAGCCCTTTCTGCAAGGTCATCCCCAAAATAGTTGTCTTCACCCTACTGTTTTTTGAAGTTGTTTTTGTTGGCTTTTAGGACTTGGTGCACCTTACCATTGGTAATCAGTTTTAAAGTGCCTGTGCTCTATCTTTTAAACATGGTGAAATTGGCTTACACTTTATTGGCACAATTAATTTACTTATAAGTCCCTAGTAAAGAGTTACCACTTGTACCAAGGGACTTTAAGTTCAATTCTACTTGTGAGTTTACAGCTGAGTTTTCCACATTCCATGCTCTGTGAAGTCGGTGGAGTTCTATAAAACTCCAATCTGAGAAGCAGAGGTGAGATTTTTCCTCACTCTCCAAAGTTAAGTTGGCAAGTGTGAGTGAGAAAAATTCAATGCTTGACCACATAAAATATAAATATTGAATCCTTAGACTCAACTCTTTAGTACACCTCTAGACCTGTGGATACTACAGAAAAAGGACTGCTGTGCTACTTGGCTGCCAGAAGAACTGCTGTCCTTCTACTCTGCTGCCTTGCTGCCTGCTGCCCTACTTGCTCAGATGGAAAACTGGA
This sequence comes from Lissotriton vulgaris, assembly GCF_964263255.1. NCBI lineage: Eukaryota > Metazoa > Chordata > Amphibia > Caudata > Salamandridae > Lissotriton > Lissotriton vulgaris. The sequence goes on from NC_141696.1 coordinate 265,831,823, forward strand.
CCAGTACCCTTCATCCCAGGCTGAGGTGACTCCAACAGTCAGCTAAATGACCTCCTGTTCTTAGCTACCGGGACATATGTTCTATATGCATTCCTGCATCTGACCTGCTGCCTCGACATACAATTGACACTGCCTGAGCCCTGTTGGCATGCTATCATCTGCTGGAGGTGGCCCTCAGGTCCTGTACCCTTAGTGTGACATAGGTTGAGCTCCTTCTTCCCAAGAAAAGGAGAAATCCTGATGGTTTGGGCTCTTCGCTGACACAAATGCACCTGTTTGTTCCAGGGTCCTGCCGCCCGTGCTGCCTGCCAATGCAACACTCTGATGAATTTGACTCTTCCCATCACAGTGAATGCCAGCTGCGCCCGGCTGCATGAGATCTGCACTTCGTGCTACAGAATTGACAGCCCACGGAGAACATCAATGAGAATCTCCAGCAACAACCATCCACGACAGAGCTCCTGCTCTTTGCGCTACAGCGAAGACTATCCGTGACACTCTCCCTGCGCCTTGTGGCCCCCTCCACCACAATCTGAATTCTTCCTGATGGACTTCTGAATGCAATTCTTTCAGTGAAACTATCCTGGTCCCTCTATCCAGCCTACTCTCCATCATGGCCATCATGAACTAGCGACTATCAACCTGTCTGGCACAGCCAACTAAACGTGAGTGGCGCTTTGTGATTTTAGGTGCTTTACTTACCTGAATTCGCTGAAATTGCATATATCAAGTTTTACGAATTTGAATTTTGTTGTTTTTTTTCTGATATAATTTTATAAATTTTACTCTATTGTTCTAACTTGGTTTGAGCTTTTTCCTGTGTTGTGTTTTCACTGTATCACTGTTTCAAGTGCTGTATAAATATTTTACACATTGCCTCTAAGTTAAGTCTCACTGCTTTTGTGCCACACTGCCAGAGGGATACGCATTTGCTAATTTGAGGTTTGCTTGTGTTTCACCCTGATAAGAGTTGTAGTTGCTACTTGGGTAGCATCTCACCCCTCAATAAGTTACCAATTTCCAACAAAAAGCAAATCATTTTGCAGTGCATCTTTGAAGTCAGTAAAGGAGTAGCAGGTTTGCATTTAAAGCAGGGTCAGGGATTGGGTCCCAGAACGCGTACACAGAGAGGATTAACATATGAGTGACAGAAAGATAGTCGGAAGCATGGTGTATAATAGATTTAAATACAATTAAGAGTGGCATATAGATGGTTGTTATCAGTGTTAAGCCTACCAACCATTTTTTAGTATAAGGAGGTGGGGGTGGGGGGAGGTGCTGAGGGAGATTGAAAAGAGTGTGAGTTACAAAGTTAATGACTGGCCTTGATTTAGATTTTGACAGAGGGTACTCCCTCACAAACATGATAAGTAGTCTGTCTTTGTTATTACAAGGGCATTCAGATAAAACAAACATGTAATGGGGTGGATGGGGTATCCGTCATTGGTATGATGGAGTATCCTTTCATAAAACTCTAAATAAGGCCTTTTGTCAAGTGGACAGAAGAAGTAGTTTGAGGTGCCTGCCAGTAGGCAGATGAAGTAATCAATTCTCCTGATCACTAGTGAGAGAATAAGTGTTTTGAGTGTGTTAAAGGGAAGAAGCCATGTATTTCAGATGCTGAGCGACTTGAATGTCCAGACTATATCAATGTTTTAGGTAAATACTTCCATCCTTAATGAATTGTTAAATGGAAGGCCAACATTTTTAGTGCATGAAGCAAACTTCAATGATGTTGTGAGGAAGAAAATGTCATTGAAGATAAGGTAAGGAGTGTTAGTTGAAGGGAATTACAATACAATGATTCAATTTTTGAGTAGCTCAGCTTCACAATCAGGAGTGCCACACAGCATGTGAATTGCAGTGAGGAGGTTTGAGATGTGTGAATGGTAGGGGAGTAGTGAATAAAGGAAAGATGAGGAAGATTTGGCTTTGAGGTGGTATGAGAATCAAAATGAGGGACTGAAATCTAGCCACGGCTGGTAGTGGGAGTACCGGCCGGGCGGTGACGTGGGGAGGGATGGCAGGGTGGGGGGTAGTAATGTATGGATTACGGACTTTAACAGGTAAGTAAACATATAAATAAATAAAACTAATTTTGTTGCGTGCACTGTATTCCAAATGTGATGCAGTGCGTGCACCGAAATTCGTTTTATTTATTTATTTATTATTTATTAATTAATGCAGAGGGGTGATTGAAAACACAAACATATAGGCAAATATTTAGCCTGGTTGGCTAAACGTAGATCCAACCCTAATGTTATCAAGCAGATGCAAGACTCAGACTTAGATAGTCTTGTGACTCAGCCTCAGGGCATACTAGGTGCCTTTATTAAACAACATACAAAACTATATTTTGATTCCCACAATACTTTGCCAGAGACTATAGAAAGGTGGCTTCAGGGGCTTAATATCTGCTCAATTATGTCAGAGCAGACACTATCACTATTCCATTTACCCTAACAGAAGCATCACTGATTGTCATCTATTCCCCCATCGCAAAAGCCTATGATACCAATGGGTTCCCTGTAGAAGTCAATAAGCTTTTTATGCCTCACCTAAACAAATTTTTAGCTAGACTAGTTCACACAATTTTACAGGGAGGCAACATTCTTATTTTGTTCACTGAATTGAAATTTGAAGAAAGGCAAGTAGGAAATACACCAGCATTCTTATCATCCAATTAGCTTACTTAATTGTGACTATAAGTTGTTTATGAAAATGTTAGCTAATCATCTTGCAGTGGTACCCTTACTCAGTTATAGAACACAATCAAAACGGTTCCTTCTAATTAGCAATATGCCTACTAGCACCCATTACTTGATCCAGGCTATAGACTATTTCTCCATTCGGAAAACTAAGGCAGCCATCATAATGGTACATGACAAGAAGGCGTTCGAACGAGTCCAGTTGATTGACTTTTTCTCAGTTGTAAATAAATTTGCCTTCCAACCTAGGTTCCTATAAGTTTTAAGGAATCTATATCTTAACTCTAAGGCTTCTATAGTCATGAATGGGAAGCTGGCAGGCAAGATCAAGATAAGCAGAGGAACGCAGCACATTTGCTCTCTTTCTCCCATTCTATTCTCTCTGTTTAATGAGCCATTAGCGTCTGCCTTAAGGAAAACTCCTAACATCCAGCCACTGGTGGCAGGGGCAGCAAAGCTGAAACTATTTGCTGATGCTATGGCTCTGTACCTAGAAGCAGATAAGGCTAATATAGAGCGTGCCTTTTCCCTAAGAAGCAATTGACAATACGGGTTAAAAGATTACCCATGAGAAATCCAAAGCCATCTTTTTTAACTGTTTTTCAGCAATATTGCCGGTATCATTGCAGTCCCACTATTCTGTGACTGTGCATATTAGGTATTTCGGAATTCACGCAACCCCAGATCTGGTTGATCTATTTCCACCAAATTTCAAGGCAACATTAAACAAAATATGTAGTCTATTCCAGTCATTGCAGGACCTCCCCCTATCTATTATGGGTTGGGTCGCTGTAGTTTAAATGAGTGTTCTTCCGCTTTTCCTTTCTCTATTGATGAACATTATGACAAAAATCCCTCAGTCTTTCTTCAAGTCAGTACACACCGCAATTAGAAAGTTCATATGGCAGGCTGCACTTCTAGATTGGCTGACCAGCTCCTCCTCTGCTATTACACTTTTCCAACTTATAAATGGTATGCTGTAAATAGTGAAAAGTTATTTTGCAATTACAAGCCAAGTGATTTTGTGAATCACAGAGTTTTCAACTACAAAATACCTCTGTACATAATGCCCAAAATGTCCTCAGAATAAATATCCTAAACTTGACATTCAGTATCCAGATATCCAGCATGGTCAGTTTCTAGTGACATCCTGAATGAAATTGCTCATCCTCCTATGGGTAGTGACTCACCAAATGTGGCACCAATGGTTATATGGTTAGATTATAATGTCTTAGTGAGGTACTCAGGTTGAACACTTTATTGTCAGAACTCATCTTGTGCTGTTGTTTCAAAATAATATCCATATTAAAATCTTCTCAAAATGACTTGTATTTTATATATTTGTTCAAATAAACTAATCTTGTGAGACAGGCATGGTCGGCGTCATATTGACAAAATAAGTGACAACGGGTCTCCTAATGAAACTGATACATATGGTTTATTCAGAGATTATCTAGTTTTGTTAGAAACCTTAGTAAATTAGTTAGTAATTATAACTAATTCCCTTGACCATCAATGTATTTTAAAGATAAAGAAAGCATAGTTTCTATTGAAAGAGACATAAGGGAGCCACCTAATTTGCCGTCTTTTCAGAGACACTTCAAAATAAAGTTTGAACTCTAGGACATTTTTACTGTGGTCGCAACTTCATCCTTTTTCACAAAGATGACAGTCAACTTGCCGGCACTACCTGAGATAACCTTGGTTTTTATGGGATTTTAACACCCTTTCTCATTTACTTGTATATGCCTAGCGTGCACCACCTAATCTGGGCTGCATTTGCCCTCAGATTCTGGTTCACATCAAGCAGGATCTGGCTGTCATCACCAAATGACCAGAACATTAAGGTCTACAAAGATATGCAGAGTATCAACTTTTGGATGGAGGTACTGAACATGTTTGGTGGTAAAACAGAAACCTGGGGTGCAGTGCAGATAATTAATTATGACTTTGCATGAAACTTTGAAAGGAATGGGATTTGTGAATAATCGGGCATGGCAGATTGGAACAAATGCAGTGCAAATCCCAGCTGATGAATGAGGTTCAATAAAAGTAAATAATCAATGTTTTTGAAAATTGTTAATACGTTTAAGGTGACTACAGTTAAATCACTGATGCACTTCTAGTAGAGGCATGGTTATGTTCCTTTAGCTGGTCAGAAAGGAAGGTGGGAACCATGAACTCTCGATATAGATCATGCACTCCCCTCAGCCAACTTCTCAGTAACACATTTGTTCAGAACCAGTATGTTAATCACTATGCTTTATGTATATATGACTCTCATAATCTACTTACAGCATCAACATGACTGTGGTAATTTAAATGCAGGGAAAAAGAAGCATGAACAATGATATAAAGCAACACTTTCATATAATTTCCATAGTATTTTTAAGAGAGGCATAAATTGCCATCTTCACACAACTGTTGATATCAGCGATTGATTGTACATTGTTGTCACATAATCTTATGTGATCACTTACATGTGTTTAAACATTATGCTTTTAGTGGAGAGAATGTTGTGTGTGTTTTGAATTTAGATCTATGTGTATTGAACCTTTTTGTAGAGGTGTGTGCTTGTGTTTGGTTGTTTGTAGATAACCTATTAGCAATGTAAAACTAAATTCAGCACTGAACAGTGTGGATTTTGTTTTGTTCCTGCAGGAGTAACTTTATAGATTGTTTCTCTATGCCAGTGTGGTTCTGTGTGTACTAAAGGAATCAAGGAATCAGTATTATTTATGAATATGAAAAATTATGGGACTGATTCCAATGTCGGACAGACCGTAGTCTGTCCAACATTGCTCAGGAACTGTAACCGAACGACCTTCTGTCATCGGCTACAGAACTACAAGTAGGATGTGACTGAACCCTGTTTGGTCACATGCCTATACCTTTTAATGAGAGCATGCATTCCGAATGAAATGCATGCTCTCATCAAAGAGCAGGGGTGCAGTTCATCCCTGCACCCCCAGGCAGGATGCAGGGATCAACAGGGGGGCACCGTAGGTAAACCCTAGACCACCATTTGGCAGCTTTTCACCCATGGGGACCCTACTGGCGGCTCCCAAAGACAGTTTCCCACTGCCTTTTTGCTACGGAAAGACCGGCACAAAAAGGCAGTGGGAAACTGCCATCATACTCCCTCAGCCGGAAAGAGCCAGCCGGGGGAGTACCGAAGGGTTTCCAAACGCATTGTAAGCCTTTTGGAAAACGAGTCGGATTCCTTTCCAACCGAGCACATCAGAACGGCTCGGTCGGAAAGGAATCCAAATGGCACATTCCAATGCGGGCAGGAGGTCTATTTGCTATACGGGCAATGGAAAACAATTCTTATAAAAGGCGTACTATAAAAATACAAAATCGTTTGTGAAACTTACACTTCGGTATTTTAATACGTATTCCAAAATGGGTGCCCCTCCATCGTCCTGCTTTGTTATTGTTAGCTTGAAGGTCTTTCCTCCACCAGGTTGTCCATGTATTGATGGGGGACTCGGCTCTCCTGAAAAAATGGGGAGTGTTTGTTATATTTGCATGTTATATTTGCAATGAGCAGATGCTATAGTTACGTTTTTAATGCTAAATATTGCTGTAATTTTTGTGAATTCTATTGCATGTTGACAATAACAATCGGTTTATTAGAAATTTTGCTAAATATAAACTTGGTCTCATTGAGTAAATTAAAATGCGAGTGGCTGATTTGTTAGCAATTGCGTGAAATACAAAACAAACAAGAACAAACCACTGTGTTATTTATTATACTTCTAATATTAGTGTCATATTTTCAGGCACAGCTTAGGAGTCCTCTATCATATTGATCACAAAAAAATCAACAACTGAAAGGTATATGGATATAGCAAGATTGAAAATTACAGGCATAAACATGATAATTCTGGTTACATAATAGGAGCATCATTATAATATTTGATAGAGAATCAGCTTTACAATTAAGGTGGGAAGTATATAGATGATTACATGATTATAACTATTGTATTGATACAGATTCTTAGCTGAGCTGAAAGGCATTGGAGACAAACACACAGAAACTGAACCAGACTAAGGAGTACAGAATTTTGGCAATGCAAACATCCTTTATTTGGATATATTTAAGTTCTTTGGATTCTTCTCTTAGAAAACCTGGTTATAGTGGTGTAAACACTCATCCGTAAGTTATAAGCACAGTGTGGAGGTTAGGTTTCTCAATATGAGACACCCCTCATCAAGGAGTGGAGACACCGGGGCCAATGATACAGATTCTGTCTAGTATCTCCACTCTGAATTCCGGGTATCAAGAATGATAGGTCCAGGTAGGGGGAATCATCACATATTCACCAAATGCTGTTCAAGGGAGTCAGGTGGAGCCTGGCTTTAACAATGCCTCTGCCTTCCCTGGATACCCTGTGCTTTAACTGGTTGTGTTTCTGCATCCTAAGATTGGGCGGATATTCTCTTGGTTACCTCACATGTGAAACACCAATCACTTTAATCATGTGGGGTGGTATCACACCCGCTAATTCTTAATATGGTCCAACTGTATCAAATATATTTATACATCTTAATGCTCTGATCTGGATGGCATAGCCCCTCCATTGGATAAAGTAGGGTTTTCTAGAAGTATGGTACAAACTGGGTACAAACTAGGGGCCAATCTCGTGGATAAACTTGGTTATGCTCTAAAGTAATACACGTTAGAATGTAGGAGCAAGGTATCAGGCATGGCGTCTAGCTAAGGAGTTTATGCTTTTAACTTTTCAGGCAGGACAAACGTGTATCACGTTAGAGCATAACAGAGTTTATCCATGAGATTGACCCCTGAGCAAGGGACTGAAACGTCCCGAAATGCATCGGGCATTTATATGAATGGTGTACTACAGTCACTTATGAGCTATGAAGCCAATAGTAGAATTGTTAACATAATAACAAAAAATGTAACCATGTATTGAATGTTTATTTCTGTTTATGGTTTTGTTGTGGTTATGACAATTATTAAGACAAGACAAATAAGAATATCATTCATGTATAAATGATTATCAGTGTTGAGTATTGTTTTAGCATGACACATTTGGATTAAATAATTGGGTTTGGTTACAACTCAGTGAACAGTGCACAGTGCACTCAAGTTACCACACTTGTAATAGCACCTCTTTTGAACAAACACTTAGACTGACAGCAAGTGTAGTGCTGTAGCACCACTAAGCAATTAGTTTGTGTGTAAATATTTTGAGTAAGAAGTATAAATAGGAGTGCTCCTCCAACCCCTTATCTCTACAAACTAGGTAGAGACATTTCATTGAATCATTTGTTGGGTGGATAGTGCCTCTGATGAAATGGATGTTGACTAGCTTTTAGTGTCTGAACATAGACATAAAAGAAAAAGGAGAACAAAGTCACATTTTGGGAATGCATAAGAATGTTTAACTTATTACTAAAATACATAGCATCATTTTCTATAAGACATACATTTTTACTGACACAATTATTAAACTAATTACACCTATTGCACGTTTTCTGTGTCAGCTGAAAGGTAGTTTTACATGTGACACCTCTATTAGTTAGACTTGAATATGTGTTTAAAGGGAGGTGGTACTTATATATACCTGTGTCACTGAGTCAATTTTCATATACATCTGACTTTGAACTATCAATAGGGTAGAAAGAGATTACTGCCTACAGACAGATACTAATAAGTTATAGAAGACCACTGCTGCTTTTCAACTCTGTGGACACCCTGTATGTTCTGTCACAGATATTAGGAATTTAAAGTATACTTTTGGGAAATGGAATGTCAGGTGTACCTTTGTTGAAACACATATACTGTATGTGGAATTGAAACATTTAGTAATTGTTACAGAAGCTTTCAACATAATGTAAAGTGTAAAGTTGCAGACTTATGGTGAGAGATTGCACAAACTTTAAATGCCTTATTGCAAACAAATATTATTTGTATGAAAAACTTTATATTTTTTGTCTTCTTTTGCCAAATGGTTTGATTGAGATTTATGGAAACGAAAAAAAAATGTAGATACAGCAATAGGAAATTCAGTCTAATGGTAAATCCGCTTAAGGAAGTAAGAGAAGAACCTGCACTTTCTCTGGGGAAGACTGACCTTGAGAATATAGTACCACAATTTAATTGTCAGAATATCAGTTGATATAAATACTATATTCTAAATATTGTCCACAAATATATTGGCCCAATAGACTCAATGGGACAGTATTTTTGTTAACAATATTTAGAATCCAATATTTATGTCAGACAATCTTGGTGCAAATGATCATAATGGTACTCAATGAGAAATGCTACTTGGACATTAGAAATTTAAATGGAGAGGAAGTTCTGAAATGTGATAAACACCCTGGATCATCATAATATTAAAATGCTAGGAAATGTTGTCACCTTAGCTTAATGGGAAGAGTACAGAACACTCCTCTAAGTTGCCTCTATTTCAATTGGAACTATTAATCCTTATCCTTGTTCTTGTTACAATATTGTTGAAGAACTTGAAAAAGTACTAAAAATAATAATATTGTGCTCTGATGGTGCCACAGGCCCAAATAACTGAGCTAGGGCACTGACCAAACAAGGCAGAGTGGGACTCATGGCTCTTTCCTGTCCTTTAACTTTATTATGCTACAGCACTTGTATCAGGAATGGTATGGTACCAGAATATCATGACCTAAACATCAGCTAACAAAAAATAGAGCAATATATATCGTCCAAATGAGACAATACTTTTGTAAACGATGTTTAGACTATGGTATTTTTGTAACATATGTTAAGTATATTCTGACATACTACCTAATGGAAAGGATTGAGGCAGCTACCATTCTTTACACAAGACAAGTAAATTCCTGGCTTCAACTAATATAGAAAAGGCTTAATGAAATCAGTAGCAACTGACTGTTATCTGCATAGGAAGAAACTTTAAAAAACTGAAATGCTCACAAAGACTTTGGGTGCCAAGGGAGTTTTAAGTGACAGCAGAAGTTAGCCTAGGGATGAGAGGTTTACTCATCTAAGAGGGAGGGGATGCTCCATCTCTAGTGTTTGGGAATTGAACAAGTAAGAATTTGGGTTGCTGGTTGAGGGGTCTCTATGTCCTAGTCAAGCAGTAACAACAATCCCTGTCAGGGTAAGGCACAAGCAAGCTCCACATTAACCTGTGCTCACCCCTCTGGTAGCTTGGCACAGTGCAGTCAGTCAGTCTTAACTTAGAAGCAATGTGTCAGATATTGTATAATACATCAAACAGTAACACAGTGAAAATACCTCTCAAAAAGATGGATCAACAGATGTAGAAAAATAGATTGATTTTAATAAATAAAACCAGACCTAAAAGATGAAAATCTGATCAGTAGAACCAGAGATAAGCGGTAGGTATGATTTCAGTGAAAATGGCAAAAAAATCAGACAGTGCTAACTGTGGATATCTGGTTGTGTCAGATCAGGACAAAAGTCCTTATTTGGATCTTGATGGACAGCTTACATCATCACAATAGTGACGGATGTAGGATATAATAGGATTTATATTTTGGCGGACAAGATCTAAATCAGGCCCAAAGTCTCAGGTTCAGGCTGACCGTGATGGATGGTGGGCCAGCTGCAGAGATCCAGCTAGGCCCGTTAAACAAGAGTACCTAAGGTTCTGGTTGTAGACCGTTGCAAGGTCCCATGCCGAGGATGAGTCGTGCAGCTGAGCTGCGGAGCTGCGATGCAAGGTCCTGCATCGTGGTTGAGGATCCAATCGATGAGGGCTTGTGATGCGAAGCCCAACATCAAGTCTGCTTCACGCAGTCGAGTCAATGCATCAGATCCAAAGAGCTCTGAAGATGCAATTTGTAAAACTGCATTATCATCAATGCTACTGTCGATGTGGGGTTTGTGCTGTGAGGACCTGCATTGCGAAAGCTTTCCACAGGCGCCAGTTCCAATGCAGGCTGGGAGGTCCATGCAGAGTCATTGCTGCATAAGAATCGTCACAGTAGAGGTGATGCATCAGATCCACTTGGGGTTGCACCGTGGAGACGAAGAGATGTGTGGGTTCTTCTGCAGCCACAGATGGGCTGGAAGAGCACCTCGAGGTCCACTTCCAATGGTCCGGACTGGGGTGGTGCCACATGGCAGAGTAGGGCTCACAGATGCTTGGCTGAGGGTTGTTGGAGACTTCTGTCCCCGTGGGTCTAGTCAGGAGACCAGCCAACTGGCCCTTGGAGTCAATTTGGAGTTCTGGGTTGAACAGATGCAGATCCAGCCATTCTTACCCAGGCAACAGGGCAGCAGGCAGCAGGTCAACACATCAAGGCAGCTGTCCAGCACCTCAGCAGTCCAGCAGAACTGCAGTTCAGAAGAGTGGCAGTACTTTCAGCAGAGTATCCACAGGTCCAGAAGGGTACTGAAGAGGAGGTGTCTGTGGTGAAAATATTTATCCTGTAATGAACCTGACGGGTGTAAGGGTGTTAGCTTGAGCACACCTGAGGCAAAGTCAATTGCTGCGGTAAAGAAGTAATCAAAAGTAATAGGATTGTTATGCTGATTTTTAATTCAATCAGTAGGACAAGTCATATTTCGTCATATGATTCAAAAATGTATCGATTAATAAATTCAAGGGGTAACTATACAATCTCAGGTGTCGAAATATATTCAATTCATCATTTTATAGAGAACCCCAATGCATTTCGAGCCGTGGGCTCTTCTTCAGGGGTCAACTGTCTGAAAAGAAATAAAGATGGAAAAAATGTAGCAAGAGGCCCAGAATATAAATGCATCTAAGTCTGGGAGAATGTACAATGTAATTGAAAACGTGAAAAAAGGTGACCAGTGGTAATTCAATGGTGAGCGTGGTGATGTAACGGGAGACAAACAGCAAAATATATTGTTAAGAGAAAACTACACTGTGAATAATGTAAACAATGCGGTGCAAGAAGTGGTGTACAGTGTCTTCAAAAGGTTGTGCGAATGACTATAGCCCGATGAAAAGCGTGGCAGTTCAAACCACATGCCGAGGAAAAAATAACCAAGGTAATGAAGCGCTAACTCATGGTGATCAAAAATGATAATCTAGACGCAAGGAAAATATATGCAGAGCAATGTGCCACAATACTCCAGATGAAAAATAGTATTGCGTGCGTACAGTTTATCAAAGAAACAGAGTGCCCAAGTAATGCAGTATCTGGGGTGAGATAGCGGTCCAAGAAAAGCTTACCGTACACAAAGTAATTAAGTATCAGCAGTTCGTGAATTCGGAAAAAAATCAGCGAATTCGCGAATTTTCCTGCGAAATCGCGGATTATTTGCGATTTTACACCATACTTAACTGGAGTACTTTCTACTGGCTAATCAGTAAGTACTACCTCATTGGGTAAATGTATAGTGCTTTTCCTGCACTACAGCTGCGTAGGGCCAGAAGAGTTGCCTCCAGTGACCATGTGTGTGTAACTTTGCCATCGCACCGAAGAGCGCCGGGGTCCCTCAAGTGAGCTGTCCCTCATAGTGTGTAAAGGGCGGGAAGACGGTGCACACCGCTAGTGTGGGGGGGGCAAACAGGGGGGGGCTTCTTTGCAAGTTCACATGCCTCTTGTGTGTATACAATGTCAGGCACAGATCAGAGCAGCAGATGAGGAGAAAGAAGCTACTGGTTATAGGAACTGCACAGGGATTGCACTTGTGAAAGTCAAGGATGCAAAGACCTCCATCAAGCATCATAGCTAATTTTCAACTGTAGATATGGGGAGAAAGCACACCTGCCCAGCCTCAACAAAGCGCACGATTTTTTGGGGCTAATTAACTTTGCCATCGTGCCGAAGGGTGCCAGGGTCCCTCGAGTGAGGTGTCCATCATAGTGGGTAAAGGGCGGGAAGATGGTGCACACTGCTAGTGTGTGGGGGGGCAAACGGGGGGGCTTCTTTGCGATTTCACATGCCTCTTGTGTGTATAAAAGGTCAGGCACCGATCAGAGCAGCAGATGGGGAGAAAGAAGCTACTGGTTACAGGAACTGCACGGGGATTGCAGTCGTGAAAGTCAAGGAGGCAAAGGCCTCCATCAAGCATCATAGCTAATTTTTGACTGTAGATATGGGGAGAAAGCACACCTGTCCAGCCTCGACAAAGCGCATGATTTTTTGGGGCTGAATAAGGAGTTACTGAATTTGACCTTCAACTCAGGCACCTGCTTTATCTATATCTGTAAGTGCTTCCTGTTTACGGAGCCTTGTTGTCTACTTGTAACTATTCTCTGACCCTGCTTCGAGTGTCAGAGCAGGGTCAGAGAATAGTTGCAAGTAGGCAAGGACGCGCCGCTCAGGAAGCACTTACAGGGTTACAGCAGGTGTCCAAGTTGAAGTTAATTTCTTTGTAACCATTTTGTAAATGGTTACAAAGAAATTAGCTTCAACTTGGGCACCTGCTGTAACCCTGTAAGTGCTTCCTGAGCAAAATTCGTCCCGCTCGTGATTTCGCGCGATTCGCGGATCGCGAAATCATGGAAAATCCGCAAATTCCGCGAGCAGAACGATTTTTCCACCCATACTTAAAAATAATGGAGAACCCAAATGAACGCCATAAAGTTCCCGAGTGTAGTGATTAACTCAATAGGATGTGAGCTTGTGTGATAAGCAGAAAAGATTTGTCATAGAAAGAAGACTAAAAATGTTGATCGTGATGCAGCACGCTAACAAAGTTGCTTAGAACACAACGTGAATGGTGTTATAAAAAACAATGAAAGTAGAGTGTGGTGAACAAAGGCAGTGGTGGAAAGTGCGAAAAACGGATACAAAAGAAAAACGGACAACTCAAGTAATGAGACGAACTAGACATATGAAGGGTAAACAAGGAAAGTGACATTAAGGGGTGGAAAGACCAGGTGAGAAGTAAACGTGAAAGGAAAAGTAAGTGAGTAAACATGGAAAGTAACACATGGGTCAGTAAATCAGACAGGAAAAAGAGCTTTAATAGAAATTGAGTACAATGGTAAATGTGATAAATTGGAGAGGTAAACCATGTCAAAGACAGAAAACGAAGAAAAGGGACAGAAAAGGAAAAAAAGGAAAAAAAGGGGAAAAGAGGAGGAAAAGGTGGGTCAACAAGGAAACATAAGAAATTTTGGAACAAAGCAACGTAGGAAAGACAAACAGGAAAAAACATAATGACGAGAAAGCATAATTTGAAAGATAGACAGAAAGATAGACAGATTAAGATAGACAGATTAAAAGCCAGAGAGAGAACAAAAAAGTTGTACAAGGAACACCCAAACAAGTTCACAGAAAGCTGCTGTATTCAAGTCTCTCATTAAGACCCATCGGATGAAGGGAGTTCAGCTTGTGCATCCAATATAGTTCACGTTATAGAAGAAATTTTCTGGGGTCTTGACCTTCAACTCTCTTAACCACCTCCAATATCAGAAATCGAATTTGGCTAACGTTGTGGGCAGCATTCACGTAGTGTGCCGCTACACATAATTTTACATTTTTAGTCTGAATGTTGCTGCAGTGTTCTGTTAGACGAACCTTAAGCACAGGAGCTTATTTGCTGAATCCTGCAGGAGCCCTGACCACATGTTTTTAGACACTGTATGAGACTTGTAACCAGACACTGCTGGCTCTACATACTGCAATAGAGAGGACTGCTCTGCTGCCAGCAGAAACCGGGATTGGGACAACCTGCTTTGTTGTACTGATATTCAGCCTACTGATTGCTGTGCTGCAAGAGGGTCTTATTCTACCCCTGCTCTGGTCATTCTGGGACTACTTCAGTATGTGGAGCGATTATTTCAGAACTCCATGTCTTTTTAAGAACAAAGAGTATTTTGCAACTTCTCCAAGGGCTCTGTTAGAAATCTCAGCATGTAGTGGGCGCTGCTACCGGCATTCAATGAGTGCTAGCCTTAGCTCTAAAGGGGCTTGATGCTCTACTGCAGAGGGCCTTGAGGGATTTCCCCTGCTTTCCTTTCTCCCTCACCCCGCCTCCTCAGCAGGAGAGAGAGAAGCGGCAGCAGCAAAGGGAATCCAGCAACACAGCACTGGGGAGTTGCCTGAGAGGAAAGCGGAGGAACTTCAGGGTAATCTTGCTTTAGGCAGTGCCAGCAAGGGAGGCTTCACCTGCGTTTCACTGCCGGCAAGAACAGTTTCGGTTAAAGGCCATCTCGACGAGACAAGTCCTAGGGACCGCCCTTCTTTCCCCAGGAGTGCAGAGGGTGTGTGGGGCCCCGAGAAGTGTTGCTTCTGTCAAACTTTTCCTCCGTGGGCTCCTCCCTCCCGTTTCTGGCTAAAAGGATGGGAACAAGTGGCCATCAGGGGCTCTGGGTTTGCGACTTTAGGGGGCATTTTCTTGAAAGACCTTGAGGGGGCTGAGCCTCAAAGGAGACCTCTCTCCCCCTCTTCCTGTGGCATGCCTTTGAGGGGATTCACAACTCAGCTGGCAATACAGGAAGGAATCCTCGATGGAGGTCCTGTTCCTGCTGATTCCATCAAGTTACTATAATCAAGATTGTAGGTGGGCTGGTGGGCAGGTGGCCCGGTAACCTACGTTTGGAGAACAGGTTACTACACAGCATGTAATAGGAGCACATGGTTTTGCCGCCTCTGTGTTTAAGTCATTATATAGTGGAAAGTGTGATTTCGGTGATCGGTGTGTTTCTCTCCCTAATCTAACTGCTGCATTGTATGCCCTGATGTTATGATATATGTTGTTTTTGCCTTGTCTAATCAGGGTAACAAGTATTACTTCAGGATTCGCATTGTGTGCACAGTGATGGTGTTTTCATGATGTGTGCAATATATAAGTCTTTATCTTGTTGAACTAACTGTGATGCTTTGACAATTGCCTAGTTGGCCAAGTGATAATTGGTTTATGTGGTCTATGTGTGTATGCAATACAGAAACTTAATTTTATATAATACTGTGTAGAGTGTGTTGTGCAAATGCTTTACAGATTGCCTCTGGGATAACCCTGACTCCTCTGCCAAGCTACCAAGGAAGTGAGCAGGGGTTAACCTGGGTGTGTAACTCCCTGACTCTGACTAGAAGGGTGGGCTCTGCCTGGTTTAAGTGCATACCCTAGCCAACCAGAAACCCAATTTCTAACAAATGGAATGTTGATTTTAATATTTCACTGTTTATTTCACTTCATAACATTTCATATTTTGTTGGCAACAGAAAAGGGCCGAAATACACTCATGGTTCAAGTATTTTCGGTACTGCATGCAACACAGCATTTTGTTTTTGGAGCATATTTTGTATATTGTAGCGATTGCAACCTAAATCTGCTGCTTTATCTCTCCTCATGGAAGTACCGGCAAAGGGGTCCCAAATCAGATTAGCAAATGTTTTTGTTAAAGTAGAAAAACATGGTGATCGTGAAAGAAAGATGCATACAAAATACACATATACAATACTTACGAACTGGAAGAGTCTGAAAAATCTCTATTTTGCTGTATTCACCCTGTCCCTTTCCATTTACAGCGGCAACTTTTATTTCGTATGTTGTGTTTGGTTCCAAATTACTCAGAACAACAATTGCTGGAAGAAAAACAATAAATAATTATAGGTGCGTATAGAGCAGTTTTGTCAATGTAACCAATTTTCAAAAACATAAAAACGTATGTTAATGCTTATATCAATATTGTTAAAACATCCGACTGTTTAAGTAATTATGTTTAATGTGATGTGATAGAGAGGAGTCAATGGACAGTTATTGTGAATAACATAATATTACAAAACATAAATCTTGAAATATGGCTGCAAAACGTTCTCATATCCAACGCCAAAACAGAGGACAATTTTCACGTCTGGTGTCATGGGAAGGTTCCATTCCTGCATGCCTCATGCATGTGCTTTCATAGAAAGGATGACCACAAGTTTTCTGTTTTATCATGTTATGCATCTTTTAAAAATGCTTCCAGAACTCTCCCTGTTTATATTAACAATGCTAGAACTTGATTTTCATACCGACTCTTGTCCTTTGTTCTGACACGTTTCGAAGCTCACTTTACAAAACAATACCAAAGTATTCCACCTTGGCCCGTATTACAGAATGCTGCACTTTTTTAGGTCTCGGCGTCAACGCGCGGAAGCGCGTCTCCGCCGGAGATCTTTTGTCAGGGACTGTGCTTCCCAGGAGACAGCCTCTGGCACGCGCATTGCCTCTTCAAGGAGGCGATTTCCGCTGGCCACGCGCTCGCGAACGCGCTCAGCTGCTGTCTCCTGGGAAGCAGCAACACCACACGCGCATGCGCAGAAACAGCGACAGACAAACACACGAGCGCTCATGCACGCACGCACCCACACATACAGCGAACCCACCCCCGCCGTCGCATGCATACACACACACACATGTGCACCGAGCATCCCCCCCACCCCTCCGTTGTCACACCCCCCACCCCTCCCCTCCGCCGTTGCACCCCGCCCCTCCCCTCCGCCGTCGCACACACACACGCAGACATACAGGCATTCTCTCCCCCCCCGCTCCGCTCACCGGTCAAAGGCCCTTCGGACTTGTGCAGCCTCCGACCGCGGGGCTCTCCCTCGGTGCTCCTCCAGGCACTCCGTGGGCGCGGGCTTCACAAAACGGAAGTCCCGCCCCACGATAGGTTTCGTTTTGTCAGTCCCGCCCCACGATAGGTTTCGCATGCAGCTCGTCTGTCTGCTGATAACGTGAACGCACACGCATTTCAAAGTTCTGAATGGCAAAGACGATATCAGGCAAGGAAGAGTTTCACTGACACAGAGCTCTAAAGTGTTCCCTGATCCATAAGTAAGTATATAATCCTTTCGGGATATTCGCGGTGGACTATGGAGCTTGTAGTTGTTCTCTTTCTCCCACGATAAACTCAAACCTACGAACACGAGGATATACATATATTAGTAGTAGAAAGCTATATTATATATTAAACTTGACTGGCATTGCCCTGGAAGACTTGAGAGTTCTGCTAATATGCCGATTGCCCATGGGTGAACCGTGCCTTCTCCTCAGGACTTGTTTCCAATTCCTGCCTCCTTCCGATCTCCTCGGTGTTTTGTTATCGGTCCCACTGCTATTCCTGGCCCCCGCCTTTCTATTCTTGGCCCCCTCCTGCCCAGGCATCGGAGCAGCAGCCACCTGGGTATGTATAACCCCTGGAGTACGCCATAGCCTGCGCCGTCACTCGCACGGAGTCTGACAGCATACGGGGTTACCTGACAACGTGCACTGTCCTCCCCTTGTAAAACCTGATAGCCTCCACTAGTATTCCCGTGAATACCCGACGGCGCGCACAGTTGCGCACATATAGTGTATGTAAACAATGATTGTTAGCCCCAGGGAGCAAATGACACCATGCATTATTACCTCGGGCAGTACCTCACAGAATACATTGTTGCCCATAGGGAATATGTGCAAGCATGCCACGTTAGCCCTGCACCACCCCCGGAAGTAATAGCATACGGGCTTTAATGCCTAGCCTACATTATTAGTCCCAGGGAGTACATGCAGTATGCTTTGTTGGGCACGGGAATATTTGACAGGATGCACTGTTACCGCTAGAGAGTATCTAACAGCAAGCAATGTTACCGACCCCCCCTCCCGATCTGAAAGCATGTAGTTTTATCCCCAGCCTATCTGACGCCTGCATTTTTAATTCCAGGTTGTACATGACAGCATGTAATGTTGGTATCACACAGGGAATATATAGAGTGTGTGCACATTTACAGCATGACGGCATAAACTGTTAGACCGTGGTGGTGTTTGACAGCATGTTTTTTTACCCTACAACATTTATTGTTATTTGCTCCATTATTATTCCCTGGGAGTATCTGACTGACAGCGTTCACTGTTGCGAACAAAGAGATTCAGTAAACCTCCATTTTTATCCCACAGGGAGTAACTCACACCATGCATTGTTACCCCCAGGAGTAACTCTCAGAATACAATGTCATTTATTTAAGATTTAAAAAAATAAATAAATAATGACCAATGCCAATAGCTCTACCTTTAATGCTGCCGAGACCATTGCATTGTAAATGCTTGTCTTTGTTGATTCTGGGCAATAGGAGAGTGTGTCATTTTAGATGGAACAGCACATACATGTGCACATGCAAGTGAAATACTGAGCGGCTCTGATGCAGCAGCCCCGTGTTTCACTATGCAGGCGGCAACCTGCCTGCATTTTTAAGTGAGTGACTGCACCTGTCAGCAAAGGGATGTCTGGGGGGTCTATAGGACCCCTTTTTCCCCTTCATAGGGCTGCCTTTTAGGTGGTGCACTGCCAGAACGCCTCCTGACATCTTCTTTGCCTCTTTGCCCATCCCTATAATATGGCGCGGGAACAGAGTCAAAGAGGATCCTTCTTTTGCATGAGGCCACACTACCCATGCGAATGAGGGAAAAACCTCTGGTGATAGCGCTGGCTCTTAATGTGCGCCAGCCCTTTCTGTATTACAGAAAGGGCAGCACAAGCGTCTGCGACCCTTTCTGTAATGCCAAAGTGTTGGGGGAGCGCACAAAGCAGGTGCAAATGCCTGTTCCATCCCTGCGTCACTTTTTAATAAAATGGCCCCTAGGTCTCAGGTCACAAATCTCCTGATATTTAGCTTGAATCATATTTGGGAAATTCCCTTTTATGGTTCCTATATTTTCCTGACTCAAGGTCTTAAAAGCATCTGTGTTTGTTTATTGTTTAATTTCATCAGAGCTTCTGAGAATCTTCCTGATATGTTGTCTTCCTTAATGACACATCCCACCGTCTAATCCATCTACATGAGGTTGTTTCACATTTGAGGTATAATGCCTAATGCACTTTGCTATGGTTAACCTTCCCAAAACATGTCACGCTGTCTTCCACCAAGTGGGTCATGCTGCTCATATTAGTGTGTACTTCTGCAGATGCCCCTTACTTACTTACTGATGCCTATTACCCCTCCTGCGGAATAGGCTATCAACCAGGACTCCCCAGCCATCTCTGTTGAACTCATGTTTCAATCTAGCTCCAGGTGTAACCCATCTCCTTGCAGCCACAAGATGCCCCTATGACCTTACATTTACACCTCTAAATCTCTTCATCAATTCTACTACGTGTTTCTCTGAGAGATGTGATGTCCTTGGCCTCTAGTCACTATGACATAGCAAACACAGTTCTGTTTATAGGAAAGGAGGGAAGCGAATACCTGTCCAACAAAGAGGTTGTGTGGTGGTGTCAGGGAATGTTGCTGTCTCTAAATCAATGCTTTTTAGACTAAAAGGCAAAAAGAAAAGGCAACATTCTATGAAGGCGATTACCACTCCTAGATAAGCATGTTAAACTGCAGAAAACTCTTTTGCATTTCACATATGTTCTGTGACACTTTGCTGTGATTTGCAGAGATGAAGAGTAGCGATTTGATGGTACGTTTGTTGCTGCATGCTGACCTCATACTGTTGTTACACTCTGGACCCTATGTTTCTACAGGCATATGACACCACTCTTAAAGCATTTTTGTATTTCTCTTTTTACAAACTTGTAGTCCAAAGTCAATAAAACAACAATGGATTACTCTGTTCATCAAACATCATGTTGGACTCTCAATAGCAATGTTACTATCGTACATCATACATCTATTTTCCTATTAGGATCCTTAAGTGTAAGGTGGCTATTCAATTACTTGAGGACCGTACATTTGGGTTTCATCCAGGTAGAGTTACTGAGTCTGCCACATTCAAAGCGGCAGCATTGTTGATCTTAGTGGAACTTTCAGCGTCTATTCACAAGCTGTGTTGCCTTGTGCTTTTAGAGGCTATAATTGACAGGATGATGAAGACTGCATTAATATCAACTGGTGTTCTACCTGTGTGACTGGCCATTTGAACTGTAGGCCCTGGGAGTTCTTACAAAGACGTCATGCCTGCGACCTGTGGTGGCATATAAGAATAGAGTTTATGTCTCTGGTATTTAAACATCAATGCTTACCATCCGCTTAAATAGCCTTAGGTTTGGAGCATTCAGAATCATATGTACTGACATAACATTCAGGTTTTAAAAGCACACTGGCGACCACTCGGCTGATCCCTCCCATTATCACGCAATAAACAATAACGCCCCACAGAGTTTCATATCAAACTGGCTCAGCACCAGTTCTCAAAAGCTGATGAGAAACTCAATAGCTCATAATAGTTGGCTTTATCTATAAGGATCCACTTGACCATGAAAGCTCAGGCTAACTCACTGGTAGTTTAAGTTATATTAGAGGATCCATGATCTTGCTTCTTCAGATCATTTGGCTAGTGACTACTGTAGGCTGGACTTTTATTTGAAGATAAGCTAGGTAATTCAGACAAAATGAAAATTTATATTATTAGAGTGACCCACACATGGGTCACATAGCTGGTAGTCAACTAATCTTGGTATCCTTCTCCTCAGTTAAAAAAGTTCTTAAATCTGGCTAGTCTTTTGTATCTGGCTCTCTTGCTGTGCCCCAAAGCTATAATGACAGTTCAGTAAATAGTCTCTGTCTAAAAGTGATGAAGAAAATCTTCCCTATTATAGCTTCATACATCCATTTTCTGTAGTCTGGGTGGGTTTTTTCTCTTGTCTAGACTACTGTAATCCTCTGCATTTTGGGGTAGCCCTTCCACTAAATGAATCAGCTCTAAAGTTAGCTAAATGTTGTTTCATGCATTCTAGTAAAATTGTCCGAATACACTTTCCATTTTATTCTCTGATCACCTGACAACAGTTCACTGACTGACCAGCGCAAATGGACCCCTGTTCAAAAGCCTCTCTCATTTGACATGAAAGCTATACATTGAAAGGGTTCTGGTATACTGATAATGAATTAATACCTTACACTCCTTCATAAGTCTTCTTCTACTAGGCTCCTACGAATTGGAAATGTGTAATAATGGTAACATTTTTCATTGTTGACAACCAAGCATTGGAACTCGCTATTCAAGCTCCAAGAAACGTCTATGACTGGTGCCATATCCTACAACTTTTACCGTCTGATTGAGGCTGTCTGTTGGACCTGACTCTCTCAGCAGGGTCACCCCCAAACATTTTTCCCTCACTCCTCCCGTTTCATTGACTTTGTTTTATGTTGGCTTTAGGAGTCTGTGCACTTTACCCCTGATAACCAGTGCTAATGCTCTAGTACTGTCTCTCTATACCATGGGAATATTGCCTTACACCACAATACCACATTTAATTTATGTATAAGTCCCTAGTAAAGAGGTACTACTTGTGTGCCGGGCCTGCAAATTGAATGGTACTAGTAGGCCTGCAACGTTATTGTACATGTCTGAGGCTTGCCATTTCAGCATGTGTGCAGTTTTAAAGTGTCCTTTTGACCTGGCAAAATAAACCTTTGCCTCACCTAAACCATCTTTTTGATACATATAAGTCACCCCTACAGTAGATCCTAAACAATCCATAGGGCTGGGTGCAGTGCAAAAAAATGTTAACATGCACTTTTAAGTTTTACACTTCCTCGTAGTGAAAAACACTACTACTGCAAGGCTTCCCATGAAATAAAATTGGGTTACTTATTACATTTTATAAGTGATACCTTTTAATTGGGAGCAGGTATGAATGCTAAGTTTGGTCTCAAATTAATTGTAATTTAAAATCCTCTTCTTTTTTTATTTCTGTAATTTTTTTTATTGAAAAATAAAGCATATTTACATGGTACAGGGTGAAAGACATGGGGGATAAAGTAAAGAAAGAAACACCGGGGGGGGGGGGGGGGTCAAGCAATGTCCATATTGCCAGATTGGCTTACATTAGTTTAGATCCTGTTAGTCCATTATTCAGTTTGTTAAATTTTCTTCTCGTCCGACTTGCACGTTTCCATTTTCCCCCTTGCCCCCTTGCAGCCTATCTGGTTATCTTCCGTCCCCCTGGTGGTGTGAAGAGATAGAGTATAAGAGGAAGAGAGGTGTAGGAGTAGAGAGAGACATAGACGCTTTATGTTGTTGAGTAGGATGCTTGTCTGATTTTGCAGTGTTGCCTGGTCTGGGTGTTTAGGGTGGCTTATGAGAGGACAGATAGTTGTCTAGTGATTGCCATATCTCGCTCTTTTTCCCTGCGTTCATTTGGCTGTTGGTTGTTATGGTGTCGGCTCCTCTTAGGAAAATTACCCAGTTGAACCATGCTTTAAAAGTGGCTTTTGCCGTATCCTTCCAGTTGTTCAACACCGTTTTGACCGCTGCTGTAAGCAGGAGGTCAATCAGGTCTCTGTCATTCTCTGATGTTATGGATGGGTCGGTGTATCCTAGAATTAGGTGGTGAAAGTCCATTGACAGTGTTGCTCCTGTTACGTCATTGATTAGAGTGTTTACGGAGTTCCAGAACTTTCTTGTTTTGGTGCAGTGGAAAAGGAGGTGTGCCAGGTCTCCTTTCTGCATGTCGCAGTTCCAGCAGGAGTCGGTCTCTCTAATACCCATGGCTACTAGACGTGCTGGAGTCCAGTAGGCCCTGTGTACTAACCAGACCTTTGTCTGATCGAGGGTCGTTGTCACCTTCCTCCTTGATGTGGAGGACCATAGATCTGCCCTTTCCTTCTCGCTTAGCTCTCTACCTGCCGCTTCTTCCCATCGGCTTAGAGTTTTGTTATTTACTTTGGAGGATTTGGGGATCATGGTTTTGTATATGTGTGCTACCTGGTGTCCTGTGATGTTCAGGCTGTTAGCGTATTGTGTTATTGATGGGGTGAGCATGTTTATATTGGCTTTGGCTATTGCTACTCTTATTTTAAGGAAGTTGTAGAGCTCTATGGTGTCGAAACTGTATTGTTGTCTGAGCTTGTCAAACGTGGTCTGAGTCCCTCCCTCCTGTAGCTGGCTCACCGTTGTTATGCCGTGCTGGTACCACGTGTGCATATCCAGTGATTTATCCCTATATTTGATTCTAGGGTTGTGCCAGAGCGATTCTAGCTGAGTTTGTCTGACGCTAATGTCTAGTAGTTTATCTAATTTTAGTAGGGCCTGTCTTGTGTTCCTAAGGATTGCGTTCTGTTTAATCGCGGGGTGCTTTGTCGCTGTGAGTAGTGCCACGGGTTCCATTCCCCCTAGTAGTCTCCTCTCTAGGGAGAGCCAGGCTGGGGTGTAGTCGCCCTTTGGTGATATCCAGTGTAGACCCTGCGCTGCCAAGCAGGCTGTTTGGAATGTTCTAAAGTTTGTTATGTTCAGTCCTCCTAGAGCCTTGGGGAGTCTGAGTTTCTGAAGGCTGATTCTCGGTTTCTTCCCTCTCCATAGAAACGTGTTCAGTATTTTGTCAAGTTTTTTATGGAAGTCTGGTGTGTTGGTAAGTGGTAGCATGTTGAGCGTGTAATTAACCATAGGGGTTGAGGTTCTGTGACGATTCGAACCTGTGTTTTCGACATCGTCGTAAACCCATAATTTCGGTACCAGTGAACCGTAAATGATCCATATAGTATACCCTGGTGTTTTCGCTATGCTACTAGCAAGAGCACTCCTGTTATGAGCACATTTCCAGTACACCAATGGCATCCATTTTAGATTATGGCATCCATCTTGTTTTCTTGCCCTCACATAGTCAATGGACATACAGTGACCTCTGGTAAATTCATTCCACTCAAAGGACACGTAGGCTTTAGCAGGCGATTCACCTTATCGATGACACGTACACCTTAAGTCAGAAAACGCTGTAACTGCATGACTCGGCAGAAGCTGCTCCTCTGCCCGAGGCTAGTCCTGCTATACTGGTTCTTGTGTACGTTGGCCGATCATGATTAGGCGGCCGAAGTTGGTAGCCTTGCCCATTTACGACCCACAAACATCTCTTATCCTGTTTTTCTATCTTCTGCACCTGGCTCTGCTCCTCTCCTTCTGGGCCTTTATTAGGGGGAGGTAACGAAATTTACGATGAGGCGGTCCGGCTCTTGAATGAAAAGATGACATGGGATTATGATCGAACAGTGGGAACCTCTCATTCATAATGTTTGAACATCAGAAAGTTGTTGACAATTCCTGTTTAACGCCAAATATTTATTGTTTAGGATACAAAGCTTAAATCAATGTACTAGCACGTGAAGAATGTTGCCCGCAGCTAATTTTTCTGTATTTAAGGAGCAGCCAACTTAGTGCAAATTGAACAGTCTCCTAGAATCTGCCCGTGTGTAGTTTCTGTGACTTCTGTATCCCTGCAGTAATAAACCTTTGGTCTCTGACGCCACCATCGAGAAGCCCGTGTTTCTGTTTATTTGTGCACCGAGACAGGTAGAACTCAGGGGTCTTCGGGTGTTGTCCCTGACACCTCTGGACCTTGGTTCGGTCCAGAACTCCAATTGGCACCCAACGTGGGGCGACGTCATTCGGTACCGGTCCAAAAGCCTGAAGAGTCGAGAAGCTTCGTGTGAAGATTCCAGAGGGAGGCGCCCCACTTCATCGATCCCGGTATATCGCAAAAGTGGCCCGACGTTCTCTTCCACGAGGGTTCCCGTTCGGACGGCTGAAGAGGTCCGCTGCCTTTACTGTCGCCCTGTCTTGGACCCGAGGTGCAGACCTTAGTACGGCGAAACGTGGACGGGTTTCTCCTTGGTGACGTCTTCAGTGCCTCAGTTAAGTATTAAGTGGTTGCTAGTTGTTTTTGGTTAAGGATTTATTCCTTTTAGTTCTCTGGTTCGACTTGGTTTTGTAGATTATCACTGGTTATTCTAGTTACGATAATCTTTGGTTTGGTTTGGGTATCGATACATTCGTTCATTTGGTAGCCCTAAGTTCTAAGTTCGATTGCGCATCTTTGTCTGTGTTTGTTCTGTGTTCCGGTTAGTACAATGGTAAGTCGGAAAAACTGTCTGTTTTCATGTTTTGGTTGCAACAAGGATTCCCGGTTGGAGGACTCATGTCTGGTTCCTCCGATTGGAACTCCTCTTTATGAATTATACTGTAAGCATGGTGTGGGTCCCATATCTTATAATGAGGTGTGGGTTCGCTACACGAAAGAAGATGGTGTCCTTAGATGGCCACTACATGGTAGTTTTGAACCCGAAGTTCTTGATAATTTGGAAGTACAACTGTTTAAGAGAAAAGCCCGGCCGGCAATGTTTGATTCTTTCTGTTTTTGGCAAAAAGAATCTAAACAAAGAGAGATTAAGAAATTGAAGAAAGAGCAGAAAGAGCAAGAGTTGACCTTAACACAGGCTGCTGAGCAGCTGCAACTTGATAAGACTGAGAAAGCGATAGAAATAGCTGATAGAGAGCGTAATTTGGCGATTGACAAGTGCTATCCTGTCTTGCCATCGAGTACTGTTAAGTCAGTAGAGGACCCTGAAAAGGATCCCCTGTTGTCTTATTTGTTGAGGTCACCTCCACCGTATGCACAGGGTGCTACAGCTCCACCTCCGCCAAAAGTTTTGTTACCGGCTGCTGTCCAGCCTGGTATACCTGCTCCTGCTCCCTTGAACTTAGTTCCTGTACTTCATGTAATTAACAATATTCCTCCGGCACCCCCTCTTCCAGGGTTGCCCGCTCCTTTACCTCTGCCTGCTCCGCTTATACCTGTTGCTTCACAAGCTACTTTGCCCGCTACCCCTACTCTTGTTGTTTCATCTGTTCCAACTACTACTCTACTCAAATCTTCTGCAAGCTATATGACTCCGCTTTCTGTTCGTCGAAGAATAACTGAATCTGTCACTAATATTCTATCTCCCTTTTACAAAACTCTAATTAGGAGCCCTGCCTCTGAATCTACTCAGAGACGTAGTCAGCTCCCTAGTACTGAAGAACGTGGAATATTAGATTCCACAGCCCTTAGATGGATTTCGAAAGTTGGAAGGTATGATGTACGAGATGTGTTAGACACATTTATGCAATGGAATGAACCGACCCAGCGCTATGTGTTCGATGTAATGTGCTCCCTTTTGCGTGAGGATTGGGAGGAGGACGACTCTGAATCAGTTCCGGATGAGATAATTCACGTCCAGCAAAAATTTGCTGCAGGTATGATAGTAGGTCAGGATATAAAAGAAGCGATAGAACTGATTCTAAGTTATAGGGCTGATCCTTCTCTCCGTTCACCAAGGGACCTAGAGAAACGTAGCACGAAACAAGGTCGTCAATATCCGATGAGGGAAGTTCCGCCAATATGGCGCGATGCCATTCAAGCTGATGCAGTGAGAGGTATTGCAGCCGCTCCAGCACAGTTCCAAAGAGTGTGGATACACATTCCATGGAAACGAGCTGAGGTGTTGGTAGTGAAACAGGCCTTGCCAGATCCGCGTAAAAACCCAGCTGGATATTACAAAGAGCTGACCCAGACGGTTGAAGCTTGCGTAATGAATTTAGCGGACATTGACATGCTATTTGGCAATGTAGTACCGCAACCAATTTGGGCTAAAATTCGTAAAGAAAATCACCCAGTTGCTCTAGGTGGTGATTGGCAGGCCATAATAGCGGCAGATGGTCAACAAATTGGTGGTTCTAAACCCGAACCTCTGATTGCTAATTTGCCTGGTAGAATAATCGACTTAATGAAAACTTTGATGCCAGCATTGCGCGTAAATTGGGACAAATTGTCCGCATGCAAGCAAAAGAAAGATGAAAACGTATCCGACTTCTTCACCAGATTTGAAGAAACTTTTGTAGATCATAGTGGGCAGGATATGAGCACGGAGGGAGGACAGAGATTATTTGTTGATAAGTTTGTGCACAATCTGTTACCAGAGCTTAGTAATAAATTAAAAGATTCTGAAAGTGCGTGGGCTGTCTCTACGACTGCACAAATACTTGCAACTGCTCAGTACTATGAAAATAGGGATAAAGAAGAAAAAGAAAAATCAGAGAAGAAAACTAAAGATTTAAAAACTAAAGTTCTTCTGCAACAAGCATATCCACCTCGCTCGAATTACACTAATTCGCAGCAAGGGCCATATCAGAGGATTGATTACAGTTCCCCAAGACTGCGATATCAATGGAATCAGTGTGCTTACTGCAAAAAGGAAGGTCATTATAAAAATGAGTGTCCAGTACTAGCACAAAATAATGCTGAGGCAGCTCAGAGAGGTCGTGGTGGTTATACGCAAAATTCTAGAGGTCGAGGACGAGGTACTATGCCTCTGCAGACTAATGATCGCCCTTCTAATTATTTCGATCAGCGAAACGGACAATCTACACAGCCTGGTAGATCTCAACAGTACCATGTTGAAGACTACTGTGAAGTCAGCAAAGAAATTCAACAGAATGAGTACTAGGACAGCCATGGACAAAGAGAGGGAGTAGTATCAGTTCCAGTAGATCAGAGTGGGCCCTATGTCGCAGTAGCTACATCAGGTGTGGTCGAACCGTTTCTGTTGGATACTGGTGCAGCAAAAAGTTCTATCATGCATGCAAAACTCCCTGGCGCACCTTTGTCCGGCTTAACAAACGTTTCAGTAGGTTTTTCAGGCGCCCCTGTTTACAACCCTGTTTCTGGTCCTTTGTCTATTTCCGTTGGGCCTTGTCAATTGAAAGCACCTTTGATTTTGACGACCGGTTGTAATGAAAATCTGCTTGGTTTAGACCTGTTAAAATGCCTGTATGCGACACTGTACTGTTCTCCTTCAGGAGTACGGCTCACGTTGGGTAAGAGAGTCATCTCCCCGATGTACTTGTCAATGGATGCGCTCCCACTGGAGCTGCGTTCTCTCCCTGATAATCTTTGGGCGACTGGTCCTAATGATGTAGGTCTTTTGGAAATTCCTCCTTATTTAATAACTTTGAAAGCAAATGTCAAATTCCCACGAATACCACAGTACAGGATTTCTAGTGAAGGCGAGTGTGCACTTTTATTGATAGTGCAAGATTTGATTGAGAAAGATGTAATAGAAGAAACTAGAGGAAATGTCTGTAACAGTCCTGTCTTGCCGATCTTGAAACGCACTGATCCTTCAAAACCTCCAGTGTACAGATTTGTAATTGATCTTAGAGAGGTTAACAAAATCGTAGTTCCACAGTTTCCTGTGGTTCCAGACGTTACAGCATTGTTGACGCTGATTCCTGCCACAGCTACATGGTTTTCAGTGATCGACTTGAAAAATGCCTTTTTCAGCATTCCAATTGCCGAGGAAAGCAGAGATATTTTCGGATTCTCTCTAGGAGGTCGGAGTTTCAGGTTTAAACGTGCTCCACAAGGTTATTGTGAAAGCCCATCTATTTACAGTCAGGCACTAAAAAGTCAATTAGATTCTTTTGTACTTCCTTCTGGTTCTGCTTTGGTGCAATACATGGATGACCTTCTAGTGGCTGCTGATGACAAGGAAACTTGCAAAACAGCTACAATTTCCTTACTGTATCACTTGTCAGACTTACATCACAAGGTGTCACCTTCCAAACTACAATACTGTTGCCAAGAAGTGACCTACTTAGGTCATCTCTTGTCAAAGGAGGGAAGAAGGTTGACCCCAGAGAGAATAAAAGCAATTACGCAGATGAATGTTCCTAGCACACAGAGAGAAGTGCGCGCGTTTTTAGGAATTACTTCATACTGCAGGCAATGGATCCCAAATTTTTCTCTTTTAGCAAAACCATTGGTGGCCCTGACTGGAAAAGGTGTTCCGAGTCCGGTGCCATGGTCTGATGAATGTCAGCAGAGTTTCTCTGAGTTACGAAATGCACTGTGTTCAGCTCCGGTGTTGGGTACACCTGACTACAGTAAACCATTTACACTCTATGTTCACGAAAGAGAAGGTTGTGCATTGAGTGTTCTGACGCAACGATTTGGTGATAAACAACGTCCTTGTGCGTATTTTTCATCAACATTAGACCCGGTAGCCTGAGCGTTGCCAAGTTGCTTAAGAGCTACAGCAGCAGCTGCAGTGTCCATTCGACAATCTGCTGGTTTGGTCATGAACAACATGCTGGTAGTCATGGTTCCACATGCCGTGGATACACTCATGAACCGAACGAAGACTCAGCACCTCACCAGTGCTAGATTATCAGGCTACGAGCTGACACTGCTAGCGAGTCATATTCAGATTAAAAGATGCAATGTATTGAATCCAGCAACACTGTTGCCGACTAACCAGGAGTCGAGTGATTCTGAACCACATGACTGTTGTTTTAGAACCAAGGAAGAAACAAAAGGACGGATTGATCTTAAGGATACTCCGTTACCAGATCCGGATGACACGTTATATGTCGACGGGTCTTGTTTTAAATTGGAAAATGGTGATGTGACAGCTGCCTACGCAGTAACGACTTTGAGTACGATTGTGGAGACTGCAAGAGTGAGTCAGAATTCTGCCCAAGCTGCAGAATTAATTGCATTGACTAGAGCGTGTGTCTTAGCAGAGGGAAAGAGAGTGAATGTATTCACAGATAGCCAGTACGCGTTCGGCGTAGCGCATAGTTTTGGTCGACTGTGGAAGGAAAGAGGTTTTATTACGTCCCATGGGACTAAAATCCAGCATGGTCAGCTAGTCAATGACTTGTTGGAATCTCTAACCTTACCGATGGAAGTTGCGATTGTGAAGTGCAGTGCTCATCGAGCAGTTACAGATGATGTTGGTCGTGGAAATGCTTTTGCTGATAAAACAGCTAAACAGACAGCTAGGAATACAATGAGTCGAATGTATGTTGCGACGTCTGCGAGATGGGTTGCGGAATCGGGAATGTGTGAGGACACAGTGGAAAGTGTGAAAGAAATGCAGAAAGAAGCGACTGAAGAGGAAAAGATTGAATGGAAAGAGAAAACGGGTAAATTGGACTCGAGTGGATGTTGGATTGACTTGTCGGAACACCAGCGTTGGATGCTGCCTGATGCGTATGTGCTTGCGGTAGTAACGATGGCGCACGGGGCAGCGCACATTAGTTCTAAAGGAATTTGTAAAATGTTGGCCCCAGTCTGGAATAATGATGGAATCAGTAAATGTGCGGAGAGAGTGGTGAGAAACTGTATGATTTGCCTGATGCATAATCCTGGTAAGGGAACCCCCACACCCACTGGTCATTTTTCTCCTCCTTCTTGCCCCTTTGAAGTGATCCAGTTGGATTTCATCCACATGGACCGATGTAATAACCTCAAATACGTCCTAGTGGTAGTCTGTGCTTTTTCAAGATGGATTGAAGCATATCCGCTAAAGGATAACACTGCCCTGTCCACTGCTAAAATCCTCCTAAAGGAATATTTCCCAAGATATGGTATGCCTCGGATTGTATGGTCAGATAACGGAAGTGAGTTCGTAGGGAAAGTTATGCAGAGTGTGTGTGCCGGCTTGAATATCAAGCAGAAATTTCACAGTGCAAACCATCCTCAGTCAGCAGGTTTAGTTGAAGGATACAATGGTACCCTTAAACTAAAACTCGCTAAGATTCAAGCTTCCACGGGTTTGTCCTGGCCAGATGCACTACCGCTGGCCTTGTTATCCACCAGAGCGACTGTGCACTCTCGAGTAGGGCTTAGCCCTTATGAAATTGTGTTCGGTCGTCCTGCAAATGTCTTTTTGACTTGACTGCTAAATTGAGTCTCATTCACCAACAGGTTTTCGATGCATTGCCAAAGCCTCTGGAAAGTCCAGGTCACCAACTGAAACCTGGAGATTACGTTGTTATCCGAAATTTTGGAAGGACCAGGAATCTACAACCAAAGTTTGTGGGCCCCATCCAAGTGATCTTGGCAACGAGGACTGCTGTACGTGTGGCTGGCAGAAATAATTGGGTCCACGCTTCTCATACTAAGCGTGTACCCCTACCACTCCCTTATGACAACTGGGTTAGACAAGGAATTGGTGTTTCTGATACAGAACCTGTCCCAAAGTACATTCCCTTCAGTGATGCAGAACTAACTACTGATTCACCGAACTCTGGTCCTCCCCTTGAAGATGCTCCTTTGATCACTGACCAGAACACTGCATCGAACGAACATTTGTCATCTGCGACTTCGAACATTGTTTCCCCTGATGAAAACAGACTATTCCCGGATCAAACAACGCCAGGAAGATTGAGATACAATCTGCGCTCTCATACTAAGGACAAATAAAGCAGGAAACTGCCTATTTTTCATATTTTGATCCATTACATTGCCTCCAGCCAGAAAGTTTGCTGAATATTTTGTATTTCCCTGTATATTTCTATTGTTTCTATTACCTTGCCGTCTGGGTCGCCGTAGGGTCGTGGCTTTGTGCCTAGTTGAATCTGCGGGGGCCAGACACAAGGTCGGTCTTTCTGTTAGTTCTGGGAACTCCCAGGGCTGATAGAGGCATTTTCAACTACGTACATATCATCAGTGGTCGCGAGCGGTTGTAGAAGATGGAGCTTCCTGAGCTGCACCGAGAGAATGTAATTTATGTTCGCAGAAATAGATTATACAAAATTCTACATAACAAATGTTTCCTGATACAATGTGCAATTACGTTTTTGATCATTTTTATAACATTGATGGGTGGAATTGTCTTTGGTATGCATTTAATTTTTGCACCGATCACGACTACAGTACCTCCTCCTGTTCTTGTTTCTCCTACTATTGATTCTTCTCATTCCTTTCATTCGTTTTCTGAACATGAGCAAGCTCGACGCTCAGAATTTATAAATAACACTTTTGTACAACTCTTGCACCAACACCAACTGGTAGTCAACACAGCAGACTGTTGGGTGTGCGGTTTGATACCACACACTATGGATAAAGGCATTCCCTACCTGGTCTTGCCTTTTAGCTATAATGGATCATGTCGGGCCTTCCAGACTGTATTTGTCTATGCCCTCGAAACCTATCCCCCGCGTCCTCCACGTTCCACTAAATATAACTCCGCTAACAAAGCCTTGTTAAAGGGAATAACTGGCATGATTAAAGACGTCAATAATTCCCCATTCATCCCTAAAGATGAGCTTCGAGTTTATTTTAGTTGGAATGCTACGGAGTATAGCATTAGTTTGGGTGAACGCAAACGTAAGAGCCCCACTCCAGTTTGGGTCGTACCCCACCGAGGTCAATTCTGCTTGCAAGGTAATGGGAGAAATCCAAGAGCTCGGCTGGGAAAGAGTGATTGTGTTGAAACTTACGTGTATCCATCAAACTCTTCCCCTGCCTTCCTCACTGCTAAGGGTACCTACTTTATCTGTCGAGACAGAGCATATACATGGTTGCCTGCTGACTTTTCAGGTTCATGCTATATCGCTCGATTGTTGCCTCCGACATACACAGCTGCCTCAAATTATCACAAAACCAGAGTAGTAAGAGGTGTTTTCAGCAAGGAAGACACCGCTGGTCAGGAAGCCGGAGACTTCTTCAAAGGTTTCCTTCCGTTCTGGGGGCCTATGGCCAATAGTAGAAATCTACGTCAGCTAACACGGGTAGTTGAATCTACTATTACAGAAACTGCTGGTGCCCTTAGTAACTTAACAGCTGAGCTTCAGGCGGATCGTCTCATGACATTACAGAACCGTATGGTTCTTGATGTAATACTTGCAGATCGAGGTGGGGTATGCAGAATGATCCAATCGAGTTGCTGTGTTTATATTCCCAATAATGCTTCGACAGTGTATGAAGCGATCTCAAAGCTACACAAGATTTCCGACTCTATTCATGTAGACAAGGGAAACTGGTCATTAATGGAATGGCTTGGGACTCTATTATCAGCGTGTGGATGGAAGGTTCTAATGGTCATTGGTATTATCCTAGTGTTCCTATTCTCGTGCTGTCTTATTATTCAGTGTGGCCCTGCCTTGTGTAGCCTTTGTGCTGCAACTTGCTTAAGGAAACCGCCTGTGTTGGGAGACAAGGTACGAGATAGAATAATGCTACAACAACATATCACTGACCTAATGAACATCGAGATTGACTCTGACATAGAGTGAGGAATTGCCTATGTTAGGGCAAAAGGAGGGACTGAGGTTCCGTGACGATTCGAACCCGTGTTTTCGACATCGTCGTAAACCCATAATTTTGGTACCAGTGAACCGTAAATGATCCATATAGTATACCCTGGTGTTTTCTCTATGCTACGAGCAAGAGCACTCCTGTTATGAGCACATTTCCGGTACACGAGGGCATCCATTTTAGATTATGGCATCCATCTTGTTTTCTTGCCCTCACATAGTCAATGGACATACAGTGACCTCTGGTAAATTCATTCCACTCAAAGGACACGTAGGCTTTAGCCGGCGATTCACCTTATCGATGACACGTACACCTTAAGTCAGAAAACGCTGTAACTGCATGACTCGGCAGAAGCTGCTCCTCTGCCCGAGGCTAGTCCTGCTATACTGGTTCTTGTGTACGTTGGCCGATCATGATTAGGCGGCCGAAGTTGGTAGCCTTGCCCATTTACGACCCACAAACATCTCTTATCCTGTTTTTCTATCTTCTGCACCTGGCTCTGCTCCTCTCCTTCTGGGCCTTTATTAGGGGGAGGTAACGAAATGTACGATGAGGCGGTCCGGCTCTTGAATGAAAAGATGACATGGGATTATGATCGAACAGTGGGAACCTCTCATTCGTAATGTTTGAACATCAGAAAGTTGTTGACAATTCCTGTTTAACGCCAAATATTTATTGTTTAGGATACAAAGCTTAAATCAATGTACTAGCACGTGAAGAATGTTGCCCGCAGCTAATTTTTCTGTATTTAAGGAGCAGCCAACTTAGTGCAAATTGAACAGTCTCCTAGAATCTGCCAGTGTGTAGTTTCTGTGACTTCTGTATCCCTGCAATAATAAACCTTTGGTCTCTGACGCCACCATCGAGAAGCCCGTGTTTCTGTTTATTTGTGCACCGAGACAGGTAGAACTCAGGGGTCTTCGGGTGTTGTCCCTGACACCTCTGGACCTTGGTTCGGTCCAGAACTCCAGGGTGACCATCATTTTGATGGTCTCAACCCTTCCCCACCATGTAGTGAATCTTGGTGACCAACCCTCTAGTCTCTCCTTTATTTTGTGTAGGATTGCTTGCTCGTTCTGGTCTGCTGTGTTCCGCAAGTCTTTATCGAACAGGAGGCCCAGGTATTTAATTGCTTTCTTTTGCCACGTTAGGCCCGAGGTGCCTAGTACAGTCTTGTTGGTGTGTATATTCAGTGGTTTGCATTCAGATTTCTCTCTATTAAGTTTGTATCCTGACACTTGCGCAAACTGATCTATGGTATCCATTAGTGCTTCAATGGATTTTTCAGGGTCCTCTGTTACAATGAGGACATCGTCCGCATACGCAGCTAATTTGAAGGATTCGCCCTCTATAGGAATGCCTCTGATGTCTGTGTTTGAACGTATCATGCTCAGTAGGGGTTCAATAGCTAGTAGGAAGAGGGCTGGAGAAAGCGGTCAGCCCTGCCTCGTTCCTCTTTTGAGATCTAGTGTAACTGATGTGCCTCCATTCACTACCACTCGGGCTTTCGGATTATTGTACAGTGCCATTACCATCTTTATATATTGCTGGCCTAGTCCGAATTTTTGCATACATTGGTCCAAGTAGGGCCATGGCACTCTATCGAATGCTTTTTCTGCATCAAGGGCGATCATGACCGCCGCATTGTTGCTCTTGGACGCGTGGTTGATTACGTGGCATAGCAATCTGGTATTGTCCTGGGACATCCTGTTCTTTAGGTATCTCACCTGCGAGCAATGTATGAGGGATGGAAGGTATGTGTTGAGCCTAGTAGCTAGGATCTTGGCGTATATTTTACAGTCGACATTGATAAGTGAGATTGGCCTGTAGTTTTTCGGGTCTTGTGTGTCTTTGCCTTCTTTTGGGATCACTATGATGTTAGCTTCAGCCATCGACGGCGTCATGCGACCTTTGTTTACACAGCTCGCGAAGACTGATGTCAGTACTGGCCTGAGTGTTGTGATGTAGTGTTTGTAGAAATTGGCTGTAAACCCGTCCAGTCCGGGGGCTTTTTTATCTTTAAGGCTTTTGACCGCCCTCTCTATCTCATCTCCAGTTATTTCTGAGTCTAGCATTTCCTTCTGTGTTCCTGACAGTGTTGGAGTTGTGATGCTCTCCAATAGCTCCTTCCCCCCATCTGCCTTTAGTGTTTCGTCTTTTTTGTATAGCTGTGCGTAAAACTCTTTGCAAATATCCAGTATCTCTTTGTTCGATGTGTGTGATTTGTTCGTGCTGTCCTTGACTGCAGTTATTGTGTGCTGCCTCTGCTTACACTTGAGGTATGCTGCAAGTGCTTTGCCCGCTCTATTGGCCGAGCACAGGTTTATTGCTCTGTACTTGTTGATCCAGGTTCCTGCCCTTTCACTAAGGATCCTATTTAGCTCGTACTTTTTCTTTGTTAGGGTCTCTTCAATGGTAAAGTTGGACATTGAGTTATAATTCTTAAACTGAAATTTTTAGAAAGTTCGCATTTTCTTCCTGCAGTCTGTGTACTGGATCCCATGACTATGTTTTGCTACCAGTTGGCCTTTGCATATTCCTCCCATACAGCATCCCAAAGGTGTTTTGGGTGTTGACAGGTGGGTCATCTTGACCTACTGGGAGAGGTAGAGCTGTCACATACCACACTTGTACTTCAAAGTAGGTGCCTCAGCACACTCACAAAGGAATTTGCTGGCCTACTGTCACCCATCGTAGCCAGGCAGCGGAAGGAAGGAAATTACTGAACTACGTGTGAAGGGAAGTCTAGAAGTTTTTCCAACTTCAAAGCTGGCACCAGGTATAAATATTGGACCCTAATACCAATTCTTCATATCTCTTCTGGACTTGTGGAAGACTAAGAAGAAGGGCTGCCCAGCTGCCCTGATTCATGACGGACTATACTGTACTGCCTATGTAAGGAAGGCTGGAACTGCTTCTTGAACCCAGAGTGACTCTATGGGCTAGCTGCCTGGCCTCCTATTCTGAGATACAGAGCCATAATAAGCTACAGAGATCTGTTTTGCATCTGCCTAGCTGCCCGTTTTACCTGAACCTGCATGTTCCCTTCTACTGGTCTCTGCTAGAGTGTGTTCTGATCCCCAAGTGGTGTCCTCCAGGTCGTGGACCTTTTTTTTTTTTTTTTTTTTTTTTGTCCTCATTAGCTCATTGGATCGGTCCAATTGTGCTCCTAACCGCATAGCCATCGGGGCAGCTCTCTACTCAGCACTGCGAAGCCCAACAATGAACTCCCAGTACAACGAAAGTCCGCCCCGATGTCGCCCGCAGAGCTTGGACGAACCTTCTCCCTTCAGGCCAGTTTGACCAGTTGTCCAATGTCTGTACTGTGCCTCCCTTTGGACAAGGAGATTTTAGGCCTAATCATCGGACCCGGGGAAAGAAAAAAAAAGAAAAAAATAAATAAATAAACCCCGGGGTTGGCTAACTGTCCCTTTTCCAATTGACCAAAAAATCCCAAAATCTCAACGATCGGGGGCTACATGTTCTGGATAAGTCCTGCTTTGATATTACATATAATGAGGACAGCCACTCTGCATGTGTTGGGGGGTTTATGCTTATCCAATTTTTGCAGATCTCCCTTCTTGCCATTAAAATGGCGTAAAACAGAAATTCTCTCTCTAGTCCCTTGATATTATCGTTGGTTCCAAAAATGATCAAAAGCCATGAGCACCGGATAGATAAGCCAAGAATATATTCAAGTGTTGCTCTAACTTCGTTCCAGAAAGTAGCAATGTTCGGGCATTCCCAAAACATGTGGAGGTCCGAGGCAGCTGGAAGAGAGCATTTGGAACAGCACTTCCCTGGTTGAAATTTTGACAAGCGTTTGGGAGAATAATATGCTCTATGAAGTGTATAAAAGTGGTTGCGCCGCAACCATGCAGGCTTGATAATTTTATAGAGAAGGAGAAAAGATTCCTCCCATATGTCCTCCATATGTGATTCCCCCTCCGCACCCCAGAGTTTTTCCGGTAGGTTGAGATCTCTCTCTCCATCCTCTATGATATGCCAGTAAAAAAGTGCTACTTCCTTTTTCCCAGGAGGTCTTTCAACTAGGGTGTTTTCTAACAAGCTCTCCTCGCCCATCATTGCTTTCTTCTTAGTTTGAGCCCGAAGCCAGCTACTTAATTGCAAATATACTAACCAAGAGAGTGGTGATGTTACCTTAAGATTGAAAATATCCCAGCTTATGATTGATCTTTCCACTAGTATATCGCCCCACTGTGTGATATCCGCATCTAACAAAACTCTTTTAACTGTGTTGGCTTCTTGTGATGTTAATCCCTGTAAATCCCAAATCGGGGCATGTTTGGATAGGTAACCTATCCCAATCTTAGATTTTATTCGAAACCATTCTTTTGCAGTGCCTGATAATGTTTTTAATCTAATTTTTTTGAAGAACTTCTGGTGCCCGAACTTGAAGAGGAATCCGTTCACAGGAAGGTCCGAACCTATTAGCATAGCCTTATACATAAGCCCATTTGCATTTTCCCAAGGAATCTTAAGCAACATCCTAGAGTGGGTCAGATGGAATGCCCAGGAGTAATATTCTAGGTCTGGCAGTGCGAGCCCTCCTTTTTCTCTTCTCCTTCTCAGTTTTTTCCAGGATAATCTGCTGGATTTACACCCCCAAACAAATGAATTGATATTTTGCTGACATTTTACAAGCTGTTTAGTGTCAAAAGATAATGGGATGGAATTAAAAATAAAAGTAAATTTCGGGAGGATACTCATTTTTATCAAGCTGGTTCTCCCATAGATGGTAAGCGGGAGAAAGGACCAAGCTTTCATCAAGGTTTGAGATTCTCGAGAAATACGAGCTAAATTGTTTTGGGCCAGATGTTCTAACTCTTTAGTAATTGTAATTCCCAGATACCTCAACGAAGATTTTATCGGAAGCTGAAGATTTTGAATGTTCCAGACCATAATTTCGGTTTTCCCTGCGTTAATTTCATATCCTGAAAATCTGCCGAAGTCCTCCGCTCTCTTTATAATAATTGGAAATGCCAACGCAGGATCAGTTGTATAAATAATTATATCATCGGCGTACAAACCAATCTTTTTTTCCCAACCCGAAAAATTTAAATGTGGTATATTAGTATCCTCCCTAATTGACTGAGCAAATGGTTCTACATACAAATTAAAAAGAAGTGGGGATAAGGGACAGCCCTGCCTTGTTCCTCGACTAATTTTGAAAGGAGTGGTCCGTGTACCATTAATTAATAGGGATGCTCTAGGATTATTGTATAATAAACTTATAGCCCTGCAAAACTTAAGGCCCTGATGGTATTTTTTCATAATTAAGTTTAAATATTCCCAGTTTACCCTATCAAATGCTTTAGTAGCATCTAGGGTCATGATGGCCAGGGGTAGACCGAAAGTTGAGGCAATATCCACAGCTCCCACCAAGTCATAGGTTAGGTCGGCCAATTGCCGGCTCCTAATAAATCCCTTTTGATCAGGGTGGATAATTGTGCCAATCTCGCTTCCCAATCTCTCAGCCAAGATTGAAGTAAAGATTTTGTAATCGTTGTTGAGAAGCGAGATTGGGCGGTATGATCCACACTAAGCTGGGTCTTTACCTGTTTTCAATATTAAAGCTATATTGGCGTCTCCCCAAGAGCTTGGTGGTGTCTCCCCCCTAATCATTATGTTGTTGAAAAGATTCGTAAGGACAGGGGTAAGAGTAGAATTGAGTACCCTATATAATTCTCCTGGGAGACCATCTGGGCCCGCAGCTTTGCCCTGAGCTAGTTGCTTAATAGTGTTAGAAACTTCCAACTCTGTTATAGCTTTATCTATTTTTTCCATTTGGTGATTTTCCAATTCTGGGAGAGTTATATTACTCAACCATTCGTTCTTTTCGTTCCGGTTAACATTGAGCTCCTCTGTGTAAATATTCTGAAAGAACTCATTAAAAGCTTCGCCAATAGCTGTATCTGTAGACCTACTATTGGCTTCCCCCGCAACCCTCACTTCCTTAATATAGTTCCTGGACTGATCAGCTTTAATTTTCCAAGCCAACAACTTACCAGCCTATTCACCATATTCAAAATGGGCAATTTTGCTTGCCTGCCATCTTTTATTTATCCTTTCCTGCAATATTGTATCCAACTTGGCCTTTAATTCTATTATCTTCTCCTGGTTATCGAATGAAAACTGGTCTGATGATTCTAATTGTGACAATTCTTGCTCTATTTGACTAATCACCTCTTCATATTTCTTTCTCCTGAAAGAAGCCCTACCTGTGATACAACCCCTAATGAAGGCCTTCCAAGCCTCCCATACGTTGACCAGAGAGGCAGAACCTATGTTTTGCTCTAAAAAGAAGACCGTTTCCTGCATCAAATATTCTTTTTCCTCATCATCCAGTAGAATTGTTCTATCAAAAGACCAGGATCGATGAGTAACTTTCTGCTCTAATTTTAACGAAAAAATAATGGCAGAGTGATCTGACAGATGTAGAGGCAGATATGTTATGTTTTTAACCTGATCCTTAATTGAAAGACTGAATAGGGCATAATCAATACGCGATTTATGTCTATATTTATAATTGTGGTATGAGACGCCCATAGTGCTTCCGGCTCTTTGTCTCCATAAATCTATCAACCCAAGATTCGACATAGATCTAAGCAATGTATCCCTCATGTTACTATGTACTATGGCCCTAGAAGTTGCCGATTTATCTAATTTTGGATCTAAAACGAGATTGAAGTCTCCTACCCATATTATAGGGTCAGGGGAAGAGATCAGCTGGTTTTGCAAAATATTTAAATAAGAAGGATCATCCTGGTTAGGCCCATAATAACTGATAATAGTAACAGGCCTTGAATATAGTTGAGCATTGGCTATCAGCCATCTACCGCTAGCATCTGTTTTCCAGCTCATGATCTGGGCCTTAGCTGTTTTTTTAAAAATAATGGCGTTGCCACGAATACTAGCATTGTGGTCCATAGTTATAAATTTATCGACCCATTTGAGCTTCTTAAATATATCAGTTATTTCCTGTTTATTCAGATGTGTTTCTTGGATCGCAATTATCTGCGCGGATGAGTCTCGTAAGTATTGTAAAATTCTATTTCTTCTAGTCCTAACACGCGTACCATTTACGTTCCAAGATAAAAATTTAATGTCTGGCATTAATTTTGAAGCTCTTTAGCACTATATCCCAGTCCTTAATTCTCTTAATTATCTTAGCAGATACCTTATCCTGAACTATATCACTACTAGTTTTGGCCAAGCAATAACTTTGAGACACAATTGGATCCATTTTATTCGTTATTGTAAACTTCGTTTTATGAGGACTTTTATTCTTTGCCTTCCGTCCCCCCTCCCTCCCGCCCCTGGAAACCCCCCCCCGACTTACTCTGGCATGCTGGTTTGCCAGCTTGTCATCTCTGACATGTTCCCGCTCCATACCCAGATGTCTACCTTTTTACATTTTTTTTATATATATATTTTTTTTTTATTATTAACATTTTCTCCCGATCACTACGCTTACGGTGTAAGTAATGTTGGTTTGTAGGTGGAATCATATATCTTTTATCTATTAACGCTTCTATAACGTATTATTACTATTTATAGTGCTCTAATACGGAGAAATTAGATTAGGGCAGTAATGTGGGAATCAAGAATAGACATCATTACAACCTATAGATTCAGGAATTTTAACGTGAATATACTGGGTTGGAAATCCATAGTGAAGTTCCCGATTGATACTCCTTTATAGTGAATCACCCAATGGTGTATTAGTGGGAAAGTTGTGAACCCTCACCCATGTGCTGATTACTTTAAGTGTTAGTTATTCCTTTATTTATTTATTTATTTATTTATTTTTTCCTTTTTTTATTATCATTTCCCTTCCCCCTCTTTTTTTTTTTTTGTTTTTGTATTTTCCCACAATCTCCCTTTTTTTAAAAATCATTTTTTCTCCATTTATTATTTATATTATTTTTTCCATTTCCCATTTTTATTTAAACTCTGATTACAGTAGTTCACAAAAATGTCACCCCCGGTCCGGATGGTTTGCGTGTTCGCTAATATCAGCAAGCAGCTCGTCTGCTTCCAGGGGGGACTTAACATTGTACATTTTATTATTGTACATTATCCTTAGAAAGGCAGGAAATCTTAATTGCACTGTAGCTCCCAGGCTTCTGAACTTCTCCATCCGTTGACCTAATTCCCACTGCCTATCCAGCGTTGTTCTAGAAAGATCCGATCTCACTTCAAAAGAAAAATCAGAGACTTTCAAAGTCTTGGCTTTCAAAGCTGCGTTCAAAATCGTCTCTTTCATGGAATATGTTAAGAAGTTCACTAAGATCTTCCTAGGCTTGTCTCTGCCCGGTTTAAGGCGGAACGGATCCCGATGTACCCTCTGAATATCTAGCTCTATCTCGGACAAAGATTCGTCCAAACTCAGTGAATCTTTTAGTAGAGCTGCGACAAACTTTTTTAAATCTCCTCCTTCCTTTCCCTCCGGTATTTTTAGAAGCCTTAGGTTGTTCCTTCTGGAAAAATTTTCGAGAGACTCGACCCTCTCTTTGACTGAGTCCCCTTCCCGTCGTAAAGACTGGATCTTCCCTTCCGCAGCCTCCAATTTAGCCTTTAGCTCATCAACACAATTCACTAGTCCCCCGGTTCTTAGTGAGAGACCATCTACTTTAGATTCTAAGTTTTCACACATTGTGCGGATCTCTGATTGAGTGTGTCTGGACTCTTCAAAAGATCTCTTTGACTCTTCAAACCCATTTCTGATCTCTTCCCTCATACTAAGAAGTATGGCTTGAATAGTATCGTCACTACAGGAGTTTTCACTTCCTCCACTGTCTTGTTCCAGACCTTTATTCTCACTCGCTGTTCCTGTGATCAATGCTTGCTGTTCAGGCAAAGAAACTGCATTAATATCACACTCTACTGGGTCTCCCATCCCTATACCGCAAGTTCGCACACCAACCTCCACTGCTTCTCCTTCTTTTTCTTTCAATTGGAATGTGGAAAGTGTAGAAGTTATTGTGTCCCCGATGTCCCCTGCTGATGGGGGTGCAAGTAAAGTAGAGTGTGGGTTTTGGGGCTCTTGATTTATATTTAAGACCTGAGGGAGGACCTTAAAATACGACTTCAGCGAAGGTGTAATTCGGGAGGTTTTACTAGCTTTTGTTTTAGATCTCCCCTTGCTCAGGCTAGCCTTATGTGGCAGCTCCTTCGGAGCGGTATACCGCAGCTGGCGTTCCTTTCCCCTTTTTGATACCCTTAACTCTGGAGGTTGAAGAATGTCGCCTGTAACTTCCCGCTCGAGTTTAGACCCGGACTCTATGGAGGGCTGCTCTTCTAGGGCTCCCTCTGCAGCTAGTGTTTGCCCGGTATCATTGGGGTCTATAGGGACGGCTAATTCTTTGTCCTTATTGCAGCCCTTTCCTTTCCCCTTAGCCTTCCGCTTCCCCAGGGTTCTCTCAGTAGTTAAACACAGAGATTGTGCATTAAATCTAAAAAGTCCTGGTGAAGGGTCCAGATTTTGTAAAGAGTAACAGCCCCTTGTATCTATAGGCTTCTGGATTTCGACAGGCTCAGCTTCCCCCCCAAAAGGACTTAACCTCCTTGCCTCCTCCCTCTGTCGAGCCCCCTTAACGCACCAAACAGTTGTTGCCAGCCTTTTTGATGATGCGCTGTACACTGCAGCCCTTCTGCTTCTTCGAAGCTCCACAGCTGCGTTACTCCAGCGATGGAGTGTAGGGAGGAGAACCTGTCCCAAACACATTGACAGTGCTTCTCCCTTTTACTCCAGCAGCGCTGTTATCTTCTGGGGAACGCAGTCTGTACTGATTTTCAATACTCTACAGCCTACAGCTCTACAGGGGATGGCTCTTGTTCTGCTGACTGTTCCGGTTTTCTGGAGTTTCTGGAATTTCATTAACTTCACAAGCTTCGGGTGCACCGTTTTGTTTTTTTCCCTCAGG
The DNA here is from genome assembly GCF_964263255.1 of Lissotriton vulgaris. NCBI lineage: Eukaryota > Metazoa > Chordata > Amphibia > Caudata > Salamandridae > Lissotriton > Lissotriton vulgaris. The sequence goes on from NC_141696.1 coordinate 265,875,227, forward strand.
GCAAGTCTGTGCCTTCGCTCGCAGCACCCACCAAGCAGATCCGTAAGCAGATCTGTAAAGTGAAATCGAGTAGAACCTGAAGTGGTGGTATTTCTAAGATGCACCGCCGATACAATGCGGGCTAGCGGAGCTCCGCCAGCCCGCCTGCCTGCACCCGCTCTCCTCTCCCCTCCTCTCCGGAGATCCGAGCCCGCTGCAGTCTGCAACTCAGCGCCGTCTACGCCAAACGCCGCAGCTACCTCGCCTCACCACGCTGCTCGGCTCTCCTCTCCCCTCCTCTCCGGAGATCAGAGCCCGCTGCAGTCTGCAACTCAGCGCCGTCAACGCCAAACGCCGCCGCTACCTCGCCTCACCACGCTGCTCGGCTGCCTTGACTCTCCACACCTGAGCCAGCTAACTGCTTCTGCTTCAGCTTCTGGTTCGAAAATCTCCACTCACGCCATGTTGACCGCCGTAATGACCGTCTCAGCTACCTCTCAGCTACCTCTGGGGCATGTCAGCGGGAACTGCAAGAGACGAGCGCGCCGCCCTAGCTAGCGGCCGCCATGTTTCCCCCACTCATGTCGAAGGTAGTGTGTCTGTTCCGTACAGCACCATCGTGGACCTTTTTGCTGGCATCATTGTGTGTGCCTCCTGGTCCAACTGTGGGTTCACTCAGAACTGACACAGCATGATGCAACTCGATGCAGTGTGATGCACAACCTTGCATCACAGCAACTCGCAGCTCCTGATTGGAGGCCTCATCAGAAATGATGAACGCAGCTCGATTGACCACCTTGCAGCTTCTGATAGGCAGCCCCATCACAATTGATGATACTCGATGCAGCGTGACGTAGGACCTCACATCTCAATCCAAGTACAACCAAGTACATTGCCTGTATACTGGATCACATGACTATGTTTTGCTGCCAGTTGGCCTTTGCGTATTCCTCCCAGATAGCATCCCAAAATTGGCCCTGTGCCAGCTGGAACTCAGGACTTTGTCCCCGTCTAGCATGACCAGATAACCTCACTTGGTGCTTTGCAAATATTTGCGCTACTTTTTCTTAGGAGTTTGAAATTGCATATCTACAGTTCTACTGATTGGATTTTAGATGTTCTGGTATTATTTTATTTATTAACTGTTACTCTTTTTTTCGAGATTGGTGTGTGAATTTCCCTGTGTTGTGTTTTAACTCTGTTACTGATTGAGAGCTTCATAAATACTTTATAGAAATCACTAAAGGGTTCTGGCCCTCAATCAGCAAGGCGAGGCCAATGCAATAACCAAGACAAGACAACACAAGAAATGCCAAAACTGATACCATTCATAAATTCAAATAACAGAATCACGTGTGCACTCGTAGTGATCACAACTAAATTAATTAGAAAAAGTTTGTTTTATTTTAAATGTTTTGAATTTCCTTTTTAATTTTGTCTTTAATGATAGATCATTAAATTAAATTAAATTACAACCCAGACATTTGATCGGACCAAACAATAACAATGCAACATACAAAATACTCATTAACAAACACGAATTACATTAGACTACACCACATTTCAACCAGCCCAAAGCTCCGACAGAATGAAGAAAAACAAAGGAAGAACTAAGGAAAAACCAAGGGAAAGTAAAGACAAATACCACAAACTAAAGTGGGATATAGAACTCAGCCAGGGGATGTTGGTCAAACAGTACGGTGTTCTGGTTTTGATTGCCTTAAAGACTTCTTAATAATTTATTGCTTGAAACCAGACATGTATTATTTATTAACATACTTATTTAGACACAACAGAGCAAAAGGTCTATGCATTTCAAACATATGCGTTATTTGTGGGTTTTCCTCAGGACCTGGGGAATGAGCTTATTTATTCATTGAGATAGCGCCAATGGTGCTTCACAGCTGTTAGTTATTCCAATGACATTTTCTTTCAGAGATCTACAAAGGATCACTAGCTGGCCCACTCCTTTTAGTTAGATACGGAGCAGGTCACGCACACCACTGAATTGTGGTGGCTTGAATGTGCTATCTAGTACATCAATCTTTCAGTGTGGATGGCTCAATGTAATCTTGCACATTTATTTGTCCGTCTTTGCCACAAACGCCATCCTCTTCCCAAAACGGTTGACTGTTTAGGCGAGACGATTGAAATTTGGTGTAGTCTAATGTAATTTGTGTTTGTTAATGAATATTTTGTATGTTGCATTGTTATTGTTTGGTCCGATCAAATGTATGGATTGTAATTTAATTTATTATCTATCATTAAAGATAAAATTATAAAGTAAATTCAAAAAATGTGAAATAAAACAAGCATAAATCATTTACACATTGCCTGAAGTTAAGCCTGACTGTTTTTCTGCCATGCTACCAGATGGTAAAGCACAGGTTAATTTAGTAATTTTTTTTGATTACCCTCAAGAGTATTGTGGTTTTTCCTTGAGTATGGTTTCACCCTTTCAACCATTAACCAGATTTCTCACAGCCTCCTTCTCTGATAGTTATCATTAAATCCTAAGACCAGGCTAATGATTATCTCATGTTTTCTCTTAACAAAAAGTACTTTTCTCCCAAATTATATCCGAAATATTTCTTAGACATTAGTCTGGGCACCTTGGTGACCAAAATGTTTTTTGTATTGTTTACTTCTGATTTCAGGCTTCTAATTCGAATTGAGGTCTTAGACACATGGAAACAAACACGGGATGTTCGCACATTTTAGCTCCATAAGCAATGAAGAGCTTTGAGTATTTCTGAACTTGACATCCATGTCTGGCAAGTTCCCTGGGAAGCATGGGATAGATTATGATGACCACCATGTATGTTGTCACCTATACTATATTAGACTGTGTCTAGAATTACATATCAAAAGTGTTACTGGGATATGGTAGCGTCCATTCTGGTAAGGGGCCAGGACGAGACCTGATGACACCAATAAGGAGTGTGAGAGTTAACAAATCAAAGCAGTATCGCTCGCGTCAGGGTTGCTACCCAGCCAGTTATTCGACTGATACTACATGGTTGGAGGGTTCCTTTAAGGTGACAGTTATAGATCGTGGTTAATGAGGACTGGCTAGTTTAGGGAGAGTATAGGAAACTCAGGTAGGTACGTCAAACAATAATGATAAGGAAAAAGCACTGTTTTCCTTATAAAGCCCTCACCCACCGACCTTCACACTTCACACCCTTTTCACTGCACACTCAGCAATATACCAGCTCCGCAGTCACCTGGCGTTGCAGCACACCCGGGGCACATTCGGTGCCACTGTGGTGGGCCCGATGATGAAGCATGCCACCGACTAGGTCGGTGGGTGAGGGCTTTATACGGAAAACAGTGCTTTTTCCTTATCATTATTGTTTGACGTACCTACCTGAGTCTTCTATACTCTCCCTAAACTAGCTAGTCCTCATTGATCTATACATATAACCCAGGGGATACGGTCTAGCCTACCTAGTCCTCTCTCTCCCATTGATTTGCATATAGATCGTGGTTAGCCATCACCTACCTTTCGGGATTCTCTATTTGAGTGGCTTTGGTGATTCATGTAAGAGGCAGGTCTGAAATATTGAGTGGCTGCTAGTTGAGGCCAGCAGGTGAGGAGTAGAAGGACAAGTAGACATTTTCTCTGCGATCTTTCTCTTACAGCTTGATGTGATAGGAATCTAAGTAGGTGGTCTGATTACTGGGGAAGCATTTGTTTGGGTTAACTTTGTCTGCAGATCCATTCAGTAAAGCTTTGCAGGAGACTGAAAGTCTATGTTTTGGTTTTGTCTTCCAAAGTCAACTTCTATCCATCAGAGGCAGCTATTGTTGCCTTTTGCAGCATAACTTTTGCAATTCAGTCGTGGTTCAATGTCTAATGCATATGTAGCTCTAGGAGGGCTATGGACTCACAGCCTCTTGTGTGGTGTAGTCCAGTTGGCTGGACTTCTGGCAGTGAAGGAACCTAGTACTCTCCCACCTCTGGCTCTTCCGATTTTCCACTAGCTTAACATCCCCTCATTCTATGTCAAGTTATACTGAACCTGATGCTGCTTTTGAAAAACCTAGGAACGTCACTGGTTGCTGTTGGTGGCCATGGCCTCACATTTTCCTTTTTGTTTCATCATCTGAAGGTGGAGATGCAAGCATTGCTCTCACATTCAGAGACTGGCTCCTTGATGAGGAAAAGAATGGCATGAATTCCAGGGTCAACTTGTTGCAGGAACAGTTTTGCCAACTTCTCTCTGTGAAGGGATTGCTAGATTCCACTCTCTTCTTCCTACCCCCTCTTTCTTCTGATTTCCCTCAACATGGCACATTCTAATCATGACTACTTCTTCTGCTTTTCACCATGACATCCTAAGCCAAGACTGGGGCGGTGAAGTGTAATGCCTGATCTAACCACTGAGGAGAGTGTTGGCCTCCTGATGTACTGATCAAGCAGTCTTGTGTGTCAAGAGAACTGGAACACCTGAGAAACCTTGCATGCCTTCTTTAATATTTCTCCATTTTTCTACAGAAACGTTTGCCACTGAAAAAATATGAGTTGTAACTAGACCGGTTAAAATTGGGATAGCAGTGTGGGCAACAATGATCTTGGTCCTCTGGTTCAATTAAAAGTAGAATTGAGTTTTCAGTATCTCGCAAATCACTCAGTGATACTAATGTGAGCAGGAGTGATAACGGCCCACAAACTACTACATGGATTCTACAAGGGAGCTTGCCAGTAAGATCTGTGAGGGGGTGATTTTAGGATCACTTCTAGTCAGGGTTCTGCTGTGTTGTTCTCCAATTTGTAATGCTTGTTCTTGTCTCAATGAGAAGAATATTCCTGTATACTTAAATGGCGAAAACAGAGAGAAATGATCAAGAGATAGAGATTTTTGTTTAGGTGTAATGTTTGCCAGCATTGCTCTTTGCTAGTAGGTAGTAACTGGTATATAGTAGGTAATAGCAAGCAAGATTGGTATACATAATGAAGACACGTACAGAGATTATAGGCAGAAATACAAATTGTACTATAAAACTGTATATTCGAAATGGGAAGGAGGGCATAATAGGAATAACATAATAACTTTTAGTGTGTGGCATTACTCTTTGACCTGGATCTTTTCTATTGTAAATCCCAGTATCAAGCGAGAGAGAGAAAGGCTGGCAACAAGGTGAGAGCCGCTCAACCTGTCAGAGTCCCAGAGATCCACCACTGGATCTAACGCCCATTGTCTGCTCACAGCTTAAGTGCAATGCAAGATGAAACTGAGGAAGGGATGACCTAAGTGCTTCAATGGGGCGGCAAGAATGGCTTAGGGGATTTAAAAGTGCTGTGAGAGTACTATTCTGTACTCACACCACTGAATCATGTATCTAGCATCTAGCAGCACCTAATTTTCAGTGCAGTGCCACTATAAAGAGACTATAGACTAAAGCATAATGTGATGGTGTATGCACCATCACAAAATATATGCACCCATGGCCATTTCACATTTTGCTCGCCTCTGTTTCTCTCACACTAGGTCAATCACCTTCTCCAATTCAAATGACACAGAATGTGGGTGCTCTTTTCGATGTGGCATCTCAGCAACATATCTAGGCCTCTGTGAAATCCACGTTTCCAATTACATGAGCTATCAGCATTGGCCGCCTGCTAACAACTGAACACAGCAAATTAATAATACAAGCACTAGTAATGTCCAGACTACAATACGGCATGCCAGCATATTTAAGCCTCCACATAACTCCATTTAGAAATTACTACAGACACTAACAGAGTAGTCCGCTTCTTTCATGGGATAACAAATTCACATTTCCATCAAAGGATCTAAGCCATTTTAGCTTTCCATGGATCTCTAGGTCCAGCACAAGCTATCTTTCGAAACACATAAATGAAAAATCCTTAAATACTTGTCAGGTGTGATTCCTTTTCACCAACCTTTCTCATTCTTGCAATTACGTACTGACAGAAAACTATTCTTCCCAAAGTGGGAACTGTTCAAATATAGTGGCATATCATTAAAAGTGAAAAGAGAGAAGGCCTGAAACAACTTCCTTGACGATCTAAGCCTAGACATCAACTTTACCAGCTCTAGGAGAAAATAAAACATTGTCTGCTTAAGCAATAGCCATGAGTAGCAAATTAACTTCATCTGCCCATTCCTCCAAGTGACAACTTTGAATTTCCTTCTGAATATTTTCCCTGCAGTTCTAAATTCTCTGTATATTGTCCCAACATGTCTGTACTTTTATTCTAAGCTAGAATTTCGGCCTTTCTGTACTATTTAAAATTCACCTGGTGGTCCAAACTCACATATTACTGCTGTAAACTATCAACATATAGAATTATAAAGGGATAGCAGTGAAATAGGGAAATTACTTCACCAAGAGATCCTCAGCGACACCGCATAGACAAAAAGAACAAGTTTGAGTTGTCTATGATGTCACTCAGAACATCAGTGTGAAAAACATCCCCTTGATTTACTTTTTAGGCATCTATAATGGTATGCTATGTGTGGCCCCTAAAAGTATCTGCTTCTGCTTTTAACTGCTATATAAAGAAGTAATGAGGGAGCCATACATAACATGGATTCTTCTTCCTGACCCAAATGTGCAAAAACACCTTACTTGCCACAATTAACCAACCACCACCAATTTCCCTGCCTTCCTCGCCCCTCCTGCAGCTGTGCTTTCTGCTTTCAAAGCAGACAAACAGTGCTGCACTGACAGGATCTCAGAGAGCCCTTTCAGCCTAGCTTGGAAAGCCTTTATGAGGTAGCAACAATGGGCAACAAGGTATGTTATCAAATGTTGCTACTCATATCAGTGAGTTACTAGATCTAGAATTTGGTCTAGACTAGAGGCATCCTATGGAATATATTTTTTGCCTATCTTTCTTGTTTACTGAACCTTAAAGTTTAATCTCTACATGTATAAATAGTAATAAACCAAACTGAAATAAAATTTTACACACATGAATGCCAGGATTACTCAACAGGATATTCGATTCACTACCCATGTATATGTATACAGGCAATGTTGCGTGCTCAGTGCCGTAAACTTCCTTATTATTATGTATGAAAAATCAAAACATATAAACGAAAACAACATGCATATCTACTACCCATGCATCTTATTGAACTCTGACATGCATTAGGTTTGACTTATGCATCATATGTGATACTAATCTGTGTATGCTGCTTTAAAAATAAAAACACTTTCTGTACTTGATTGAGATTTCTAAACCCCAAGGCCCAAACTTCATTTGTGCATGTTTTGCATCATGAAAGACAGATACAGATGTGCAGGTTAATGTGCCAGTTACTGCATTATGCGGAAAGCTGCACATAACTCAGCCATTAATCCTTAAAAGAGCTGTAGAATTGGTGCAATTCGAATACTGTTATTGCAACACCTGATTTATGTACCAAATGGCAAATCAAAATTACGTTCATTATAATTTAGTGATTGTTGGTCATGCATAAACGATGTTGTTCCCATGACAACTCTGAAGAGTCTATACTGTCAATTCATCGTATGGCATTACACATTTCTTTTCATGTAGTTAATGCTTGTCAACATGTGAACCTTCTGTAGCCTTTTTAGGTCGAGCTTTAGCAGCTCTGCGAGGCATGCAGCAGTCCAGTATGGGGAGACAGGCTGCCCTCACTCTCTGACCATATTTTTCATTGGCTTTTTGTTTGTCCTTCGTAAATTCTGTCTTTTGATTGATAATGAGGCTTGTTAGTTCCTCCTTATTATGCCATGTCATCATTTGTAACCTTCTTTGCCTACTGGCCCCTTTACTTCGAGTGTTATACAGTACAGACGTGTTATTGCAAATGCTTGTTCCATTTGTGCTTGAGCACTCAGTTAGTTGTGTATGGGCTTTCCTGGCTCAGCGCCGCTCTTTAAGGATGCCGATGCTTACTCCCTCTTACCAATTACTCACTACAACCTATTCCAATATATCGTCAGCAGTTTTCCAAGCACGATTGTTGTAGCACTCACCATGCATCTTCCCTATGTCCCGCCCCCCTCATCCCCATGCAGGCTCTTGTTACTACTCTTAGTAGATGTACTGGAATGCTGTTGTCCAAATTTGGGGTAAGCACTCTGATTTTCATGCTTGTAATTTCTTTCTTAACAGTTCTTCAGGGCTGACATACCACTACCACATATACCAGCACGGCCAAGCTACCCTGCATTCCCATTGTAGCGCTACTCTTTCTCCTCACTGTAGCACTGAGGTATATAGTAGTACTGGAGGGTACCTCCTTCGTAGTACTGCATACAATCCTGATCTAGCACCACTGGACACCTCGAGTGCTGCGCCATGTCCCCCACGGATGCAGAACTGTAGTGCACTACCCTGTACCACTGTCTTGCACTCCAATATAGCAGCATATTTTTCACCAGTCCTGCTCTACACACTCTTTTCCCAACAGCCATGCACTACTGAGGTTACACTGATAGGCATCCTGTCCATGTCGTGTACCCCCAACTATTTTGGGGCATCTCCTTGTAGCACTGCTGTGCATTCCAGCTTTAGTAGTGGTATGAACTCTAGAACGGCGGATAGTACTCCATCTGGACCACTGCTCACCGGAGCATTACCTTGCTCAGATGCATACATGCAGGTGCCATATAATGAAAACACTGCCTCTTGCACCACTCATAGTTCCTGTAAGTACTTCTTCTTTAGGCTGAAATTGTTAAATCGCTGCTAGTTAACCATCACCCTCTGTTCATTCATTGTCGTGCCTAGAAGCGGAGAAGTGCCCCAGTCTGCGCTGTATTCCTCCTATGACTTGGTTCTGTATTACTGCACCCCTGGAAATGTGCGGTATTGTAAAGATTCTTGGGGACCAGTGCAAACAGGAAGACATGCCTCAGGTACCCTGGTTGGCTAACCAGCCTAAAAGCAGTGAGATATCAAAGCTTACTTGTTAAAGAACAGTAGATGTTGCAGCACCCCGGATAGCGTGCAGCATGGCTAAGTACTTATAAGTTCCCAAAGGCGTGACCGGTTGCATTGCAAATGCTTGTTTTTTTGGTTGTCGTTAGAGCCGAGAAACCACTGCATCGTCTGCAAAGCACTTTACAATCAATCAATCTCAATAATCTGCAGCCTTAGTCAACAATAGCAATGAGGGAAGGCGCTGATTTTTGGTGGTGCCAAATAGGCATCTTTGGCAAGATACCTCTTAATCAAGCTGTTATTATTCGTGATTCTTCCAGAATCTTGCAAAACCCCACCCTAATAAAGAAAACTTACAAGAGATGCGTTATCGCCCTTCAATATCACATTAGAGTAATGCAAGCGGTACCAGTTGGCTGGAGTTGCGGCAGATTTAAAGGATTAAGCAGATGCAGAAAGCCACCCTTGGTTTTTGGGCCAGACACATATAACGTTATGGCAAGGTTTTTTTTCTGTTTTTTTACTTTTTGGTTGTTTTGTCTGACAAGTGTTTGGGGACCTTAGATCTGATGTGCCAATCTTACTACGGAATGATGTATACAAGCTTTTATTTTTTGTCCTTTATTGCCTGTTAATTTTTATTACTCTTTAATGTATTTGATGGGTTTTTTGTAATTGCGCTTCTAAAGTTCACCATCCTCTTGCTATATGTTCAGGTTATTTTCATTTTGGCAGCATGGGGGACAAGATCTATTTAATTTTTCATTAACTGAATTTCTTGCTGTTATTAAGATTGTGTCTGAGTATAGTCACATGCTCAGAATAACGAGGTATTTAGCATTTAACACATTTTTTGCTGCCATTATTTGGTTATCCTAATAAACTTTTCTTTGAACTGAAAAAATGTGCTATGTTGAAACAGACCTCCAGAAAAATACATTCTAGTGCCTTTCGTGTCAGAACATAATTAGCCATTTGTGAAATAGGAGCAAAGTGTCTTCAACCTTAAAAGATTTCATGAAAAACAACTGTAAAATCCTGCTAAAGGCGAATTATAAGTTTACTGAGCTGAAAGCCTATAATTTCCTTGGTGCCCTTCTGAATATATACCAAGGTACTGCAGACTGATTGCGGAAAGGACCAGATAACATGGTACAGGTAATAACGACAATTGCATTTCATTAGAGTTTCCTCAAAAAGCTCATCAATGAGGGACTGTACCGCAGGAATATGTGATGAAAGCAGCATTTACAACTCTATTGATATAACAGTATTTGATGGTACTTTGAGGGCAAAGTCAATGCCATTGTCTTGGGGGCTGACAATCTAAATGCAAGGGGATCCCAAGTTGAAAGGTTAAAGGGGTTTATGTCTTTGCTAGGTGATCGTCATGCCCCCCTAAATTCTGCTGTTTCTATAATTCAGCCTTTTGTCTCTTAGGGGCAGATTTACAAGCCCCTTGCATCACTTTTGGGTCGCTTTTAACATGGGAAAAGTGACGTAAAAGTGGCGCAAGGGCCTTGTAAATGTAAATGTAAAGATCCTTCTCCTACCTGGCAGCCAAGACATGGAACTCCCTCCCCACCCACATCTGGCTAACCCAGGACCATCTCTCCTTCAGGAAGAAACTCAAGACCTGGCTTTTCGAGCAGTAAAGTACCCCTCTCCGCCAGCGCCTTGAGACCCCTCGGGGTGAGTAGCGCGCTTTATAAATGTCATGATTGATTGATTGACCCTTAGTGTTCCACTTTCTCCTGCAGCAGTGGCGTAACATAGGCCCCCGCAGCACCGGTGGTGCGGGGGATGCTTCAAGGGCCCCCTCAGGACAGTTCCCTGACCTGGGAGCGCCTGATTATGACTGGAGGGAGGGCCCTCTGTGTACCTTGAGAGGGCGCCCCCTCTAGTTTGGTTATGCAACAGCGCTGCCGTGGGCCTGAAGATGCTCTTAGACCCCCCAGTGATCACAGCTATTGAATGGGACCAGCACATTCCAGCCACACAGTCCTCCCTCTTAGTTTTGCATTCTGCACAAAATATATAACTGAGGTTCTTCTGATGATGGACTGACTTTCTACCAACTCAATCCCTAAATATGCGCTCAGACTCTGAAGCCCCACACTAAAACCAAGAAGTTAAAAAAAGAACAAAACCCTGCCTCTGGACTTGATCTGGATGGGAATGTCACGTGAGGACTAATCTTTCACTAAGTAATGCTCAGGGTAGGGACGAGGAATGGAGACTCCCTGGCTGTGCAGACGGCGGGATTGGGGGGGGGGGACTCCCCGGTTGTGCAGACGGCGGGATTGGGGGGGAGGGCGGAAACTTGCAGTATAATCATGAATGGAAGGGGGTCTGTTGCAGATGACGTCAAGCTCCCATGAGACACTGCTCAAGGTATACTGTATCAAACCATAGCAAAAACTCCCAACATTATATTTTTGTTGCATCTTAGTTCCAAAACTGTTTTAACACACATTTATCACGGATGTTTTGCACAGTAAATTAGGAAATAGGCTTTCTGGGGCTTCATTGAGCGACTGGGGACGCGTGATATTCTCTGATCTGATATAGCCTGCTGGTATAATGAACTTGCAGGGAAATGCTTTTAGCTTCCACGTGATGACTCATAGCGCTGCCTTTATTTAGTCCCAATCAGAGCAGTTAGCAGTAATGGCACCTGCGAGGATTTCTGAACATTTCTTTTGTCTAAATGTGTTTATTGGGATTTCACGTTTCAGAGCAGAACTAAAAAAAAAGGCGGTAAAAGTTGCAGATATTACAAAGCGATTCACGTCTCACATTTGCTAACCATCATACATTATTAACACAAGTCCCGTTGTACGGTAGTACCCAGTATATGACGGATCCCGAAACTGTGAAGAGAAGATGCATTTTAGCTTATAGTTTGTAAATGAAAAGTACATTGTGGGCGCCTGCTTTTGGGGTTCTTTAGCTATTTACAAGTAGTGCTAACGTTCAATGTGCGTGTGCGTGCCATGACGCTCTTCGGAATAGCCGTGCGCGCTATAAATGCATATACCATGCTGGTTCATGCCTGATCTGGCAGCTGTGGTCAGTGACTCAGGAATGCACGCCACATCGCTTCAAACTTAGGGGCATATTATCAAGACTGGGCGATAAAATTATCGCCGCTTTATCGGCAGGAAACTGCTGCTAATGTGGCGATAAGGGGCTTGATAAAATGCACTATAGAATTCCAATAGAAACCCAGGTTATACATCTAACTGGGCTTCCATTGGGAATTCACAAGGGCATATTATCAAGCCCCTTATCGCCACTTTAGCGGCAGTTTCCTGTTGATAAAGCGGCGATTACTTTATCGCCGAGTCTTGATAATATGCCCGAAGTTCCCCGATCGTTCAGAATATAGATCAGGCGTTCATGGGAGCCATTGGAGTCACGGCTTCCAGCCAATCACCAAGCTAGGAGAGGGTGGGGGACTGCCAGTTTCTCAGTATGCATATTTTGACCACTGATGAAGCAGAGTTCAACCATCTTTTCTTCTGGTTGGTTATGCCCGCAATGCCCTGGGTATTATGGAGGAGAGTCAATTCTATGGAGGTCGATAGGTGAGGTCACTTACTGTCTGCAGTTTATGCCAAATTAGGCCCCAGTAGCCATGCATAGGCAGACAGGACCACAATGTGTGTGTCATGTCTCCAGTTGGGTGTGTGCATCTCCAGCATCATGCGTTGGGGCTCATGTTATCCCTGTGGAATTCGTATGGAGACCAGTGCCAGTCACTGAGTGTTGTGAAAAAGCTTAGATACATTCAGGCCTCTCGTATACCCCGGTCATGATCATACAACATTAATTACGCCCCTTCGCTCTTGGTGTAAACTTTTCGGAGGAGGGGTGCCATTTATTATGCAATAGGCGCAAAGTTGGTTTGGAGTATAATGCGTCTATGAGCATTGCACATAGGCCAGAGACTAGTTTTCTATATTGGCCCCATCTTTCTAAATATATGTGAAGAGTAGACATAGCCAGCTCATGGTGGGTGTGGGGGAAGAGGGTCATTTTAATGTTAAAGAGGCAAGTTTTCAATTGTAGTTAGTATATGAATTGGTTTGAGTTCATTTGAAATTCCGTGCATAGGTCTTCAAAGGACTTGAAAGTTCCATTAGCAAAACCCTGGACAACTAGGAGAATGCCATTATTCACCCGAAGCTGCCAATATAAGGCCTGTTCTGCTATTCAGAGCTCTGAATTGTTACAGATAGGCACACATGTGTAGAAAAGCATGTTGCTTAAAGAGGTTATGACTGGATAGCCAAATCTTCATAGACCATGTTAAGAGGGGATTAGGTTTTAAACCCATGGCAATTATTTTTCAGTTATAAGACTGTGAGTTCCATAATCCCTCCTTGAGGTTGATTCTCTATTGTTACACATTCAGGGGTTGGCAGTTCCAAGTGAAAGTGTTATGTCAACAGAGATAAGTGTTGCACCCTAAGGTAGATTTTAAGTCTGGCATGGTGTAGACCCCTGGCTGTAGTGGTTGCATGCAATTTTGGCTTCGACAGCCATGGAGTAGGATCCTGCCAGGTATAATTTCTTATTCACTAGTCCATGGAGCGGAGTTGTTTTTCTAGTACCGGGATGGAAAAAATGCTAAAAATCAATTAAGGCGGGGTGAAACCACCATCTTTGTTGTTTGAATCCACCTCCACATGGAGAGCTGAAGTTTACTTGAAATTACGTGTTTTTTTTTTGCTAAGTCAGAATTTCTATGCTGTCCTGAGCGATCAGGTGACTGTTGTTACTGATCAGGATCCGTACACATTTTATTTTTGCTTGTGCCCAATAAAACAGGCGCAAAGCAGAGAACGGGCTATTGTTTGTGGTGACAATAGAAGAGCCTCGCTCTTGGTCTCTTTGCTTTGATAACCGGTGTGGAAAAGCACAATATTATGGTTAGGAGAGCAAGGATGGAGAAATTAGGGGAGGCCACAGGCAAGAGGATGTTGTCAGCCTTTAGCATCAGCTTTAAATTGCAAGCAGGGATGTTGATGCCTATAGTACCCTGTAGGCTAAAAGCAATGACCAATGGTTTCAATTCTGGTAAAATATTAAAAGAGACAGACAGAAACCCTGTCTAGTACCTCTGTGAATAGTAAATGTATCCAGTAGGAATCCTCAGATTTTTACTACTGCCATGGGAGCATGCTGGAGCTATTGCACCATGGACACAAAGGCTGCCTTCACCTGCCAATCCTGCAAGTTCGACTGCATCAGGACCCACACCAAATCCACAAACTCCAAACAGAGCTCCGACACTAACCACCTAAAGTACATCCTGCTCAACACCCGCTCAGTCCACAGACACTCCATTGAACTCTGGAACCTACTCGACACCACATCCCGGATGTCGCCTTCCTTACAGAAACATGGATGAACGCCTCATCAGCACCTGACATCGCCATAGCCATCCCGGATGCCTACAATATCATCCGTAAAGATCGCACCAACCAAACAGGAGGAGGCATCGCCATCGTCCATAAGAACACCATCCGCATCACGACCAGCTCCGACGACAACCTCGCTTCCGCCAAACACCTTCACTTCCAGATTCACACCGACCCCAAAACCACACTCAGAGGCACCCTCATCTACAGACCACCAGGACCCCGCACACAATTCAGCGAAGACATCACTGACTTCATCAGCCCACATGCCCTCCCCTCCGATAACTAAATTCTACTGGGAGACCTCAACTTCCACCTGGAAAAGAAAAATGACAGCAACACCACCACCCTCCTAGACAACCTGGCCAATCTCGGACTCAAACAACTTGTTGATACCCCCACCCACCTTGCCGGACACACGCTCGACCCAATCTTCACCTCCAGCAAGCACATCCCCTTCGATCACACCACAGCTCTCCATTGGACGGACCACAGCTGCGTTCACTTCAACTACAATAAGACCACGACCCACAACCCCCCACAACCTATTCCTCGAAGAAACTGGAACAAAATCACCACCGACCAGCTCTTCACATCGCTTCACCAAAACCCCCCTCCCAAATCATCGGACCCAAACCAACCAGCCACCAACCTCACACAATGGATCACCCACAGCGCCGACGAACTAGCACCCTTGAAAAACCATTTAATCAAGCAAGGTAGCAAAAAAGCCCCTTGGTTCAACGATGACCTTAAGAAATCCAAGAAGCTCTGCCGTACTCTCGAGAAAACCTGGAGAAAAAACACAACCACTGATAACTTAGCCACCTTCAAGATCGCCATCAGCAAACACCACCAACTGATCCGATCCACCAAGAAATCAGCATTCAAGGATCGACTTGACAACAATGCCCAAAACAGCAAGGAACTATTCAACATCGTCAAAGAATTTACTAACCCCACCGCCAGCACCAATGACATCACTCCCTCCCAAGACCTCTGCGACTCTCTATCCTCATTCTTCCACAACAAAATCGCCGAAATACATAACAGCTTTGAAAACCAGTCCGAAGACCAACCCACTCCACCCACCCCCGCTCTCTAACAACCTTTGCGACTGGAACCGAATCACCACCGAAGACACCATCCGCCTGATGAACTCCATCCACTCAGGATCGCCAACCGACCCATATCCCCACTACATTTTCAACAAAGCAGACTCCATCATCGCTCCCCACCTCCGCGATGTCATCAACTGTTCCTTCAACTCCGCTACCTTCCCGGAAAACTGGAAACATGCCAAACTCAGCGCAATTCTGAAGAAACTCACAGCAGACCCCACCGAACTTAAGCACTACCGCCCCATCCCGCTCAT
Source organism: Lissotriton vulgaris (assembly GCF_964263255.1). Taxonomy (NCBI): domain Eukaryota; kingdom Metazoa; phylum Chordata; class Amphibia; order Caudata; family Salamandridae; genus Lissotriton; species Lissotriton vulgaris. Next base: position 265,890,903 of record NC_141696.1, read on the forward strand.
CCCATTCCCTGCCAAAGTCATTGAGAAAGCCGTCAATAGTCAACTCGCCGCCTTCCTTGAATCCAACAAATCCCTCGACCTTTCACAGTCTGGCTTCCGAGCCAAACACAGCACCAAAACCGCCCTCATCGCAGCAACAGACGACATCCGAACACTACTGGACAACGGAGAAACAGTTGCCCTCATCCTGCTCAACCTCTCCGCAGCCTTCGACACAGTCTGTCATAGCACCCTCATACAACGCCTCAGCAACGTCGGAATACAAGGAAAGGCATTGGATTGGATCATCTCGTTCCTCGCCGTAAGAACCTAGAGAGTCCGCCTCCCCCCTTTTAATTCAGAGGCCACCGAAATCATCTGCGGCGTACCACAAGGATCATCACTCAGTCCCACACTCTTCAACGTTTACATGAGCCCGCTCGCATCCATCGCGCGCCAACACAACCTCAACATCATCTCCTACGCAGATGACACCCAGCTGATCCTCTCACTCACCAAAGACCCAAACACAGCCAAAACCAATTTACACCAAGGAATGAAAGAAGTAGCCGAGTGGATGAAGAACAGCCGCCTAAAACTAAACTCGGACAAAACGGAAGTCCTCATCTTAGGGTCATCCCCTTCTGCCTGGGACGACTCATGGTGGCCACCGGCCCTGGGAACCGCACCCATACCCACGGACCACGTATGTAACATGGGCTTCATCCTGGACTCCTCCCTCTTGATGACCAGACAAGTCAACGCCGTCTCATCATCATGCTTCAACATCCTACGCATGCTCAAAAAAATATCCGCTGGATCCCCACCGAAACAAGAAAGCCGGTCACCCACGCACTGGTCACAAGCCAACTGGATTACGGAAACACCCTCTACGCCGGAACCACAACAAAACTACAGAAAAAACTCCAACGCATCCAAAACGCCTCAGCCAGACTCAATTTGGACATCCCTCGACAAGCTCACATATCCGACCACCTGAAAGACCTCCATTGGCTCCCTGTCAACAAGAGAATAACGTTCCGTCTCCTTACCCACGCACACAAATCCCTCTACGAGCTAGGACCCGAATGCCTCAACACGCGACTTTCCTTCTACACCCCCCCGCCAACTACGATCATCCAATCAAGCCCTCGCCGCAATTCCGCGCATCCACAGATCCACCATGGGGGGTGGATCCTTCTCCTACTTAGCAGCCAAAACCTGAAATTCCCACCTCCGCCTTACACAGAACCAACTCTCCTTCAGAAAGCAACTAAAAACTTGGATATTCGATAAGTAAAGCACCTCCCTCCCTCAAGCGCCTTGAGACCCTCAGGGTGAGTAGTGCGCTATACAAATTTTGGAACTTGAACTTAACTTGAACTTGATCTCATGCTCAATCTAGTGAGCAATCGGAAAAGGTAACCCAACTCCACATGGTTCAATATCCTTTCAGAATTGAGGAAGAGGGCCACTCAGTCATGAACCACATATCTTGCACGCCATAGGATGTACATGTGTGATTGTGTAATAAGCACTGAGGGATAAAACATAATTGGTTCTTATGCATTAGAGTGGTGACAACATTTTTTATTAGTGTTACCAGGATCTTGGCCAGAATTTTAAGATCACTATTGGACAAAGATATACGTCTATAGGTATATCAACATAGTGGGTATTTACCTGGCTTAGGAATCACCACTGTATGAGCTTTGCTGAAGTCTTCAACTAGGCCATCATTTTCTTTGGCATCCTTGAATAGTTTTCCATGAAGGGGAATTATCAGAGGAGCAGTGGTCTTTTAAAATTCTATAAGAAACCAATCTCACCTGGGACTTTCTCCATGGGCGTTTGTTTTATCCCTTCTGCTATTTAGCAATTTCATTGTCTAGATCTGTCACCAGTCTGGGGTAAACCCAGATCTTTGCTTGATTCACTGCTTCGCAAAAGGAGGCAAACACCTTGGTGATATCGTTGGGGTATGTAAGAGAGGCTTGTTGTGATCATAAATGGTCAGGGTATGTTATCTTGCCTCTTTTTGTTTTAGCTTCAGGGATAGAAGTCTGCCTGCTATTTCTCAATGCTCGTAGCGCATACCTTGATAAAATGGAAAGCTTTTTCTTCCTGGGTTGTGAAGATGACGTTTAGCTTGGTTTCATTGAAAGTCCTTAAGTGTAGAGGGCATCTGTAGGCCATTTATGGTACGTACTGGAAAGGTAACTGATCTCAAAATCCATCTTCTGTTTTTCTGCTTGGGTGGATTTACAGGTACCTGCTGCTGCATGTATCACAAAGTCTCTCATATAGGTATTTCCAGCAGCCCATAGAGTTTGTGTCGAGATCACAGGGAATTCATTGAAAGCCATACATTCCCGAAAATACTCAAGGAGCTTCTTTTTTCCACTGATAATTTAAATCTGAGAATTTCCATCCCCAAGTTTCTGTCTTTAGGAATTTGCAACTGCCTACCCTGTTCCAGTATGGCCAGAGAATGATCTGATTGTATTGAATTCCATGTTTGCATTGTGCAATTTTAGTAGGACCTCCGTTGATGTCAATAAGTAGTTAAACAGGGTGATTTTGGGTCCAATAGGACAGGAACGAAAAGTATAATCCCTTTACGCAGGATGCAAAAGTCTCCATTGATCAACAATAAGATCAGGCATTAAATCTTGCAGGATGTACTGTCATTGCCATCATGACGGTCAAGATCGATGAATGAATTGAGCGTTTCCAGTCTCCACCTATGATTAGTTTAGTTTGGTCAATTTCAGTTTATATTATGTTGAGTACAGTTTGAAAAGTATCTCTTCTCTATATTTGGACATACACAGACATGACCACATAAGTGGGCCACTCACAGGTTAGTTTAGTGACAGAAAAGCAGCCTAATGGTTCACATCTAGACTTCAGTATCTTAATGGAAATATTTTTTTTCAAATGGAAGACCCACCTTTATTGGAGAGGAGCAGCAAAGCTCTAGAGTGATCTGGGGAGAGGTCTTGACTAGAGATCATCAAAAACAAAAGTGAAGGATAGAATGCTTGCATTAATCTCAGCTTCTGGCAATTACTCGGGCCACTTCCCAATACTTTATTTTTCACCCACTATGCAACCTCAGTTTGGACCCATCCATATGCAAATCAGTCTGGTCTGTGCTCCAATGATAATAGTCAATACTAAACTGCCAGACCAGATGCAAATGATATGCAAACAGAGCTCCACGAAGTGCTTTCTTTTAGTTGGTAGTGGGGAGAAAAGCAATGATGTTACCTCATTTTAGATAAGCATACACTTTACATACCATATCTAGGATAGATGCAATAATAAATATGCAAAATGGAGTTATATTCATAAGCCAGAGTGATGAAACATATTTATTGATTTCTTTAATATTATGATATAAACGATTTGTGTACGAATAATGAATATACTCACTTATTTTATACTTTGTTGCATTGTGACTAATACAAATATAGTTAAAACAACTTCCCTAGAACACTCATATATAGGTTTCTTCTCACATATGAGCTCCTCAAAGGCACTTCTCAATACAATAATGACCAATGCTTTTTGTGTTGTGCTTAGTAACTTAAATTACCTTATAGGCTGGCTTTACTTTAGGTGTCATCATAAACACAATTATGCCTAAGACACAACTTGTTTTTGAGAAAGAACGAGACAAAGAAAGTATGTGCATCATAATTAACTTGCAAGAAGTGGATATCAGAATTCTTGTAGCTTTCCTTTGGGTGTGGATTGTCCTTTTGTTTTGCGATCTTACAAATAGCATACAATTTCTATTTCTGTAACAGAGGGCAAACGCCCTCTAGCAAAATAGTATTGCTGAATACTGATTGACAGGGAAGAGTGCTATCAGTAATTCATTGGATATTATAATTTTATTTTCTTTGGAACCTTTGAAAATCCTGGAGCTAAGAAGACCCGGTATTGGGACGCATAATTTATGAGAAAAATCGATTAGATCTCGGATCAATGAATGGGCTTATAGCATGGTCATAAATATCAAGTGATTAGTGCCTTATTACTCGAAAAACCTTAGCAGCACTAATATATCTTAATTGATACACTTAAAGTGACCGTGCTCATATAGTATATTATGGAATCTTAAACTCCTCTCTAAGGAGCACTGCCTCAAACAAAAAGTGCCACTGCTCACGGTTTATCATATTTGACCTGCAGCTTACAGGATCAGTTTTCCCACTTCCTATAATATGAGGATGATCGAGTAAGTCTAGTGTAGTACCAGGTTTCTCATTGAAAATTCTTTCACATTTTTGCAACCCGCTCTTCCACGATCAAGGGCACCAGGAGATTTCCAGTAGGTTGTGATCAAGGAATGGACTAATAGCATGACCATACATATAAAGTGCTTATTTCCTTGCTGCTCTGGTCTCCCTGAAGTTCCTAGACTGAGGAGGGGAACTTTCTGAGAGGGGCCAATAGGTGAAGCGTTGTCCTCGAACAACAAGCATGCAGTCCGCTACGTTCAACTGCACATGTCCCAAAGCAGGGCTAGAGCTGCCTACTGCTCGATGAAGGGGATAGATCACGGCTAACTTTGATCTCCTTATATTCTTTAAGGAAGACAAAGACCAAACCTCTGCATGAGGGACCTCTGATGAGGCACCTCCGACCAACTCGAGCATCTGAGAAGGAACCAGGGGGCATATTATCAAGCCTGGGCGATAAAATTATCGCTGCTTTATCGACAGGAAACTGCCGATAAAGTGGCGATAATGGGCTTGATAATATGCTCTATGGAATTCCAATCGAAGCTGATGTTAGATGTCCTTCACATTTAACATGATCTTCGATTGGAATTCCATAGAGCATATTATCAAGCCCATTCTTGCCACTTTATCAGCAGTTTCCTGCCGATAAAACGGCGATAATTTTATCGCCCAGGCTTGATAATATGCCCCCAGATGACATATTATAAGATTGAAAAATAAGACAGGATTCTGAGGAAAACGTATAAAAAGGTTTTGACGTGAGAATGCAACTTCTAGATGTTGCGCAACCCTAGCCACCTCCATCCGGCTACAGGTGAAGATACACTGAGAGGGAGAGCTCAGGAGGGGCCTGCAGATGGAAACAAAGGGGGTGAGAGAAGGAAGAAAATAAATAAGAGAATAGAGAAAGAAGACAAAAGACTGAAACTGGTGTGCGGTGAGACAAAAGACACAGGAAAAGAGATGAAAGGAACTATCTGAGAGACAGAAAAAAGCAGCAAAAGACAGTTAGGGATTCAGAGAGAGAGAGAAAGATAATGAGAGATTGAGAATGACTGGGAGAGTAAGATAAAGAGGGACAGAGAGCGAGAAAAAGAGAGAGAAATGAAGAGGAAGAAAGAAAGAGGAAGAAGGAGAGACAGTGAGACAGTGAGAAAAAGAGAGAGAGAGAAAGATAAATAAATGAAGGAAAAGAAACAGAGATGGATTTTGTAAGCCTGCAGCACCAATCATTTGGAGACTTCAGGAGCTCCATAATATGCTGGTTGTTTCAGGAAGTCAGTCACTGGGTATAAGCATTGTGATTGACTATCAAGGCTCAACAGGAAGTGTGACATCTGCAGAGGGTCTTTTGGATGCCTGTAAAATCTCATCTGGATGCCTACAGGCATTTGTTAGGTCGTGCACCTTCAGGAGTTCAGTTGGTTGCCAGCATGGCATTAGTGAGGTGGCAGAAAGAATTTGGACTCTATATTATGAAATTTTTCCAAAATGCAAACGTTGGTGCTATGGTACTGCATCCGCTGTCAAAAAACGGATGACTGGTAAATAATGACAATAAATACAGCAGGAAGGCAGCAAATTAAAAACGGATGAAGAGTTGAATAGCTAAAACTTTGTGTATAGTATGATTTTGTTCATTATGTTATGTACAACATTAAGAATGATTAATGTTATGTATCATTGAGTACAGAAACCCATGTTTTTAGCAGTATGATTGTTATCTGATATACGTTGATGCTCTTTTGTAAAAATTGAATACAAACACAAAGAATGCACTCGCCTAGCCTTGGTTATTCCTTTCAAGTTGAAGGGCTTTTGGATAAATACCTAGTGAATAGTGCATGGTACCAGCAGGCCTTCCTGCTGCATTTATTGTCCTTAGTGAGGTGGCACCAGGAGGTCAATTGGGTCTTGAAACAGCTCCACTAGGAGCTTTGAAGAGTGCCTGACAAAGCACTATTTGGTACTAGCTGGATATCTGAGATAGATTATTAATTCTATATGTATTTGGCCAAAAGTACCAAGGCGATGATCTACAGAATAGAACTCCAGTCAAACATGTGCTGTGTTCACAAACTCCTAGATGGATTGCCGATTTAAGACTTAACATTCACTTATCTCCTGCATCAATTTCTTGGGTGGTACAAGGGCCAGAGCTGCTGACTTTGAAGCTAGAAAATTAGATTAGAGTCTCAGGTCAGATCAACATCCTGTGATTCTGGGCAAATCACTTAATCTCTTCGTGCCTAAAAAACACAAATGTGACCGTGTGTAATGTGAAGTGCCTACAAGCCTTCGTATATTGTACCCTTTTTTACGTGACCTAGGGTAATGTAAAGTACTCCAATGTCTTTGTATATGTTACACTTTTTTAAGGCACAGGGAGATTAATGGATTTGCCCAGAATCATAGGATGTTGAGATGAAGCAGGGTTTGCATCTCTAGCTTCAAGGTCACATCTCCTCCCATTTTTAGGATTGAGTTGGCCATATTTAGTGAATTCTTGCACATAGAATATACAGGTTTCACCAGGCTCAGGACACACTAAATGCCGAGCTAATTTTTGAAGGGGTGTTCATTTTCAAGTTTTTGAATGTCGCCAGCTATCTTTAAGGAAAGTTACCACTCACTGCACTTCCATTATTTTTAGAAAATGTAAATATGTGTGCTTGGGTTGTCTGTTTTCACGGCACCAGTCCAGAGTTTTGCAAATGTGTCATAATCGGGAGAAAAACTTGTTTTTCTACTTAATTAAATAGCAGCACATCAATTAGCAATTTATTAGCACGTCGTTTCGAGTTTAATTGAGTGTGGCCTCTTTGGCGATGCATGAGATTCAAATTAGATTTTAGAAACACTCAATTTTAGCGTATTATTAAATGCACTTGATCATGCTGTTAAAATGATCACTCAATTAGAAATGTGTAGCTATTTGGTTATACAAAAACACCAACTATATATGTAAATTTAGAACAAAAGGTTGCCCTTTATTTTCGCTTGCTGTGGATATTGGATGCTAACTGTTTGCTACTAGTAAACTGGTAGAACATGATTGGCCCTATAAAAATGCAGATTCCATGCAACTTCAAGGGTTTTGAGTCCTTTGTTAAGTCTATAGTGAACATGTATAAATACAGACCAGATTTAAACATTACGCAGCCACTGCTAAGATTATTCATTGCGACAGATCCATTGTGTTACTCAGTGAAGAGAGTGACGTTCTCATGGGAATTTAGAAAACAAAATGTTTGAAGTGCGTTGAAATTCTTTTGGCAGGACATTTCAGTTGCTTGAGGCAGAACACTGTTCACAATCTGCACATTGTACATTAAATATTATCGAGAAAAAACATGGGTGATTTAGAAGACCGAGGAATCTCGCGTAGCAAAATCATTTACACATAAACAAGTCACAACTTGTGGACTAATGTTCAGTAGTATTTGTCAGTATGTGGAGAAAACCTAACTGGGGAGCAATAGACCAATGTTGATTTATGGCGATTCTTCATGGGCGAAGTAAGGCAATTTAAGACTGTGTGTATCAAATGAAGATTTACATATTATTTCTCATGCTCAACAGAGTACATTTTACACATTTAGATATGTACAATTTTAGGTGTGAGGACATTATGTGAGTTGCTCCGAATCGAATGATTTTTGCCAAATACTAGAGGTAGAATTAGAAATCATATCACCAGAATCCGAAGTCACCAACAAAGTCACTAGACTGCAGGGGTCAGCTAGAGTTCTGATAAACTAGCAAAAACCACCGTCTATCTGCAGCTCCCCGGCCCACCTTAAGCTAGCAGTTTCTCCTTCATTTATTTCAATCCCATTCCCTAGACACATTGGAATTTTGACATCTAAATAGGGATGGATAAGAAAGACAGTCTAGTGCGATCTAGCTTCAGTCAAGGTGATAGTAGTCAAGAACTGGGGAAATTCCTGGTATTTTTTTGCATAGGAAGAATACATCATTATTATTTTGTTCTTAACCTTGTCAGCAGCATCGGGCACAGAGATCCAAAACATAGATCCTTATAGATATTGGTGGACAATTCATGGTCTGCCAGGAGGGCAGAGGTCATGTCGTGACGGGCAGGGAAAATAAGTGACAGTGTCCTGTGGATGGGCCTACAGCTCAAAGGTTTACATATGTGAGGTCACTGGGGGCTCTGCCAGTGTAAATCTGGTTCTCTCCTTGACTCTCAACAGTATGGGGCAACTGCAACGTTACTAGACAGCCGGGTCTGGTGGCTCAGTGGTACAATGCATCCACTGCAGGATCCTGTGTTCAACCTCATGGGCACAGGTTCGAATCCTGGTGGTTCCACTCAGCCTTTCAGCCATCTGAGGTCAATAAAATGAGTCACTTTGAGGTGGGTAATAATAAACATCTGTTATTCAGCGCCAAGATACCCCATTAGGGGTGAACAGCGCTTTAGAAATACACTTGTTAGGGTAGAGCACCACCAATTTATGATCTAGACCCCAATCCTTCAGACTATAAATGAGGCCGATGTTGTTTATACATCAATCAATAAAACCAGCAGTGGTACATCCATTTAACTGCACTGTGCTTTCTTCTGTTATGAAAACTGTTTTTTTACTAGCAGTGTTCAGTCATTTCACATTTGTGAATTGACTTCTCATCAAGATTATTAATCAATGCAACTAGCAACATGGGTTGGGTTGTACTTCAATTGGAGTAATGCACACAGCTGCCTGTCTTAGTGTTGAGTAAGATGGCGGCTGCACTTCAATCTGAATCTGGCTTTTCATTCTTTATAACCAACATTTGTATCGTTCCTTCAAGTTTCCCCTAAAATGGAGATTGTAAACGATTATGTTTTGCTTATGTTTCTAATGAAAATGAAACACACAATTAGTTAGTAGTGATACCCAAACAAAACCGACTGGAACAACAAATATTTGATAAAGGTGTTAATTTGTTAATCCCGGGCAGTTTCTTTCGGGGCATCAAGAATTGGAAGAATAGTTTCTGAATGTAATACAGCTGCAATCATACTTCAGATCTGCAGCCACAATGGCAGCAGTTTCTCTCATGTGTTCAACCAATCTTAATGAATAGCATGTCCCACTAACAAATTATTACATTTTGAGATTACAATTTATAATAAATACATCCCCACAGCCACAGTCATTAAACAAATTCCAATCGAGCAAATTCCAAATGATAAACTTTATAAAAAGACTTACTTTTCTTATAAAATAAATAAAACAAGACACATTCAACACCAGACCCTTTTTGAAATACTGATATATAGGAAAGAGTGAGCTTGCTAGCAGGCAACACGCCTGGAGCCTGCACATGTTGTGTGATTAGAGATGGCAGCTATAATGAGATGAGTGGTCTCCTTCCTCATTTGCTTGCATATGTGTCAGAGTTAGAGATTCTATTGATGATATCCATGGAAAGGTGGAGCGCTGATGGCAAGCTGAATGCTACAATAATACTTTGAAACTGCTGGAAGTGGTGACGGCAGCGATCACTAGTTAACATACATCAAAACACTGGGCCACCTGATTAAGTACTATACTGGTGTGTTGCTGCTGTTTTATGTGAGTGTTGCAATTCTTTTTTCACTAAGTGTCCCACTAGCAATGTCCAAGCCTTAGCTTTCACTTTCCCTTTCTTTGGTTTAGTGCCGGCTTTACATGATGTTAAAGTGCCATTCTGTCAGCCTTGAACTTTCCAGTACAGATGAGCAACTCTGGTGATATTTTGAGGCCATCACCAGTAATTAATACTGTAGATAGGTAGAGGTTTCTTAGCAATTCGCCACAGCTGTACTGTGGGAATTGTGCTGGGTGGAGGTTGGGAGTGGTGATTCAATGAGGGTGGCAAATAGGGAACATTTAAATTGAAAGCATATAATTTTTGAGTGTTAGAACCCTGATTCTACAATGAACAGATGCCTATTTCTTATCTGTTCATTATTCCTTCCTGTGGCTGGAAATATGTAATTCTGATGGCACAATATAGGCCAAAGAATAAATTACAGGCATTCACTGTTAAAAAAGGTATTCACTGTGAATATTGAGTGTGAATAACTGTTTTTGTGACTACACCTAGTCAATTATTAGCCATGATAGGACTAAAGGCATGAATTTGATCTCTGCCAAGCAGTTTCTTTGTCAGAATGGTGACGTATAACCTGTCCGCCAAAATATGAAATCCAGACCTTTCCGAGAATGTCAGACATAGGATTGATATTCTTCATCTAGCATGGCACATAAACATATTACTGTGCTGAGGTCCCCGTAGATTGTAAATAAAGTGTTTCCCCTGCCAACATTCAGCAACCAACTTGTGAAATAAGTGAGCCAGATCACAGCAGAAGTTCTGCAGTATAGGCTATGTAGGCGATGGGAGAACTTTGGAAAAGATGGAAGAGGCAATTTCAGTGCTCTTTCTACAGATCCCAAGTGAGTATATATATAGGGAGAAATGGTGGGGCGCCCACTTTTTGATAATCAACTTGCTGATGAAATAACACAGTGTATTTTCAAGGAATATTGATAAAGTTATACAAAGCTAAGTGGGATAATAATCTGACATAAAACCTCTATCTAATGGCTGTAGACATTAGGTGGCGTGTTAGTATTTTTTTAGATTGGTCACAAAATGAAATGATGTAACAGTGGAGGTCCCTATGTTCCCAGCAGAGTTGATTTTTGCAAAGAAAGTAAACAGTTGGAAGGTAAGACAGATCTCTTTTTATTTGCAGACATGGCATCACCTTATGGTCACCATCATCGTATTATTCATTTCTTTGATTAAAATAAAAAATCAATGGACTTCACAAATTGCAAACTAATTCAAGGATGTAAATAAAACCTTTACATGGCCAAATTACACACACAGTCTAAATTTCCTTAAAAATACGTGATACAAATGTCAAAGATTCAAAAGCTTCATGCTATTAAGGCATGGGACATACAAGCAATCCGCTAAAGAGTCCAGGGAAGAGGAAGAGTTTACAGGAAAGGCCAACGTGGAAGTGTAGACAATTTGCCTTTTATGCATTTTTCACTTTATACTTTTTCACCCTTTAATGGATTCTGCTTTGCTGTTGCTATGACTGTATGAATTGTGACACTTCTATTCATTGGCACTTTGTGTGTGTTCTGATCATAAAACTGTGCTGGAAATGTGCGTTCAACCATTTGTTTTTTAACTGTCCACAAATGCCACTATCATTTTCCATAGAAAATTGCATAAGTGGTGTGGAATTTAAATCTTATATGGAGAATGAACTAAACATTTAGACCATCCACATATCTGACAAAATACATTGTCTTCAGGAAGCACCATTGTGCTCTGAAGGGGCTGCAGTTTAAAAGCAACACAATGACGCATTGCAGTGACAAATGTTGTGTGATGTAGCTAAAAATATTTTTATATAATAGTTAAGCTACTTCTAAAGTGTGTCTTGTGGGTTTACCCAGCTGGGTTCAGAAATGTGGCATGCTAAACATTGGGAACAATATTAATTGTCTAAACGTTATTTTCACTGTATTGGTAACCGTCTACATTTTCCAGAAACAGGCTTAATTAAGAAATAAAAATACATACATATTTGAGCAAATGAAAATTCTAAAGCAATGATCAAAGGTTATTTTTCATGTAGTTTCAAATAATGTGATTCTTCAGTGAAAGTAGATTTTAATAACTTTAGTAGAAAATGCATTTCAAGAAATTATATTTTTTTCAGGCTGAGAGAAAACCCATGTTAGAACTTGTTTGTCTTTGAGCCATGCTTCAGAGTCCCAATACACAACCTTGAAGGCTGTTAAAGACCCTGCTATTGGATGACAAAGGCTTGGACTCTTGGTCCAAAAAAACAAGAGTATTGCAAAAAGGTGACCACTTAGCAGTGATTAGTCATCTAGGAGAAGGACAGGAATTGCCTGGGATTGCCTGCTGCATGTGTCACAACTGTAGGACTGAGCAAAGTTTATCTTAGAACGTGTTTTGACCTAACCATGGTCAGGGCCAGACTGGCCATAGCGGGCACCGGGCGTTTTTAGGTGGGGGGCGTTTTTGTTACCAGGGGTCGGCAATATCGGCCCCATGTAACAAAATCGGCAGAAACAGGCCCTCGCAAACTGCTCGGCTGCACTCCCCCTCACCCCAGGGGGGGCCAGCTGAGCAGTTTGCCAGGGCCGGTTTCTATTCCCAGTCTGGCCCATGGTGTGTATTTTTTGTTGTTAGTGGCCCCTCATCCACAAATGAATAATCCACTTTCTGACAGTAAGGAAGGAAAAAGCGGAAGGAACAAGAAAGAAAGAAAAGGAAACACTGAAGATTAAGGGGGATCAAATGGAAAATGTCAAAGCTGTAGCTGAGTTACAGGGTTGAAGTGGGTGAAGAAGAAATGTTAGCTAGAAGGAGAAGAGATTAGGGGGGACCTGAAAAGAAAAGATACATTGAGAAGAAGCTTGCAGCACAGGGAAAGATGTTACCGGCACTGCAAGCTGAATTGTGTTGGAGTAACATGTGAGATGTACAAATATTATGAGAGTTCAGATGGATTCTCAAAAACTGACATGAAGGATGTGGATGTCAGAAGACAGGAGAAGAGATATAGGGACATAGGATGTGGAACTAGGTTGTGGGGAGTGTGCCTTTTGCTGTTGAGGCGTGTACGCTCCACTTACGATGGCAGCTCACAAAGCAGCATTTCAGAAATATGTAACTGCACTTAGAAAAGGAATCGATTTGTAATGCTGTAACTGTATTCATACAAGTAGCGATTAAACGAAGAATAGATATGTCCTATGGCCGGGATGCCTGTTACCCCCTCCCAACACAAATCCCCAAGGATGGGAAGACGGACGCAGTTCTGAACTTTTGGAAGGCGGGAGGGAGTCACCCTCCCGGACGTATTTATTAAAATATGAAACAAAATTAAAACATTAAAATAACGTTTCATATCATGTACAATTTTCATTTATTACATTTCGATGAAGACATGTCTATTGGCTAACCTTAACAAATCTCTAGTACAAAGGTTTTCCTAGCCGAGTCTAACATCCTGCCAATGCATACTTTCTAAATTAAAATTGTACATCCTAGCATTAGGGCCAACGGCAAGGTCGCAACCGGTGTCAGATCCCTACTACCAAAACTCTCGCCCTCACGGTGTGAGTGGCGGCCGCACCGAGGACTGTACCCTCTGTGCCAACTCCAATTTTCCTTGTAGTGCGGGGCCCCCCATTTAACTCGACGCCATCTTAGAGGTCGTCCGAGGACCCGTGTGAGGTGCCTGTAAGAAGGCAGCGTGGACTCCCCTCCCACCCCACATCGTCTATCACATCCGCCGTCGCGGATATCCGGGCCCCAGGAAATTCGTAGGAGGTGCATATAGCCCCCTCCTCCCCTGGAAGGGGCCTATGGCCGTCTTCCCTTAGGCGACCCATACTTAGTGGGTGCCGCCTCCCCGTGGGAGGGGCCAATGGCCACCTCCCCCCCCGGGCGCTCCCATCCATATTGGGTGGCGCCCCTCTCTAGGGACCTTGAAATTACTGCTCACCGATCATGACCTTACCGCCACAGGCCGGATAGTTGACCGGCTATCTGGCCCCCCCACACTCCTCCTAAAGGTCATGCTTCCTCAAACCACTTAGCCAAGCTATGAAGTCTCCTATGAGTAAAACATTCCCCTCCCGGGACAAGTGAACCCCATCCTCTAGATACATGTGATCCCCCCAGAATGCATCCATGCGGAATACTGTGCAACTGCGCTGAGCGAAACAACCTACCAAGTTTGCTGTTGACCTTTTTAACCGAATGGTTCAGAGCTGACACCGAGAGGCCCCCCCGCCATACCTTCCTGGGAATCATGTGGGACCATGCTATCGTGCGCCCCGGGATCCTTCTTGCAAGCCAACTAACAGTAGACAAAACTCGCTCGAGTAGTACTCGTCTCCCGAGTGTCACCATGTCATTGCCCCCGAGGTGTACTATGATTACAGATGGCGGTGACCTCTGCCGCCCTAAGAGTTCCTCGAAAAAAGATTCAAACTGGTCAATACAGAGCCCGCCCCTTCCGTGGAAGGTCACTCTGCACCCGTATTCCCCAGCTGCGTGAGTCGCGTCACCTGCTTTGAATACGTCCCCGGCCCGCCTCACGTATGAGTGGCCCACAACCCACACCACTCTCTCCTCAGCCGGTGATCTCTGACCGCTGGTCCCCTGGTGCCTGGTCGACTGAAAATTCCGCCCCGCATAGTATGCTCGCGAAACTGTAAATCAAACAGAAGACAAGAAGCGTGAGTGCATGTAACTTGACTTCACAACATGTGCAATCGCACGTATCTTTTAAAAAATTCGAGGACCATCGTCCTAACTGTTTCACCTCTTCAGCACTCTGACCCCTGGCTGTAGCCTCCGTAGCAGCCCCAATCCTAAAGGAGTGGGTCCCAAAATCGCCCGGGTCCATGCCCGCTGCTGCGATTGCCAGTGCTAGCACCCTCTGAAACTGAAACCTCGTCAGTGGGGTGGCATCAATGTGTCTCAGCAGGCTCCCCCCCATGTGTCCGCCCTTCGTGCCAAATATTCTTCAACGCACCTTACCGGGCACATGGGGGACCCTCGCATGCGCTGGACAACAATACTGTCACCCATAGCCCTCTGATCAGTCTTAGATTTGGCTATTGTGACTACCATTGAATCACCCCTAATCAGGATGTGATCCCGACACAGGCCTCCCCCTACATCTTTCTTATTCTTTGCAACCAGTTCGCTCACCCGCATAGCCCCATGGAATGCTAATGCGAAAGCGGCCTGGAACACAACTGTCTCGAAATGGGAGGAACATGTCCTAGGTAGAGCCGACATGAGCAGGGACAACCTTTCTAACCCAATCGGGCGCCTCTCGTCTACTGAACGACCTTCCATGCGTTGCCACCCACGCAGGGCCTTCCTTACCACAAAGGACGATGTCGGGTCCTTGATACCATGTGCATGCGCCATGAATGAAATGGCGGCCCGGTGCCTATTGGCCGTCGCTACCGATCGGCCTTCCCTGTGTAATGCTACTAGAAACCTCAAGAAGCAATCCTCCCGACCCCATGTGTCCTCCCCTGCCGGACCCAAAAATGCACAATAGGAAAGAAACGCTCCTTCGTATGCCTTCCTCGTCCTGGGGGCTAAGCTTGCTGCCACGAGGTCTTGTAATCCGGGGCACCGAGTAACCAGAGTGCTTCGGGAAATGGTGCCGCCGTTAGGTCCGCGGAAGGTAGGTAACCCCTGAAAGCCTGCATGTGTGAACGAGAGAGTGCATCAGCAGCCTGATTCAGTACACCCGGCACATGTTTCGCCCTGAATTGCACATTCAGTCTCATGCAAAGTAGTACAATTTCCTTAAGTAATCTCAATAGCCACTTGCAGCGTGCTGCCTGATTATTTATACATTCAACGACAGTCATATTGTTGGACCAAAATACCACAGAGCGATCTCTGAACTCTTCCGGCCATGCCATCAGAGCCACCAAAATGGGGAATAACTCGAGGAACCCAATGTTACCTGTGAGGCCGCTGGTGTGCCACCACGCCGGCCATGTTTGCGCCGACCATCGATTACCAAAGATGGCGCCAAATCCCACGCTCCCCGCCGAGTTGGTCCACAACCCCAGCTCGTCCGAAGACGCTGGCGGTTTGTTCCACACCACTCGACTGTTGAAACCCGCCAGAAATGCCAACCATATGCGCATGTCCTGGCGAACCTCTGCAGACAGTCTCGTGTGGTGGTGTCCTTCCTTGAGACCAACCATCGCTTGTGCTATAGAGCGGGAAAAGGGGCGGGCCATTGGTATTACTCTTAGGGCATAGTTAAGCTGACCAATTGCTTGTTGTAACTGATGGAGGGTAACTTTCTCCTTGCTCAGGCACAGTTCGAGGGAAGCCCTGAATTTCGCTACTTTCCCTACTGGCAAACAGAAACATCCCTCCACCGAATCGAGCTCAATTCCCAGAAACTCAAGTGAAGTGGATGGTCCAACCGTCTTACCTGGTGCCAATGGCACTCCGAATCCCTTCATGAGGGAGCAGAAATCCTGCAGCGCCCGCGCACAGTTTGTGTCGCCGGCTGCCCCCAAGAACAAAAAATCATCCAAGTAATGCATAACATGGCTATGGCCAGTGGCTCTGATAAATGCCCATTCCAAAAAACAGCTAAATTTCTCAAAATAAGCACAAGAGATGGAGCAGCCCATTGGCATACATCTATCCATGTAATAACGTCCTTGGAACACAAAGCCTAACAAACGCTGATCCTGTGGGTGTACCGGGAGCAACCGGAACGCCGACTCGATATCTGACTTTGCCATCAGCGCCCCGGGCCCCAGGCGATTTAGCATAGTGACGGCCCCATCGAAAGATGCGTACCGCACCGAACAAACTCCCGGGTCAATCGCATCGTTCACCGAGAGACCCCTTGGAGCGGACAAGTTATGGATCAGCCTAAATTCCCCCGGGTCCTTCTTGGGAACCACTCCTAACGGGGAACAGATGAAATCCGTTACTGGCGGGTGCCTATATGGGCCAGCAACCCGGCCAAGGGCAACCTCTTTTGCAATCTTCCCCTCCACAACCACTGGATTATGCTGAGCCGACAGTTGGTTTCTACAAAGTGGCTCCCCACGAAAATCCCCCGCCGGGATGCGGAAGCCATATAGGAAGCCATTCCTCAACACCCCGGCGGAGACATGATCAGGGTATTCGTTTAGCCAAGGGATCATTGCCATGATATCAACGGGGGTAGGTAGCGGTACAAAATGGCCCCCTTCAATCTTGTTTGGACCCTCCGCTACCTGCCGTCCCACTATTCCTGGATCTGCAAGAACTCTCGGGGTGTGAGGAGTTCCCGCACCTCGCACATGCATGTCTGAATCTACATGTCCCTTGTGGCCTGCTGCAATTGCCCCTGTTAAAATTCCAACAGACCCCTTTCTTACCCCCCTTCCCACCAGTACTTGCTTGGCGGTCGCCACCGGGGCTCGCTCTAAAGGGCACCGGGGACTGGTAGCGGGGAGGCTCCGACCCATTACCACCTAGCGAGGACGACTTCGTCGCGCCCGGCAGTAGCTGCTTCTGCCAAGAAATTGAGTCGAGACAATCCCACGTCAGAGATGAATCGTGCTCTTTGGCCTTACGGAACTTCATATCGTACCCCATCCATTCATTGCCCTCATACGTTTCATATAAATCCAGTATTCGTGTTTGATAGCAAGACAATTCGGACAGAACCTCGGGTCTACGTTCCCCCATGATTGCAGTAAACATTGCAAAGGCCTTGGCCCAATTTGTGATTGTCTAATCCACCCTGAATCCCGCCATTTTTGCTCGCCATACACTCGGGTGCCACAAATCTTTCTGAGTCTTAATATACTCCATTTCGTGATGGTCAGTCAGCAGGGAAAACATATTTACATATTTATCAGCCCATATCAATTCTTTCGTGGCCAACGGTATGTGTTGAACCACCTTCTCCCGTCTTGAGGGCAACGACCCCTCCCCCGCCATTGGCAATGCCTGCTTACCCGGCTTAATCGTTGTTCCCGCCGTTTTCTCTACGTCTGGTGCCGGTCCTTCCGAGGTCACCTGTGGGGGGACAAGAGGGAGATTCGCCTTTGCGGCAGCTCTAGACTGCCGTAATTGCTGCATTAGTAATTTGGCCTCTTCGGCCGTATCTTCAGGCGCCGTAGCACCCCCTGACTTTTTGCCGAGCCATGCGGCCAGCTGAGCGGCTAATTCCGGAGGCATATCCTCCTCATTGGCGGGCGTAACAACAACCGGAATCGGTTGACCCGCGTCTGGGATTGGTACCGGAGCCTCGACCGGACTGGCCGGGGTCGCCGGGGGAACCTCGGGAACCGGGACCTCCCCCCCCGCCGGCCTATTCCTAACCCGCTTCCCCCTACCCTCGGGGGCAACTTTCGGCAATGCCGGGCCTATTACTTTCTTCGGTCTACCCGGATTGTTCATCGCAGCCATCTGCTTCTTCATGTTCGCCATATCTCTTACCAGCATGCGATTCATCTGGTCGGTTCCGGTCTTCTTTCCTGCCTTCTTGCCAGGCATTATTATCGAGTATCCGATCTACGTCGATCAATCCGGTCCTGAACCCTGAGCCTCGAAGTCGCTGAAAGAGAAACACAAGAATTACAAGTTCTCAAAATTGCTCCTTGTTCCGTCGAGGGCTCACGTGCAACGAGTGGGTGCAGCTTCCAAGCACAGGAACAAGAGGATGCTTCTTCGGATTCCCGCTCTCTTTATCCGTCTTCGGGAGGGCGTGAACCCTCTGCTGATACGCCTCCTGGGCGCGGCCATCGGTGTAGGTGTCTAGGACAACCCATCTTGGGCGGGAAGAAGGCGCGCCCCGGCTACGCCGCTTCGGGCATACCAGCCGTGACACGCCCCCCGCCCAAAATGGTTTCCCGGGGGGATCCGGGCCCCCAACCATACGTTCGGGGGGACCGAGTGGTCGCCCCTTTCCATATTCGGAGGCCCTAACATATGAGGAAACTGGATCATAAGATACTAAATAATTTAAGCATTCATTGTGCGGCTATTGCCCCTTTCAAATCCAGTGTAAATGCTTAACCAACTTAGCTGAATATGTAATACATCTTAGCTCGCTTTAAATGCTCTTCTGATTATGCACTTTATGTAATAGAATATACTGGATTGACTGAGTTGTGCAATGCAAAAGATTCTTTTTAATCTTGTTCAAGTTTACATTTATTTTATATATTGGAACGACTTTTTTTAACTGAACTGTTTTTAATTTTTCTGTTACATCGCAATGCACTTTATGTTCTAGAATACATTAGATTTCTTGTGCACATGGTATTTTTATTGGAATAATATATATATATATTTTAGAACGCTTTTATGGTTGTATCCCACAAACCGAATACATCTTTTTTGAATTTGAATTTGACTGCACTTTTATAAATGAGGTGTCTTTAACACTGGTGTAAGTTACACATTTTCTAAGTGTCAGTAAGCCGTTCGTATTAAAAAATCACGTGAGAGATTGGAAATAAAGAAACAGTAAAGACACAGGGAGGTAGTAGGATCGATTTGTACATTTTTGTTGTCTGATTTAAACATTTTGTTACAGGGTTGTGTATTTGATTCCAAATCCAGACTTACAGGATGGCCTATTAATACATCTGCAAAAATCTAAAGCAACCATTTAAAAAGGCTAGATCACGTAGGAGTGCAGATAAAAATGTTTATTCCAACTAAACTGATTCCCCCGTATGATTTATATCATGCAATTGCTCATTTCTGCATGTGATGTTTACGAGTTAAGGAAATAACTCCCTGAACATTGACGGTCGTCTTAGTGGTTCCCAGAAGATCATTGGAACAGCAACATGCGCTGTTCTAGAAGCGTGTAGGCCAGCGATTCATTGAAACATTTCTAATCCTGGTATATTTCCCATGATACATCATAGATTAAAATGGTGATTACTATGGGAAATCAGTCTCAGCAATCTCTCTGAATAGAAGTTGCAAGACAAAGCCAACTAATATGTCAAATAAGGGCTTACAGTCATAATGCAGCATAGCAGTTTCATGTACTTTTTCTTCCTGAACAGAAAAGAAACCATCAGTGCTTCATCTTTGAAGGTTTCCATTTTATTATATCAATGTGTAACAAACGCATGTTTGTTGGGAATGAGCTACAGAAACCCACTAACCTCAACTGGGACCTCAACTGGTTATTCATATACATGTTTATATATTTTATGTTTGTGAATGTATTACCATACACATGTTTCTTACCCTCTGTAATTAATGTGTTATAATAACTAAATTAACCTCTTAATTATACCTGGGTTTCACTCATTTAAACAGAGCAGTCTCTTAGGAATGTAGTTATGAATTTCTTTAACCTTTGTGCTTTTACCAACAGTTTTCAATAGCTTCAGCTTAATTGCATATTATCATTTAATAAATGATGATTTGCTGTGCTAGATTTTAATAAAGCTGATCTGTATCTGTGTGACTTAGCACAAACTAACAACTGTGCAATGGAGCGCTGTACACAAGAGGAGTTTGGCGTAGTACGTTGTATAGACACAGCAGTGGTATGGGAAACAATGGGCTGGCAAGCAACAGGATATAACAGCAGAGGAAAGTCTTGGAGGCATATTACCAACAACTAGCGATAATTATCGCTATGTTGGTTTAGCGGCGATATTTTTATCGCTGAGCTGCGGCGATTTTTATCGCTTAGGAACCGTGCTATTATCAAGGTATAACTCCTAAGCGATAAAAATCGGCCGAAATGCATGAATATCGCTGAAAAGTCAGCAATATTCATGCATTACCGAGCTAATGCTCTTAGCCATGTTATCCACCTACCATTGGATAACATGGCTAAGAACTGCTCAGGGGCAGGTGTTAGCTTTTGGAGATATTTGCGCTTAGCGCAAATATCTCCAAAAGTTGGTAATAGGAGATAGCGATGTTAGCAACTGTTTCCAGTCGCTAACATCTTGGCACGCCCACTTTGCATGTCATTAGTGATAAATATCACTAACATGCAAAGCGGTGCCCAAGATGGTCGCTATCTCCTACTAGCTGTCGCTAACTGGTGTTAGCGACAGCTAGGTAATAGGGAGATAATTTTATCTCCGCTTTCTTGGCTTTTAAAGCCAAAAAAGCGAAGATAAACCCCCTTGATAATATGCCCCTAGATGTGACTATTAATAATTAGAGTTGAGGGAGCATAAGAAATGGAAAGAGAGTGGGAAATATCCTGATTCACAGTTGTATTAACGGAGAGTCAGATGACCAGGGAGTGTATTACACAAAGTCCTGGGAAGTGCAACAAGTGTGTGGCAGGGTTTCTGTGCTGTCTGGGCACGTTGGCATTACAGAACAGGCTTCAGAGGAGTGAGCAGCCACATCTAAAAAGCAGTTCATGGTGGTGCTACATGTGCATGGCCCCATGCTATAAAAGCATGTAAATTGAGAAAAGTATTGCCTCTGCCCATTTCTTATTGTGGATGCAAGCGTAGAGGCAAAGGAGCTGTCAGGGGTTGTACAGACTAGGTGCCACAAGGTGGAGGTGCATAGTCTGTGTATGCCTGAAAGAAGGATAAGGGTGGTCCCATGAACCCACAAGACATTCCCCTGAAGGCATGCGCCTCACACACTGCACCCAGCTGCATGGGGATCTCTGCCCTTTCAAAAGCAGGCTGTCTTCTATGAAGACTTCTACTGGTGTTGAAAATATATTTTTTTCAGTCTGCATGTCAGAATGTTGTGCTGACATATATGAGAAAGATATTTGAAAGCTCATAGAAGATGTGTTCTCATTTTAATTTTCTAGAGCTCTAACCGTAATATATATGACTAAATGGATGCCCTCATTTAATTCATCCCTAAAGGAAATGATTACCTTTAACACCTTTCTTGTAGTCAGGATGGTGTTCAGGTGTGCCACACTTTTGTTATAAATACAGATTGTTATTTCTCTAGTTTTCATTAGAAAACTGTGGAAAGTTGCAGGAGAATATTTGGGAATCAACAGACAGGCAGGTCCTGTCACTAGAAGTACATCTTTTACTGACAACATCAAACTTTATTGTCACAATGCTGAGGAACCTGTGCTTAACCCTCTGGTAGCTTGGCACCAAGCAGTTAGGCTTAATTTAGAGGCAATGTGTAAAGCATTTATGTAGTACTTAAACAATATTTAAGTGGAAGCACTACACAAGAAAAATCTCAAACCTATTTAGAAACATTGAGTGAATTTTAATAAATAAAATAACAGTAATATGACGAATATCCAATAAGTAGAACCGGGAAGAATAATTTTTAGAATTTGAGTTAAAAAATAGTGCCTAAAAGCATGAAGCACCAAACCCAGCTATCTGGCTGCACTAGACAGGGTTAAAGTCAAAAGTCAAGGCCAATGTAGGGCCTTGACAAGAGATCTCCCTATGAGGGGGGACTTTTTTCTCTTTAAATTTGGCCAACCAAAAACCAGGTGTTAGAAACGCGGTCCCTAGTTGGCAAGGGTATGTGCCCTAGTCCAAGTAAGGACCACTGTTTCCAGCAGGGTGAGTCTCAAAGTATCCTAGACCACCCTTCAGGTAGCTTGTCGCAGAGCAGGCAGGCTAAACTTACGAGGCAATGTGTAAAGTATTTGTGCAACACCCACCCATCACATCACAGTGAAACACCACAAATAGACACTACACCAGTTAGTTATAAAAATAAAAATATCTTTATCTCAGGTTTCAGGCAAGATCAACAATAAGGTAAATCCAGTTTTTAGGCAGGAGCCAATCACAGGAAGTTCATATATACCAAGAGCTCTTATTTGCAGAGTATTTCTGATAGTGTTCTTTGTGAAGGGAAACAATTTTGCAGGTTCTGTAATAAGTCTGTGGCAAAACTGTATGGGCACTAGTTTAGTTTCAGGGCTCATAAGGGAAAGACCATGCACAGGGACTGTATTCCTTCAAGTCCCCCAGATAAGGATCTCTAGTGCAGGGTCGGTCAGAACTAGTGTGCCTTTCAATATGTCCAGGCCACTGAAGTCAGTAAATAGGCCCTGGTAAAGCAAAGGGCTAAAACTCCAGTGTTAATGTGCCCCCGCCATGCCTTTAGTAAGAATTCATCCGGTGTTAATGTCAATATGCCCCGCACACGCCTCAATGCGTGTTATGAATCAGGGGAACCCTCCACTCTGGGTCCTCCCCTTGTGCAGCGAGTGGCGATGAAAGAATGAGGCCCTTCCAGAGTCCGGCTCCCAACGGCACAATCTGCAGTCTTGCAGACCCCCCAGCCTGCCCAGTCAACACACAACCAGCAGCGCCAGTTAAGGGCCGTTTACCTGGGAGCAAGTTTCTTGCAGTGGTGTTCGCCGGGGCGGGCCTCAGCCCAGAGTCTCTTACTCCCCTTTCTCATCTGGACGCTGGGGTCGGTGTCGGGCTTCCTCATGCTTCCCAGCTTCGGCACGGCTTTAGGGATGACGCTCCCTCGTTGCGAGGCAACTCCTGGAGTCAGCACCAATACCATTGTGGTTCCCCTCTGACCTCAGCTGGGGAATCCGTGCAGTGCTCCTCAGACTCCCAGGCCGGCAGCGCTGATTTCGGTTTACAGCGCCTTCTTTGCAGCACTCTACAACTCAGTTAGGGTCCCGGGCGGCGGTGACTTCAGGGGGCAGTGCTTTTCTTCCACAGTGCTTTACAGCGCATTAAGGGCCCATGGCGGTCATCTCGGGGGCAATTTAGAAAGCTTGGCAGTTGCGCCAACAGCTGAGACAGGCACGGATTTCCACGGTTTCCGTGCGCAGACGTAGACCACTTGCAGGTCACAATCGTTGTAGCAGTGATTAAAAGAGCATGCTCAGCTTGGGCCAGCGGTGGTGACTTTTGGGGTGATAAATAAAAGCAGCTTTACACACCCAGCACTGCAGAGGCAGTTCAAGTGATAAAGAAAACGTGGTGATTATTTATGAATACCCCACTAGGCAGGGGAGCAGTCAGCAGTGTGTTGTGGAGATACTCTGGGGATGTTTCTTCAGTCTCTCTGGCAGGGCAAGATCAGAAGGCAGTCGGGCCGCTCAGCAAGTTGGGGCAGCAGTTCCTGGGAGCAGTCAGCCTCAGCAGTGTGGCAACCCTCCTGGCGCAGCAGTCTTTACTCCAGCAGACATTATTCCTGGTCCAGTAGTGTAACAGAGATAAGTGGCCAGGACCCTCCCTTTTATACCCTGACGCCCAGTCACTAGAAGGGGGTAGAAGCTACTGGAAGGGTCTAGGGGTTTCTGGGGTATTCCCTCCCTTCCCTGACCTGGCTCCTGGCTATCTACAGTGACAAAGGCAGGGTTGTTAGGTCTATTGTGGGGCAGCCGGGCTTAGCCTATTCAAGTGTAAAATGTGTAAATCACCACTCCCTCCGCACAGCCCAGGAAGGCTATCAGCATGCCGATGGGAGGAGGGAGTTTGCAGTGCACAAACTAAGTACAGGCAGGAAAATGTCCACTTTCTAAAAGTGGGTTCTCTAAAGTAGTAGTGCCCAAACTCCATATATCATTAGAAAGGGCTCCCTGCTATGATTTAACTATACTAAACATGACATACCTAGTAGGTCCCAGTCAAAGGTTATCCCATAGGGGGGTTCCCAATGTTCGTCTATGGAGAGTCAGGCCTCACTCCGGTAGCAGGGGCCTGTGGCAGGTAGGCCAGTGTCACCATGTTTTCAGGGGAAGGCACCTGCACTATAGCACTGTTTAGCAGTGGTAAGGTGCCAAGAGTCCTTAGTCCAACAAAAATATGAGGTCAAGTCGGAGGAAAGTGGGCAAAAATGTAGGGGGAGACCAACCTAAGGCTGACAGGTCCAACACCAGGACAACATCTGCATAAACGAACATGTCCTGCACATAACAACTGAAGAAATGGCAGCTGAGGTGTCCATGTCTCCTGCAGCACATGATGGCACCCGTGAAGAAGTAGTATGTATCGTCCTAACAAGAATCAGAAGAAACTGCACCCTGAGCCCAAATTGCTTGCCAGGCTCCCTATTCAGGGAGTTCACAAACTTTTGGGCAGCTACCCTCACCCAATTATATGCAGAATGTAGGCTCCTGGAGGAAGTGCCAGACTCATGGAGGGGCTCTCTACTGCAGCCTATATTCAAGAAAGGAGTAAAGGGGTCCCAGTGAGAGAGAGGAACACATTATTTAAAAGCCATTTGAATAAATCTAGTCAACAAAGAGTACATCTATAATGTTTTAATTCACATTATAGGAAGAAGGCAGTAATAAGCAATTACAAAGCATACAAAAATATAGTTGTATAGGTGCCCCTGGGGGGAGGAGGGACATGATGTTGTGAGGGTAAAGTGGGGGGGAATTCGTGACAGTAAAAACACGATATTGATCAAACAGTAGTATGAGTTCAATGTCAAATATTAAGTGAAACAAGTAATGAATCAACACAGAAATTCAAAAAGCACATGCCCCAATGTCCATATTATACAAGCATAGTGGGTTGGAGGGGGCTGTGTTTGAAGACAAGGACGTGTGTCGACGTTTCGACCCTATGGGAGCAGGAATGGTTGGGCTCCTTGCACATGGGTCTTCATCAGGACGGGTAGGGATGGTGGGGCAAACAACCTATTATTAAAAAGACGAATTAGATATAATACTTAATAATGAGCAAATCTCGAGTGTGTTGTGGGTAGACACATAGTATACAAAAAAGGCGTACCTGAATAAATCAGTCTAGGAGGTAAGAATTTCAGAAGAAAAAGTCGATGACGAATATTCTATCCTAAGAAAAATCATTAATGTACCCATTAAAAATATAGTCAGGCTGATTATATCCATTAGATTAAGGGTGGAGAAATTGTCGTCAGACTTACTTATTAAGTGAAGTCCGGTTTCCAAGGGAAAAGATCCGAGTACTGGATAGGGAAAGCCACTCAACGAATCTATACATAAGAGGAACAGCATTTAAAATTGGGCCAATTCGAGAGGAAAAACTCGGAAAAAGAGTTCAAAGGAGGCCGGGCTTACCGAGTAGCGTGAAGGTTCTTGTTAAACCCAGTAATAGGAAGATATGGTCTGAATCAATCAGGAGCAGTATCCTGTAGTGGGGAGAGAGTAACGGGGCGCCGTTAATATTTGATTGGCGAAAGAGCCATCAAAGTGATAAGTTGAGGGAGCCAGTAACTGAGAGGGCTTACCGGTCAGAAACAACTCGGCGTCTCTCTCGGGAACCTCGAGGAGAATGAGGAACTTCCTGATGCCGTAGTTGACATGGCAACAGGGGGTCACGTGGGTTGGTGAGATGGAAGAAAGACTTCGAAGAGTCGTTCGTAACCAGGGAGATCCGATTAGTTAGGGTGACCATCGGAGAAAAGACTAACAATTTCGGAGGAATGGGTTACCAAAGATTAAGTAACTTTGTCGATGGACAATAGCACCAGGACGTCGTATTAAATTATGAATTTAAGAGTAAAACAAAGATAGGCATAAATGGATTAAGCCAACCACGAGTGAAGTAGAAAACATACCTATCAGGAAATGATAAAGGCAGTTGTCATACGTATGAGGCATTTACAGTAAAATTAAAGTTAAGTAATTTAACTGCGTACCTATCACAAGATGGTAAAGGCAGTTTACATTATTGCCAGATAGGTAATTGTTGTGTAATCGTAATATACGTTCGTATAGAGGCAAATGACTGACCAGTTCATCATAGAGCAATCAGTTAGTATTTGATCAAGAAATGTACTGCGTACCTGTCACATGACGGTATAGGCAGTGTCAATCTATAACAAGCATATATATACACTACCAAGGTTAAAGGGAAAACACATCATATGATCAATACAGAAAGTTGGTGAACATCATTAGAAAGCTAGTTAGCCTCATTATGGTAAAGTAGCAAGCTGTGAGAAGGAGCTGTCTTGTTCATTCAAACTTGAGTGAATGGAGTCAAAAAAGAACATCCACTTAAGTTCCCTGATGTTAAGTATATTCGAGATATTACCTCCCCTTGGGCCTAAGGTAGCTTTCTCAATCACAACCCATTTTAGGCTATCAGGTGATTCGGCTCATGTGTTGTAAGACACGTTGTTTAATTTTTTGTTGAGTTTGGCCAATATAAATGAGGTTGCAAGGGCAGACAATCGCATATATCACAATTGAAGTATTGCAATTAGTTAGAGATTTCAATTGGATTTTGTTCTAATTGTGTTGGAATTCTTTAGTCTGTATAGAGCGTTACAGGCTTTACATTGGCCGCATTTAAAGTGGCCGGTAACCGGCTGGAGATTCCAAAGTGACCTGATGGTTGGGTCTTCCCTGGTTGGAAGGAGAGAGCGCACTTCGTAGTCCTTAACACTTTTGGATTTCCTGAAGGCATGTAAAGGGGTGCCTGGATGTTGGATATCATCTGCAACCAATTGCCAGTGGTGATTAACAATCTTCTTGATTTGATTGCTCTTAGTAGAGAAAGTCGTAACGCACACAATGCGATCCTCTTGGGTGCTGGTGGAGTCTTTGGTCTTTAAGAGTTCCTCTCGTGGGTAAAACCAGGCTCTTTTGCGGGCTTTGGTGATCAGTCTTTTAGGGTGGCCGCGAGCTTTCAAACGGTTCGACAGGTCTTCCGATTGTTGGAAGTAGTGTTCCTTCGTGGAGCAATTTCTACGAACACGTAAGAACTGACCAAATGGAAGATTGTCTCTTAGGGCACGCGGGTGGTGACTGTTATATTGAAGCAGGGAATTCCTCTCGGATGATTTTCTATTTAAGCCTATGTACTTTCCTTTACCTCTTCACAGCCCTTGAGCACCTTTTCCCTCCTCCCTTCCCTTCCCAACTTGGGGCTTTTTTCAATTTTCGAATTTCTCACTCCTCTTAAAGTGATTGTAAAAATGCTTTATTAAATCTAAATGTAGTGTTGTTGAATAAACTACAACCTTCTCTTCAGAAACTACCTTCCCATCTTCATTTACCTTATAAGTGTGTTCTTGTGTATTTAAACGTTCTCTCCACGGGGACCCTTTCTTTACATTTACCTCCTCCCCCCAGGGGCACCTATACAACTATATTTTTGTATGCTTTGTAATTGCTTATTACTGCCTTCTTCCTATAATGTGAATTAAACATTATAGATGTACTCTTTGTTGACTAGATTTATTCAAATGGCTTTTAAATAATGTGTTCCTCTCTCTCACTGGGACCCCTTTACTCTTAACGATAGTCACCCAGGTCCCAGCGACTTTATTGGGTTAACCCTTCTCTTCTATACCATACTTCGTGCAGACGCTGTCTGCGAGGTTTTTTTTCATTTAGAATTCAATTCTATATTCTAGGGTATTCACATAATTATGGTTGAACGTGAACTACTGTCCTATTCTGAAGATTACATTGACAAGCTTCTTGAGAATCCTGATCATAATTTTTTGACAACGGACCTACCCACTATAGACTTTAGTCTAAAAGATAAAATTCAACGGCTAGAACGCCTGGAAAAGAAATTGATCCGTACCCGCTGGCACGGACATCTACTCACAAAATATCTGAAGGAGAACATCATTCCTTTTGGCCTACAGATAAAGATTGAACCAGCCATCTTTGTTGAGGTTCCTAAATTCAGGGAAGGGTTTAGTCATATATCGAATAACTGCTCTCGCCATTGGATGGTGCTTGGGATAGAAACAGCTGCCCAACAGATCCAAGTACTGACTAGCGAAATCAAGTCACTTAGAGCAGAGATTGCTGCGGATGCTAACCTAGCAGGGGCTAAAGAAACCCTCAACAATCTGGAAGCCACTTTGAAAGATTTTGATCTCACCACCCAAAATCGGAAATTAGAGAAACTTGCTAGAGACATCAGATTATATGACAAAAAGAAAACTTACCCTTACCTCCAAGACGACTATTATAAACAAGACCAACAAGGAAGATTCACCAACAGAGGCCGAGGAAGTTTCCGTGGTAGAAGGAATTACACCACCTTCTCCGACTCTTCCTATAGTTCTGAAGGCGAACAGGAATTTGCTGGTCCCAGTCGTTCATACAACTACCCGGACTACGGTTATCAGTCACCACAATACGCACCTTTTTTAGGACAACGACCCGCACCATGGCGCCCCCCGAGAGGCAGAGGGAACTATTCGAACAGAGGCCAAACACGTGGACAGAACCAGAACAACACCAACTGGGACACCGGACGAGGCCAAGCTTCGAAACAGGTACATTTCCAACAGGAACAGCATGGAGAGAGAACCACACGGAACAAAACCTATCGTTGGTAACGCAAACATCCATCATCAATCCCGTGGTGAATATCTCACATTACACTCTGAATGAACATGAATTACGTGCATTGAGCAAAGGACTATCATATGTCCACACTAATAGACCGGATCCTTTCACAGTCCGCACGGAACTGTTCAAATTTTTCAGGAAAGTCAGACTCAAATACTTTTTCAGAAATGCTGGCCCATACAGAAATCCTTCCTACACGGGTCTTAGGATTCCTTCTACGTTCGTCCCACCCTCCTGCACCATGACTAATAAAATCCTGGCATATGAGGCAGTTGTACTTAACCATACCTACACTAGGTACAACACCAGTAAAATTGAAAAAGATGCACTCCAATCGTTGGCTAAGAACACAGAGGTTGTGATTAAACCTGCTGATAAAGGCGGTGCTATTGTTATTCAGGACGTCAAGAAGTATGAATCCGAAATCCAACGCCAGTTAACAGATGGGATCAGCTACCAAAAACTACGTTCTGATCCCTCGCAAGCAATAGCAAGTGAAATCTTGGAAATAACCCAACTGGGATTGGATCTTGGTTTTCTCTCTAAAAACGAGTTTGAATATCTCAACCAACAACATCCACGTCTGGCCACGATATATACTCTACCTAAAATTCATAAAGACATGACCAATCCACCTGGACGCCCGATTGTCTCGGGTTGTGGCTCCATATTAGAACCACTCGGAAGATATATTGATTTCTTCCTAAAACCTCTGGCAGAGGCCACCCAAACTTATTTGAGAGACACTTTACAAATTATCAATCTAGTTGAAAACTCACCCTTTGACCCTTTGACGCAATTGATGGTTACCTGTGATGTGGTATCTCTTTATACCTGTATCCCGCAAGAGGAAGCACTGGCAGTCATCACGAGATATTTGGATTCTAGACCAGCACCCATGCAAATACCATCGGAATTCATCATATCATTACTCCGGATTGCAATGACAAAGAATTTTTTCACCTTCAAAAATGATTTCTTTTTACAGACCCAAGGTGTGGCAATGGGGGCTCCCTTTGCCCCGGATGTAGCCATTCTATATATGGCAGCCTTTGAAGACAACAACATACTCAATGCTCACAATCACCTAAATCTTTGGGTTCGTTACATAGACGACATTCTAATAATTTGGAATGGTGATTCTACCACGCTCACTGAGTTCCACAGCTGGCTGAACCAACAATCACCCCATTTACAATTTACCATCAAATCCGATAACCAAAGTATAGATTTCCTGGATATCACCATCTACCACCGTCAAGGTCAACTTCTAACTACTCTTTATAGAAAATCATCGGAGAGGAATTCCCTGCTTCAATATAACAGTCACCACCCTCGTGCCCTAAGAGACAATCTTCCATTTGGTCAGTTCTTACGTGTTCGTAGAAATTGCTCCACGAAGGAACACTACTTCCAACAATCGGAAGACCTGTCGAACCGTTTGAAAGCTCGCGGCTACCCTAAAAGACTGATCACCAAAGCCCGCAAAAGAGCCTGGTTTTACCCACGATAGGAACTCTTAAAGACCAAGGACTCCACCAGCACCCAAGAGGATCGCATTGTGTGCGTTACGACTTTCTCTACTAAGAGCAATCAAATCAAGAAGATTGTTAATCACCACTGGCAATTGGTTGCAGATGATATCCAACATCCAGGCACCCCTTTACATGCCTTCAGGAAATCCAAAAGTGTTAAGGACTACGTAGTGCGCTCTCTCCTTCCAACCAGGGAAGACCCAACCATCAGGTCACTTTGGAATCTCCAGCCGGTTACCGGCCACTTTAAATGCGGCCAATGTAAAGCCTGTAACAGCTCTATACAGACTAAAGAATTCCAACACAACCAGAACAAAATCCAATTGAAATCTCTAACTAATTGCAATACTTCAATTGTGATATATGCAATTGTCTGCCCTTGCAACCTCATTTATATTGGCCAAACTCAACAAAAAATTAAACAACATGTCTTACAACACATGAGCCGAATCAGGTGTGAAGTGGTAGGTGCCCCACTAGTAGACCATTTCAGATCAGCGTGACACCCACCTGATAGCCTAAAATGGGTTGTGATTGAGAAAGCTACCTTAGGCCCAAGGGGAGGTAATATCTCGAATATACTTAACATCAGGGAACTTAAGTGGATGTTCTTTTTTGACTCCATTCACTCAGGTTTGAATGAACAAGACAGCTCCTTCTCACAGCTTGCTACTTTACCATAATGAGGCTAACTAGCTTTCTAATGATGTTCACCAACTTTCTGTATTGATCATATGATGTGTTTTCCCTTTAACCTTGGTAGTGTATATATATGCTTGTTATAGATTGACACTGCCTATACCGTCATGTGACAGGTACGCAGTACATTTCTTGATCAAATACTAACTGATTGCTCTATGATGAACTGGTCGGTCATTTGCCTCTATACGAACGTATATTATGATTACACAACAATTACCTATCTGGCAATAATGTAAACTGCCTTTACCATCTTGTGATAGGTACGCAGTTAAATTACTTAACTTTAATTTTACTGTAAATGCCTCATACGTATGACAACTGCCTTTATCATTTCCTGATAGGTATGTTTTCTACTTCACTCGTGGTTGGCTTAATCCATTTATGCCTATCTTTGTTTTACTCTTACATTCATAATTTAATATGACGTCCTGGTGCTATTGTCCATCGACAAAGTTACTTAATCTTTGGTAACCCGTTCCTCCGAAATTGTAAGTCTTTTCTCCGATGGTCACCCTAACTAATCGGATCTCCCTGGTTACGAACGACTCTTCGAAGTCTTTCTTCCATCTCACCAACCCACGTGACCCCCTGTTGCCATGTCAACTACGGCATCAGGAAGTTCCTCATTCTCCTCGAGGTTCCCGAGAGAGACGCCGAGTTGTTTCTGACCGGTAAGCCCTCTCAGTTACTGGCTCCCTCAACCTATCACTTTGATGGCTCTTTCGCCAATCAAATATTAACGGCGCCCCGTTACTCTCTCCCCACTACAGGATACTGCTCCTGATTGATTCAGACCATATCTTCCTATTACTGGGTTTAACAAGAACCTTCACGCTACTCGGTAAGCCCGGCCGCCTTTGAACTCTTTTTCCGAGTTTTTCCTCTCGAATTGGCCCAATTTTAAATGCTGTTCCTCTTATGTATAGATTCGTTGAGTGGCTTTCCCTATCCAGTACTCGGATCTTTTCCCTTGGAAACCGGACTTCACTTAATAAGTAAGTCTGACGACAATTTCTCCACCCTTAATCTAATGGATATAATCAGCCTGACTATATTTTTAATGGGTACATTAATGATTTTTCTTAGGATAGAATATTCGTCATCGACTTTTTCTTCTGAAATTCTTACCTCCTAGACTGATTTATTCAGGTACGCCTTTTTTGTATACTATGTGTCTACCCACAACACACTCGAGATTTGCTCATTATTAAGTATTATATCTAATTCGTCTTTTTAATAATAGGTTGTTTGCCCCACCACCCCTACCCGTCCTGATGAAGACCCATGTGCAAGGAGCCCAACCATTCCTGCTCCCATAAGGTGGGTCGAAACGTCGACACACGTCCTTGTCTTCAAACACAGCCCCCTCCAACCCACTATGCTTGTATAATATGGACATTGGGGCATGTGCTTTTTGAATTTCTGTGTTGATTCATTACTTGTTTCACTTAATATTTGACATTGAACTCATACTACTGTTTGATCAATATCGTGTTTTTACTGTCACGAATTCCCCCCCACTTTACCCTCACAACATCACGTCCCTCCTCCCCCCAGGGGCACCTATACAACTATATTTGTGTATGCTTTGTAATTGCTTATTACTGCCTTCTTCCTATAATGTGAATTAAACATTATAGATGTACTCTTTGTTGACTAGATTTATTCAAATGGCTTTTAAATAATGTGTTCCTCTCTCTCACTGGGACCCCTTTACTCTTAACGATAGTCACCCAGGTCCCAGCGACTTTATTGGGTTAACCCTTCTCTTCTATACCATATATTCAAGAAAGGGGCAAACAGCAACCCGAAAAACTACCATATAATTGCTCTATTGAAAATTGTTGGAAAGGCTTATGCCAGCAACCTCTTGTGGGAATTAGCGAACTGGTCACAAACCGAAGGTCTCTTACCATTCTACCAGACAGGGCTTTGATCAGGGGACTTGACAGTTGACAATATCATAGTTCTCTCATACCCAGCCCAACAAGCAGTAGCTCGCATATCCCCTCCAGTCTTCGCCTGTTTTATTGACTACTCAGCAGCCTTTGATGGGGTAGTCCTTAACATCCTTTGGCAGAAACTGGAAGAATTGAACATCTGTCTGGAATTACAACGAGCTTTAGATCATTGTATTCTAACACCTGGGTAAGCATCAAACTCACCGGGGAGTCTGCCATGGAATAATTGCTATAGACCGAGGGCTAAATCGGGGTGCGTGCTGCCACCATTATTATTCGATCAATACACTGCAGACCTGGGCCCAGCACTATGTGGAGCCTCTCTCGAAACTCAAAAAATCAGAAGCCAAAAAATCCACCTGATGCAAAATGCAGATGATCTAGTCCTTCTGGATCACACCAAAGTAGACCTTCAAAAAGCTCTTGATGCACTGGCCTAGTACAACCTGTAGAATGAGCTGGTAGCCAATGCAAGTAAATCAAAAATAGTGAGTTTTGGCAGCTTCTCAAATCTAAAGGCCCACCAAGAGGCAGCTGTGAACACACAGCCTGGAATGTGTACCAGGCTACAACTACTTGGGTGCTTGACTGTGCAAAACAGGGCATCCCTCGCTCCACCCACAAAAAAGGAGTTTGAAAGGGAAGATGGTCACATGTGCTCTCTTTAAGCTAAATGCAGCTCTCGACAGTCCAACAATGATGGCTATACTAAGGGTAATACAGGCCAAACTTCTTCCGTCGGTCAGCTACGCGCAGCAGGCATTCGCCAGCATGCTAGCGGAGGATCAGGCAAAAATACAATGATCAGCTTACAAGGAACTATTTCAGCTTTCTTCCTGGTCTAGAAAATCCTTGATCTGCATGGAATTTGACCTCACCCATGAAAAACTAGAAGGGCTGGCTGTTCTGGCAAAATATTTTCACCTGGCAATCGTGGCCCCAGACAATTCTATGAAGATATTTATAAAAATAATCTTCTCTAGACTGAACAACCCCTTGTCTGCAAAACTCATTGCAGCAGAGGAAACCTTGCAACTGGCGATGGAGATCTGGGACCTGAATATCATTGACTACAAAACTGTCAAAACAGAAATATTAAAACAATGGCACCTTTGGTCTCATGCTCTAGACTTGGAATTTGCTCAAAACTATAAAACATATATTTCCAACACCAAAGTTCCACCTTATTCAGCCCATGGCGAGATGGATCCTAAATCAGATCTTAGAAGTTTCCTTTAAGAGAACTGTATCCAACCTGGAGTGCAGACTGTGCCAATACAAAAGAGAGTCACTGACACATACCGTTTATGTTGCCTGGTTCTGTGACAGGCCAGTTGAATCCATTTTAGGCCTATATTCCACCATCAGGACATACGTGCAGAAAACAAAGCTGTCAGTCAGCTTTACACCTTGGAAAGTGTGAATGGTATGGAAATTTTGGCAAAATTATGGGGATCATCCTCTCCCTTCTGAAAGATAAAATGGCCCCAGCAGAGGGAGACCAACATCTAGATGACTCTCGTGCCCTGTCTCTATATGATTCCCCACTGCTGACAGGACCCAATGCCAACAAGGAATTTTTTAACCCCACACACTCTAAGTATTTTCAACCCCACACACTCTAAGTATGTCTGCACAGACATGATGACATCAAAGCACCACTCTCCCTACTGAAGCATGTTGAGCCTAAAAGCACCAGCACTTTACTGAAGACTGTCAAATGAACATACTCAAATATTCACACCAGCCCTGTTTTTAATTTGCCACAGAGAAAAATGACTCAACTTTTAGTCACTAGGGAGAGAATTAATTTAGTATACTTCAACTTGCTGACATGATTTTACCAAACTCTTTTGTATTTAGAATTGCTTTAACTTGAGTGTTATTTTTTTAAAAGAGCTCAGGTAATCACACAAATAGATGTATACATCCATTCATTTATTAATTTATTCTTTCATTCCCAACAAAGCAAGAGAGAAGCAGAGGGCAATCCAGCAGTGTGGCATTGTTTCAGCAGCACAGCAGTCCTTTTTCCTGGCAGAGTATCCACATGTCCAGAATTCTACTGAAGAGTTGGTGTCTGAAGTCCAGTATTTATACCCAGTTGTGCCTACCCTGCCCTTGCTCCAGCATAACTACAGGGGGAATACAATCCTTTGAGTGGAGACATGACACATCCTATGCATGTGTATGTGAAGCTGTGTCCAGTTCCTTCCTCTCATCCTGCCAGTGATGGCCCATCCAGGCAAACCTAAGCTCCAATTGTGTGTGGCAGTGAAGGAGAAATACACAAAGCCCAACTGCCAACTACACCAGTCACGTAACAAATGGCTAAGGCTAAGGCAAGAAAATAGTAAATTTATAAAAGTAGCAGTAGCATTTGCAAAAATCTAATTTCAAATTTGCCTTCATCATAAATTAGGATTCCAGAGACACCAAATAGGAACTGGGGATCTCTTCCCATTTGGAAATTACACTTACGAAATATAATAAGGCAACTACAATGTTATCCCATGGGAGAGACAGGCCTTGCAGTATTGAAAAACGAATGATAGAGTTTTTCACTAACTAGCCATCTAAAACTAGAAAGTACATGTCCTACTTTTAAAATCATTGCACCCTGCCCTCTGGGAGGTCCAGGGTTGACCCCAATGGTGTCTTATATGTACTAGAAAGGAAGGTTTGGGCCTGTCAGCAGGTTTGTTTTGGCAGGTCGACATGGCAGTTTAAAACTACACACCCAGGGTCTGCAATGGTAGGACTGAGAGATGTTTAAAGGGCTACTGAAGTGGGTGGTACAATCAGTGTTGCAGACCCACTAGTAGCATTTGATTTGCAGACCCTGGGCGCATGAGTGTTACTTTACTAGGGATCTATGAGTACATCAAATGTACCTAAGTACATCAAAGGTCAGGAATTTGGGGGTTATCTTCGACGACGGATTGAACTTTATGGATCACGCCAATAAGATAGCATCCACAGCGCACCTTAAACTAAAAATGATTCGTAAAATTCGTCCATTTCTACCTGAATCTGCAATCAAGACACTGGTCTCGGCCCTTGTCCTTTCATCCCTGGACTACTGTAATGGTTTATTTCTTAATGCGCAATCTCGAGTCACCACAAAACTTCAAACCATACAGAATGCAGCAGCCCGTCTCATTACCGGCAAAACAAAGTTTGAACCTATTGCCCAAAACATAAAAGATCTCCACTGGCTGACTGTACAAAAAAGGATCCTCTTTAAGGCTCTCTGTATAGTCTTTAAATCAGTTAACAATCAAGGACCCCATTTTTTGAGAGACAAACTTCAATTTTACAAACCGACAAGAGCTTTACGCTCTGCTACTCTCAATCAATTGTCAGTTCCACGCACCAAAACAGTGTCCTGGGGAGACCGTCGCTTTCTTGTGGCTGCCCCCAGACTTTGGAACTCCTTGCCTCTCAACATCAGACAGAGCGCTACGCTGTTTCAGTTTCGTAAACTACTGAAAACCTGGCTGTTCTCCCAGTAACCATTCTTATCGGTCTTTTTGTTTATTCTTGTCTCCTTCCACTCGTTTTCCCCCCTTTCAATAATGGTTTTAGCGCCTTGACGCCTAAGGGTATAAGTAGCGCTTTACAAATGTCAAAAATAAATAAAATAAATAAATAAATAAATCAAATGTACCAATTCAGGATAAGCCAATTTTACCATGTTTAGAGCAGAGGACACAAGCACTTCAGCACTGGCGGAGGTGGTAAAGTGGCCCGAGTCCTGAGGCCAGCAAAAACGAGGTCAGAAAAAATTTAAAAGAAAGCCAAAAAGTTGGGGGGAAGACCACTATAAGGCTGAGAGGCCTAACATTCCCAATCTGAATTTAACACCGATTAAAGGTAATAGTGCAAGCCAGTGCCTACATTACGGGTGTCTTATAAGTATTAAAAAAGAATGTTTCAGCCTGGCAAAGAATCATTTTCATAAGTTAAAATGGTAGTTTAAAACTGCACTCACAAACAGCATGGGCAGGCATGCTGACATGTTTTTGAGGGCTACATTAGTGAGTGGCACAAAGAGTTCTTAAGCCCACATATAGAATTGAATTGAAATACCTTGGCTATATGTAGTACTGTATACTAGAGACTCATAAGTAAAATTCAAGTGTCAATTAGGTATATGACAATTTTACCATGTTTAGGAGGACGAGCAGAAACACTTTATCACTGGTTAGCAGAGTAATAATGGAGAGCCCTGTGGACAACAAAATCTGGGGGAATGACAAGCAAAAGATGATCATTCCCAACAAGTACAAAGACAAAATTGACTTCGGGTCAGCCTCCTTCAGCCATTACCTATAATGCTTTTTTTCAAAGTTTGCGATTGCTTGGTTTGACTGTCTATCAATAAACAGCATTTTGAAGATTGATACATCTTCCATGTCTGTTTCTATCAGGCTTATGTGATGGAGACAAAAAGTGGTACGTTTGTTGGACTGCAGATTCGACATTCAGCTTGAGAACCAGCAGGCAATCCTTGATGCATTAAGTTTGTGGAGGAAACCGCTTTTAGGAAGTGCTTGCTATTTGGATGTCTTACCTAAGCATGGGCGAATTTTGCGAATCTCGCGTTCGCGAATTTTGCGGATTTGCGAACTCGCAATCCGCAAAATCCGCGAATTCTCGCGAATTTGCGTTTTTTTTTTTTTTGTGTTTGCGCGGGTTTCTGCCAGTTCGCGAGGGTTTTTTACAATGTCGCAAATTGCGAACTTACCTGTCGGGTCGCAAGTTTCGCGAACTTGTTGTTTCTACGTGTCCAGCCTGTTTGGGACACTCTTCTTCATCACTGCCACTCTCTGTCACCACTGCCACTCTCTGACTACTCATGCCACCCTCTGGCCCACCCATGCCACCCTCTGTTTCATCACAGCACCCTCTGGTTGTCCAGTCAGTGTACATTATTGTGGCAACGCAAGCACACCTTCCCTGCCTCAAGTGACCTGAATTAATTTGGGGCTGATTAATGTGTCACAGAATTTTTTTTTAGCTGGCACCTGCTTCCTTAGTGCTTCCTGATTAGTGATCTTTTGCACTTGCTAAGTGCTTTCATTGTTGCAAAATTAGTTACAACACCTGCCCTGCCCCAACTGACAATAATGCATTAGGGGCTGATTAATGGATTTGAACTTCCAGCCTGGCTCCTGCTTGTCTCCCTTAGCTGTAATTCAGGACCTTTGTGGCATATGTGTAACTATTCTGAGGTTCAGAGCAGGGTCACATAATAGTTTCAACTGGCAACTGAACTCTGGAGGGGCCCCTCAGGAAGCACTACAGGAAATGGCTACTAATGATGAGCCTGAACTTTTGAACCTGGTAAGTAGTTACTTTCAGTTTTGCTAAGATCGTATTTCTGCAATTTTGCACTTATTCGCGGGGCGCGAACTCACGCGAACAGTGCGAACAGTGCGAGCAAAATCCGCTGCTCGCGGATTTGCGGATTTTGCGGGAGATTCGCGAATCTCGCGGATTGCAAATTTACCGAAAATCCGCAAAATCCGCGAGCGAAACGGATTTTCCGCCCATGGTTAGTCTTACCCCGACATTCTCAAACAACATTTTGTGTTCATTTGTTTACTAAACTGTCATGATAACATATTGCAATGACAGTTTTTTTGTTCACAGAGTAAAGACACGCATACAGACTTTCTTAAATCTGTAATGAAAATGAGTAAAACACTGTTCCGTTGTCAAACATATCTATGGTAAACTATATTCTGGTGTTTTACATTCATTTGCTGCTCTACCACCACAAATCCCATCATCATAAGATTCTTCCTTGAGGGTACAACTTATCTCTGCTAGTCTCTTAAGCCAAGGGCCCCCTCCCAGCGCACATATTCTTGCACCCAAGACATATTACTTAATTATAGGATTTGCTTTCAACGCATTTCAGGCAACAAGTAAAGTCGCCTACTTTTTATTAAACACTTCACTAGCAAGCACAGAATATGGCTTTGCAAAAGCTTGTTTCCTTTATTTGTTTGTTTTCCCTTCACTTTGCTTCCTCTCACTCTTAAATTAGTTAACATGTGTAATGACTGCTACAGAACCTCAAGTTGGCAATACACATATATGGTAAATAACTGTCATAAACACACATTGCAATTATAACATTCACTCACCAGGAAATCTAGATGTGCAATTTAGTGTCACAAATCTTTTCATTAGAAAATCGCTTAGGTCTGGTGTATATTCGCGGTCACTGTAAATTGGGTTAAATGCAAGTGCTGGTTTCCAGCTCAGTCATCAAAAAGAACATTTGAAATCATGCTCTGGGACTATCAAAGGCATTTTTTTTTGTATTGTTATGACCATTCACCTTTGTACAATTTCGCCTTTAACAATGTCTCAGTTACTGGACAATAATCATCAATTCACAATTTTTGATAAAAAGAAAAAAACTGTATGAAATGCCTTGGGATAACTCACTTTGAACTCCATGGGAGCGCACAACTTTCCACGTTTCCGAAGCGACTTCTTTAATATCGACTTGGTAGTGATGAATGGGCACGCCACCGTGTAAATCTGGCTTGCTGAAAGTTATCCTGGCAAATGTCTGTGACAGCTCTATGGTCCTCAAACCATATGGACTGGATGGCACATCTACAAAACATTAGCGGAAAAGAGAGTAAGATTGCCAACTGTAGACATAAATTCTGATTTAGCGCGACCTTGACAAACAAGTTAAGAGGTATAGCCTGGAACTGTGAGGTACATCAAGACATATGAAGTCTGCAGCTTTGGATACCTATAGAAAGATGAAGCCTGCAGCTTTTGGAGCCTCATTGGCAGATAGAGCCTTCCAGACAAACAGAGTATGTGCATTGGTCCCCACTCTCTTACCACACATTTAGTTGAACGTTTATATCAATGTTTTATTTAGATTTACACATTGGTGTGAAACTTTTCTTTTGTAAAACACTTAGGGGCTGATTTACAAGCCCAGTGTGCTGCTGGTGCATCACTTTTATTGACACACAGGCATCGCAATGACCTTTCCCATATTTACAAGGCCATGTAAAGACACCCTGGGTTACTTTTCATGGCCATGTAAATGTTTCCCTTTCACAAATACCTATGTGTGAAAGGGGCATTCCATGGGTGTTCCCATGCAACATCCATGGAACCTAACGCATTGCCAGATTTACAAGGTTTTTTAAAGCTGGACATGCATCAGAATCCTACGCCTCCCCAGGGGAGGCGGAAGAGTGGCACAAAGAGGAGAAATACTTTTATTTATCCTCTTTTGTTAATCTTTCTATGCGCGCTGCATTGTGCAGAACACATAGAAAGAGGAAAATACGTTTAATTATTGTTTTTGAGCAGGAAGGCGTCCCTTTCTGCACAAACACAATCATCTCCTCAGCCCTGGCACCCTTGCAACATTAAGCAAGGGTGTCTGTGTTGGAGCAATGCTGCTGTTTGTGTGCTGGCGCAGGGGAGAAGACAGAAATGCCCAGTATCATGTAGATATAGCACATTTCTTCCCTTTTATTTTGGTGCACAGCAGTGCAGCAGTAATGTTTTCCATGCTGTTATGCATACAAATATTGTAAATGAGGCCTTTAGGCCTTATTGCAAGGTTCTCTGGGAATGGGGTAAGTCTTCAGCACCCCAGAGTTACCAATATCAGAGGTACTGGTCCGTGACGTAACGTAAAATGATGGGGTGGCCCCTGCAGAATGTGAGCAGGGGTCTGTGTCTGCCATATCTCACAGATATTCATTGACCTTGGGCTAAATGGGGTTCCCTCAAACGGCGGGGGTATATCTGCACAGCAGGGGCTGTTGGCGCAGGGTGAGATAAATCTGGTCCATTACAAAATGGGTTTGAGGGTCTACTCAGAAATTTGGGATTACTGGGAAATCGGTAATTCCAGGCCCAATTCTTGTGATAATTCCTCATTTAGGCTAGACTTTCACCTAGAGATTTGGCCGTCGTAAACTCTGTGTTAAAGTAAAAAACGTGCACCTCCGATTTCAGCGTAACTGCTGTTTTAGTCGACAGTAAGCACTTAAACTTCACTAGCTGAATATTCTCGAGGGTTTTGCTCCAGCAAGGGTGCTTTAAGGGGACTGTGGTTCATCCTTTTTCTCCCTGTGTGCTCACACACCTTATACTGACTAATTACAATGCTGCAAACGCGTTGACAAGCTGGGGCTTGTGAAGTGTAATTATTGTTTCTGGGCTTACACTTGCATGTTACATCGCCATTAACAAATTTAACACATCAAAACACCTACAATTACAATTAAAAAAAACATCTAACACATATTCACTGATTCTCATGCAAATTATGGATTAATTGCAATCTGTCTTTGTAATATGAGCACAGTCTTCTTATGAGCCATCAAACTACCAATGACAAGTACAAACGTCCCAGTTGTGTACAGCTTTCTGTAATTTCACAAGAAGGCAAGGAATTGTCCAAGTTGGAATAATTGCAGCTTGGTTACTTGCAGGACTCATGGAATGGGCTCATCACTCTGCTATAGATATGAAACATTTGCTTTATACTTTAAGATTTCTACAATAATGTAATACATAACTAACTATTAAACCTATCAATAAACTACAATTTAACCATGCACTGATGAGTTAAAGGCTGGACTTTCCCTTTCTGCTAATGCAACATTTGGCAAGACAACTCGTGTTCAATGCTCACTGCTGGAGTCTGCTGTGAACTACAGCTCACACGACCTAGCAAAAACCTAGTCAATCTTCAGTCCTTCAGAGACTGAATATTTGAGTACTCTTGCATTGAGAAGTAGAAACACCTGTTAATTACAGTAACGGAAGTGGCACTTGAACTGTGGTGTGCTATCTAACAACTACTTTACTGTTAACAACAGCAAGATTTCATAAACTAGTGAATGCAACTCCTTGGAGCCACACAACAGTGTGTTTTGTGTCAAGTCTGTCATAATTTAAAGACATAAAAATACTAAAACTATATTGAAGGGCATGGAAGGAATGGTTGCACCTGAGGGATGCTGGTATCTAGGCAGCAGGATTCAAAACAGAATGACTGTAAGGAGACAATGTGATTCTAGTTTGAGTTAGAAACTCTTCTCAAACAGCAACTACAGTTCTTATCATGGTGAAGTATTTGTGCAACACTTCAAACAGTAACACAGTGAAAAGTTACCAAAAAAGGAGCCAACACAGAGTTAGAAAAATAGAGTCATGTTTAATAAAGTAGCCCACCACTTGGCAGGGTAGACTCACAGATGGCAGAGTCCAGGTGCAGAAGCAAGATTATTGGAGCCTTATGTCCCTGAGGCTCAAGTCAGGAGGCCAGCCAACTAGACCTTGGAGTCACTCTGGGGTTCTGGGTTGAAGAGATGCCGGTCCATGCCCTTCTCACCCAGACAGTGTAGCAGGCAGTAGCAGGCAGCAGCAAAGCAAGGCAGTAGCCCAGCAGAGTGCAGTCCAGAAGAGTGGAAGTCCTTCAGCAGCACAGCAGTGTTTCTTCCTGGCAAAATATCCATGAGTCCAGAAGTTTACTAAAGTGGTAGTATCTGAGGTCCAGTGTTTAAACCCAGTTATTCCTTTGAAGTGAGGGAGACACTTCTAAGTCACCATGCATCCTACCTACACTATCCTGGCCGTGACTAACTACAGGGAGTATGCAATCCTTTGTGTAAAGTGAGGATGCAGCCTATTCACCTGTAAGTGGGGTTGTGCCCAGGGCCTATCTCCCATTAATCCGGTGATTGCCCATACATACACACCTAAGCTCCTTCTTGTATGTGGCTGTCTAGGAGGAATACACAAAGCTCAACTGTCAGCTACATCCAGTCGTGTGACCGAGGTACAGACAACAGACACTAAAGGGCTAAAAGCAAGAAAATGATACATTTCTTAAAGGGGCATATTCTAAACTGTAATTTAAAATGTGACTGCCCAATAAGTTAAGATTTTTCATTACAATTCCAAAGACAGCAAATATGTCCTGGGCCCCTGCTCCCATTTGGAAATTACAGGATATTACATTTAATAATGGAACTCCAATGTTTTTCTATGGGAGAGGTTGGCCTTGCAGTAGTGATAAACAGCTGCAGTCCGTGCAGGTAGGAGCGGTGAGGCCCAATGGGAGGGGGGGGGATTTTGACATACAACCAAGAGGGAAAATCAATTATCTATTTAATTTTCTCCTCGCAGTCGTATGTTGAAATAACCCCCCACCTGGCCCAACCTCACTTTCCTGCACGGGCCGCAGCTGGTGATAAACTAATTTAAGAGTTTTTCACTATCAGCACATGTAAAACGAAAAAGTACATGTCCTACTTTTTAAATATATTGCACCCTACCCTCTGGGTTGTCCAGGGTCTACCCTAGGGGTTACATATGTATTAAAAAGGAAGATTTTGTAATTGTCAAAAGGTTTATTTTGCCAGGTGGAGTTGGCAATTAGAACTGCACTCACAGGCTGCAAGGCAAGGCAAGGCTGCAAGGCAAGGCAAGGCTGTAAGGGTTACTTAAGTGGGTGGCACAATATGTGCTGCAGACCTACTTGTAGCATTTAATTTCCAGGCCCTGGGTACATGTAGTACCCCTTTACTAGGGACTTATAAGTAAATTAAATATGCCAATTGGGGATAAGCTAATGTTACCATGTTCAAGGGGTGAGCACATGCACTTTAGCACTGGCTAGCAGTGATAACGTGTGCAGAGCCCTAAGGCCAA
Organism: Lissotriton vulgaris; assembly: GCF_964263255.1. NCBI lineage: Eukaryota > Metazoa > Chordata > Amphibia > Caudata > Salamandridae > Lissotriton > Lissotriton vulgaris. Next base: position 265,934,905 of record NC_141696.1, read on the forward strand.
TAAAGACATGGCCAGCAAAAAATGGAGTAGGAAGACAGAAAACTTTGGGGAAGGCCAGTCTAAGGGTTACATGTCTAACATGTGTCCCCTACAGCTAAAAGTTGAGAGAACTACACAACCTCTTGGGAGTTCTTATCAAATAAGGCAGAAGAACCTAGATAGGCCATCAGAATTGGAATGGAATGACCCAGAATTAAGTATGGGCGAATTTTATGGATTTGCGGTCCGCAAATTTGTGTGAAATTGCAAAAGAATCCGCGAGTTTGTGAAAAAATTTGCCAACTCGCGGATTTGCCGTTTTGCTCAAATAGACTGTACTTTCTGTACTTCTACTGGCTAAGCAGTAAGTGCTACCTCGTTGGGTAAATGTATAGTGCTTTTGCTAAACTACAGCTGTGTAAAGTGCCAGAAGAGTTGTCTCCAGTGACCATGTGTGTGTTACTATGCCATCACGCTGAAGGGCGCAGGGGTCTCTGGAGTGAGCTGTCCATCATAGTGGGTAAATGGTGGGAAGACGGTGCACACAGCTAGTGTGCGTGCGGGGCCAAACGGGCGGACTTCTATGCGAGGTCACTTGCCTCTTGTGTGTATAAAAGGTCAGAGACCAATCGGAGCAGCAGATGAGGAGAAAGAAGCCCCTGGTCACAGGAACAGCAAGGGGATTGCGCTCGTGAAAGTCAAGGATGCAAAGGCCTCCATCCAGCATCACAGCTAATTTTCGATGGTAGATATGGGGAGAAAGCACTCCTGCCCAGCCTCGACAAAGATCACAATTGTTTTTGGGCTGATGAATGCGTTACTGAATTTGAGCTTCAACTCGGGCACCTGCTTTATTTATATCTATAAGTGATTCCTGTTGAGGTTTAATTTCTGTGACAGGAGCATCGTGCCAGAATGAAACCTGCCCTTCATATTTATCCAAGATTACGCCATCGTTTTTTGCGATACCTCTACTCAACTGGAGTACTTTCTACTGGCTAATCAGTAAGTGCTACCTCGTTGGGTAAATGTATAGTGCTTTTCCTACACTACAGCTGCGTAAAGTGCCAGAAGAGTTTTCTCCAGTGACCATGTGTGTGTTACTATGCCATTGCGCCAAAGGGCGCAGGGGTCCCTGGAGTGAGCTGTCCATCATAGTGGGTAAATGGCAGGAAGACGGTGCACACAGCTAGTGTGTGGTCAGGGCCAAATGGGCGGTCTTCTATGCGAGTTCACATGACTCTTGTGTGTATAAAAGATAAGAGACTGATCGGAGCAGCAGATGAGGAGAGAGAAGCTCTTGGTCACAGAAACTGCACAGGGATTGCGCTCGTGAAAGTCAAGGATGCAAAGGCCTCTATCCAGCATCACAGCTAATTTTCGACGGTAGATATGGGGAGAAAGCACACCTGCCCTGCCTTGACAAACCTCAAGATTGTTTTTGGGCTGATGAATGCTTTACTGAATTTGAGCTTCAACTCAGGCACCTGCTTTATTTATATCTGTAAGTGGGGGAACATCACTTACAACGCATTTTTTACAACGCACTACCATTACATCGCAACCATTACAACGCAAACCATTACAACGCATTGCGCTGGGGGGCGCTCTAGGATTGGGAATATATTTAATTTACTATCCAACACCTTCCCTGCTATCCACGGGGACTGGAGTTGGAATAGTAAATTAAATAATTCACTATCCAGCGCCTAAAAGCATTATGCGTTGTAATGGACTGCGTGGTAAAAACCGCGTTGTAAAGGCATGCGATGTAAAAGCATGCGTTGTAGTGACACCAATCCGTAAGTGCTTCCTGTTGAGGTTTAATTTTTGTGACAGGAGCATCGTGCCAGAATGAACCCTACCCTTCATATTTATCCAAGAAGACACCACCGGTTTGTGCGATACCTCTACTCAACTGCCCAAAATCCGCCCGCAAGCGAATTTGCGAATTTTTCGTCAATTTCGCGAGATTTGCGGATCGCGAAATTGCTGAAAATCCGCAAAATTTGCAAGCAGAACAGATTTTGCGCCCACCCTTACCCAGAATGGTGTTCCAGGTAAAGTCCTTTCCCTGAGGGATATGGGCCACCTCAACAGTTTTTGGATTTCATCCCTCATCTGCATGAGCCATCTGATAGGCCTGTGGTCTGCTGAAAGCTGGAAGTGAGTCCCAAATAGGTATGTCCTAGCTTGTTCAGTGCCCAGACAACAGCAAATACCCCTCTATTAATTGCACTTCACCTCTGTTTCCGTGAAAGTTACAGCTTTTAATAAAGGCTGCCTTGTTGGGCTACCATCGAGCACCCCCCTTGTCCCCCTCAGGATGGACCTAGGCCTATGCCCGCTTGATGAGGAACTGGCTCTACGCCCACTGGCCTTCTGGCGTAGAATATGGACAACTCCAGAATTGGCCAGTTACAGGGAAGGTCTCCGGGAGGTTCTCGCCACTCCAGGTGCCGGAAAAATTAAATGGCTCAATTCTGTTAAATTAGAACTGGAGGCCTTAGGTCTCTCAACTATGTGGTCTGACCCCCAGAACATGTGCCATATCCTCTCTAAAAAGGATCTAGCCAGGTCATACCGAGAAAGCAAACTTTCCCTGATACTCAACCACCAACACCTCGGGTCCTTGACAGCTTCCTTTTTGTCCCACAAGGTGAATTACAATATGGAACCTACTCTAGATAAAATTTATCCCTCCCTACTGAGAAAATTATATCTCCAGTGGAGACATGAACTCTCACAACCAAATGGAGTCATGATCCAAGTAGCACCTGTCCAGCATGTAGAAATTCGGAAGAAAGTGAGCTCCACATCCTTTTTTTCTGTCCAGTTTATCATGGGATCCGTAGGCACTGGATTCTCCCCTATGCAGGAATCTGGGATTCAAGAAGTGTCTGTCCGCATTTAGAGTCTTAAAAACTAATTTGTCAGACCATATTGTGTTCGCTCTGGTCCATCAGAAGGAAATGCCTCAAAACATAGACTTGAGTACGGATCTGTTTTTAGTATATAAGGATTTTTTTCTAGCAATGTTTTTATGAATTTTACAATTCACTGTATAAATCATTTAAATGAATTGTTTTATATAATTGTCTTTTATGGTAAACTTTTACCGAAATAAAGATTTTCTGAGCTGAATAAAGGCTGCTATTCAGACTAGGCCCTCCTCATTTAATTGTGCTGAGACAGCCCCTATACCTTGCCCTGAAGCGTCTATTTGCACTATGAAACCCTTAGAGAAGTCAGGAGCCTTTAGTACAGGTGCTGTACACATGGCCTCCTGAAGGGTATCAAAGGCTTTCTGGCAAGCTCTGTCCAGATCACCTTTCTGGGCTACTTCTTTAAAGTTAGCTCTGTTATAGGGGCAACAATGATGCCATAACCCTTATCAAACCTCCCACAGTACCTCTGGGGCCTCACTTCAGTCTGTGCTTTAGGCAGTTGCCAGGCCAGTATAGTTTAAATATTGGCCTGTCAGGGCTGCACCTTCCCCCCCGTCCACCATGTGGCCTAGATTCAGCATGGAACTCTTCCCTATCTTGCACTTACTGTCCTTGATAATCAAGCCTACCTGCTGCAGGGCCAGAGGTACCTCCTGGAGTTGATACAGGAGTTCCTCCGAGCTGGTGCTGTAGACAGCAATGTTGTCCAGGCAGAATGCAAACAATGCCTCTTTCCCTGTTAGGACCCTGTTGACCGACCTCTGAAAGGTGGCAGGGGCGTTCTTTACCCCAAACGGAATCATCCAATACTGGAAGTTGCCCTTGGGGTTAAGAATGCAGGCCTGACCAGCCTGTGTAGGAGCTCATTGGCTCAGGGATAGGCTATGCATCAGGTATTGTGATGGAATTAAGACCCCTATAAGCCACACAGAACCTAAGTTCTGGAGTGGCACCTGGTGGGGCAGCCTTGGATACTAGCACCAAAGGGCTGGACTAGGGACTGTTGGCAGGCTCAATCTCCTTTAATGACAGAATCTTGGTGACCTCCTTCTTAATACTCGCTCTCACCTGGTTCAACAACCTGTACTTCTTAACAGGCGGACTGTTTCCAGTGTCGTCATGGACACACAGGTGTGAGGTAGAACAGAGAAGGCCCAGCAACCGGCGATAGTCACTCTACTGTTCTGGGGCTAGGGTAGTGGAGAGCTCGACACTCTCCACTAACCCATTGTGCTCTTGGGCAGTATGAAGATGAGGGAGAGGCTTGCTTTCCTCTTACACTCCCTAATCTGTCACTAAGAGCATTCTCACTTTAGACCTCTCAAAGTGTGGTTTGAGGTGGTTCATGTGGGGCACCCTTAAGGGGCTTCCAGAGGTTTGAGATACACCAAGCAGGTAGCTCCCCTTACCACTCCTCCACCTCATATGGACCTGTCCAGTAATCCTGATGAGCACTGGGCTCACAGTCTCCATAACGCACACCTTCTGGCCAGGTTAATATTTTACCGGACTGGCCCCCTGGTCATACAAGAGCTTAATAACTTCTTGACTTGCCTCAACATTGTTTTAAGCCTTCTTACAGAAGTTGTGCATTTGGTTGTGGATGACCACACCCCAGGGAGGCTTCCTGGGAGCTTGCTCCCACCCCTCTCTCACAGGCTAATAGGTCCCCTAAGGGTGGCCATAGAAGAGTTCGAAGGGGCTGAACCCAACCCCCTTCTGTGGCACCTCCCTGTAGAAAGCATGGAAGGACGATTTCCCATTTATACTTCATTGGCTCAGGTAGGCCCATTATCATGCCCATTACAGTCTTGTTGAATCTTTCTACAAGAATTTTTGGGGGTGATAGGTTGTGGGGAACTTTTAAGTTACCCCACACTCATCGGACATGCAAGTTGGAGCCTCTGTCAGACACTACCTCTTTGGGGAATACCACAAGGGTAACATCTTCAGCAGTGCCCTGGCCACCTCAGTTGCAATCACGACATCAGAGGTATGGCTTCTGGGTAGTGAGCGGTGTGGTCTGCCAAGACCCATTTGCATCTACCTGTATTTCTTATTTGATCCACCATAGAAACTAGGATCGATTCTGACCCTCTGAGTGATTAGAAGCAGCCTGTGTACAAGTCAGCACTGAAATGCATGTTACGTTTTCTAGGTTGGCCAGGAAAGGTCCATATTCGAGATAGGCCTGATAAGAACAGGTTTATCACAAATAGGACTTTAAAAGGGTGTTATTGGCATATGGCATGGAACAGGTGCAATCGAATGGCCATCATGGTGTCACAGCAATCACCTTAATGTAGGGCTTACTTGAAAATTGGGACTTAGGTCAGCTCGTGATCTCAGAATTTGGTGTGTTGCACTAGTGCTTAACAGGATTGATCCGACTTTGCTGACAATGTTTTTAAAATCCTTCCTTTGGTGGTACACGCTTGTGCTTGTGCTTGAGGGATGATGTCAGTTCTTAGCTTCTTGAGTTGAAGAGATTATTTCACTCTGGTTTTTCCCATGAAATTCGAAACTAGCACCTTGAAGAGCATTTGTGAGGGAGTTGTTTCATTTAAACAAGCTGGTGGTTTCTTAAACTCATAGATAATTGTCATCAAACTCCTTTACAGGTCATAATGCAAAAGTGAGATGAGAGGTGCAGAAATGTTTTTTAAATTTTTTCCTAGATGTTATGTTATGTTATAACAATTTATTGTGCGCACTACTACCCAAAGGTGTCTAGGCGCTCGCGGTTTCCAAGAGAACTGAAAAGAAGAACTAGTATCTCAAAAGCCAAGTTTTAAGCGACTTCCTGAACTCAAACAGGGAGGGGGATTTCCTAAGAGGGAGTGGAAGGGCATTCCACTCCTTAATAGTATTATTGCTAAAACTCCTTCCTCCCCAATTAGATCTTTTAATGCTGGGGATGACCATCGGGAAGGCATTGGCTGAGCAAAGTGCTCTGTTGGGAGACTACCAGCCAAACAAATCTTTCTGGAAACGTGGTCCATCTCCATGCAAGGCCTTAAAGGCTATGCAGAGAGCCTTGAACTTAATCCGCTGGCCGACTGGTAACCAATGTAAATCCCTAATACCAGCATTGATGGACTGATATTTGAGGACATCCAGGGCCACTCTGGCTGCGGCATTTTGTACTGCCTGCAACCTTCTAAGTAAATTGGACTGCAGATTGATATACAGTCCATTACAGTAATCCAGTTTGGATAACACCAGGGAGGTCATAACAGTCTTTCTAGAGCTTATAGGGATGAACGGCAGAATTTTCCGTACCATTTTAATAGTAAGAAAAGAGGAAGCGATCACCTTAGAGACTTAGGCCTTCATATTAAGTTTCTCATCTATAATGACCCCCAGATTTTTAGCCTTAGCCACTGGTGTAGGAATAATGCCCAGTGTATCTGGCCACCAGACTGGAGACCACTGACGGGGAAGACTTCCAAACAGCACCACTTCCGTTTTTCCTGAGTTCAGCTTGAGGCAATGTCTCCCCATCCAGTCGCTCAAGGAGACCATGCAATCATGGAGTTTGGTTGAATAGTTAATGTCCTTATCCACACCTGAGATGACCAACTGAGTGCTGTCAGCATAAGACGTTGGACATAGGTTAAAACTGCTAATCAGAGGGGCTAATTCCGAGACGTAAATATTGAACAACGTGGGGCTCAGAGAGGACCCCTGTGGCACCCCACATGGGAGGGTAAAAGGTGCAGATATAAAGTTGACCAATTGCACCGTCTGTATTCGATCCGAAAGGAAAGATGTTAGGAGGGAGAGGGCCCTTCCTCCTATCCCGATGGTTTGTAGGCAGTTGACCAGGCTCATATGGTCCACGGTATCAAACGCCGCGGACAAGTCAAGGAGAACAAGGGCAGCCGGCCCTCCACCATCTAGTGTTTTACGGATATCCTCCATGGTTTTCATAAGAGCTGTCTCTGTACTATGACCAGCTCTGAGCCCAAACTGACTCTGATCCAGGATTTCATTCCCCGCAATAAAGTTGGAAAGTTCAGTATTTAACTGTTTCTCAAAAATGTTGGCGGGAATAGGAAGCCTGGCAATAGGACGATAGTTGGCAGTGTCCGAATTATCTATGTTGGCTTTTTTTAGAAGAGGCAGGATGCAGGCCTGTTTCCAAATTGTAGGAAAGTGTCCTTGTAATAACATTTGGTTAAACAGGTTGGTTAGCACTGGGCTAATAATATGGCTGATGTTTTTGAGAGTCCTAGGGAGACATGGATCGTCCGATGATCCAGATTTAGTAGAAAGAAGCAAAGACAATTCTTGTTCAGATCAGGCCGGAGAAAAGTCTGTGAAAGTCACTATGCCTGATTGTACTTGTGCTATGTGATTAGAAACAGATCTAAGTTTGGAGAAAAGATCATATATTTGATTTACCTTGGACTTGAAGTAGTGGGCAAGAGTATTGCTGATATCTTTGGTGGAACTATTAGCGTCATCTTTAGGTGCTGAGGTAAGGTTCTTTATAATTTTATAGAGCTCCTTGCAAGAGGAGCCCGCCCCTTTCAATTTGTGTCATATAGTACTGACTTTTTTCCCTAATTAATTTTTTTGTTTTAGTCAGCCAATGTGACTTTATATATTTCCTTCTCCACTTCATCATAACATTTCCTCCATCTTCTTTCTTGCCTTCTGCAAGCTTGTTTATCTATTCGAAGGGCCTCCGAGAACCAAGGGGCAGACAGAACTTTCCTGTTTTTATTTATCACTATGGTGGGAGTAAGTATAGCAAAATTTGACTCTAACTATTCAGTATAGTTAATGGCTGAGCCTTCTGCTTCCTCATGCAAAGCGGGATGACTTTGACTTAGCTTAGCATCCAGGGTACTCTGGTCGATTTTTTGCCATGCTCTGCCCAGCGTCTTGTTGCTGGTCGATTTGCCAGCTGACATTCCCCGGGAGCTTGTTTCCTTCCCAGTGTAAGAATTGGCTTTTGTAGTTTGGTTTGCCCTGTTCCCATCATGCACTGGGACAGGAACAGACTAATTTGCATACAGCCAGGTTCTGAAACTGGGATGGTGCAGTGAGCTAAAAAACGGTGTTGGATCTAGCCCTGATCTCTTGACTGGGTGAGAGCTTTCTGCTTAATTCAGAGACTCTGTCCCTCACCACCCCTTGTTGTAAATATTTTTGTCCACCCTAAGCGTGGAAGGGTATTCTCAGATGTGAGACCCTTGCTCATTGCACCATCAGGATTCAAGCAAACCGGGCCGAAGACGGCTGTAATGCCAGAAACCGGTCCCCGGGAGCTTGTTTCCTTCCCAGTGTAAGAATTGGCTTTTGTAGTTTGGTTTGCCCTGTTCCCATAATGCACTGGGACAGGAACAGACTAATTTGCATACAGCCAGGTTCTGAAACTGGGATGGTGCAGTGAGCTAAAAAACGGTGTTGGATCTAGCCCTGATCTCTTGACTGGGTGAGAGCTTTCTGCTTAATTCAGAGACTCTGTCCCTCACCACCCCTTGTTGTAAATATTTTTGTCCACCCTAAGCGTGGAAGGGTATTCTCAGATGTGAGACCCTTGCTCATTGCACCATCAGGATTCAAGCAAACCGGGCCGAAGACGGCTGTAATGCCAGAAACCGGTCCCCGGGAGCTTGTTTCCTTCCCAGTGTAAGAATTGGCTTTTGTAGTTTGGTGTGCCCTGTTCCCATCATGCACTGGGACAGGAACAGACTAATTTGCATACAGCCAGGTTCTGAAACTGGGATGGTGCAGTGAGCTAAAAAACGGTGTTGGATCTAGCCCTGATCTCTTGACTGGGTGAGAGCTTTCTGCTTAATTCAGAGACTCTGTCCCTCACCACCCCTTGTTGTAAATATTTTTGTCCACCCTAAGCGTGGAAGGGTATTCTCAGATGTGAGACCCTTGCTCATTGCACCATCAGGATTCAAGCAAACCGGGCCGAAGACGGCTGTAATGCCAGAAACCGGTCCCCGGGAGCTTGTTTCCTTCCCAGTGTAAGAATTGGCTTTTGTAGTTTGGTGTGCCCTGTTCCCATCATGCACTGGGACAGGAACAGACTAATTTGCATACAGCCAGGTTCTGAAACTGGGATGGTGCAGTGAGCTAAAAAACGGTGTTGGATCTAGCCCTGATCTCTTGACTGGGTGAGAGCTTTCTGCTTAATTCAGAGACTCTGTCCCTCACCACCCCTTGTTGTAAATATTTTTGTCCACCCTAAGCGTGGAAGGGTATTCTCAGATGTGAGACCCTTGCTCATTGCACCATCAGGATTCAAGCAAACCGGGCCGAAGACGGCTGTAATGCCAGAAACCGGTCCCCGGGAGCTTGTTTCCTTCCCAGTGTAAGAATTGGCTTTTGTAGTTTGGTTTGCCCTGTTCCCATCATGCACTGGGACAGGAACAGACTAATTTGCATACAGCCAGGTTCTGAAACTGGGATGGTGCAGTGAGCTAAAAAACGGTGTTGGATCTAGCCCTGATCTCTTGACTGGGTGAGAGCTTTCTGCTTAATTCAGAGACTCTGTCCCTCACCACCCCTTGTTGTAAATATTTTTGTCCACCCTTAGCGTGGAAGGGTATTCTCAGATGTGAGACCCTTGCTCATTGCACCATCAGGATTCAAGCAAACCGGGCCGAAGACGGCTGTAATGCCAGAAACCGGTCCCCGGGAGCTTGTTTCCTTCCCAGTGTAAGAATTGGCTTTTGTAGTTTGGTTTGCCCTGTTCCCATCATGCACTGGGACAGGAACAGACTAATTTGCATACAGCCAGGTTCTGAAACTGGGATAGTGCAGTGAGCTAAAAAACGGTGTTGGATCTAGCCCTGATCTCTTGACTGGGTGAGAGCTTTCTGCTTAATTCAGAGACTCTGTCCCTCACCACCCCTTGTTGTAAATATTTTTGTCCACCCTTAGCGTGGAAGGGTATTCTCAGATGTGAGACCCTTGCTCATTGCACCATCAGGATTCAAGCAAACCGGGCCGAAGACGGCTGTAATGCCAGAAACCGGTCCCCGGGAGCTTGTTTCCTTCCCAGTGTAAGAATTGGCTTTTGTAGTTTGGTTTGCCCTGTTCCCATCATGCACTGGGACAGGAACAGACTAATTTGCATACAGCCAGGTTCTGAAACTGGGATGGTGCAGTGAGCTAAAAAACGGTGTTGGATCTAGCCCTGATCTCTTGACTGGGTGAGAGCTTTCTGCTTAATTCAGAGACTCTGTCCCTCACCACCCCTTGTTGTAAATATTTTTGTCCACCCTTAGCGTGGAAGGGTATTCTCAGATGTGAGACCCTTGCTCATTGCACCATCAGGATTCAAGCAAACCGGGCCGAAGACGGCTGTAATGCCAGAAACCGGTCCCCGGGAGCTTGTTTCCTTCCCAGTGTAAGAATTGGCTTTTGTAGTTTGGTTTGCCCTGTTCCCATCATGCACTGGGACAGGAACAGACTAATTTGCATACAGCCAGGTTCTGAAACTGGGATGGTGCAGTGAGCTAAAAAACGGTGTTGGATCTAGCCCTGATCTCTTGACTGGGTGAGAGCTTTCTGCTTAATTCAGAGACTCTGTCCCTCACCACCCCTTGTTGTAAATATTTTTGTCCACCCTTAGCGTGGAAGGGTATTCTCAGATGTGAGACCCTTGCTCATTGCACCATCAGGATTCAAGCAAACCGGGCCGAAGACGGCTGTAATGCCAGAAACCGGTCCCCGGGAGCTTGTTTCCTTCCCAGTGTAAGAATTGGCTTTTGTAGTTTGGTTTGCCCTGTTCCCATCATGCACTGGGACAGGAACAGACTAATTTGCATACAGCCAGGTTCTGAAACTGGGATGGTGCAGTGAGCTAAAAAACGGTGTTGGATCTAGCCCTGATCTCTTGACTGGGTGAGAGCTTTCTGCTTAATTCAGAGACTCTGTCCCTCACCACCCCTTGTTGTAAATATTTTTGTCCACCCTAAGCGTGGAAGGGTATTCTCAGATGTGAGACCCTTGCTCATTGCACCATCAGGATTCAAGCAAACCGGGCCGAAGACGGCTGTAATGCCAGAAACCGGTCCCCGGGAGCTTGTTTCCTTCCCAGTGTAAGAATTGGCTTTTGTAGTTTGGTTTGCCCTGTTCCCATCATGCACTGGGACAGGAACAGACTAATTTGCATACAGCCAGGTTCTGAAACTGGGATGGTGCAGTGAGCTAAAAAACGGTGTTGGATCTAGCCCTGATCTCTTGACTGGGTGAGAGCTTTCTGCTTAATTCAGAGACTCTGTCCCTCACCACCCCTTGTTGTAGACATTCAGATCCGACCAGGTCAAGGGGAGAGAGAAAGACTTAGTGATGGCAGGATTGTTTGTAAAAGGTCCATCCAAAGTATGCCACGCTCCATGCGTGGGCTAGTGTATGATCTGTCGTAACCCTACTTCTGTAGTGGCATCAAGTAGATCGCAAGTGTCTCTCTCTTCTGGGAGGTCAAGATGGAAGTTCATATCCCCTAAGATAGTAAAAAATTCTGAATGAAGCCCTTGCTCTAGTAGTGAATGCACATTAGTTAGCAACCTATGTCTAGGGCCGGGAGGACGGTAAATTAAAATACCATTAAATGTAACTTTGTCATCAATGGAGATCTTGAAATGAACCACCTCACAGTCCGGTACAAGTATGGATGAGCAAAAGGTGTTGTGCTCGACCTTATGAATGATAGCAAGGCCACTCCCTTTCTTGAGTATTCTATCCTGTCTGACAAATTTATACCCATGGGGGACAGCGATGTTGAAAATCCGAATCAGATGATTGGTCATCCCAGGTTTCAGTGACAAACAGGATGTCTAACTTCATGTTAGTGATAAAATCCGCAATTTCATACTTATGTTTGATTAATGACCTCACGTTAATAAGTGCTAGCAAGAGTTCTCTAGGTTCCGGAGCAGAGATGCCCCATATTTCTTTGGATTTGAGCCAGACCCGGGTGCTCCTTGTAATTTTAGTTAGATATTCAGGACACTGATCTGTAGAAGTGTAATGCATGGGTATATTGATTTGCACTGTCCTTGGATATATATTCTCCATCTCAGTTTGACTGCTTCGTGTATTTATTATTGCCTGCTTCAAGGTAAACCATTTTGCAGATCTGTTGCTTGCTTGGTGAGTGTAGATGTTTTTGTTTAAGATAATCATTTCTAAAACATTTTCAGCGTTTAGTTGTATTTTCCCCTGATAGAAGTTTTCTCACATTCAAACTCGTCCAAGCATGATCAGTATGTCCTGAAGGAAATTGTCATCTGGAGGATTAGTATTCTGGTACCAGAATACTTAAAGGAAATGGAAAATGGTTGTTCCATGTCCAGGGCAGACATTTGAAGGTAGTTACATTGCCGGTGTTGCACAAATTTATGTGACGTTTGTGCCCTGCAGAATACATTCGGCTGGTATTGAGAAGTGCCACTTTTCCTCACGAGTGTGAGTAGTTTACAGACAGTGTTCAAAGCATGGTCTTTTTTCTTTTCAACAGCAAATTGCATGTTCACACTGAACAACTCTCGAGAAGATATCAAATGAATCAAGTCTGTATTAAACTGGCTAGCCAGGGTGAATGTGATATCAAGAAGGATACATGATTTATGATAAAGCTGGGGTGATGCTCTCTCTGAAGAGCATTACTTTTTTTGGGACAATGATACAATAAACAACATTTCGGAGTGCCATCAGTTATTGACACTCCTCCTCTATCACAGGCACAGGACACTGATGCACAACTCAGAGATTCAAAGATCGCTACTTAGGTACTGCCAATTTGAAAACACAATTTTCATAGCCTTAAAAGAGAATCAGACTGAGAGTACTGCTTCTGTGAACCATCTGTTTATCCTAAAGCATGCATTTTGTTTTTGTCAATTCTAGCTTTATAAGACATTAATTCCCTAAAGTGGACTACTGAAAGAATGCAGGGAAGCATGTAAATAAATATTTATTGATATGCAATTGCATTAATTTCCATGCTTTACTCTTCACAACTAGGGAAATTATACTTCAAAGGCTTTTAATACAAAGTTAGCATGCATAGTTTGACTAGCTTTAATTGTTCACAATTCGTTACACCCACACTCATTATTGCTTGATTATTAAAAGGTGCTAAGTAGCAAAGGTTTTTACATTTCTTTCTTTGTTTGGTTTTAATGCTATTTTAATTCACAATACACTGGGATACAGCAATAAAGGGAAAGGAAAGAAAGCTTTAACATGTTAATATGAGAAAAAGGTATTGTTTCAAACCAAAAAAACACAAAAAAATCCACACTCAAAAATCTTTAAAAGATGATCTTATTTTAAATTTCTATGTTATTGTTATTTCTTATTTTAAAATAAGCAACACTTAAAACTCATCGTTTTAGGTTGACGCTGTAATTTTTCCACTCCCTGCCTACTGCCTTTCTGCATGAGCATGCGCCAGGACACTCTTGAGTATTTAAGGACGCTATAAAACTACCTATAACATAACATAACATAACATAACATAACAGGAAATATAAGAAAATTCAGCCAGGCGGAATAATAGTTAAAAAAGACATTTACGCAAGCCAAACCATGAAAAAAGGGGGCAGGACATTAGGTAACAAAAAAGAATTTGAACGTGGAATTCCCATTACCAACTACTCAATATAAGCAAAGCTTTAATGTTCTTGCAATTTTATTTTGTTTAGTTCTTGAGCCCTTCCTGCAGAGGCTGATGAGCAATGTGGTTGTAAGGGAGAAAAAAGGTCCCTTACCTTGGTAAAACCATGGCCTGTATCAACAAAATTATGCTCACTATGACCAGCCAAGAACCCTTCATCCCAGAATAAAAAAACTACTAGTTGGTCTAGGGATTTAAAACGAACCTAACCAAATCAGAGGGACTCAACCATAACACACCACAACAAAGATGTACACTATACAATCTTAAACATGGTTCAAATGCTTAAAAAAAGACAGGGCATGCCCAGAGATAATAATAGCTTAATCCCTGTCTGAAAGACTCAGCAGGAACATGTCAAGGGTCACACGTCTACTAAAGACCGAGGTATCCAATTGGCAGTCACACCAGCTTTTGTGGCTGGATGAACAGCAACAGTGCAATAGACTATTCTACCAAAATGACTTCATGTTTTCTCTACACGGCCGCTAACAATCCTGGAAGTGACTTTCAGATGTTATAAAACCAATGCATGAACTATATTTCAGAGGTAAAAAGTACGACACTGGGCTTCAAGCATGGAACACTTCCTTCTAAAAAAGGGGGGCTTCAGTATACCTTACCAATTTAAAGACCTCCAAGCAGCTCACTTATGATACCTGTTGGAAGCGGTCCCATGTGACACACTGAAGGAATGGTGTTATTTTGGTCATATCCTGGCAGGAGGATCCCTGTGGAAAGTTGTTGGCTATCCAAAAAGAGCCCAGCTGATCAGTACTAACTGGACCTGAACTGGACCCTGTTAGTGGCCTCTGCTGTAGCAAGTCCTGACCTGCAAAAGCTGTTCCTGAGGTACTGGGAACCTTGGCTGAGTCTAAATAGACTTCTCCTCACAACCTGGGTCTTAGAAACTTTTTGGATTTGATGACCTCCGGTTAAACCTACCAAGACGAACAGCTCAACGCAGGTTGACACTGTTCTGAAAAAGCAGGTTTTTTGCGCTCCTTGCTTCTCCACAACAGCAAATCTGATTCAGCAGCACCTCGCTGATAATGTATCTTACCTTGTGGAGCCATCTTTGGATATAGCACACATCCTTGCACAGCTGGAGGATTCCATGATCTAACAAAGAAACTAAGGGCCTTATTTATATGCTGGCGGACGATGTTAGTACCATTCCGATGGCAGTGTTCTTTACTACCGCCATAATGAGATGTCCGCCAGGCCAATAGGCATCACTTGTAGTTACAGGAACCAAAGTCACTGCTGTTCTTGTAAATACAATGAAAGTGAGCCTTGGTACTCTGTCAACATGACCGAGGCACACACAGCCTTCCATTTTATTTTCTTATTTTCAAAAACAAAATTAAAAAGCAGAATGTTGATTTTGAAAATAAAAAAGCAAACACCCACTCCCCATGGGAGTTTTCTCCCATACAATAGGTGTCATTGAAACGTTTTAACTCTTACATAGCAGCAATTGTGGGTGGCGGCTTATAAAGGTAAACACTGGCTATGTGTCTGCCCACTCTAAATTGGATAGGCAGACATGTTTCCAAACCTCTGTCGACCCTTACTCTGTGAAGGAATTGAAATGGTGATGTAGGTGCAGAGACGGAGTGGGCTCCGCTATCTAAATACTGAAGGTTGCGGAACCTTCAGGTTGGTGGAAAGGAAACTCTGTCATGATTGCCATGGAGTACCCTTTCTGCCAACATTAAATCAGGCCGTAAGGTTGAAAGTAAATCTTGACCAGGCAAAGGTACCAAAAGTATCTGGCAGGCCAGAGGACATCTTTGCAAAAGAAACAATTGATGGACGGAATGCTCGGCAATGCAAATATTCACCTCCATTCACAAGGATCAGGGTTAAATCCATCATTATTTTGCTCACCACACCACCCCATTTTGGACCCAGCGACATGCAAATCAGTCTTGACGCTGTTCCTTGTGGGAATAGTCCAGCCCAAACTGCCAAGCCAGGTACTCCCTGGACCGTAAAAAGGCATGAAGACGAAGCAGTGAGCAGGGAATTCTAGGTAATGGAGTTTCAGGCATGAGCAGGCTGCCTTCCACAAAACCCCAAAAACACAATAGAGCCACCCAATAATCCCCCAGGGACTGGGTATCGTCAATCCACAAAACCCGGATTGGGAAAGGGTGGCAATTTCCAAGTAGCGTCCAAATGGCTGAAGTCAGTATATTCATGAACGGGGGTTCAGATGCTTATTATGAAAGTGGAAAGTCCCACTATTTGGCCTCCTGGTGGTGTGCACGAGAGCACAATGAGCAAATTCTGACACACTGGACAACATTGTCTGTTATCATTTTCTGTGGAATCCCTTCATAGAAGAGTTTCTCCTTCCGGAAATTTATCACCACTCTGATGTCAATAAAGCTCCCACATTTTGTCACCCCTACCCCATTGTGGGCATGTAGTCCACCATGAGGATACACATAGCTTACATTATGAGGCAGAAGGTGGACGGGGACAGAAAAACCAACCCTAACTTCTCCCATGGTCCAAAGGGATTTCAACTGGTGACAATGTAGCCTTCGAAGCAATCTTGCTTTTGTGATTCCTTGCACACGAATCACAGTCTTTGACCACATCTTTCACTTGTTCATCTAAACCAGGCCACCAATACCACATCCTCACTCTCAACTTGTTGAGACTCCTCCTCAAATGGCCTCCATGTGGCAAATTAACTATTTCATCCCTAATCATGTTGAGAGGAATCAATCTAGAAACCCTGTACAACTCACCACCAGTCCAACTGAGTACATGCCGCTCACTCCAGTACATCCTCATCTCCTCGCCGTCTATTTTGTAATTCTTTGACAATGAACTGTTTGAGTTCTCCCATCGCCTCAACCTGATCCTTTGCAGATTCCCATTCACTCTCTTGTAGTGCCTTCTCATACATCGAATTAACTGGAAAAACGTGTTCCCCGTATTCTCCCAATAACTCACTTTCTGAGTCTTTGTTCCGTGGAAGACGTGACAAGCAGTCTGCAACCACCTTCTACTTACTAACAATATAGTCCACATGACAATTAAATTCACTCAACCCCTCCATCTATCTTTTGATGCATGGTGTAAGGTCATCAGCTCTTCTTGTGGAAGACACATGGACCAAAGTTTTGTGGTCCGACTGAACCACAAACGCGATCCCTAACAGATAGAACTTAAAACGCTTGCTGGCCAATGCACAAGCCATAGCCCCGCTTTCTATTACTGAATACTTCTGTTCAGCCTCTCTGAGCACTCGTGACGCAAACACCATCACCTTTTCCTCGCTAACATTTCTCTAAGAAAGCACTGCTCCCAATCCCTTCAAGCTTGCATCAGTGGTCAGAATGAGCCGAAGTTGGTAAAGTACTACTGGGTTTTTTCACCGACTCAAACGCTTTCCCACATTCTTCAGACCAATCAAACCTCACACATTTTTTCAAC
This sequence comes from Lissotriton vulgaris, assembly GCF_964263255.1. NCBI lineage: Eukaryota > Metazoa > Chordata > Amphibia > Caudata > Salamandridae > Lissotriton > Lissotriton vulgaris. The sequence continues at coordinate 265,951,942 of NC_141696.1, forward strand.
AGCAAGCTTACAGGCTGAAAAAGTTCTGAGAAACTTGGCATAAACTTGGAATAAAATTCGGCTAAATCTAGTAAGGATTTCACCTGGTCCTTATCAGTGGGCATGGGAGTTTTCATTTCATGGTATCTTCCAACTCAACCAAGGACTTGATTTCCTCTGCTTAGATCTTTGCCCCAAATAGGATACAGTGGTGACTTTCAACCTACACTTTTAATTTTAAAGTGTCAAGCCCGCCTCTGCCAACCTTCCCATTACTTCCATTAAGGTCTTATCTTGTTCAACATGATTCTTCCTGTGAATCAGGATGTCATACTGAAATAAATTGAGTTTTGCTGACCCATCAAGCATCTTCTTCATGACCCTCTGGAAGTATGCTGCAGCAGATGCCAAGCCAAAAGGCATTTTCTCAAACCGGTAAGCTCCCAGAGGTGTCTCAAATGAGGTCAGGTGTCTGGATTCATCATGCAGCTTTACTTGATAGTATGCAAATGATAAATCCACCGCACTGAAAATGTTGGCATCTTTTAACAAGGTGAGACTCTCAGAAATATTCTGTAGTGGCTGTCGGTCAAGTTATGCCTGTTGAAATCTCGAGTGTCAACACAAATGCGAATGTGCTTGCCCCATCGTTAAGTGCAATCATAATTGTTGCAAGCCACTCAGAAGATTCAATCTCTTCAATTATGCCTTCCTTGTTGCAACCTGTCAATCTCAGACTTTAGTGGTTGCATCATAAGACACAGCACTTTCCTCACATTATGTATACATGGCACAGCATTTTTCTTTAGAGCAATCCTATGTTCAAACATTTAAGTGAACCCGGTTTGCCACTGAACACAGGAGGATATTTTGGTACAATGTACAGCATTGGGATTGAGCATGATACCCATATCATGCTGGTGCAGCCAACACAACAAACTGTCTCCACATTTTGCAATACACACAGTCTCCTTACCATCAAACAAGATCCTCATAATAGCATAACCCAACACATCTATTTTCGACCGACCATAACTCATGGGGTTTATATCTGGTGGAAACAAGGTTATATTCTCACTCCCAAACTATTTTTCCCAATTCTTGTCCCCATCCTTGTGTAAGGTGACCTTGAGTCTGCCAACACACCACATCTTTGCCATCCAACTTAATATGGCACTCCAGCAAACATAAGAGACCAAATCTACCTCAGCCTTCTGGTGTTTTGGAATTTCATAAGTTCTTCTTCAGAACGCCGGGAAGAGTGAAAGTGTTCGCAATTACATAGCCGGTTTGCGGACATTAGAAAGAACTTGTGAATTTGAGTCTTCAGTTGGTAAGGGGATGATGGACGGAGCGTTTGAGGCACAGGGTCAGATTGATTTGCATATGGCCATGTCTGAACCGGGGTGGCTGAGTGAGCTAAAGAATGGTGATGGATTAAACCCAGATCAGTTGACTGGGGGTGAGTGTTTGATTTGCTCAAACGCTCCGTCCATCATCCCCTTTTGTTTTGCTTTGTTCGCCCTAAGTTGGTAGGGTATGCTCAGAAGTGAGTCCCTTGCTCAATTGTCCACTGGATTCAAGATAGCCTGGCTGATGAGGATTATGAATCTGAAACCGGTCCCAGGATGCTTGTTTCCGGTCCAGGGAAGACATGGCTTGGCAGTTCGGGCTGGACTGTTCCCGTGAGGCACAGGGTCAGACTGATTTGCATATGGCCATTTCTGAACTGGGGTGGCTGAGTGAACTAAAGAATGGTGATGGATTAAACCCAGATCAGTTGACTGGTGGTGTTTGATTTGCTCAAACGCTCCGTCCATCATCCCCTTTTGTTTCGCTTTGTTCGCCCTAAATTGGCTGGGTATGCTCAGACGTGAGTCCCTTGCTCACTTGGCCACTGGATTCTAGATAGCCTGGCTGATGAGGATTATGAATCCGAAACCGGTCCCAGGATGCTTGTTTCCGGTACAGGGAAGACATGGCTTGGCAGTTCGAGCTGGACTGTTCCCATGAGGCACAGGGTCAGACTGATTTGCATATGGCCATGTCTGAACTGGGGTGGCTGAGTGAGCTAAAGAATGGTGATGGATTAAACCCAGATCATTTGACTGGGGGTGAGTGTTTGATTTGCTCAAACGCTCCGTCCATCATCCCCTTTTGTTTCGCTTGGTTCGCCCTAAGTTGGCAGGCTATGCTCAGACGTGAGTCCCTTGCTCACTTGGCCACTGGATTCAAGATAGCCTGGCTGATGAGGATTATGAATCCGAAACCGGTTCCAGGATGCTTGTTTCCGGTCCAGAGAAGACATGGCTTGGCAGTTCGGGCTGGACTGTTCCCATGAGGCACAGGGTCAGACTGATTTGCATATGGCCATATCTGAACTGGGGTGGCTGAGTAAGCTAAAGAATGGTGATGGATTAAACCCAGATCAGTTGACTGGGGGTGATTGTTTGATTTGCTCAAACGCTCCGTCCATCACCCCCTTTTGTTTCGCATTATCCATCTCATGGACACCACCCATGGGAGTCTTCTATGGGCAGAAGCAATGTAGCACATGCAGTATTCTATGTGTCCTGGTAATCATTAGAGGGTCTCTGATGTTCCACTGTATCCTGTGAACTTCTAATTAGTCCTCCTTTCTACTATCTGCATATTGTATGACACACTGTTCTTCAACATGTAAAGACATACCAGACTCCCATATTCCAGAATCTTGGGCCTAGCATGATCAATAATCACCACAGTCACAATGCGTGATAGTCCTTAACCAAATGAAGAGCTTCGAATACTAGATTTACCTTGAATTGCTGATGCTTCATGTGCAATAGGTAAAAAGTAACCTTACTTAGGGCCTCAATTATGGGAAATTGGTATTGGGCAGCGCCGCAAATCTCCTTGCTTCGCTGCACTATGCCCATGTAAAAGGGCAGGCATGCACTCTTTTTATGAAATATGGTGCATTTCTGTATTTTCTCCCTACGCTGGCACACAATTTGGTGCCAGGCACCAACACAAGCACCCTTCCATCATGGTGCAAAGGTGTCTACGTTGCATGCACGGTTGTTTTTGTGCAGGATGTGGCATCTCCCTGCACACAAAGGGGCAGATTTATGATGCCATTGCGCCGCAATTGCGTCACTTTATTTGACGCAACTGCGGCGCAAACAATGCTCCCTATGTACAACGTGATGCATCTAGGAGATGCGTCACGTTGTAAAGCCCTGCACCATAAGTAGGCGTTCCTGCGCAGGGGGGGGGGGGGGGCGTTCCTGTGCAAGAACGCCTCCTGAAAGTGGCTGAGTGAAATCTATGAGATTTCACTCAGTCACTTTCAGGCCAATGCTGCGTCAAAACCCTGCACCTGCTTGAAGCAGGCGTAGGTCTTGATGCAGCATTGTGTAGATGGGGCACTCCCGAGCCTTGCTGGAGCTGCTTCGCGCTTGCGATGCAACTCCAGCAATGCGCCACATTTCCGGCACAGATGCGTCACGCATCTGTGCCGTTTTTGCACCATGGTGCGCCACATTATAAATGCGGCGCACCATGGGTGGCGGAGCTGTGGCACACGTTAACTGGCGCATCCCTAGGGATGCGTCAGTTAACATAAATCTGCCCCAAAATATCCAGAGAGGCATTATCCTCTTTCCATGTGTGCTGCAGAATGCATCACACATGGAAAGAAGGAAAAACGACCCTTACAATCTTTATTCAGCAGGAAGGGCAAGCTTGTGCTTCAAAGGTAGGGATTCGTTAGTTTCTTCGAAAAAAAATAATCATTCTTTTTCTTCCTTCAATATGTTTTAATCAATTGCTTGTATTCCCTGTATGGCCCTGTCTTTTTATAGTAATGGGATGGGACTCCCACCGTTAAGTCTGAGCGTCTGGAAGCTTCATTGATTTTCCTGCAAGGATCCATATTTCATCCTTTAAATTGTGTGCTTCCTTTCAGTCGGCTGTGCCGCTTCCATTGCTGTTCCTTCAGTTAGAGCTGCAAACAGAATGAGCTCCAACTGAATGAACACCGACGGCTTTATTCTGTTCAAAGTAAAGATCATTAATCACATATTTTGGGGAGCCATTTTCCCACTTAAGATTCACCTGCAATCAGATCTTTTAAAATAAGGAGTAACATTTGAATAAAAAAACTGAGTCGAATTTGTGCATATAAATATGCATCTGCCAATTTATTAAACCACACCCTGGTTTCCTTTTGTCGGCATTCTATTGTGCACTCAGACACACGTTACAACAATAATACATTAAAATATTGATTATTAGTCCTGAGACCGAGTAATAAAGTCAAGTCAAGTATATTTTTATGAAGTGTATCTGATTTTTTGTGATTTACTTACTAAACAATTAAACAGAAAGTACATTTTAAGTGCCTATATCCTTAGCATATAAAGTAAATGTAGCACGGATGTTTCGCTCTCACTAGCTCAACGTGTGTAGTCTCATTGAAGTCCTTTTAAAAGAGTGTTCATATTTCTAGGGTGGGTGGAAGGAGAGTTCTAATCACAAATCATCTTTCACATAGAATTTCCACGGCTAAGTATAATTTACATGCCAATTTACATAACATTTACAATTACCACATGTCGATTCACTAAAGTAGAAATTATGTATTTTGCAACTTTTCTGAAAATCCGTGAATGCAACAAAAAGTTTAATTCTAGGATTACAATTTAATCTACAAATGCAACAATCTAATAACAAGTACACTGATTGGAGCCCATCCACGTGTTTACCTTTCACACTATTTCAATAGGTATAATTAAGAGAAGCGAAATTAACATTAATTTTTTTTCATGAACGCTTTTTATGATGTTGCCATTTGTAAGTAGTAAATATGTTACTGCCCTATGGGCAGCATGTGTGACTGAAATGTAAGACTATCTGCCATTGTGAGGTGATTTGGGTTTACTGATACCACTCTCTGCTAGCCTTACGCCCCAACTGTTTCCTCAAATCACTGAATAACGCTTTGCTTATTGCCTGAGACTTAGATCACTTGCTTGAATTGAAACAGTTGGTGACGATCTTGACTCTAATTTAATTTACCTTACATTTCCAATGTTCAAGTTAGAATTACGTGTCACGAATAGCGCTGAATTAATGTATCTATTTTTCAATTACAACTTTATATTAAGTTCCTTGTACCTCTACTGTGAGACTGTATCTTGACAGAGCAGAAATGATTATCTACAGCAAGCTGTGGTGTAAACAAACCCAACAAGGCGAATCAAAATCAGCACCTTGCATGGTATATGACCCATCAGTTTAAAGAGTTGAAATGAAGATCTGCATAAATGGGGTGGGCAAATATCCCTTAAAAACCAGCTATGATTTGACTTGAAATGTTACTCCTTTTAATCGATTCTATAGCTGAATATTACGATACAGAAACTAGAGTCATCTGATGCTCAAGGTAAACCTACAGTCAACTATATCAGGTACTCTGTGTGAAGAATAATAACCTGCATTTCCTGAATGTCCCATGTAGGGGACATAGAATCAGTTGCATGGCAAGAGGTTAAGGACTATTTGACTGTGTGCAACACTAATGGGAAAACAAGTGACCAAAGTGGAGATAAGATCCCTCCCTATCTGGCACTCACTGGCCTTCATAGTCAGGCACTTCTCTGAGGTGGCACGGGGGTCCTCCCAGCTAGCTAATTCTTCCTAGATTGAGCATATGTAGGACTAGTTCTGACTGCATAGATCGGTTTTCTTACGTGGGATATTTCTTTAGATATTATGTGCATGATTACTAAACTAGTACACTCGAGTGCAGTGCCATTGGCATTTGTCCCAAGTCACTTATGAGGCGGCGCAGAATAGTGTCTTATAACAGGATTCATGTATTGTATTGTTCTTTAGAGTTCATGTTTTTTTAATTTTAAGTTCTCTGAAGTATTTTCATGCCATGTCGAATGATATCAGTATGGCATATTTGAGCGGCAAAACTTGTACTTGTTGACTTGAACTGCAGATAAAGGCCCAAAAAAGTAGGAGTCATTAATTAGAGTGGCTAATATTGTAAGTTAAAAACAAAAAGACTATTAGTGTGAGAAGTTGGCCTGGCATATGATGTCCACTATTCTAGTGGGCACCTTGCACCAGTCCAAACGACCCTTACTGATGGTAGGATAAAGACAACCTTATAGAAAGCTATCCTAGTGGTAGCTGTGGAGAACAGCCTTCAGGCTAAGTCTTGAAGGAATATAAAGCAGCTTGTTTTACTAGTCTATAATCTCTTGAATGATCAACTGAAAGTACACCACACAAGGTATATATATAATATATATATATATATATATATATATATATATATATATATATATATATATATATATATATATATATATATATATATATATATATATATATATATATATATTCTAAACACAACCCCTCCAGTCGCTTTATGAAGCTAGATGCAAAAGTACAATATAAGAACTTAAATAGCACACAGTAAATACAACAGTATATGTTTTGCCCTAGGGGCCTCACAAACCATATACTAAGAAAGTGGTATAAGAACCACGTGAGGGGTAGAAGTTAGGCCTAGGGCCTGTAGAACCACTGGGACAACCAGGAACCACCCATGGTAGGGAAGCAGGAGTCCCACGGGGGACGCGTGCAGTGTCTAAACACAGCCGCGAATCACCTTTGACTTCTATGGCGAAAGTTAAAGTTACAAAGTTACAGATTAAGGAAACTTAGGAGTGGACTACGGTAAAACCCTTTCAGTACTGGAAACTTCGAGAGTCAAGACCCACGGGAGCACCGAAGTACTCGTGTTACCTAAACCAGGGAAGCTGGGTGCATAAGTGTCATTTCGTGTCGGGTTTCGCTGTCGATCCCAATAGAGAGCTGCAAAGAAATGCTGCAGGCGTCCAAGAGAAAAATGTCCTCATGGATCCAAGGGTGGATCAGAGATCTGAAGAACCTGAAAGCAGAGGGGACAGAGTCTGGGTCACTAGCCAGTGACCAGGATGGCGACAAGAAGATGCCAGCGGATATCGGGTGCTTTAAGGTGAAGTAGGTGAAGCTTGACTCTTCAGCCAGGAGGTCCAGGAGGTGTTGAGGATGACCAGGAGCTGGATTCGAGCTGTACGACGTTAGTTGTCGAGTGCTGCATCATCGGTATCCAGATTGGATACAACAAGCCTTGGCAACAGCAACCCATTCAAGATGACAAGATTGGCTTCAGTGCAGACCAGCAAGATCTGAGGGACTCACCCTTTGGAGGGGAGTCAGGGCACATCGGGAGCAACCAGGAAAACCCTAGAAACAAAGTAGATTCCTTCGTGGGGACCTACTAGCCAACGGACTATGGATCATGAATGCGCCTCAAGCTGAAATGCTGAAAGTAGGCCCATGGAACACTCGTGAAATGTAGGCCCACAATCTTCGATGCAAAAGATGCTCAGGGCTTGGACTACAAGTAGTCCAATGCATAACTTCAGGAAAGATCAGGAAGTAGTTGCACTAGCAAATGTGCAGGATGTCCAGGAGTTCTGGTTCCACAACTCTCGTGATAGCTACATGTCTCAGCTTCGCTGGGGACTCGTGTCAGACTCGGAGATTTCCGGAAGTCTGTGTCCTGTGTCAAAGATTCTTCAGGATCTGTTGGGAGCCTTGAAAATGCAGACCGACAAGATTCTTTTTTGGTGCCTGTTTGAACAGAGGAGTCATTCCTTGACCCCAAGGGAGATTTTCCCCGTCTTCCAGTCGATATGGAATGTGGAAGGTCCAAGATTTCTGTTTCAGAGTTTTGTCCAGGGTAATCTAAAGTCCTAGTGACTGGGTTCCTATACTTATACTACGTTTGGGGGTTTGGACTCACTCTAGGGCCCCACCTATGGGAGGACAAGGTGAGGAGGTGGTTACACCCCTTCCCCTTTGTCCAGTTTTGCACCAGAGCTGGGGCTGAGTGCCCCAGCAACCGGTTTGAAATGGGAAATGCATGGAGCACCTTGTGTACCCCAGGCAGTGTCTGAAAAGCATTCACTGAATGCAACCCAACCTGCCCCAATACACTAAAGCCTGTCTGGGGAGGTGCTGTCACCTCCCTGGACAGGAAACATATTGTCCAGGCCTCCCCTGCCGGAGTTTCATGCAGCAGCAGGAGGTCAGACCCGTGTCTGTGGCAGCAGCATCCATGCGTCCATTTTGTGATGCTGAGGCTCTTTTAAACCTTTACAGGGTGAGTAAGTGTGTACATGTCTTCTCCCTCTAGAAGGGTGGAATGCTACCCCCGCCACCAGAACTGGGGGAGCATTCCAAAGTGCTTGACACCAAACATGACATGTTTTGATAAACCCAAACCAAAGTTAGCATTAACCGCGAGGATTATAATGCACTTAAGAGTATATGGTATGGCCATATCACAGAACAGCTATAAGGAAGAGATTCCGGAAGCTGCAGAGGGGCTCCGCTCATGCTAGGGGACCCTCTCACACAAAACCAAGCACTCTGCCTTCAGGATTGTCAAGGCCTGCCATGGGGGTGACTTACAGGTTAATATTTGTATGTTTTAAATGGTGGATGTAGGTATACTATATCCCTGTAAAGGGGTGCTTACACCACTTTACCCAGGTTGCAAGTGCAGACCTGTGGTGCCATTTTGGAAGGCTTCACAGGGGTGGCATAATACATGCTTAAGCCCCTGGTAGGCCTCTGGGGTACCTATGCCCTTGGTACCTAAGGTGCCATAAACTAGGGACTCATAAGGGTGACCCAGTAACCAATCTGGTATGTACCAAAAGTACATGTAATCAATTTAGAGAGAGAACAGCTAGGCTGTGGTCCTGATTAGCAGAGCCACAGCCAGACTAAAGTCGAAAAACCAGTGAAACACAGCAAAAAGTGGGGGTAACCATAGGAAGCAGATCCTACTCTCCTACACCCCCCCCCCAAATCAGGGACTTTAAACTAACCTTGACCAGTTGAGTCTTCATGTTCTTAGTGGAAATATCTGGAGAGTCCATCTGCATTGGCATGGCTACTCCCAGGCCTATGTTCCACTATATAGTCCATCCCCTGTAGGGAAATGGACCACCTGAGCAGTTTGGGATTTTAACCCTTCATCTGTTTTAGCCATAAGAGGGGCTTATGGTCTGTCTGAACTGTGAAGTGAGTGCCAAACAAGTATGGCCTCAGCTTCTTCAGAGCCCAAACCACAGCAAAGGCCTCCCTCTCAATAACTGAACAAATCTTCTCTCTAGGGATCAGCCTTCTGCTAATAAAAGCTACTGGCTGGTCCTGGCCTTCATCATTCAATTGTGACAGCAAAGCCCCAACCCCCAACTCAAATGCATCTGTTTGGACAACGAATTCTTTGGAGTAGTTAGGACTTTGCACAATTGGTGAAGTGCACATGGCCTGCTTCGGGCCATCAAATGCCTTTTGACAGCTGACTGTCCACTGAACTTTCCTAGGCATTCTTTTAGAAGTTAAGTCACTCAACCGGTGTCACAATGGATCCATACCCCTTGACAAATCTCCTATAGTACCCAGTCAGGCCCAAGAAAGCTCTGACCTGAGGGTGGTTGGAGCAACCCAGTCCAATATGGTCTGGATTTTGCTCTGCAATAGTTGTACCTGGCCTCCACCTACAAGGTGGCCCAGGTACACAACCTGACTCTGCTCTATCTGGCACTTAGTAGCCTTGACAGTTAGGCCTGCCTTCATCAGGGCCTCCAAAACATTTTTCAGGTGGATCAGGTGATCTTCCAAGGTGGAGCTAAAGACAGCAATATCCTCTAGATAAGCTGCACTATAGGCTTCCAGGCCTGTTAAGACTTTATTTACCAACCTTTGAAATGTGGCAGGTGCATTTTTCAGACCAAAGGTCATTTCCACAAACTGATAATGTCCACTAGGGGTTGAAAATGCTTTGGATCATCAGCTAGCCTGATGTGCCAGTAGCCAGCTGTTAGATCAAATGTGCTCAGAAATTTGGCAGCTGCCAACATATCTATGAGCTCATCTGCTCTAGGAATTGGATGGGCATCATTCCTAGTGACTGCATTGAGACCTCTGTAGTCTAAACAAAACCTCATCTCTCTCTTACCACCCTGGGTGTGAGGTTTAGCTAATAGGACTACTGGACTAGCCCAAGGGCTATCTGAAGGTTCAATTACTCCCAGATCCAACATTTTCTGGACTTCTGTCCTGATACAGTCCCTGACATGATCAAGTTGCCTGTAAATCTTATTTGTAACAGGCAGACTGTCCCCAGTGTCCACTTCATGAGTGCACCAGGTAGTCTGACTTGGAGTCAGTGAAAACACATATCAGAACTGTTGTAGAACTTCTCTGCAATCAGTTTGCTGCTGATCAGCGAGGCTGCCTGCCAAGGCTACTTTATCAACTGATCCATCATCAGGGTTCTGAGAGAGCAGGTCTTGCAGAGGGTCACTCACTTCCTCCTGTCCTTCATCCGTAGCCATGAGCAAGCCCATGTCTGCCCTGTCAACATATGGTTTCAGTCTGTTGACATGAAGCACCCTATGGGGGATCCTGGGAATTCTAAGATCTACCAAATAGGTGACCTCTCCCTTCTTCAACAACAGTGTGGGCCCACTCCACTTATCTCGGAGAGCTGCTGGGGCCACATGCTCCAACACCCACACTTTCTGTCCTGGCTGGTAAACAGTCAGTACAGCCTTTTGGTCATGCCAGGCTTTCTGTAATTCCTGGCTAGCCTCAAGGTTTTTAGTTGTCTTTTTCATATACTTAGCCATCCGGGAGCGGAGACCAAGTACATTATCCACAATATCCTATTTAGGGGTCTGAAAGGTAACTCCCATCCCTCCTTCACCAGACTGAGTGGACCTCGGACAGGGTGCCCAAACAGAAGTTCAAATGGGCTATAGCCAACCCCTTTCTGTGGAACCTCCCTGTATGCAAACAAAAGGCAGGGTAGTAGGATATCACATGTCCACCTGAGCTTTTCTGGGAGACCATTAATTTTACCCTTTAAGGTTTTGTTGAACCTTTCAACTAAACTATTGCATTGTGGATGATAGATTGTAGTGAACTTGTAGTTCACTCCACACTCCTTCCACATTGCATTCAAGTAGCTAGACATAAAGTTTGCACCTCTGTCAGATACTACCTCCTTAGGGAAACCCACTCTTGAGAAAACTCTCAAGAGGGCTCGTGCCACAACAGGTGCTGTAGTGGTCCTAAGGGGAATTGCCTCTGGGTACCTAGTGGCATGATCCACTACCACTAGGATAAACCTGTGCTCAGATGCAGTTTGGGGGTCCATTGGTCCCACAATGTCAATCCCTACATATTCAAAGGGAACCCCCACCACAGGTAGTGGTATAAGGGGGGCCTTAGTAGTGCCTCCTGCTTTGCCACTGGCTTGGCAGGTTACACACAAGCGACAAAACTCTGTGGTGTCTTCAGACATATGGGGCCAGTGAAAGTGAGGGACAATTCTGTCCCAAGTCTTGTTGTGGCCCAGGTGTCCTGCTAAGGGAATATCATGGGCTAGTGTCAATAGGAAGCCCCTGAATGATGCCAAAGGTATGACCAACCTCCTGGCTGCACCAGGCTTGGGTTCTCTACTCTCTGAAAACAGGAGTCCTTCATCCCAGTACATTTTTTGGGTGCCACTAGCATTCCAGCAGCCTCAGCAGCAGCTTGCTGTCTGAGGCATTCAAGAGAAGGGCAGTTCGACCGTGCCTAACTCAGATCTGCCCTGGAAGGGGCCCCTGTCCCTAAGAACTCAACCTGATCAGGTTCAAGCTGCTCTGGGGCAATTCCTTCTTCAGGCTCACAATCAACTTCCGCAGAAGGCTGATCCTCACTCTGAGTCAGGGGGAAGGCACTACCTTAACCCTACTACTCCTTTTCTTGGTAGGCAACTGGTCCATTATTCCAGAATCCAGTGCCTGTCCAGTGTTAGACTTTCTGACCTATGACCTAGTCACAGCAAACACATGTGCAGGAATTCCAAGCATTGCTGCATGGGTCCTCACCTTCACTTCAGACCAGGTTGAAGTTTCAAAATCATTGCCAAGACAGCATTCTACAGGGAGGTCTTCACTGATCACAACCTTCTTAAGGCCAGTTACCCCTCCCCAGGAGAAATCAACAAGTGCCATGGCATGGGTAGTCCTGACATTTCTGACATTGATCACTTGTTAAGTCTCACCAAGTATGACTTGCCCAGGGTTCACAAAGTCTGGTGTCACCATTGTGACACTTGCCCATGTATTCCTGTAGGCCTCAGCCTTGCTCTCAATAATTAAATGTGTTTGTCTGTACTTGCCCTGTTTACTGGGACTCACAGAGGAGGTCATGTCCATGCCTCCATCACAGATCAAAACAGCTTTAGTTGGCATTCTGACTAGGCCTGAGTCCATCTCAGATCCCAGGGTTAACCCTACTACACCCTTTTGTTGGGAACCATCACTTGTAGCTGACCTAAGTGGAACAGTTGCCTTAGGGGCAATGGTGGCTGGAGCTGTCTCCTTTTTGGTGCAATCACTAGTCCAGTGACTATTATTTTCACAAACTTTGGGCCTGTGTTTCTTTGGTCCTTCTTTCTTTTTGGATTGGGAACCCCCACCATTAGAAGCTTTTTGGGGACCTTGTGAAGACTTCTGGTCTTTACCTTTCGCCCCACCCTTTTGATTTTGCTTCTTCTGGTCACCACCTTGGTTCTGTACCTTCTGCTTCACCCTGGTTCTCTGACCCATTTGTCTGCCTTCTTTCCCAATTCTTGGGGAGAGGTCAGATCAGAGTCCACCAGGTGCTTATGCAACAGGCGGTTCTGACAGTTAATATGAATTTGTTCTCTTATGATCAGATTATACAATCCTGTATAGTTACACACTTTACTGCCCAGCAACCAGCCATCCAGAGCCTTAGTAGCACAATGAGCAAAAGTCAACCCAGTCCTGAGTCTGTGCCTTCTGGGTGTCTCTGAACTGTATCCTGTACTGTTCAGTGGTTAAGCCAAACCCATCTATCAGAGCACTCTTCAGGACCTTGTAATCATCAGCATCCTCTTCTCTTACAGTGAGGAGCGTATCTCTACCTTTGTCTGCAAAGGAGAGCCACAAGATTGCTGCCCACTGCTCCTGGGGTACCTTCGGTACTTTGCAGGCCCTCTCCAGTGCAGTAATCCATTTGTGGGTGTCATCCCCAGTCTGATACGGAGGGACAATCTTGCTTAAGTTTCTATGGTCTTAAGACCTATCCCTACCAATAGGGAAGTTGCCGCCACCATGGGGCTCTAGCCCCATTTTTTGTCCTGCTCCTTCACGAGCTAGGGTGTCCTTTTCTAAGGCTACTCTTTGTCTCCTTATTCTCAGTTGAGCTTCTTCCATTCTTACCTGATACTCCCTCTTCTCCTGGGAGGTAGCCCTCCTATGAGAAAAGGCAGAGGACCCTATAGACATGCCAGAATGATTAGATTCCACTGAAGGTGATGTTGGTCTTCTGGGCACACCACCAACTCTTCATGGGGGGACAAGGAGAGGGCCCCTTGGGCCTTCCTCATCTCCAGTAGGAGCTGGGTTCTCCAGGTATAGTTCATTGTCAACTTCCTGGTCAGCATCAGAGTCTGAATCCTGTGGGATTTGACCACTGGGATCTTCCTCATCTGCTTCTCCCAACCCACTGCCTACTCTTACAGGCTCTGAAGCCTTCTTCATGTCATCTAACAGCAATACCTCTCTAAGCCGTTGGGTGTTGGCACATTAGCCAGTCTTCAGTTTCCTCATAGTACACATAGCCCTTATCTCTGTGAAAGGGAATGTGTCATATTTGGATATCTGTAATTTACTGACATCTGGCAAGGACACACTAGGTCCTGCCACTGAAGCCAAAACTAGTGAGGTGTGGTGTATGCACTACCTACTCTACTTGGTTTCCTACTAAACCTCTCTTGAGCTGTGGCAAGGGTGTGCTAAGCCCTTAACACATACACAGCTCTAAGTTCAGTAGAACTTACTGTATTCTAAGCTTGGAATATATGTACCTATGGTACCTTTAGTAATTTTTGAAATGATATTCTCAAGATTATCTGCTAAAACAATGCAAGCTGGAATCCCACACGCTGCACACCAATGTGAGAAGTTGGCCTGGCATATGATGTCCACTATTCTAGTGGGCACCTTGCACCAGTCCAAACGACCCTTATTGATGGTAGATTAAAGACAACCTTATAGAAAGCTATCCTGGTGGTAACTGTGGAGAGCAGCCTTCAGGCTAAGTCTTGAAGGAATGTAAAGCAGCTTGTTTTACCAGTCTATAATCTCTTGAATGATCAAATGAAAGTACACCACACAAGGTATATATATAAAATATATGTATTTATTCTAAACACAACCCCTCTAGTCTCTTTATGAGGCTAGAGGCAAAAGTACAATACAAGAACTTAAAAAGCACACAGTAAATAGCACAGTATACGTTTTGGCCTCGGGACCTCACAAACCCTATACTAAGAAAGTGGTACCACATGGAACCACATGAGGGATAGAAGTTAGGCCTAGGGCCTGTAGAACCGCTGGGGCAACCAGGAACCAACCATAGTAGGGACACAGGAGACCCACAGGGGACGCGTGCAGTGTCTAAACTCAGCCTCAAATCATCATTGACTTCTATGGCGAAAGTTAAAGTTACAAAGTTACAGATTAATGACATTTAGGAGTGGACTACGGTAAAACCCTTTCAGTACTGGACACTTCGAGAGTGAAGACCCACGGGATCACCAAATTACTCGTGTCTTTTCGTGTCAGATTTTGTCGTCAATTCCAATGGAGAGCTGCAAAGAAGTGCTGCAGGCGTCCAGGAGAAGAGTGTCCGGATAGAACCAAGGATGGATCAGAGATCTGAAGAACCTGAAAGCAAAGGGGACAGAGTCTGGGTGACTAGCCATTGGCCAGGATGGCGACAAGAAGATGCCAGCCGATGTTGGGTGCTTTAAGGTGAAGTAGGTGAAGCTTGACTCTTCAGCCACGAAGTTCAGGAGGTGTCGACGACAACCAGGAGCTGGATTTGAGCTGTCCCACATAGGATGTCGAGTGCTGCAGCAAGGGTATCCGGGTTGAACTCAGCCAGCCTTGGCAACAGCAACCCACACAAGATTACAAGATTGGCTTCGGTGCAGACCAGCAAGGTCTGAGGGACTCACCATTTGGAGGGGAGTCAGGGCAAGTATGGAACAATCAGGGAAGCCCTAGAAACAAAGTAGATTCCTTTGTGGGAACCCACTAGCCAATGGAATAGGGATCACAAAGGTGCCTCAAGCTGAAATGTTGAAAGCGAGCCCACGGAACACTCGTGGAGTGTAGGCCCACAATCTTCAAGGCAAAAGGTGCTCAGGGCTTGGACTATAAGTAGCTCAATGCACAACTTCGGAAATGCTTGGGAAGTTGATGCACTAGCAAATGTGCAGGATGTCCAGGAGTTCCGGTCCCACGTCTCTTGTGATAGCTATAGGTGTCTGCTTCGCTGGGAACTCGTGTCAGCCTCGGAGATGTCCGGAAGTCCATGTCCTGTGTTGCAGATTCTTCGGGATCCGTCGGGAGCCTTGAAAATGCAGACCAGCAAGATGCTTCCTTGGTGCCAGTTTGAACAGGGGAGTCACTCCTTGACCCCAAGGGAGATTTTTTTTCATCTTCCAGTCGACATGCAATGTCGAAGGTCCAAGATTTCTGTTTCAGAGTTTCATCCAGGGTAATCTAAAGTCCTAGTGACTGGGTTCCTATACTTATACTAAGTTTAGGGGTTGGACTAACTCTAGGGCCCCACCTATGTTTCACGTCAGAGCTGGGGCTGAGTGCCCCAGCAACCGGTTTGAACTGGGAAATGCATGGAGCACCTTGTGTGCCCAGGCAGTGTCTGAAAAGCATTCACTGAATGCAAACCATCCTGACCCAATACACGAAAGCCTGTCTGGGGAGGTGCTGGCACCTTCCTAGATAGGAAACCTATTTTCCAGGCCTCCCTGCCAGAGTTTCGTCCAGCAGCAGGAGGTCAGACCCGTGTCTGTGGCAGCAGCATCCATTTTGTGATGCTGAGGCTCTTTTAAACATTTACCAGGTAAGTAAGTGTGTGCATGTCTTCTCCCTCTAGAAGGGTGGAATGCTACCCCCGCCGCCGGAACTGGTGGGGTGGGGTAGTATTACAAAGTGTTTGACATCAAGCACAACACGTTTTGATAAAGCCAAACCAAAGTTAGCATTAACCACAAGGATTATAGTGCATTTAAGAGTATATGGTATGGCCATATCACAGAACAGCTATAAGGGAGGGGTTCCGAAAGCTGCAGAGGGGATCAGCTCATGCTAGGGCACCCTCTTACAAAAAAACCAAGCACTCTGCCTTCAGGATTGTCAAGGCCTGCCATAGGAGTGACTTATAGGTTAATATGTGTCTGTTTTAAATGGTGGATATAGGTATACTATATCTCAGTAAAGGGGTGCTTACACCACTTTACCCAGGTTGCAAGTGCCGACCTGTGGTTCCATTTTGGAAGGCTTCCCAGGGGTGGCTTGATACATGCTTAAGCCCCTGGTAGGCCTCTGGGGTACCTATGCCCTTGGCACCTAAGGTACCATATACTAGGGACTCATAAGGGTGACCCAGTAACCAATCTGGTATGTACCTAAAGTACATGTAATCAATTTAGAGAGAGAACAGCTAGGCTGTGATCCTGATTAGCAGGGTCACAGCCAGACTAAAGTTGAAAAACCAGTGAAACACAGCAAAAAATGGTGGTATCCATAGGAAGCAGATCCTACTCTCATACAATTAGTATCAGCTTGCCCCATAGCTACTGGCCCCCAAACTAGCGCAAATCATACTAGGAGCATATGTTTGCCTGCCAGTCTGTGCCAGCTGTAGCCTTATTTTTGTTGTCCTAGAAAAGTAAGAAAAATAGGTAAAACCCTCTGTTTATATTTCAGCTGCTACACATAATTTGAGTTTACATTCTCCCCATCTAAGTGATTGACAATGATAGTTATTGCCCAGCAGATGCGAAAATCTTGCTTTTATGAGTGACAGCTGCATACCAGGACAGACCAATAGCAACATCAGCACACTGCCACCAATAGGTTAATAGTCTCAACCACAGTGTGCTGTTATCACCACTCATTTTTTTAAGGCAAAATAAACCTATATAGATGCACAAAATCAGAAAAAGGATGAGGAGCTTGAAGGAGTTCAGGACAAGATGTAGAAAGAAAAAACCCCACAAAAACACCACAAGAACTTCAACCTGGAAAGTTTAGGATGCTTCATGAGTCGGCCCATAGCAGTAGCTGTTGCCCATAAATGATTCATGTTGATTCTTTTTGATTATCTGTCTTTGCCCTAAGCTCAACTGAATAGATACATAAAAAAATTGGCCCAATCACAAACATATAGATTAGGCTTGCTTGGGCCCAATCACAAAAATTTTGATTAGACTTGCTACTGGAGTATATCATTTTGGGTCCATTGTTTTACATTTGGGTAGGCCACATGTATATTTGCATTTGGCCTTATATACTCATGTGATGCAATAATACAAATGAGATATGGTGCAACAAAGATTTAGAAAGTGCATCTATTGTGTGTTTTGACAAATATGTGTGTGTGGGCAATGTTTTTCCTTTTTAGAGACATCTGGAATACTGGTATTAATCTTCTATAGGTTTACTTTGTAAGTTTTTTTTCTGCTTTTAATGCAGAGCATTCACCAAGGATTAGTGAGAATGACTCATATGTGTGTTCAATTCTTTCTTTATAAATTGTGACTGGTTGTTTCAGTTTAATAACAAAGTATTAGTATATTGTGCTACATTTAAGCGTGCAGTATGAAATAGTTTATTCCTTTATTAAATATGTCATTTTTCGGTTTATTTGTGGGTTGTAGAATTAACATACATTTAAAGAAAAATGTTAAGTTAGCATGATTGTGGGTCTTAAGCTAACAGTCAAGACATTTACTACTAACGTGAAAATAGTTTTTCTGCATGTTTTTCTCCTCTGCAGGTAGAGACCAAACACATTTGTTAATTAGCAATAAGCACATTGTATTTCAGAGATTGTGAGGTGAGGAAGAACCAGCAAAGTCAAATAATGTAATGAAGAACAAAGGGGGTGCTACCAGTTGTGACTATCAGAAGAAGGGAGGAATCGAAGAACACCTTGGAAGTGTGGCCTGGAATATGGGAGTTCTGTCCAAAGCACAAAGGGGCATATTACCAACAACTAGCGACAATTATCGCTAGGTTGGCTTAGCGGCAATAATTTTATCGCCGTGTAGCGACGATTTTTATCGCTTAGGAGCCTTGATATTATCAAGGTTTATCTCCTAAGCGATAAAAATCGGCCGAAATGCATGAATATCGCTGAAAAGTCCGCGATATTCATGCATTACCGAGCTAATGCTCTTAGCCATGTTATCCACCTCCCATTGGATAACATGGCTAAGAACTGCTCAGGGCAGGTGTTAGCTTTTGGAGATATTCGCGCTTAGCCCGAATATCTCCAAAAGTTGGTAATAGGAGATAGCGATGTTAGCGACTGTTTCCAGTCGCTAACATCTTGGCACGCCCACTTTGCATGTCATTAGTGATAAATATCACTGACATGCAAAGCGGGGCCCAAGTTGGTCGCTATCTCCTACTAGCTGTCGCTAACTGGTGTTAGCGACAGATAGGTAATAGGGAGATAATTTTATCTCCGCTTTCTTGGCTTTTAAAGCCAAAAAAGCGGAGATAAACCCCCTTGATAATATGACCCAAAGTTCTTTCTTGGGAAGTGGAAAAGTACTGTGATATGTATGATATGTATTTTTTTTTAAATTAATTATGAAAGGTATCACTGACAAACACAGCAGTTCGCCTACAACCCTGGGGCCGGCACCGTATACACATAAGGCACATCACACAACTACTTTGCCCACATCCCGGAGGTCAGGCAGTAATGTGCGTAAGAGTTGCAGTTCTGATCCATGTACAAAGCGTGTCTGCTGCACTTCAGTAAACTTAAATAAATCTCAAAAATACATTTTTATATAAAACCAACGAAGAGGTATCAGCACAGCCATTCACAGTCTGGACTCAAGCAGTAGCATACTAGCATGACAATGAAGCTCAGGAACTGTTGGCATTCAGTCCCGGTACCTTCCTACCCACTGCGTTTCCCTCTACTGATTTCCGCCCTCTGTTCCGGCCCCATCTTTTAAGAAAAGCTCGGCACCCTCCCCTGCTTACAATGTGTATACAGGTCCATAAAATAGCGAATTCCTCTATAACGCTGGGGTATGGTTTCCAACGTCTGCCCCTGTCGTAGTCTCTGCCGCTGTGCCCCCTCCTCCACCTTTCAGGTATGTGGTGTAGAGCCCTCAAAAGTTTTCCAGTCTGATCCGCGGCGGGAGTAGCTCGCTGAAGTTTTCTGACTGTGTGCAACAGTAAAGGATATCGTGTGACCACTGCGGAACTGTAGGCAACACATTGCCATTCTACCTTTTGCAATCAGCAAGCGTAAATCAACCAACCTACGAGCTGCCTTTGGCAATTTTTTAGAGTAGCCCAGCAACGCCACTGCCGGGTCAGGGGGGATCTCCAACTCTGCAATAGTGCTTATCTCCCGAAATATCTTTTCCTAGAATCGGAAAACACCTGGGCAACCCAACGATAAGTGTATAAAATCGGCCATCGGAGAACTACATCTGTCACAGGTGGCGTCCTCTCTCAATCCATACCTGTGCAGTCTCTCTGGAATGTAGTACACTCTATTAATGTATTTGAAATGTATCAGTCTGTGTTTGCCGTGTAGTGATATGGGTCTCGTGTTAGTGCAGCAGTATGCCCACATGTCATCGTCAAATATTATGTCCAAGTCGCATTGCCAGGACAACCTGGCTTTGGTATACTGATTAGCTCTCTTGGACATTGCCAATTTATATATATTGGAGACTATTTTTTAGGTAGATTTAGTTTTAATGAGATACGGTAGTTCTCACACCTCAGGGGGCTCGTCCATATCGTCCCCCAGTTGTTGGCGCATCGCTCTGTGCAGTCTGTGGAACTGGAAGCGGTGCAGTAAAGTGGATGCTTCCATAGCGTCTGTGGCTTCTTCCCACATTTTAGCTATGCCATCTGGAAACAAATCTCCCACTTTGTGCATGCTCAGCGCCTGGAGCTCTCTTACTACCCATTTATCGCTGCAGGGGGTCAACCAGACCGCCCAAGCCGTAGGCATTTTTGGAGAATAAAACAGCGCCCCCACTTGCTGATGTAATAAGCAGTGCCAGGCGTGCCGCGTCGAGTTTAGGGAATCCAGAATCCCAGTTCTGCGATCCACCGATGCGAAAATTACAGCTGGGAGTGGGAGAGGGTCCGCGAACAGCCTCTCAAGCCTAAGGTATGGTATGTTATCTGTGCTGTGAATCCAACTATGTGCTTGCGCACCCTGCGCCGCTCTGTAGTACCACTCCAGATCAGGAGCTCCCAGACTCCCCAGGAGGTATGGCAAAGTGAGAACCCGTCATTGCACACAAGCCTTCTTGCCCACACAAGTCAGCCTCACTAATGATTTATTAAGCCTGGCAAAGAAGGAGCGTGGTAGCACTATCGGTATATTTACAAACAAGAAAAGGAATCTGGGCAGCACCACCACCTTCATGATGGAAACCCTACCAATTAACAACAGCGGCAGGCCAATCCAGATGCCAACATCATCCTCAAGTTTTGCTACTGCTGCCCATAATTTTCCCGAAAGACAGTTTCTGAATCCGTGTGCATTCTATTGCCAAGGTACCTAACCGAATCATCGGACCAGAGCAGTGGATACTCCATCTCAAAGGGTGAAGTGGCTGGTGTGAGTAGAAAGGCTATGGATATAAACCAATTGGCCTTTAACGCCGAGATTTCCCCAGAGTGTACCACCTCTAGTAGGAATGGGGATAGGTTGTTTTCGGGGTCCCTCACGTACAGCAGGGTATCATCCGCATACGTTGATACCACAATTTCATAGGTAGGAAATCTGACACCTCTATGGCTGTGATATTCCCTGAGCGCACACACAAAAGGCTCCGCAATTAGTGCATATAGCGTCTGTGACAAGGGGTAGCCCTGCTGGGTTCCCCTGGTGATGTCAATGATGCCAGTAACCAGGTTCCCCAGCCGGTCGTGTGCAGAGGGGGCATTGTATAACACCACAATCATTTGCAAAAAGACTGGGCCAAGTCCCATTCTGGCCAGCACATGTCGCATAAAGGGCCACTCCACAGAGTCGAAAGCCTTCACAATATCCAAGTGGACTGCAACGGCCTTCGTGTCCTGCCAGACATGTTGCATTGTGCCAAAAACAGTACAGAGGTTGTAAGTGAGGTGTCTGTCAGGCACGAACCCTGCCTGTTCCGGGGCGACTAGTCAAAAGGGTCAGACGGTTAGCCAAGATTTTCAGAAACAGCTTGGTGTCCATGTTAAGCAGGGAAAGCGGTCTGTAAGATCCGCAGTCCTCAGGGGATTTACCTGGTTTGGGAATAGCTACCAGAATGGCTTCCCTCAAGGATTGCGGCATCTGTCCCGTTACGCACATATCATCAAATAACACTGCGATATGAGGGAGCAGTAGATCTCTGAAGGTCTTGTAAAAGTTCACTGTGAGGCAGTCTGTCCCTGGAGCGCTATTCGCCCTCATTCCCATCAGTGCTTCAAGAATCTCGGCTTTTTCAATGAGTAGAAATAGGAACTCTCTGTGCATCTTCGATAGAAAGGGTAACGTAATCTGCTCCAAGTAATCTAGTATTTCCCCATCCATATTCAACAGACGTGAGGCGTACAGGTCTGAGTAGTATTGTTTAAATCTATTGGCAATGTCTGCTTCTTCCGTCAGCAGGTCACCCTCCTCCGATCTGATCATAGTGATTGTGGTCTTGCCATGTCTGGCTTTCAGCATATTAGCCAGCACAGATCCCAACCTGTCTCGCTCTCCGTATAGGCGCGCTGTGGCGTATTTACCTAAATGCCGCACTTCGCTGTCTGTCGCCTCCTGATACTCCTCTAGTAATGCCTTCATTGTATCTGTGATCTCCTTGTCCATCCTGGACAACTGACAAATCTACAATTCACCCAATCTGTGCTCCAGAGTTGACAGTCTATGTCGAATGTCACGGAGCACCCCCAAGTGTTTAGACATGGCCACTCCCCTAATGTGTACTTTAAAGGCATCCCATACTGTCTGGACACTGGCCACTGACCCAATATTAGCGGCGAAAAATGTTTCTATTGCTTCAGCTATCTGTTCTTTAAAGAGGGGGTCCAGAAATGAGTAAGGTGGGAAACCCCATGTGAACGGAGGGATTGTTTTCTTAGGAGTAGACAAGACCAACAGGATAGGGGAGTGATCCGACAGAGTGCGTGACAGGACCTGACAAGACGGATCTGGGACATGAAAGACAACAATGCGAGACAGTAATCAATGCATGTGTGTATGTCATAGTAAGCAGAGTAGTGTGTGAAACCCCCATCCAATGGGTGAAGCTCTACCCAGACATCAATGAGGTCTGCGCTAATCATGATTCTTTCTATAGTTCTGACTGCCGTTGCCGGCCTCCTTAACGGGTCCCCTGATCTGACTAAGCTCAGGTTCCTGACAAGGTTGAAATCACCACCCCAAAGTATTTGTGTCGTCCCACATCCGCTCACAGTGTTAGCTAATGTGGTAAAGAACTCCAGGCAGTCGTAGTCACGGCCGTAGACATTAAAAGAAAGCAGGTCCAGCCACCTACCCTGACATCTGGAGATTACAAACCTGCCGCCTGTGTCTGCCGCCAACTGTCGCACTGTGCACACAGCTCTGGGATTCACCCATGTGATTACTCCTCTAGCATGAGTTGTGAAACCTGATGCGTTCACATTTTCCGCAACACCCCTGGAACGGATCATTGGGCTATGTAGAGAAAGGTGTGTCTCTTGCCTGGTTAAGTAATTCAGCACTTTGCGCAGTTTACGATGGTCGTTAAGACCCCTCACATTCCATGACAACAATCTGAGGGAATCTACAGGTCTCTGGTCAGTGGCTTCCCTATCCGCCGTCTTGTCTGTCGTGTGTCACATATCATCCTCTGGCTGATAACTGTACTGTATAACATACAACAAGCTGGCTGACCTCTGTAACCTCCAAACCCCAAACTGTGTCCCCACCCTGCCCTCCCCTCCCTCCACCCACAGCTGACCACCCACAACTCGGTTGCGTAGCATCCCCTATAGGGACCTCCCAGTCCTACCCCCTCCCACCCCCAACTTAGTTAACAGTGATGGTGTTTGTCACTTGCGGGCAGAGGTCACTCTATATGCAACTATAACCCAAATGCTGGCTGTCCCCTGTCCCAACCTCAACACACCCACAACTAAACAGCATTTCACAGCAATAAGTGTCATTGCAGCGCACCTCAACCTAGAGTTGTTGACTTGCTAGTCTCGTGCATCCCAATAGGCAGCTCTTGTGACTAATACTGAGGCAATAATGGGATCTCTGGATTACCTTCTAACATCCATATGCCAAATTACAGTGGTTAGAAATAAGAAGATCATGTAAGTGCAAATGTAAATAATTTTCCAACCCAGCATAGCAATATATACAATCCTAACGTGTTTCCCTTCTCCCCCCACCCTCCAAAATACATATCAGCCATATGCGACCGGTCGAGACTCAGTCCTGTTCAGCGATTGATCCCCCAGCTGCCTCGTCCAGGAGCTGCCGTTCTGTCGTTGTTTCCTGTTCCAGTCTCTGAGCGCCTTCGGATCTATGAAAATGTGGGATCGACCTTGTCCATTCACTATGGCCGGGTACAGCATCGCATAGTCTAGGCCCAACTTTCGCAACTGTTTTTTCATGGGGGCTAATTTCCGCCGTGCCTCTTGTACTCGTGCAGTGAAATCCGAATTGAGTAAAATATTAGATCCTTCATAGGCTAGCGTTTGTTTGTCCCTTGCCTTGCGCAGAGCAGCATCTTTGTCCCGGTATTTTAACAGTTTTGCAATGATTGGACGCGGCGGGGCTCCAGGCGACGGTCAGGCCCCAGGTAGCGGTGCGCTCTTTCCACCACAAACATGTTCGAGAACACCTTTGCCCCCAGCAGGTCGATGAGTAGCTTCTCTACAAAGCATTCCATATTGCCTGTTTGTGTCGTCTCCGGCAGGCCCGTGATCCGAAGGTTTCAATGTCTCGAGCAGGCTTGCAAGTCCTCTGCTTTATCCTACAGCACCCGCATAATCCTCCCAAGCTGTTTGTGATCCAAATTCAGCATTGTCTGTGCCTCTTCAACTTCTGTGAGTCGACGTTCGGAAATTTCCAGCCTCTCCGCATGCTTGTCCAGCCGCTCCCCCATTCTGTCCATCCGGTATGAGAGGGCATTGATTTTCGAACCCAAGGAAGAGATATCACTCTGCAATCCCTTTTCCATGGACAATAGCAAACTTCGGATGTCCGGTTCATCCTCCCTAGGAGGTGTCGGCCTGTTCGCCTCCTCTGTGGTGGAGTCTTGCGACTTAGACTGGGTCCTGTCCGTTCTGCCCATCTTCTTCTCTTATGTGAGGTAGCCTGTGCAAGGACTGTTACGTGATACCACTCCAGCAGCAAGCAGTCAGAGGTCAGACCATGAGACCCTACATGGCAGCAATGCTTGGGGACATTATCCAATAGCTTGTGTGAGGTGTTCAGCCTTAGCACCTGTAAGTATTCCTGCCACATGGAGCTCTTCCTATTGTTGCTCGTGATGTATCTTGTTATCTCGCCACCTCTTCACTAGGGGCCGTCCAGCTGTGTTATGCCTCCTCCGGGCTGCGCTTAGCACAGCCGGGCCTATCTTAAATTCACCTACCTGAGCTGTTCTGTGCTCAGTCTCCTCCGCTTGGCGTGGATGTCTAGTGTTAGTGTAGCACCTGTTGGGTGTGTCGGCATCCGCAAAGATAGTACGTCCCCCGCTGAGATGCCACAACCACTACGGCTCGGCCAGGCCTGCACCTTCAGGCCTCGTCCCCAATGTCCTGTTGCTCCCAGGTGTGCGTTCTTCAGACCCACGTCCCCACGTCACTCACTGGTAGCGCTGACTCACACGGCTCTCTGTGAGAATGCAGTTACCACACTCCCCATAGCCCCTTGCATTCGCTGGTGTATGTGGTCCTTCTGGCAGCTCACAGAGAGGCAGCACTACTTGACTACTGGTCTCTACGCGGTCAGTCTAAATAATGGCACTCGCTGGGGCAATGCAATATCCACCTGGGAGCCCCTTCACGCTGGTCGTCGTGGCCCCACCGGACCCACAATGCCTGGCTGTACCTCTGTTAGCCAATTGTCCCTGGGTGTGTGCCCCTCAGTGCATTGCCCCACAGATCTCCACCTCAAGCACCAACCTGTCCAGCATTTAATTGAGCTGCGAGGTGCTCACTCCGGGTGTGTCCTCGTGGTAGCTGGTGTTCTAGGGCTCCCCGGTTCCACACAAAATGGCAGCTCTGCTCCGCCGCGCGTCACTGCCCATGCTGTCTGTGGTGTGCACCTTTGTGTGTTCCTCCTCCTCTGTGCACGCTAGTGCAGGCGTCCCCACCGCCTATTGCCTCAGTGCGTGGCTGCCTCACTATATCTTGCTGCGGCTCCGGCCGCGTCGCTCTCCCCGAGAAGATTGGGGGGGGGAATCCGTCTGTGCCTTCGACAACGGGTTTCACAGCTCTCCTACTCACGCTGCCTTAGTGGACCCGCACGCTTTCCTCAAGTCAGTAGCAGTACCTTATGGGACTCCATCAGGTCGCGCCAGCTCCGGCTCGGAAGAGATTCCGGAGATGAGGGGGACCGGCCCAGCCAGGCAGCCCGTCTCTGCACAAAGAAGCAAGTAGCTCCACCCCACGTCCAGCTCCAGCTCAGGGATCAGCGGCCTTATGCTCCAGCTCTGAATCCCCATCGTATCTCCGGGCAGGAAGGGTCTAGGAGGGTCGGGTGTGATTTACGGGATGCGGCGACCTTCCGATTTTCAGGTATCGGTCAAACGGCAGATCTGCAGCAGTGAGTGAAAGGATAATTGAAGGATTCCTGATCGGCGGTGTGGAGCTCAAGGCTAAAATGGCCATCTTCGTCAGGAGCCAAGCTCTGCCCCCGTATGAGGTCATATTTCTCAAATGTTCTTTGTGAATTTTAATTTGTGAACCTACCTTGGGTTTAGTCAGATTCCCTTCAGACTTGGAGTGGTACATACCTCTCTTATCATCTCTGATTGTGTAACTTCATGCTATACATGACTCTTTACCTATAGAACTTCTTAAGAGGTACTGATGCTGGCATCTGTACTTGCTTCCTTGATTCAATAGGGTTTGCCCTACCTTTAGTTTAGTGTGGGGCTTAGTATATGCTGCAAATATTTTCCATGTATGCGGAGAAGGATCAAAACCATCTGTCTAGTCATCAAGTCTTATTTTCTGTATCGCTGTACTGAGATCCTTAAATGTTCTTTGCTGGTCAGGACCAATACTGTCCGTCGTATTGGTCTTCCTTTATTAGTTTTGTACTTTCACAGTATGTTCTTGAGATTGATTTATATTTGTCTGGCTTTGAGTTTGTAATAAACCTTTTAACTACAAGTTGCTGATTCAGACTGTTATTGTGAGGTTTTAATGTTCACACTGTACTTTGAGATTTAAGTTGTTGTTAACCTCTTTTCCTCTCAGGCTACTATCAAGGTCTATTGAGCAGAATCGACTTGGAAGAAATGGCCCAGAGCGGTCTCACTACTGTAGGGTTACCTGAACTCAAGAGTAAGCTACAAGTAAACCAGTAGATTACTTGAGTAAACAAATATTAATGCAAGAGAAAATTCCACATACTATTACACCATTCTTGTTAATCAGGTGTAGAGTATTTCAGCATAGCATTGCACATCTTCAACTTTTTTAAATGGAAGGTGCAGTTTTTTCCTTTCTGCAGTGCTCTATGCTCTGCATTTTCTTGAAAGTCGTCTTTTTTAGAGTAGTTTTCAGCCTACTATTTTGTTGCTGGATATGGTGGCTCGGTGAGTGTGTGCAGTAACTTTATATCTCTCTAGTTAAGAAAGTGGGGGCCAGATTTACCATTCTTTCGCGCAGCGCAACAAGCCACCCAGCTACTCTGTGCTGTGTGACAGGGCAGGATTGCACCGTATTTACCATTATGCGATGCATTTTTGTCCTTTCTTAGCACTGTCGCACATTTGGCTGCCTAGCACCAATGGTAGTCACCCTTATGTCATGGTACAAGGGGGCCTGCTGTAAGGGTGCCTGCAGGATTGTTATGAGAAACATCCTTTACAACGGAACCGTTACAACGCGGTACCGTTACAACGCAGGATTTACAACGAAAGTTGTTACAGCGACTTTCGCTGGAGGGCGCTCTAGGATAGGGGATAGTTTAATTTACTATCCAATACCTTCCCTACTATCCACGGGGACTGGAGTTGGAATAGTAAATTAAACTATTCACTATCCAGCGCCCCCCAACGCAAGTCCTTGTAACGACTTGCGTTGTTAAACCTGCATAGTAAAGGTACGCGTTGAAACGGTACGAGTTGTACCGTCATACATCCGATTGTTATAGTGCAGGAAGGCACGCCATTCCGAGAGGCATTTTCCTCGTTCTATGTTTGCTGCTGAATGCAGCACACATAGGAAGAAGAAAAAGGAGGCAAAATAAATATATTTCTCCTCGTTAAGCATCACCTCGGGAGACATAGCATTATGACTCATTCCCAGGTCTACAACTAATGGTTAAATCTGGGAATGCACCAAAATACATGGGTGGATGGGTGGGAACGCCCACGATCCATGGAATGCTTCCCGGCCCGAGAGTAATGTAAGGCAGGTATTTGCCATGCCTTGGGTTACTCTAGATTTATTAAACCATGCAGGGCCATTGAAGGTGGCCTTGCGTGGCTTGATAAATCTCACTTATTTATTGTGTTGTTCTTGCGCTCCCTTGCATGGCACAAGGGCGACACAAAACGTCAATAAACCTGAACCGAGGTGCTCATTTAGTGTTTCCAAAAAGAAAAAAATAAACACTGGATTCTTATGCCACTAATTGCAACTGCAAGATTAGAAAATTAATCTTAGCTACACGAAAACGGATGATAATCTACTCAGAAGCCTTTTATCCTTCAAACACAATAACACCCTTGATTACATAATTATTTTACAAGTTCGATTCAGACAAATATTGTACTTACCAGCCAAGGCAAGAGTATATTCCTGATACCGAGTGCCTATTCTGTTTGTAGCAGTACAGTTGTAACGCCCAAAGTCATTATCAGATAGAGGTGTTACCTGAAAAAAACATAGCACACTCCATTTACCAGAGCTGTGGGACTAATGTAGCATCAGAGAATTCATGAAACATCTTGTCTCCACTGGCACTGATCTTCACAAGCGACATATAAGACATGCAGCCACAGGATCTACCTTTACTGAAGGTATTTTGCTATATGCAAGTACAAACAGGAAACATGATTACTGACTGTTACTTTTGATTCAGAGATGGTTCATAAGAAAGAACACCGATGAACATTACAATGTCAAAAAACCTACTTATTTGAAATTCTTTTGAATTGTAACCAGTTTGTTGCAGAAAGCAGACAGAAAGAGACATATTTCAATATTTGTTCTAAGAGTTATGCATTACCGAACTGTTTTATAACGCACACCACTGCCAACCGTATATAGTTTAGGTGATTCCAGGGTAAACAGAATTGTCCTTAGTTTTCAATTTTTAATAAAGAACGTAAAATAAATGTTCGGGTGGTTTCTATCTGCTCTCAAATTTGGAAGCTGGGAACTAAGAAATTGCACACTGCCTCAGCTGTGACTCTTGCAGCATGTGTAGATGGGGACAGTGCACTGCATCACAGCAAAAACACTGTTGCCAGTGAAGGTGGAAATCTGGGAACAGAGCATTAGTGAAAGAGGGAGCTGCTGTTTGAAACAACTGGTCCATCTTTCACTGTAGGTGGCAATTGGACTTCATTTCAAAGAGCAACAGAGATCCCTCTGCAGGCGGTGCAAAGCGTGACTGCACCCGCTTGAAGGTGTATGCCTGTTGAGGGTCTCAGACCCACATGCCCCCATCACAAGCTGCTCCCTTGGGTGTGCGTTGACTGTATGTCACATCCATGCGGCTTACTCACACTGCTCCGCCTGCCTATCTCAACTGCAAAGATTCCCTCATTTGAATGGGACTACCATGCACATGAGGTAATGCCTCCTTCAAATCCCTCCAGTGCACACTTAGTTTCAACACAATATGTATTACAGAGCAGCTACAAAAGTGTTTTGAGGCACTTTCTGTAATACCAGTGTACCCCAGGGGCACAAAAAGCAGGAACAAGCACCAATTGCACGCTAAGAATTATTTGACATCAGAGCTCCAGGAGATTTAAGCTATTTCAAAGGGCTCTCCCAATTTTGGTTAAGGTTGAAATCCTGGTGAACTGATGAAGTCCAAAAGCCATATTTACTTTACTCCATTGCACCAGTGAACAAACATGAAGCACATGGCCCACCTAACAGGAATCATGTGGCTGGGGTGTAGTCAAAGAAGTTTCTCTCTGGGAAAATATAATAGAAAATGTAGTCTCAGTAATGGATGGTGCCAAGTCATTTATTGGTGTATTTACCAACTGCATTTTGTAGTATGTTGGTAGTTATACAGTAGTTTTACTAACGTACTACAAAATGCTATTCACATTGCTAAATGAAGAGATTTACTCTTCCATCTCTCCTATCTTTTCTATGTGGAGATTTCTTCCCAGACTGCAGAGATCTCCACAGTTGTAAGTATACATGTTAGTAGTAAATGTCGGAGTGGAAAAGGTGAGTGACTGAAGACTGGGTAATACTTACTAATGATGGAGAACTGTTAGAGGGGAGGGAGTAAGGAGGGGTTAAGAAAGGACTAGGGAGGGATTTTAGAGAGGACATGCACCCATCCCCAAAAGAGTAAGACCATTGTATTGACTGCCCTTCTATAGTTATTGCAGTCAAAAGGGACCCAAAACAGTTGTAAATATACTCCAGCTCAGAGCTGGAGTACGTCCAGCATCACACATAGCCAACCACTTGTACTGCAATATACTCCCATTAAAAATAATGGAGGTAAGAGCATTAAATAAAACCCAACAGGAATCAATATAAAATGAATAAAAACTTAAATAAGTTGTTTTAATTATGTAAGAAGTTTCACAATGAAACATAATTATTAATTTATTTTAAAATATTACCCTTTTTTCAAAGTAAAAATTATTACGAATGTAAAATTGATTAAAATAAGTACATGACTGTTGAATAATTATATAGATCACCTTCATCAATTTTAAATACAGAATGTTTGTTTTTTAATTAAAGTTCAGAAAAATTATTTCATTAAACATTTAATTTTTGTAATATTTAAATTTGTTCTTTAAAATTAAGTTTTATCAGAATTTAAAATATGCAAAATTAATTAACATACCTATTTAACTTAAAATTATTTCCTCATTTTATTTAAGTTTAGTACTCTTTTACATTTTTTTCTATACTTTATCATACAGATATCTCTCCCTGATTGCGGCATTCATGTTTTAACCATGCAGGCCTTTACCACATAGCCTTTACAACACATATGCCATTGCCCTTTCTTCACATTGCAAGTACAGTTAGGTAAGAAAATGTATGCACACACATATGAGAGCAAAAAGGTCCTGCGTCAGCTCTCAGCCCCAAGAGCAGCACATGTCTAAACCAACAAACTCCAGACTTCAGGATTAAAATGATATGCACTCTCAGCAGGTAAATGCTTCAAGGTTTATTGAGCAGCACACTCAATGTGTTTCAACACCAAAGTGTCTTGGTCACGAGTCAATATCAAAATGATAAAACAGACATAAATGGTGACACTGATAAATAAATACAAACAAATGATAATACAATTCTTGTGACTGTGAGCGCCATCTTCAAATGTCATAATAACATTGCATTAAGTGTTTTCCCCACAATTATTGCAAGATATACAAATATAAATCAGGTCAATCAATGTTTGGAGAAAACCAAATCATGGTTTCTAAAAATAGCCCATACCTGAACCCAATATAAAGGATACTTGATAACCTTACATATGCATTACCCATTATTGAGTTTCTCTCACTAAAAATAACAAAATGTCAAGCCCAAGTGGGCAGTAAAATTGTGCCCCAATTGAGTCAATCTCGCAAATAGAACCCAATTTGGCCCATAAACCATGAATGGGAAATAAATCCAATAAAATTGGGATATCTAAACTGGAAAACATAATTCTGATTAGTTTTAGACATCACACTATTGTGCCACCCTGGATCCTAATATCAGAGGACCTCACAGTGCAGATAACAATATCACACCTAAGATTCCCCAACAAATCTCAGCCGGGGTGGCATAATGTGAGGTCCTTTGGTATTCGGATCCCAGGTAGCACAACAGTGTGATGTCTAACACAAAGCAATCCCGCTTGTTGGGACTTACTGGAGGTAACAGGAGGCTTGTTGGCCCCCAAGGACCCTCAGCATTAAAGGGGACTTCATCCCCCTACTAGTAGTGCACCAGGAGATGCATTTACAGAGTGGTGGAGAAAGGGGGCAGGGCCTCTGAAGACCTCTCAGTACTCCCATTGTGTGGGACTTACTGGAAGGTAACAGGAGGTCTTGTTGGCCCTCAAGGGCTGTCAGCATCCAAGGGAACCTTTACCCCCAACCCACAGTGCACCAGGAGGTGCATTTTCAGAGTGCTGAAGAAAGGGGGCGGGCCTTTGGTGAATTGCTGTTATTTTTGTTTATTTATTCATGGCCCCCTCTCCTCGAGCCCATTTTGGCCCCAGGGATCCCATCTACCGAGGCCCGGCTTCACTTGAGGGTGTGGCTCTTGGGGCTCAAGGGGTGGCCAAACAGGTCTCCTCGGACTAATTTTACAAATAGCCAGGGGAGTAGGGGTGCAGCATGGAAAACCCCCCAGATAATTAACACTGCCCCCGGGATTTGGGCTACCTGACAGCTTCATAAAAAAGATGAGAATTTTCAGCAAAATAAATTAAAAAACCACATTTACCACCCTGTTGGACCCACCCCGCCATATGTGCGGGTCATGGTATTCCTACCATGACCCTTTTCTTTATTTTTTTACTTTTTTATGGGACTAGGCTTTACAAAATCGCTGCCAGCCCTTCCTTGCTGAAGTGTTGGCAGCCAATCAAATTTCAGAAACATTCGCAAGTCCATGGCAATGACTCACATCCCGGATTCTATATTTTTTTAAATTAAATATCTCTGAAACTACTAAAGAGATTTACACCAGATAACAAAAAAGCATGATTTCTGGGCCAACATCTAGCTTTCTGCCACATTTGGGATAATCACATTCACTAGTTCAGGTTGTAGTCATGTTTAAAAAATTAAAAATCTGCAGCAATATTACATGGGGAAAAGGAGTTTTGGAATCACCTTTTTTCTTGGACCCTGCTTGACGTATCATCCCTAAAATTTCAGCACAGCTGCTGAATCAATAAGGGGAAGTTTTTTTGACAATTTCGAGACGATTTATCAAGACAAAAAACTCTTTTCCTATGGAAACTTCGGTATTAAGTGGTGGTGGTCACTGGATACTTACAGTTAAGAATGCTTTCCATAGACAAGGCGTGTTTTCTTATGTTTTTTGTTTTGCTAATAACTTTTAAACCATTTGACGAATCTTCACGCACATTTCACAAAAAAAGGCCAATTTACTTCAGTTACTTGCTGGAAAGTTTTGGGGTGATCCACCAAGCAGTGGCCAAGAAAAAAAAGAGGTAAAAAAAGAAAATTTCCCAATGCATTTTCTATTGACTTCTTAAAGCAGTGCCACTACAAAAACTGCTGTAAGGAGGGACACTGAATTTGGCAGGAAGCTAGAGTTTGATTCACAGATTGTGCTTTATGTGCTTTAGTGAAATTCCATTCAGTATTTTCTGAAAAATAAAGGAACAAATACATTTGTATATCTTCGATGTTGGGTCTGAGGGACTTCTGTTAGAGTCTCTCTGGGACGCTATTTCAAAAATAGAGCATTTTGATTGGTCCAGGAAGCTTTTTTTCCCTTGTGCCAATTTTTTCCTGTAGTAGTCTAGTTTGTGTTTTATTAAACTCTTTTTGGCCCTGAGGGTTGGGGTACCTGCAGACAATTAAGGCTAGCAGAGGGGGGCTGCATTCATCCCTCCTCCGCTTTTTTACATGTAATTTGGCTCCATGGAATGAGATCCCCTGGGCCTAATCAGCCTTGGGAGGGGGTCTGTGTGGCCCCCTCTGCTTTTTAATTATATTTTGCCCCAGGGGGATGGGTTCCCCGGGACCTAATAAGCTTGCGAGAGGGGACAGTGCGAGCGTCCCACATTTTATATTGCATTTGGCACCAGCGATGATGACCCTGGGACATATTACGGCTTGGGAAGGGGACTGCATGCTCTACTCACTTTTTAATTTTATTTGGCCTGGGTGATGGGGTCCCCAGGGCCTTTTAAGGCTTTGGGAGGGGGCCACATGGCCCCTTTCTGTTTTTATTAGAATTGGCCTAGCCAATTAAGGGTTGGGGAGGGGAGGATGCATGCCCCCTCCCCTTAATATATATATTTTGATGGGGGTCCCAGGGACACGAAGGCCAACCCTACGCTGCAATATGCCAACGGTTGTGAGCAGCATGGGGTTGGTTGACTCTGGGTGGGCTGGTCACATAGCCTGGCAACAGGCCAGGTCTGAGGAGAACCTCTCACAGTGAACAGCCAAAGGTTGAGTGCAATGTGGTGTTGGCTACCTCCGGGTGGGGTGGCCAACTTCACGGCATGGAGTTGGCTTCCCTGCAAAAGACATGTGCAGTGGGGGGCTTGGCTTCATGTATGGAAATAAACTATTACTCTACTTGAAAAAAGTAGAAATTCACTCAAAAAATGAAGGTTATAGTAACATTATATTCAGGTGAAATGTTCAGTAATGACATAACTTTTTCAACTCAATAACCACAGAAAGTTTATTGTTCAAAAACACTCTGGGCGAAAAATATGACGCTTCCATTTTGCGACTCAAAAATTGCGTCGCTTTGCGACTTGTAATTTGTAAGTCCCAAAATGCAATGTACAACAGTGCCACAGATACTGTTAGCAATTTCTAATGGGTTTGCAAATGGCATGCCTTATCAATATTCATGAGGCATCAAAGGAAAACAGGCTGCATTTAAAAAAGGAACATGAAACTTTTCAGTTAAATTTTTTAAGGGCAGACAGTGGTCCCTGGGACCACTGCCTGCTCTTGAAATATTTTCGCACCCATTCACAAAGGGAACGGGGTCTTGGTATATACCACCACCTTGTTTTGCGGTCGCAAAGGGGTTGAATACCCTTTGCCACTGCAAAAAACAGTCACACATCTGGCCCCTTATTCGTGCAATATTTTCATCAATAAAAATAGCATAAATACAATAAATTAAACCTTTCAGACAACTTTAAAAACACATATCAAAGGTAATAAATATGAGTGCTAACAAATATTAGCAGCAAAGTTTAAAGCAATAAAGTGCCATGTGCCCTTACAGGATGAGGTAAAAATAAGCCTACATGTAAACAGATATCCGCATCAGATAATTGCAGAACCAGTGGAAATATGGCTCTACACTGCCTATGTATTATATCTCTAGTCCAATAAAACAAAAGGTTCCCTTGGTTGCCCTAATATAAAGTCAACAGTGTGGCACTAGACCTTACCCACTCGTATCTATTATCATGGGCATGTAAAGTTCATAAGTCACACAAATCATCCGTCCGTCTCTTAAGAGCCCTTCACTAGAAGTGAAACCACAAAAGCACTTACAATCTAAAAGGTTAATTATGCAGCCAAGAAAAAATGTTTTGTTTCGATATTTTATTTTTATATTTATAAAAACATAAAGTTTAAAACTACAAACTGTTCTAAACACTAATAGTTCTGATTCTTGACAATTTGTCATACAGCTATTTTCATGTCAAAAATCAGATTTCATCACACCTAATGCAATACATTCAGCAAATACACATTTTCCATTGAACCATACACAAGAAAAACATATTTAAAAAAAAACATAGATAAAAAAGTTTCATCAAAATATGTCGACGCTTTTCGGTGGATCCTGCTGTGCGCACCACCTTCCTCAGGACAATTAAAAACAATCTGTTGAAATGAATTTAGAAACAAAACATAACCACTCATCATTCTTGGCAATGTATTTAACAAGAGATTTTACAAGAAATACACGGTGCATACTACTTGGTGCATTAGTCTTAATATTAGCAATCCTCTAAATAATAAATTTCTGTTCATCTTTATTAGGATCTCACAACCATATTCCTGTGCTCTTTTTTTTGTGGGTCCCACTTTTAGTATAAGTCCCCGTCTCTCACTCCAACTACCTTATGTCTTTTCTCCATGCTATCAAGATTCATTCTATCCCCTTATACCTTTTCGTAATGCTATCAAAGTTAATTCTACTCCCTGCTTGCACACATCCTTATTCTGCAAGGTTCGTTTACAACACACCTTTTTGAATGCCTTAATGTGCTCCACTCCTCACTTTCGTTTTTATTTCATGGGCAGCTCACATCAGCTTTTCATATAAGAAACCTGATTTGGAAGAAAGAGTCTCATTAACTTTTTCTATTACCATAATTTTTTTATCTTATAGAGTAATCCAAGTATTTTCTACTTACTCTAAATTAGGGAAAAGTCCCACCAACTGGTTTATCTGTATTTACTTCACAGGATGTCTTTGTTTAAAAACAATAATAATTCACTCTCGGGTGTTTACAGATGACTGTGGTGCCTAGGCCAAGAAGGTACGATTAAATAAAATTCTTTGATGTAAAACCTTTATACTTGACCAGATATCACAATACCATCTCATTCTTCATTGTGTACAGACGTGGTCACTCACCGCTCTATGTTCAACATTGGAACTTCTTATTTTCTGAATGTGTTTATAATTGATTGCTCCTGTTCCTCTGTACCGGGTTTTTTCAATTATCCCAGTTATAGGGTTCTGCAACTAAAGAAAATTTATCGAAATGTCTAGTTAATTCAATAAAAGCCCAGCATGTGGTTCCTTGTTTTATGATTCCTCAAGGCTCTACTAGTATTCTCTTTTACTTATTACCCCAAGTCACTCGTTAATCTAAGGGTCATGCCTGCTTTATTTTTCACTGTCCAGATTTTATCCAATGACCCCGTATCCTAGAGCGTTACCCCTCTGTCAATTTATGCCCAAGTTGTTAAAAGATTCTCATTGGGGGCAGGTTATCTTCTATGTCCTGCCAGTGTCTATCCTTACTTCCCGCATGTTCACATCACCAGGGCTTTATCTTGACTCCCCTTGTTTTCAAGTTCTATCCATGGCGACTATACTTCTACACATGACCGGAATATCTGCCGACAGCCCACTAGACTACGGCCTCAATTCCATCAAAGTGCTATAGCGTTTTAATTTACTATGTGCTATAAGCGTGACGCCTTTCTAAAATTGTCACCACCATGTTGCGTGGATAGTAGACCCCTTACTATGACCTAAACATTAGACTAAACATTAATCCGTATCTCTGAGCAACTACCCACTTGATTGCATCACCGATTTCCTCAGCGTGCTATTGCGTTCTGATTTACCGGGTGCACTAAGCGCAGCGTCTTTTTCAAATTCTCAACATATTATTCCGAAAAAAACGGTCCCCTTCCCAAGGCTACAGATTAATTAATCAATGCATTTTAGCTATGAATCTCCTCACTCACCAACCGCATCCGTTATGCCGGGCCTAGATTGGTTGTCCGCTTACCTCGCGTCCCCGTGTTTTAGCCGCGCTGATGCTGGAGCAAAAAACAAGAAATCCATTAACTTCCGCTCTTTTAAACCTATTCACCTCCGACCCTTATTACTCACTTCCGGGTCCCATTGGGCCTGTCTATTCTTGCACCGGAAGCTTTGGTATATTTTAGCCGCCATTTTAAGCTGGTTTTGTTACATATGATAATCACTTCCGGGTCCCAATGAGCCTGTCTATTACTCCACCGGAAGATTCAGTCTATTTAGCCACCATCTTAAGCTGGTTTTATTCCAAAAAATTCCCTGCTTACTATCCTTAATCTTCTGCCTCAATAATGTCTGTTACCATGAGGCACTATTATTATAACCTCGATCTAAAGAATAACTGCCGATAAATGAATGGATATTTAATTTACCTTATTCATTCTCACATGTTTCTTAAGACTTACATTTGTTTTAATGCAGTTAGTCTCAATTATTAAGAATTATATTTGTTTTAATGCAGTTAGTCTCAAAGGTTTTAGTTTTACTCAATGCATTTAGTGTTCACAATAAGACCTTTGCTTGGCCCACTGTAACCTCTGCTTTTCATTAGTTGTCTAAACCTGTCTATGTGTGGTTCCTTTATCCTATCTTAGACTATGTGATACAACAATCTTCTTTTCTTCAGGGTTATACAGATTTCATTTAGCACTAGTTCCTAGGCATCCTATTCTATTGTGTTTCTAATTCCCTACTCTTTTCAATTCAGATGGGTCGAGAGCATGTTTCTAACTGTACATTTTTTCCCACTCTTCGCGATTATTGAGCCCTTGTGTGTATGTTTTAAACTTACACATGTAGAACTGTTCTCCTATTTTGCGTTTCTTGTCAATATTTCCACCCCTCTTTGACATTTTTATTAATTCTACTACACATCAGCGTAGGTCCCCTATTTTGTGCTTACTTTGAATCCAATGATCAGTCAATAGGGCATTTTGTTTATTATTTCTAATTGCGGATCTGTGTTCGTTAAGGAGAATCCGGATTTCCCTTCCGGTTTCGCCGACGTAACACAACCCGCATGGGCATCTTACAACATAAATGACGTTACTGGTTCTACAGTTAAACATCTCTCTAAATTGGTGCTCTGTATTATCTATGGTTATTTTCTGCCCCATTATCACAGTCTTGCAGTTTGTGCATCCACTACATGGATAGTTGCCAATTACTTTGCTCATTGTATCAACACTAAGCTGATGATATCCTTCTTTTTCTTTATAGGTTTTGACAAGTCTGTTCCTGATACTTCTATTCCTTCGATAGGAAAAAAGAGGTTTCTCAATTGGGCTTAAGTTCTTATCCTGTAAAAGGCTCCAATTTCTATTGATGATAATCTTTATTTTATTGCTCACTGTAGTGAAATTTGTCACAAAATTAATTTTATTCCGTACTTGCTTTTTGTGATTATCTTCATCAAAGAGAGCATCACGATTATAATATTTGGCTCTTTGATATGATTGTTTGATTATCCTATTTGGATACCCCCTACTCGACAATTTCTTTTTCAATATCTCGGCATGTCTTTCAAAGTCCCTTCTATCCGAGCAGTTTCTGCGTAACCGCAGAAACTGCCCCAATGGGACGTTATCCTTTTGGCATAGGGGGTGCTCACTCTGATAATGAAGCATAGTGTTTCTATCTGTGGGCTTAACAAATAGGTCCACAGTTAGTTTATTGTCTTTATTTTGGATTTTTATATCCAGGAAGTCACAGTATTCTTGGCTTATGTTGGAAGTGAATTTTAGATTCTGATCTCCACAATTGAGCCACTCTATAAATTCCGACAGTTCTTCTTTGCTCCCTGACCAAACAAAAAAGATATCATCTATAAAACGCGACCAGTGGGTCACGTTTTCATAAAAGGGGGCTGCTTCATTATATATATGTTTTTCCTCAAAGGCACCAACATAGAGGCAGGCCAGTCTTGGCGCACAAGTAACCCCCATGCTGGTGCATAAGAGACAGACGGATGATTGGTGTGACTTATGAACTTTACATGCCCATGATAATAGATACAAGTGGGTAAGGACTAGTGCCACACTGTTGACTTTATATTAGGGCAACCAAGGGAACCTTTTGCTTTATTGGATTTCTCTCCCTGTTCCCTTATGGTTTAAATAGGGTAACTCTCCCTCTTTTTCTAGTATATCTCTAGTCAACAATGCCTTTCCATTACTCCAGATTGACAGCCAGATTATTAGAGATCTGACCATAATGTACTCAGTTATATAATGTAGGTTGAGTTCTTTGTGGCAGATGATGGGAGGGGTAAAAATTGGTACTTCACGAAGCTGTCTGCAAAACCTGTTTTCTTCATGTTGTATGGCTTCGCAGTTTGCAATCCCCCACAGATTAGCTCCAAATGTGGCACTAGGGACGCATTGGGATTCAGAAATCTGCAGCCCAGATGCCAATTGCCCCCTTTCCAAGAGGTTGTGGAAGACAGAAAAGAGAGCTGATTGCCTTGAAAAACCCCATTAGGCAATGTACAATACCAGGTGTCCATGCTCCAGAAGCGGAAAACATAACTCCCAGATGTGGAAATCTATTAACAATGATCAAACAGTTGATGCCCACTGTCAGAGAAGGTGCTGGATACAATGTGGGCCACATTCCATAATATGAGACTTCGAGAAATGACTGCATGAGTCTCAATTGGCCATAAACTTAACAAACTCGAATACCAAAAGGTGCAGTGCTTTGGGCTTATGTGCCATAAGCATGGTGTGGTACGCATATACGATTGTAGGTAGGGGACTACCCCTTAACTGCAGGGACATCACTGATAAAACTTGCTAAAAATGGGTGCAATTTAATTAATACATAAAATAAACAATAAAGGAGCCAATGCACACCCTTGTCTGACACCTCTGCCAATCTATATATCATTGGTCACATCTCCATTGTGGCTAATTCAGACCCTAGCTCTCATGTCCATGTGCAAATATGCAAGAAAGTGAACAAGGGAAGCATTCAGACCAAGCAACATCAGCATTAGGCATAATTTCGGTCAACTTGCACAGTCAAATGCAGCCGTTAAGTCCATGTAAGCCAGATACAGAGGCATTTGCTTTGCAACAGTGTATCTACCTATCACCAGATTCAGAGTTACACATTATTTGATTGTCTTAATCTTATGCCTTAACCCATATTAAGAAGGATGCAAGATGGACTCCGCTTGGGCCCATTCCTGGATTCTATTACATATAACACTCCCTAGGATCTTAACCGTGGAATCAGTCAGCGACATTGACCTTTACTCGCTGAAGTCATCTCTATTGCCCTTCTTATATATGGGAACAATAGTTGAGGTACACCAGGAAGCAGACAGGTCTGAATGTGCAAGGTTACTAAACACATTAATCAAAAGAGGGGCCCAAAGGTCAGTCTCATGTTTAAATAAATCAATCGGAAGACCGTCCAGCCCCGTTGCTTTCCCCCTAGACTTTGTGAGATGGCCTCATCCACCTCAGCCACAGTTATCTCAACATCTGCCAGTGTCCTTCTATCAAAATTAAAAAAATATCTCTGTTGGAGGTGTAGCATAAACTTTTCTGAATTGTGCTTCCCATTCTTCAATAAGAAACGGACTGGTTTTTATGTCTCCTGTCTGAGACGATGGCCTAAAAATGCCTGCTGTCTTTTGTACAGGCTGCCTTTGCAAATGAGTCCCATTTGTCTCTCATAACTACCTACCATCATTTTCCCATGGTCGCCTTGTATTGCTTCCTCAAAATGGCAACTAGTGCTTGATCTCTAGGCTTTTTCCCAAGTGCTATTCCCAAATCCAGATTAGCCATGGTGCAATTATTGACCAGTTATAGTTATATTTATCTCAAGTAACTATAACTTGTGCCCTAAGGTAACTTCAACTCACACCCTTGCCATACACTGCTAATATTCCCATATATTACATCACTCATTAAGTCTTCTATGAGAGCATTGATAATATCACTGCAACATTTGCAAATATATTATTATTGAGAAAACTGCATGGCAGGGGCGTGAGTTATAGTTACCTTAGGGCACAAGCTATACTTACTTGAGATAACTGTGCAAGTGTGGATACTTTCCAGAAGATCTCTTCAGTGTGCTAGTGATTCGGCATTTTACCACTGCTAGCTGATGCTTAAGTGCTAGTACTCACACCCTAAATCATGGTAAAATTTGCTTACACCTGATTGGCATATTTAATTTACTTAGAAGCCCCTAGTAAAGTGGTATAAATATACCAAGGGCATGTAAGTGGGCCTGCAGCACTTATTGTGCGAACTACATAAGTAGCACTTCATAACATGTCTCAGGCCTGCCATTACAACTTGCCAGCAGTTTTGAACTGTCAATTCGATTTGGCAAAATAACCTATTTGCTGAGCCTAAATTTGTCACCGAAAAGTTAGACGCTAAACAGCCTATAGGGCAGGGTGCATTGTAATTACAAGTTGTACATGAACCTTTAAGTTTTACATCTCCTGGTAGTGAAAAATGAATACATTTGTTTTTCACTGCTATCAGGTCTACCTCTCCCTTTGGATAACATTGGGTTATCTTGTTACTTTTAATAAGTGCTAACCTTTGATTGGGAGAAGGTATGATAGTCATGTTGGATATCTGAGAAACTGTAATTTAAAAACCCCTGCAATGCTAAAGTCGGATTTGAAGGCACAGTTCTGAAAATAGCACTTTTAGAAAGTTAGCATTGTCTTGTCCTAACCATTTGGTGCCTGCAGCATGTTTCTAGGTCATATGACTAGGTGAGACTCGCAGTTGGACTTTGTATATTCCTCTTAGACAGCCACACAATTGAGACAATAGGTATGGTTGAATATGCCATCCCAGGTTGGGGGGTTGAAGCTGTGCACAGCCCCACTTACACATCAATAGGCTGGGCCTTGCTCAAAAACAAAGACCGTCACAGAAGCCTTTTGTGCTGTAACCAGGCTTGAGCCAGGGCAGGGAGGTAGGAAATTCAAGACACTTGAGTGAGGTAAGCATTCAGATGTTTCCTCCATTTCAAAGATGGAATCAGGTATAAAAATGGAACCCTTAGACCTACTCTTCAGATCACTCCCAGACCTATCGAAGGACTACCAGAGTACAGCCTGCTGGTCTAAGGCTAAGCCCCTTTTCTCCACCACTCTGCAAACATGGCTCAAGGTCCACCACTGGTTGGTAGATGAAGTTCACATAACTCCTGCAGGACTTTGGGGCCAAGAAACCCTCCCGGAATCTCCTGTAAGTCCTACACATGGGGATTCCTGAGAGCCGGTCGAAGGCCGGGCCCCCTTTCTCCACCACTCTGCAAACGTGACTACTTGTTACAAAACCATAGAAATTCACAGAAAAAAACAAAGGTTATAGGGACGTTATAGTTAGGCCCAGGAGTTACTCGTAAAAAACCACAGAAATTCAGCCATTGTATTTAGTGAGCTAACTAAAAACTTTGCCCTGCAATGCACTACTTATGACACCTCACATATTACATCACACAAGACATGGTCAGTGACATCACAGATGACATCACCAATGACATCTCAAATAACATTATTGATGACATCATCCACAGAATCTCTGACGCCCCAATCACACCCCCATATAACCTTTCTTACACCCACTCCAAGTACTACACTACCATTCTCAAACCCATTCACACACACCTACCAGTACTTACACAGCCACTCACTAATTCAAAGATCAACACACACATCTTCTCACTCAAGCCACTTATGGACCCACTCACTCACTAATACAGACACTGTCATATCCACTCATACACCCATACAGCCACTCACACACAGAGTCAGTCACCTATAGAGCGCACCACACACCTACTCACTCATCATACACTCAATCACAAAGACAGTTACTAACCCTACAGTTACACACACACTCACAGACTTACTCAAACAGATACTAACACATACAGTCACTGACACAAGCACACACTCACCAATATAGCCACTCTTACATTTACTCACCCATACAGCCACTCACAAACACCATACTCTCACCTATACTGCCTTTCACATACCTAGTTACTCACCCATATACCACTGACTCACTCATCCATATAGGAAGTCACACATCCCCACACCCACCCACACAGACACTCAGACACCCATAGAGGTATTCGGGCAATCAGACACTCACCCATACAGAGACTCACACACTGATACAACCACTTAGCCATCAACTGACATACAGATACAAACCTCCACACAACAATCAATCAATCAAAGAACTTGTAAAGTGCGCTACTTACCCTTGAGGGTCTCAAGGCGGTGAGGAGGGGGGTGCCGCTTTTGCTCAAAGAGCCAGGTCTTGAGGAGTCTTCTGAAGGTGAGCAGGTCCTGGGTCTGCCGTAGGTGGGTAGGGAGGGTGTTCCAGGTCTTGGCGGCGAGGTAGGAGAAGGATCTGCCGCCAGAGGTTGTTCGTTGGATGCAGGGGGCAGCGGTGAGGGGGAGGCTGGCGGAGCGGAGCTGGCAGGCAGGGGTGTAGAAGCTGGGTCTGCTGTTAAGGTAGGCTGGTCCGGCGTTGTGGAGTGCTTTGTGTGCCTGGGTGAGGAGCTTGAAGGTGATCTTCTTGTCGACGGGGAGCCAGTGTTGGTCTCTCAGGTGGGGGGTGATGTGGCTGCGGTGGGGGACATTGACGATCAGTCGGGCGGAGGCGTTTTGGATGCGTTGTAGTCGTCATAGGTGTTTGGCTGGGATTCCTGCGTAGAGTGCGTTGCCGTAGTCCAGTCTGCTGCTGACGAGGGCCTGTGTCACCGTTCTTCTTATTTCGGTCGGGATCCACTTGTAAAACCTTTATTTTAATATTGCTCTCCCCTGAGGCGGAAGCCGGGGGATTCTCTGCCTATCCTTTTATTTTTAAAACTTGTACCTGCACTCAGCTGATATTGCCCGTGCATAGGGCAATGATTAGTTCGATATATTTTTAAATACATTTTGGGTGGCTAAACCTTGGCGCTTACCTTCTGTAATCATCGCGCGCTGCAAAGCGCGACTGCAGCTTTCATCTCCAACAGCGCTGCCCTCTCGGTCGCGGTCACGTGACCTCTCCTACCTCACCCGCCATCTTGAGGAGGGAAGGGCTGCGCTCCAGTCTATCCAGCGCTTCCGCCCTCTTAGACTACTTAAGGGGCGTTCCTTCTACCACCGGCAAAAACCTTTATTTTAATATTG
This sequence comes from Lissotriton vulgaris, assembly GCF_964263255.1. Taxonomy (NCBI): domain Eukaryota; kingdom Metazoa; phylum Chordata; class Amphibia; order Caudata; family Salamandridae; genus Lissotriton; species Lissotriton vulgaris. Next base: position 265,996,003 of record NC_141696.1, read on the forward strand.
CTCTCCCCTGAGGCGGAAGCCGGGGGATTCTCTGCCTATCCTTTTATTTTTAAAACTTGTACCTGCACTCAGCTGATATTGCCCGTGCATAGGGCAATGATTAGTTCGATGTATTTTTAAATACATTTTGGGTGGCTAAACCTTGGCGCTTACCTTCTGTAATCATCGCGCGCTGCAAAGCGCGACTGCAGCTTTCATCTCCAACAGCGCTGCCCTCTCGGTCGCGGTCACGTGACCTCGCCTACCTCACCCGCCATCTTGAGGAGGGAAGTGCTGCGCTCCAGTCTATCCAGCGCTCCCGCCCTCTTAGACTACTTAAGGGGCATTCCTTCTACCACCGGCAAAAATCTTTATTTTAATATTGCTCTCCCCTGAGGCGGAAGCCGGGGGATTCTCTGCCTATCCTTTTATTTTTAAAACTTGTACCTGCACTCAGCTGATATTGTCCGTGCATAGGGCAATGATTAGTTCGATGTATTTTTAAATACATTTTGGGTGGCTAAACCTTGGCGCTTACCTTCTGTAATCATCGCGCGCTGCAAAGCGCGACTGCAGCTTTCATCTCCAACAGCGCTGCCCTCTCGGTCGCGGTCATGTGACCTCTCCTACCTCACCCGCCATCTTGAGGAGGGAAGGGCTGCGCTCCAGTCTATCCAGCACTCCCCCCCTTCCCGCCCCCTCGATGCATAAAAGTAAAGGCACTTCCCGTCCGCGCAGCGGGCGGGCGCAGCGGGCGCGCCGGCGGCGCGCCAGAGGCGTGCCAGAAGCAAGCCCGTCTGCGCCCGTCCGCGCCGGGACTGGGCCCAGGGCCACAACCCCTGCCCAAAAGTTATCAGGAGACTTTAAAACATACACCAGCCACAACCTACACGCGCTTCGACCACTCACTATGGCCAAATGTTCAAAAACTAAACCCTCAGAGATCCATAAGGACACTGCCATCATTTGCCCTCACTGTCATGACACTATCCCATTAATACTTCCCCAAACTAACGGCACTTCAACCAAGCACGATGTAGGTGCTGCCACTTCCATAGCCCTTATAAACGCTCGCTCGCTCGGTAAGCATAGGCAGGAAATCTTTGATCTTATAACTGATTTTAAACTAGATATACTGTTTATCACCGAAACATGGACAGATGACACTTCACAGCCAGACTTGGTCATCGCTGTTCCAGAGGGATTTAAAGCCTACTGTCAGGACAGGCCTAAACAAAGAGGGGGTGGGCTGGCCATAATTGCCAGAGATTCATATCCTGACAGAACGACATCTATTCCATCCACTTCCTGTGAGGCCATGCAATTTGCTATCAACATTTCCCCCCTGTTTAATTTCAAGGGTATACTAATATATCGTCCTCCAGGATCAAAGACGACCTTCCTGTCCAACATAAACACCATGATGGAATCTGTAGCCACTGAAAGTAGCTTTACGGTTCTAGGTGACCTGAACTTTCACTTAGATCTAGGTCACCTTACCGATTCTGCTGCCCTCATCTCTGATCTAGGAGGTACCCTAGGGCTAAAACAACTTGTCACATCCTCTACCCATCAAGCAGGCCACATTTTAGACCCCATCTTTTCTAATCTAGAAGGACTGCAAATTACCAATATTTTGCCTATGCCTTGGACCGACCACTTTGCAATTTTTGCAAATATAGCCACCAATAATCACTGTAATAACAATCCTCAACCTATACCTAAACAATCTTTTAAAGATTGGAAAAATATAAATCAAGAAGATTTGAAGCTCATACTATAACAAACCCACCCAGTGTTCGCTTCAGACCCCAATTTAGCGCTCCAGCAATTATACGACTGGATGGGCCAGGCAACACACCAATCAGCCCCTTCTAAAGAACATTCCAGTAATAGAGCTAAACCCACCGCCCCTTGGTACAATGACAAACTAAGGACACAAAAACAGATAAATCGTAGCAAGGAAAGAACTTGGAGAAAAGACTATGATATTAGCAGTAAATCTGTCTATAAGGAATCCTTAGCACTATACAAAACCATGATAGCGGAAGCAAAAAAAGAATACTACAGTGATCAAATTGAGAAAGCTAAGAATTCCAGCAAACAACTATTCTTAATCACCAAAGCATTATCAGGCAACTCCCCAGACCTTACTCCCCCCCCCGTCACAATTTTTGTGTGACTCTCTTGCCTCTTTTTTCTACACCAAAGTAGATGATATCTACCAGGCGTTCTCTTCCAAATCACCTCCGGGTTCAATCTCATCTACCACTCTCCCTCCAGCTAACACGTTCCCTTGCTTCCAACCAGTCACCCCGGACCAAATAAAAAATACATTATCTACCAATAAATCAGGATCACCCCTGGACCCCTGCCTTCTATCTGTACTCAGACCAGTAATGGATGCCATCATACCGGCACTCACGCAGGTTTGCAATTTAATATTGCTGTCAGGCAATTATCCGGACCCCCTCAAAAACACTTTACTAAAACCTCTGTTAAAAAAACCCTCACTGGACAAAAGTGAGTTAAAAAATTATCGACCAATTGCTAGTCTACCCTTCATGGCGAAGATGATTGAAAAAATCATGAATACCCAGATTTCCGAGTTTATTGAAAAACATCAGCTTCTCGACAACACGCAGTTTGGGTTCAGAAAACATCACGGGACAGAGACAGCCTTGATTAAAGCCGCTGATGATATCAGGGTAATCAGGGACCAGGGTGGCACCGCCATACTGGTTCTGCTAGATTTATCAGCGGCTTTCGACACGGTCGACCACAACACCTTGGTCGACCGTGTCCAGGGACTTGGCATCTGCCACACTGCCAAAAACCTAATAGCGTCCTTCTTAGCCAAAAGAACGCAGGCTGCCATTCTGGGACCCTTTCAATCAGCTCAACTCTCTGCTCCTTGCAGAGTTCCTCAAGGCTCATCCCTGAGTCCGACACTTTTCAACATCTATGTGTCGGACCTTGCTAAGACCATCAAAGCACATGGGATGAGCCTAACCTCTTACGCCGACGACACCCAACTAGTGTTGGCGATTAAAGGGGATGGAGAGCAAGTAGCTGAAAAATTTAAGAAAGGGCTCCTAGATATAGGAGATTGGATGGCTACAAACTGCCTAAAGCTAAACTCGGAAAAAACCGAGGTACTCATCTTGGGTCCACTCTCTCCAGCCTGGCCCACCTGTTGGTGGCCAGAGACCTTCGGTACTCCTCCTACTCCCACCTCGAAGGTTAGGAACCTCGGTGTCATCTTTGATGATGGACTAAATTTCATGAACCACGCCAACAAAACAGTATCAACAGCACATTTGAAGTTAAAAATGATCCGTAAAATACGCCCTTTTCTCCCTGACTCTGCCATTAAGACACTGGTTTCTGCCCTTGTCCTCTCATCCCTGGACTATTGCAATGGGCTATTCCTCAATGCTCAAACCAGAGTAATTGCAAAACTTCAAACAATACAAAATGCGGCAGCTCGCCTTCTCACCGGCAAAACAAAGTTTGAATCCATTTCCAAAAACATAAAAGATCTTCACTGGCTCACAGTGCAAAAAAGAATTCATTTCAAATCACTCTGCATAGTATTTAAAACAATCAATAATGAAGGACCACATTTTCTAAGAGACCAATTACAATCTTACAAACCCACAAGAGCTTTACGATCAGCCACTCTTAGCCAACTGGTCGTCCCTCGCACCAAAACAGTTACCTGGGGTGACCGACGCTTTTTGGTGGCGGCCCCCAGACTCTGGAACACCTTGCCCCTTAACATCAGACAAAGTGTCACACTGCTTCAGTTCCGCAAACTCTTGAAAACCTGGCTGTTCTCTCATTAATCTCTCTTTTCTTTTCTTCCCTCACATCTGTTCAATTAACTGGTTTACCCCTTCACATTTCCTTAGTTAATATTGGTTTTTAGCGCCAAGACGCCTACGGGTATATGCAGCGCTTTACAAATATTAAAAATAAATAAATAAATAAATCCTGCAGAGCATGCGGAGGGTGTTGTAGCAGTAGGAGGAGATGGCACCGACCTGTTTAGACATGGAGAGGGAGGAGTCGAGGATGAATCCCAGGTTGCATGCATGGTCGGTGCTGTTCCCAGTGTGGTCGGTCACCAGGAGTCGTCCCAGGCTGAGCGGGTGGGTCCGAGGATGAGTACCTCCGTCTTGTCCGAGTTCAGCTACAGACGGCTGTTCCTCATACATTCGTCGACGGCCTTCATTCCCTCGTGAAGGTTGGTTTTGGCAGTGTGTGGGTCCTTGGTGCGGGAGAGGATGAGGTGGGTGTCGTCGGCGTAGGAGATGATTTTGAGGTTGTGCTGGTGGGACACTTGTGCGAGGGGGGCCATGTAGACATTGAACAGCATTGGGCTGTGGGATGAGCCCTGGGGGACGCCGCAGAGGATGTCGGTGGCCTCGGAACGGAAGGACGGGAGGCGGACGCTCTGGGTTCTGCCGGAGAGGAAGGACATGGTCCAGTCAAGGGCCTTCTCTTGGATTCCGGCTTCTAGGAGGCGTGTCTTTAGAGTGTGATGGCAGACCATGTCGAAGACGGCTGACAGGTCCAGGAGGAAGAGGGCTGGTTGTCTAGTTGGTCCCTGATGTCATCTGTGGCGGCGATGAGGGCTGTCTCGGTGCTGTAGTTGTGTCTGAATCCAGACTGGGACGGGTCTAAGATGTTGTTGTCTTCCAGGTGGCGGGCCAGTTGCATGTTGACGATTTTCTCGATGACCTTCGCTGGGAACGGGAGCAGGGAGATGGGTCGGTAGTTCTTGAGGTCCTTGGGGTACGCCTTGGGATTCTTGAGGAGGACGTTTTTTTCGGCGTCTTTCCAGCTTTCCGGGAATGTCGCTGTTTCGAAAGAGAGGTTGTTGACCTTCCGTAGTTGGGGTGCGATGGCAGCGTCTGCTTTGTTGAATACGTGGTGTGGGCACGGGTCTGACGGAGATCCTGAGTGGATGGAGTTCATAACCTTCCGTGTCTCGTCGTCGTTGACGTTGGACCAGGAGGTCAGGCGGTTGGTGCTGGTGGTGTTCACAGGGGAGGTGGGGTCTGGCGTAGTCGGGATGGTCATGGTGTTGAAGCAGTCATGGATGTCAGCGATCTTGCGGTGGAAGAAGATGGCTAGTGAGTCGCACAGTTCTTGTGAGGGCGGTATGTTGTTGGCATTGGCGCTGGGGTTGGAGAGTTCCTTTACAATGCTGAAGAGCTCTTTGCTGTTGTGTGCGTTGTTGTCCAGGCGGTCTTTGAAGGAGGATCTCTTGGCTAATCTGATGCGGTGGTGATGTCTGCGGGTGGCGTCCTTGTGGGCTGTGTGGTTGTCCGGAGTGCATTCGTGGAGCCATATCTTCTCCAGTTTCCAGCATGCACGTTTGAAGGCCTGCAGCTCGTTGGTGAACCAGGTGGCTCTCTTGCTGGCGTGCTTGTTGGAGGGTTTCTTGAGTGGGGCGAGGGTGTTGGCGCAGTCATTGATCCACTGTCTGAGGTTGCGGGCTGCGATGTCTGAGTTAGTAGGGTCGGTGGGTGGGTTTTGGGCGAGGGTGGTGATCAGCTGGTCTTCGGTGACTTTGCTCCAGCAGCGGCGAGGTAGCTGTTGGTGGCGGTGGTGTGTGGTTGGTTTGTTGAAGGTGAAATGGATGCAGTGGTGGTCGGTCAAGTGGAGTTCGGTGGTGTGGTTGAAGGCGACGTGGGTGCCTGTGGAGAAGATGGGGCCCAGCGTGTGGCCGGCGACGTGGGCGGGTGCGGTGACCAGTTGTCTGAGGCAGAGGTTGGCGAGGTTGGCGATCGTTGTTGTTCTCAAGGTAGAAATTCAGGTCCCCGAGGAGGATGTAGTCCGTGGAGTGAAGTGCGTGGGTGCTGGCGAGCTCGGCGATGGAGTCACTGAATTGGGCTCGGGGTCCGGGTGGTCTGTAGATAAGTGTTCCTCTGAGGGTGGTGTTTGGGTCGGTGTGGATCCGGAAGTGCAGGTTTTCGGCGGTGTTGAGGGTGTCGTCTGCGTGGGTGGCGACCTTGAGGGTGGACTTGTGGACGATGGCTATTCCTCATTCGATTCCGTAGGCGTGATCCCTGCGGGTGATCTTGTAGCCGTCCCAGATGGCTATGGCGATGTCGGGCGCCGAGGAGTCGTTCCACCAGGTCTCGGTCAGGAAGGCTACTTCTGGGGCGGAAGTGTCGAGCAGATCCCAGAGCTCAACGGCATGTTTGCGTGTGGAGCGGGTGTTGAGGAGTATGCAGCGGAGGTGGTTGGGTCAAGTCCTTGGGGTTTTGGTGGTTCTGTCACAGGTGAAGCTGCAGGTGTGGCAGGAGAAAGGTCCGTGAGTCCGTTTCGGGGCGGCTTGGAAGCAGGTGTGGTTTCGGCCAGCGTTGAGTGCGTGGAGGGTGCTGGCGTCATAGCGGAGTCTGGTGTTGTGGCATTCGCGGGTGTTCGCAGGGTCCAGGGGTTCTGGCGCTGGGCGCAGTCCAGGCGCGGACGGGCTTGCCTTTGGCGCGCCTTTGGCACGCGGCCGCTGCGTGGCCTCCATAAGAGGGAGATACGGAGGGAGGAGCAGCTGGGAGGCGGGAGCAGGGTGGCCAATGGGGAACAGGGGGGCAGGCCGCAGGGATGCAGCGGCGGGAAAGGATCGGGAAACGGCGGGAACCAGCGGGCGGCAGGAAGCAGGACACGAGGCAGCTGGCGGCCATGTGGTGGCGTGGGGAGCAACCTGCCTGCGAGCAGGGTCAAAGGTCGCCACTCTCCCATACTTTTACTGAGAGACCTAATCACTCACTTATACAGCTAGTCATGCACTCACTGAAACAACCAGTCAGGCACTCATACATAGTAGCGGCTACTGGAGGGAGTGGTGCTGGGCGGTGATGCAGGGGGGGAGGTGCAGGCTGGGGGAAGTAAACTCCGGATTATGGCTGAATGGAGGTAAGTATACAAATAAATAAAACAACTTTCATTGCGCGCGATGCAGCGCGCGTGTGGAAATTCGTTTTATTTATTTATTGTTATACTTACCTCGGTTCGGCCATGTTCTGGAGTTTACTACCCCCCACCCTGACCCTCCCCTGCCCTGCATCACTGCCTGGCAGCACCCCCTCCAGGAGCCGCTACTGCTCATACACCCACTGATTCACCAATATAACTTGTTATATATATATATATATATATATATTTAACACTCATAAACGTTTTTAAAAACACTCACAGTCACTGGTTGATGTCATCAGTGATGTAATTTAAGATTACATCAGTGATCTCACTAACCATATCATGAGCGATGTGATATGTGAGGTCATAAGCAGTGCACTGTGGGTTTGCAAGTTATAGTTAGCTCACTAACTATTATGGCTGAATTTCTTTGGTTTCGTATTAGTGACACCTGAGCCTAACAATAATGTCCCTGTTACCTGTTTTTTTCAATGTATATATACACATTTACACATTAGACATATATATATATAGTTTAGAGATTATGGAAATGTATTCAATATTTTATGATAAACATTTTAATTAAAAAAACATTATTTTCATATGTACAGAATTATTAAGAATTCAACAGAAATGATATTGTTAGTAGGAGTGGGTAATTGTATTTTCAATTAATTGTTTTAAAGGGGCATGGATGCCTTTATGGTGTGATGCTACTAAAACTACTCATCATCATGAAAGTCTCAAAGTTTGATCCATTACAATAAATAGGAAAGAGAAAGAGCAACAATGGTCAAAGCATAAATATCATTTTGCAATTCAGTTTGTTTCTCAGATATAATATGTGTAAATGTGAAACAAGATGAGCATGAGTAAAGCAAGACTGACTGGAACTGAACTTTGCAAATCACAGGAAACATCAAATTGAATCGGGTAAGAAAACAAACAACATTACTCTCATTACATTTGGTTGGTATCCCCCACAGACTAGATGTTACTAGTTTAATGAACTTTTTAAAATAAAGATGACAGTTTAGCCTTTCGGGAAACCAGGACAGTATATTTTATTGAATAAAATGGCACAACACAAATAAAAATCCAATCGGTAGAGTTTACCTTTTTCACAATTCTTTTAGTGCAACTAGAACCTACAAAAAGAATGCCCCACTCATATGTATTGGTTGCTGGAGACCGTGGCAAAGTCAAACGTTGAGGGTGACTGTGATGGATTGCGAGTTAGATAAACAAGATGGACTGGGCCCTAACTCGTCTTACCTTCAGAAATAGAGGAAATGTTGAAGAAAAGTTCCTTAGAAGAGCGACTTCAGTATGGCAAAGCAGAGGACGACCTCTAAAGCGGTGGTTTGGTCTTCAGGAAGCCACTTGATGGAGTCATAGTGACAAATTCTACCTTCAAACTTTTGGCGAAGTCTAAGGTCTCCAGTGGGACGAAGTTGGCTGTAGCAGAGGAGGGCTCCACAAGGTTGGACATCTTTGCCAAGAGGTCCTACTGAACAAAAATTGATGCTGCAGAGAAGAGCGTAGTGTGAGGTACCGCAAAGTCAAGCTAACTGGCTATGAACCTTGGGCAGATCAGCTGGCAGGTTGGTCCTGGTCTTAGGGCAAATTTTGGTGCCCACGACTTGGAGGTGAGGACTCAGTCAGTCTGGGTCCAGGAGCAGGTTTAAGATGGTGGAAGCCTGTTATGTCCATTTAGCTTTGAACAGGATGCTAGTGAACTAGGCCTTAAAGTCACTCTAGTGCAGATGAAGAAGCTGGGCTCAAGCAACAGGGCGAACCTCTGTGGGGTTAAGGCAGGCTTCAGGCAACAAATCCGTCCTCTTAAGAGCAGCAATGCAAACTTGTGGAGTACACAGCAGTTCACAGCAGCAGGCAGTTCTTTGAGAGTCTTTCCGCAGTTCCAGAAAGTGAACAGAAGAGTTGGTCTGAGGGTCCCCTTTGAGTAATGACAGAGCACAGCCTATTCAGTTGCAAGTGGGGCTGTGCCCAGTTCCTCCATGCCAGGTGCAGGGTTCTATGTCTCTGCAGCTTCTTATGCCTCTGCAACTCAAACAGGAAGGCACCAATAAACCCTTGGAGTCACTTTAGGTAATCCTGGGTTCTGTTCAAAGATATGGTCCAATGCTCCTTCAAGCAGCAAGGCAGGCTTCTGGGGGTCCAGACTGTCTTTCTGAAGTCTTCTACAGGTACAGGAATATACTGAAGTGGTGTCCTCAGGTGCCAATATTTATACTTGATGGCAGCTTTTAAATTGGGAGACAGCTTAGGCTACACCTACATCTGGTTCTGGAAAGTTCTTCTCTTCCCCTGCCAAGGCTTCAAAGGGTCTGGATTGACTAAAGGTGTTTGCCTGGTTCTTTTTAATGTACTGGAGGATAGCCCTCTGACATGTAAGTGGGCCAAGGACCAGCTGCACCCTCAGCCCTCCAGCCCACACCCAGGCCCCTTTGTCTCACTATCTGGTAGGAATACACAAATCCTAACAGCAGAAGTATTCACAGTCATGTGACACAGGCAGTGGTACACAAATGGTTAGGAGAGGAAAATACCAACTTACTAAAAGGGACAAATTAGGAACTGTGACTTAAAATCTGACTTTAGCTATAAAGCGTGTTTTAAATTACAATTAATTTGTGTCTAAACATGAGATGCCTACCTGCTCCACATCAAAAGCTAGCACTTCCTAAATGTAATAAGGTAACCCAATTTTGTCCTATGGGATAGGTAGGCCTTTCAGTATTGAAAAATTCATTTAGGGGTTTTCCACTACCACAACACATAAACTTAAATCTAAATATCCCTACCCTATGGGTCTTTAGAGCCTACCTTAGTGGTGACGTGTATGGATTAACCCCTTAAGTGCTGCCGTCTGCCGTTGGACGTCGTGAGCACTACCTTCGTAGTGCTGCGCACGTCCAACGGCTGACGCGGCCCCGCCCGTTTTGCGGAAGTGCCGCACTGCCGCGAAATCGCGGCCGCTGTAAACGGGTTAAAAAGGAAGGTTAAGGCATGGCAAAAGGTTTATTTTCCCACATCAAAATACAAGTTTAAAACTGCTCTACAGGCTGCAGTGGCAGGCCTGAGACACGTTTTAAAGTGCCACAATTAGTGCTGCAGGCCAACTAGTAGTATCAAACTTACAGGACCTTGACACCATGTACTACCATTTACTAGGGACTTCCAAATAAAATTAAATGTTCCAATCAGATATAGGCCATTTTCACCATGTTTTAAGGAGTAAGCAAACACACTTTAGAACTAGTTAGCAGTGGTACAGTACGCAGAGTTCTAGTGCCAACAAAAATGCATTCAGAACACAGGAGGGTTGGCGGCAAAACATTTGGAGGATGGCCGAACCAAGGATATCAGGTCTAACATAAAAGCTGGAGCAACAGACATGAAAATGTCATAATGCGTGACATCACTCAATTGGATAATTCCATGGTGAGCATAATCAATATTTACACATGGCAAAAGACAGCAGGTTTCCAAAAACTTTGGAATGCACTAAGACACAATATCTGTACCAGATGAAACAAAAGTCTATATTCTCATTTGTGGGGATTACAACTGCAAAATGGGAAAGCAGGGAAGCATTTCAGATGATAATGCTGAGTTGAACTCTGCCCTTGGCATTTCTTGAGTCAAACATCAATTCGCAAAAACGAATTGTAGGATCATGCTTCTTTTTGTATGTTGAACCCTAGTTTTTCTGGACTGAGGCCGCTGGTGTGTTTACTGTGTCACTGGGACACTGTTAACCAGGCCCTAGTAATTGTGCTCTGAGCCCTAAAACATGTTAAAATGAGCTACGCTGCTTATTTGGCATACTTCACTTACATATAAGTCCTTAGTGTACAGTACAAAGGTATATTAATGTTCTGTAAATTAAATATCACTATTGGACTGCAGCACATATTGAGCTGCTACTAAAGTGAGAATGTGAATCATGTCTCCAGGCTTGCCCACCCAGCCTAAATATACAATCTTAAAGCTGACATTTCTACCTTGCAAAATAAAACATGTCAGGCCTGCATTTTTCTTTTTAATACTTTTATGTTTTACGTGTCTTACCATTGAAACCCCAATTCGTTTTTCACCATGGCAAAGCTGACTCCCCATAGGAAAGCACTTGGTTGCATTATACACCTTAATATGCATTAGATCATGTTGGGAGGAGTGAAAAAACATATTAAAAATCTAATTTTTATTGTAAGTGGAAATCAGACCTAATGGTAAAGTTAGGTTTATATTACTATTTTGAAAATGACACTTTTACAAAATTGACAATTTTCTGCCTGAGTCAAATGAGCCTTTTTGCCAGTGTTCAGTGCCTCCCAGCAAGTAAATGGATCTTTGACTAGGTGTGAAGTAGCTCCTAGAGCTGAAACATAAGGAGCGGGGTTGACCTTTGCCTGACAGGATGGCCATTTGGACTGTGTCTAGGAACTTATTTAACTTCAGAGGATGCCCACCCATTCAGAGGCATATGCAGCTCTCTATTGAGCCTGTCCTCTCAATTGTCCTGCTAGCCAGCAAGGCACCAATCCCACTGGGAGAGAAATTGCCCCAGAACCAATTTTGAATGACCACAAGAGATGGGTTGCCAATTATCATAGCCACAACTCTGGGTGGGCACAGGGAGCGCTACACAGATGAAGAAAGATTCTGCCATCTTTGTTTTCGTTAGAAAAGGCCATTGTCGGTTAGTTTACAGTAAAACAAGAAGGATCTATTCAGCATCTATTTTCTTGAAACCAGTGGTGTAAAACAAGGCTACCTACGTGCACCCCTTCTGCTCTCAGTGCACACTAATGAACTCTACACTGAGATTCTCAAATGATGTACCTGCTATAAAGGATATCCAAATTGCTGTCCTAATATGAATGGATGATTCCATCTTGATTGTATACACTCTGAAGGGCTTACAAGTCTACCTATTTGCCCTTGGCAAAAACTGTAGAGTTTGAAGATAAATACAATGAAAACAAAAACCATGGTGATTGGGAAAACCAAAAAAGGGTTTCTGATTGGTATTATGAAGCTGGAAGGAGTAGAGTCTCTCACATATCTTGGATTGACTATCATATAAACTCTCATGGAAAGCTCAAATTAACACAGCCATATAGAAGTCAGAAACCTCTCTAGACTTCATTTGCAGACTGGCCCATACACATAGAAACATGTTTTCTCCACACATTGATGAAGTATGGCAGGCAAAGATTGGTAGTAAAATCTCATCTGGGATAGACCATTGAGGCCTAGATAGAAATGCAAACAAAGTAGGCTGCAACAAAAAGAAATTCTGGCAGACTCTAATGATGCTACCAAAGGTTTCGTCCCCATTGTCTTGGAATCAGCTATTGCCTACTCCTCGATCCCGCTTAGGAGCTAAGTGCCACCAATAAAATTGAAAATACTCAGGTTTGCCGACTCTACCTTGATTGACAAAGACTGGAAGACTTCTAAATCAAAGCTCCAAGTTGGACTTTGCAATCAGCTAGGAAAAAAATAAGACCGCCTTGGGCTAAATTGATATCTGACTAAATCAAGCTGGAGGATCGGTCCCTTAAAAAATGTAATGCAAGTAGAAAGAAACAATTAATGAACTTAGAAAAGCAAAAAAGCTCAAAACCCTTGAAACCTTCTGTCATGCCGAGCTTTACAATTCTTGCAATCATGCGTAATCATACATGGTCAAATTAACTGACTCCAGAGAGACAACGCTGAACTATGAATCTAGGAGTGGGGAGCTTTCCTTCAAGGATCAACTAAGGAATAAAGATAGTGCCAACACATCTTTCCTTATAAGGACAAATAAAAGACTAGGAACACTTTCTATAGAACTGCTAAGTTTACAAGAAGATTAGTGCTAACACCATTAAACCCCTTCTGGAAAAAGAACAATTAGAGAGCAATGAGCAGTGTAGTTTTGTCCTATTAAGCAAAATCTAGGAGAAATTAACACAATTTATGGGAAGATATGTGGTGAAGAGCTGAAATATAAGAGATGGAATGAAGTAAATTCTTCTTTGTTGAGATAAATCTGCATTTGGCTTTGGAAAAAATGAAAGCAAATGGAAGACTAAAGATCCCTAAAGTATGCATATTAGATTAAGAATTGAATCTGAATGAATTATTGACGACTATAGTTTTAATTTATTTTTCCCATGAAACTCAACTCAAAATTGATTTGATTTAATTACGCTTGATTCACATATTTTGTGATTACATTTTTTTTAAACTTCTTTTGAAGTGAGTACGATGCTGAAAGTACCTCTTAAATTAGATGTTAAAATTCATCATCATTAAAGAACATTAGTAGTTTAGTACAATAATGACTCTGGAATCTGCTATTTTAATGGATGTGCAACCATAATATTAGAACATATGATGCGTGCCTTGACTGTGTTACGCTCTTGGTCAAAAATACCTTTATAGCTAATGGCAATTAAAGACCAGTGCATACATGCATGAATATTGTATTTAAACACATGTACCCTACCTTACTGTGTCTAAATTAAAACCAATTGCCAGATTTGAGATCAGAATTACCACTTGGCTTAGAGGACACTAGACATAGACATTTTGTGTAATAATGAGTTATCCTCTAAAATGATGGATCAGTGTTCAATCTACCAAAGGTACTAAGTGAGGGTTGCATTTTAATGTGTCTTAAGTAATGAGGTACGTCAAGTGCCTTTTAAGTGATATACTCACGGGGTTACATTTTAGGTAGTACAGGAAAAGAAGACTGATGTAAGTGGGGTTTCAGCTATGTGGCTGATACTTTCTACTTTTATAAAGACAAAAACATAGAAGAGTGTGGTATAATATAAGCTACTAACTTCCCTAGCATGCATGCACAAGCTACATTGCATAAAAGGTGAAAGCAAATTGCAAAGAATCTCTTAAGATTGAAATAACACTCTTTGGTTTCCTTTATTTTCAGTTAATTTTTTTATTGAATTGAACAGATAATTACAGATCTCAGAGCTAATTACTGTCTGATTTTTCATTAGAATGAACAGTACACTAAATTGTTTCTTATCCACAGAGTAATTCCTGCAGTGCAGGATCATACGCTTTTCAATACTGCTCTGTTATCCAGCTGCATTTCTATGTTGATTCTGCTGGTATTATCTTCAAACATACCAATGATTTCGTTCTTCAGATCCACCGTGCCCTTTTCCTATCTGTTATTCACCATAGACGGCACCTTTTACTGTGATTTTCAAAATGACTTACCCTTGCTAAGAGCCATGTCCTTTAAAATGTCAGCAGCAAGAACAAAAAAGCTGGTAGTGCGTTTAACTGGTAGATTGCGCTCAAGAATGCGCTTTCATGTATCATGCTGACATTTTCTGCTGTAATGTCTGATTGACACAAAGTGTTGTTGATTGTTCGACCCAGAGTCACACATAACGGTATGTATGTCGTTCTTTGTTCGACAAGGCATGCTTTGATTTGTATTTTAAAGTTGGCTGAAGTTGGTTTAAGCATTTAACAAGCATTTTATTAACAATAGTCCAAAACGAAAAAGACACCCTTTCCCTTATTTATGGGATTTTGGTGTAGGGCAGCGCAGGGAGACACCTTGCTGTGCTGCCCTAAGCCATAGTGAAAGGGCAGGAATGCACCATATCTTTGCAGTATGGTACATTCCTGCTGCTTAGAACCAATTTAGGCACATTTGCATCATGGTGCAAGGACGCCTCCTATGCATGCAGGATTGTTATTTGTGCAGAAAGGGGCACCTTCCTACACAAAAACAATCCTAAGAGGTGCTTTCCCTCTGGAAGTGCAGCACACATAGAAAGAGGGAGAACTGAATAGAAATAAAAACATTTCTCCTCACTATGCCTCACCTCAGGAGGTGTAAGTATTTAGTGCTTCCCTAGATTTACATGATTTTGTAAATCTGGGACAGCATCAAAATCCATGGGTGTTCCTTGAGAAAACCCACTACAACGCCCATGGAACACCTCCCAGGTGCAGAGTAAGGCAATGCAGCAATTTGCGCTGCATTGCTTTACTCAAAATGTGTGAGGCCACGCAGGGTGAGTTTGTGTGGCTTCATAAATCTGATTCAGAGCACTGCGACCCACATGTACCACTTTACTTGGTGCAAAAGTGAGACAGTGCTCTCATAAATAAGCCTCCCAATATTACTGTCATACGATTAAGAGTTGTCCATCTGTGCAAAGTTTAATAGGTTAGTGTTGGAAATGGCCCTTTTTGCAGGGTTATCCCCAAACCTTTTGCTTCTTCCTCCCTTTTTTTTCCTGACCTGTGGCTGTTGGCAATAGGACTCTGCACGCTTTACCACTGCTGATCAGTGCTAAAGTGCATATGCTCCCTGTGTAAATTGTTATTGTGATTGGCTGTACATGATTGGTATATTTGTATCACCAAGAAGTCCCTAGTAAAGTGCACTGGGTGTGCCAGGGCTGGTGATAACAAATGCTACTAGTGGGCCTGCAGCACTGATTGTGCCACCCACATGAGTAGCCCTAAAATGGTGTCTCAGGCCTGCCACCGCATGCCTGTGTGCAGTCTGTGAACGGCCATGTCCTCCTGGTCAGTGTCCCCACTGACCAGGTCTAAACCTCCCCTTTCTCTGCACACTGGTCACCCCTATGGAAGGCCCAGGGTACCCCCCTTGGCAGGGTGCAGTGCATGTGAAAGGTAGAGCATGTACTAGTGCGGGTGACATGCTCTGGTAGTGAATGGCAGCCATTTTCGTTTTTTACTATTGGAAGGCTACCTTGCCTATAGGTTATCATGGGGAATGCTGGCTACAGTGGCGACCAGCATATCTTCCCATAGGAGCAAGATAGGACATAAAAGTCTGGTATCCCTGAACTCAAAATTTAATAACACATCTTTTAAGAAAGGTTGCTTTTAAACCTTGTGTTTGAGAACAGCACTTTTAGAAAGTAGCTGTTCTCTTGTCTGATCTTTCTGTGTGCCTTGGTCTGTTTGTGAATTGACTGTCTGGTTTGAGAGTGACAGGGGCTGGGGAGCCCCCAGGAGGCTGGCTGAGTCAGCCCTAGGCTGAATGACTGCATCTGCATCTTGAGTGGTGGGAGGGGATAGCATCTGGGCCTGAATAGGGCTGTGCCTGCCTTCCACAATGCTTGCTCCACCTCTTACTGGGCGGCTGACGACCCTGCCCCTCACTCTGAAAGGAAAGGAGAAGCCAGGAAAACAAAGTGCTCAGGGAACACCCAGAACTGGTTCAGACCGGGATCAGAGCCCTCTTGCACAAAGAGAACAAAGACTTTTAGGGGTATAAGTACAGGACCCCAGACAACAGAAAATTAGATCATTCTGGAATCAAGGAGGAACCTCTGCCAAGTAGAAACCTGAAACTGAAGAAGGAAGTCTGTCCTGCAGTTGCTCTGCTGGACTGACCTGCTGCTGCTTTGCTGCCAAGGAGAGGGGAAGGACTTTGCTTTGTGCTGTGTCCCCTTGCTTAAAGGAATCTCCAATGGCCTGAGAAGAGCTAGCTCCCTGTTATGAAGTCCCAGGAACAAAAGGTACAAATACTTTACAAATTGCTTTTGGATAAGCCTGACTGCTTGTGCGAAGCTACCAATGAGGTGAGCAGAGGTTATCTAAGGAGTGTTCCTCCTTACCCTGACTAGAAGCAAGGGTCCCTATTTGGACAGTGGTACCTATCTCTGCCAACTAGAAACCCCTAGTTCTAACAGTAAGATTAGCTACAATTTATGGCCCAGTATACAAAACACTGAATGCAAAATGCTGGTTGTAAACTGCGACCTGCACTTTTCTGAACAATTTTGAACTTTTCAAACTATCCTATGTACCAATACATTGGTTTGCAAAATTCTCATTTGCAGTGGGTGCCTATCTACTCTAAATGGGTTCCCTAACCTTATAAAGGAACTCAGTTTTAGGCCTTGTTCCTCTATATGGTTATGGAACGGCTTGGTGACTTGCAATATCCTTATCATGTGTTGTAGGGGGTACATAATCCCTTATATACTACAGTCTTTACTTAAGTCAGACTTGCTACTTTAACAGTCCATACATAGAAAACTGTCATCACATCAATTGACACCACTAATTTAAGCAGAGACCATATTCTTCCAAATCTCTTTGTACAGGCATGTCCTTTATTTGTAGTGCCTGTTAATTAATTCATGCTTTGACTACTTAGAGAAGGCAAACTGTAAATATAGCAAACACTGCTTAAAATTATTAGGAATATAATTGTCATTGTCAGAACCAAGCATATAAGATTTGTACTGTCAAATCCAGATCCAGATCAGATATATTGCTGGAAAGGTGCCTGTTCTGCAGGGTCATCTCGAAAATTTAGCATTTTTGCTGAAGGCTATTGTTGCAGAATATAGAACTCCCTGATAACCAGCAGTAACGTGCTTTAAACATTGTGAAATTGGCATACCCCGAATTGGCATGTTTAATATACCTATAAGTCACTAGTAAATGGTGCTCAAAAAGCAGCCATTGATTGTAAGTTAAATGTCACCAGTGAGCTGCAGCACTCATTGTGCCTCTCACTGTAGCGACTATGCAGACCTAACTGCAGGTCTGCCATCAGAAGCCTGGCTGTGCAGAGTTAAACTGCACATTTGGCCTTTCTAAATAACCTCTTTTGACAGACCTAAAGTCCTCTTAATAGGCCAGTAAGGCAAGGCATTAGCAGTAGGGCATGTAAGAGTTAATGTTAAACATGCCCTTACAGTATTAGCACCTCAGAGCTATTTTCTCTTTAGCAGGGTTGCCTGTCCCATAGGAAAGCATTGGGGTGCAATATTAAATACTAATAATGTATCTCTGGAATAGGGCTGGCTAGAGAAATAACTAAAAACTATTTCTAATAGCTGTTAAAAATCTAATTCAAGGGAGAAGTCGAATTGTTTCTCAGTATTTTGTAAACTTGCCTTTATAAAAGACAGCCTTGCCCTGTCTGAAATCCCACAAAGAGAATTCTGCATTTTGATTTTCCACTTTAGCCAACCAGTTATTAGCATTCAGATAGGCATGAATGAGTTGTGAATTTGTGCCCAGGAGCAACACAATAAGCTGACCTGAATGGGCCAAGACCTGCAGCGGGATGTGAGGATCCTTTTTGATTTTAAGGATCAGGTTCTGCTAGAATGTCACTTCCTGCTTGACAGGTCTGCTGGGGATTTTCATATGACATTCGTGGCACACTCCAAAGGAGAGAAAAGTAATGTCAAAGCAATCTGTGCATCTACTGTCTGATTGCTGAAAGCTCAGCTTTTTTCTGTACAAACAGCCTCTTTGAGGATGCTGTTTGTGCAGGCATTGCATCAAACAAAACATTGGTGTTAGATGCAGGAGAACACTAGGATTACTATAGGACGTAAACCAGACCCCCTCCAAATGTAGAGTGGCCAAAGACTTCGGCCATCTTGAATATGCCCAAACTGGGTAGGATTTGTCCTAAGAACCTTGACCCTATTGGTTAGGGTTTCCCCAGAAGAGGCATGGGCTTGCTGTTTGCAACCTAACAGGAACACTGAAGGAGTGGACCTGCTCTCTCTTTTTTACTCAGGACAAACAAATGGACTCCAAGGGCCATAAGGCTTACCTGCTATTCATGTTATTGGGATACAACAAGTTACCAGATACCTTTACTGCAATTACCTATCCTGTGCCTGCTATGCTACCCGGTGAGTCTCTAAGTGCTATCCATGAGGTCCTGGGGGCTTTACAAGTGTACTATTGGGGTCATTTGGGGGTTGCTTAAAAATTACACACAAGTCCCGGGCTACCATGACCACTGGCTTTTATTGGCACGTTGTACTTCTTGGCAATAGTTCTATGTAGATCTTTAAAAATGTATATTCATTGTTCCCTTTTTGGGTTTTTGTCATTTGGCATTTCATCTTTATTATTGTTTTACTACTGCATAAAGACATTACACATTACCTCTAAGTTAAGCCTATCAGCTCTGTGCCACTCCCACCAGGAAATTGAGCTCAGGTTTACTTACTGACTGTAGTTGTTCACTCAAACAAGGATGAAGATTGTTACTTCAGGTGTGTATGTAACTTCCTATACCTAATTTCTTACATGTATGTTTAAGCCTTTCTATAATAGTGACCTAAAATTCAAAAACTTTGCAAAACTTGCAAACATAAAAACTTCATCAGAGTTAGCCAGTAAATATTTGAACTTGTACAGTTCCCTCATCTGTATAATTTCATTTAAGTATAGTACAAACAATTAACCTCCTTAAACTGATATATCTTTAATCTAGTATTTTTAAAAGTCATATAAGGTTATAAGCATGCATACAAAATCTCCTATGTAGTGATTTCCTTTCCAAGATTCTGTACCCATTTACCTGCAATTTTCATAATTCCATCCTGCAACATTTTAGTCAGAATATTGCAGATTTCCCTCATGGGTATTTCTAACATGCTGGCCATTTACAATTTATAATAATTCTAACTGTGCAACACAAATATCTTTTGGGAGAATGTTCATAAAATAATCGAATATCTACAAATATTTAAAGGAACTGTTTTGATAAAGAGCAAATCTTTTGCTCAAATCATCGAATGTACAAAAAATGTCATCAGCATAAAGTGGCCAACATGATTGCACCACATTGGTCCCGTATTTTGTTCATTTCATCATAAAAGAAGATGAAGGTCTACCCTGTAGTAATGTTTAGTGATGTATTTGCTTGATCCCCGTCTCCTTGGAGATATGAATCCAAACTTTCTGAATGGATTTTACAATCTTAAAGTACACCAACGTATAATAATTAGGCTCCAAAATCTTGAATAGAAATCTATTTGTGTCAATTTCCAACATGATTTGGGTAAACAGTGGGTTACCTTCAGCATCATAAATTAACAAATGATGAATATGCAATCACATTCCTGCTAAATGATATTTAAAATCTGGAAGTGCTCATATGCGTGACAGCAAAGGGAGTAAAATATATTGTATGGTATATCCGCAGCTAAAATGACTAAAAGGCAGAATCAATTAAAGAGAAAAAAACATTAGGGAGGTTACGTGGTATTCCTCAAAATATGTTGGTAATACATTTATTTTGATCACTATATAGCACCTGGGGCCACTGTTTCATATCGTCATAATTAATTGATTTAATCTGGCCCACATCTGCACATATTGTCACTTCCAAGGAAGTTGCCATATTAACTAACCAGGGGTCACCAACTGCATGTTCATAATTAAAAATAATTTGCTTTTTCATTTCATTCAAATTGTATCCAAAGAGAGTGCCAAACTTTCTATCTTCATTCTCCATTTATCCTATTGCCTTCATTGCATTGGTTGAATAAACTGTGATATCATCAGCAGATGCGGAGAGTTTACCATCATTATCATAGTAAGATTAACTGAGTATCCAGTAGAGTTAGCATACATGTTCCAGATACAAGGCAAATAGCAATGGAGATATGGGACACAATTGAGGTGTCCCCCGAGTTAGAAGAATATTTTTTGAGGTTTGATACTTAGCAATGATTCTACCATTAGGCTTTTCATAAAGTACATGAACAAACCTATTGATCTTCTCACTAAAGCCCATTTTAGTCATTAATGTCTATTAAGGCTACCACAAAACTCGATTTAAAGCTTTTTCAGTATCTAACAACTTGATTAGATTAGGACATAGAGGAACTGAATAGTGTTATCAAATTGTTTATATGCATGCATGGGCTCCTGCCAGATATAAACCCATTTTGTTGTTCATTAAATAACTCCTCTGTAATCTTAGCCAAATGCATGGCTAAGATTTTAGAACAGATCTTTCCATCCGAATTAATAAGTGATATCGGGCTGTATGAACCACCCTCTTCCGTTGGATTCCATTTCTGTAACAATACTGCTATGGGAATGTTATCCACGGACTACCTTTGCCTATACCATCTTTCATATTTTGAATGATTTGTATAAAAACATGTATGAAAGGTGTGTGATAAATCTTATAAAATTCCATCTGAATGGAATCTTAGGTGGCTTTTCCACTGGGAAGGAGCTCAATGGCATCCGTAAGTTCCTACAAAGTTATCTCCCCCTCTAAATTAGTTAAGTGATCTTAGTACAAGTACGGAATTCGTATTTGTGCTAGATACTGCTCGATATCTCGATCTGAATTTACTATATCTTCAATATACAGTGTATGATAAAACTGAACTGTTCCAGAATTTTCCTACTCTGTGTGCATACATTCCTATGTATATCTTTTATACTTTTAATGGTCATTCGTTTTCCCCTTTTCCTTGATCCTGTACGCAAGTTTTCTTAAATACTCACTCTCCGTATTCAACTTCTTTACTCTTCTTTTTCATTAATGTAGCTGCTGTTTTCTCTCTAAGACCTCTCTCAGTCTGAGCCTGCATAGCCTGTAAGACATAACTCACTCTCATCCAGTTTTTTTTCCTAAACCCTGAGTGAGTGTGTAATTTTCAGTAACCTGACTGCCTGGTCATCCAATTGTTTTTCTCCTCTTATAAGGAGCGTTACTATTTGAGAGTCCCTCAATGTTAGCCTTGAAAGAATTCCCCAACACTGACATTGGTGCTGACCTCCAATGTATCTTGTAGAATTCCTCTATATGTTAAGGCATCTGTTGTTGAAATCAAAACAAACATCGACCAGCCAAAAGTACATCAACTACTAATAACCTCTCACTCATTACACATAATGTGTGCAATCCATTGACTTTGTTGTAATAAAATAAATGCGCCTGACTTCACTTGAGATCTGGTTACCTAACATTTAGATACAAACATTATATCAATGCCTGAATATTGCTATTGCAAAGGAGGATACTAAGTGACATTACTCTCTGAGCCATTTAAAACTCTCCATATTGATCTATTACTCTGTGCAATTGAGCTAAGCTTGCTACAGCATAGAGTAGCCCAAACCTTCAACATGTGAGGTACACTTTTTGAATTAGATGCATCGATTCTGTAGTCTAATTTAAACAATTAAAATCCCAGCTGATGTCCCTAGCAGCCAGCTAACTCAAAAGACAAAAAATTGTATAACAGTAGTATTTGGACCATTTATGGCACCTATATCTATCTGCATTCCATTAATGTGAACTTGTGCCAATGCCCGGTTCTCACCTCTGTCTGCGGAAGCTTACAAAACTGCAAACCTATTAGAAATATTCCAATTGATCTTAATTGCAACATTCTGCGCATGCCTCTGCTGCATAGCACACATAATGAGAATATAGCCTGAATGAGACAAGAAAATACATAGCTTGATAATGACATGGGTCGCCATTGAACATTCCTTATTCACCTTTATCATATTCAGCTCTTCATTAATTAGCTGTCTCTTCTTTGGATAATTCCTACTATGTAAATTTAAACTAGAGTTGAAAGAGACATCTTAGTATAAACATACTTGTTTTCCCAACCTGTAAAACTTGCAAGTAATTTTGATTCATTTGCATTATCATTAACTAATAATCCACTTCATCCTACCGTTTAAAGTAATGCTGTCTCCTCCCCCAACATTACCTTTTTACCAAATGCCACCCCTCTCCCATCTCTTCTCCAATCACCTCCACTCCAAACTGCACTCCACCTTATACCTAGAATTTCTCCCAACCCCCTTCTCTCTACCTCCCCCTACTTGCCATCTGCCACAGAGCAACCCCTGTTCGTACCTGGATGTGACCATTGACAGCTTGACAAGCTAGCCCCTGCATCACCAAATTCACCATCATTTTCATACTTGTATCATTCCTCCACCTATTTGACTTTGACTACCCTATTCCACACCACTGAGCTAACAGGCCTATTCCTTTTTTAACCTGGCCGCCTTAATGATATCTTTGGCTGCTATAACTGTACTACATATAGGAGTATGGCCATGTGAAATTATCTTTCAGTGAACTGGCACTTGTAGGTACATATGTGCTCAAGTTTTCCAGTATGTCGGCATCCCGTTAGGATTCAGATCGTTATTTTGTACAGAACCACACCATGGAATCAATGACCAGGTGTTTTTGCTAATACACAAATCCCCCTTTGGGTTGCCTGAAACAAGATTCACCTTTTGCGAGTGGAATACATTTCGCTTGGTGACTTCTTCATTCATGGATGAGATTTTGACCAGTTGGTTAATTTTGGAACGTTGAAGCACACCATTTATTGATGACCAACCTCATTTCTTGGGAGTTTTTTTTTTTTTCTTACTGAAGTCTTGGACCCCCCCACCTTCTGTCCTTCCTGAGGAAGACCCGTAGCTGAGGTGTTGATCCTCCCTCTGCAGTGTTAGCGTCGAAACGTCGACGATCTCCCCCATCTTTGGCGCCTGCACCCCTTCCCCGTCCTCACCCTGAAAGACTATAAAATCGTATGATTGATATATGTGGGGTAGGCGTAATCCTAAGGGAATAGTACCTTAGTTTCTCTAATCATTGGATTGTTGTTTCATTTACTCTCTCTCCTTCACTTGAGCACTTACTTTTACACTTTTTACTGCACCTGGCAGAATTCTCCCAACCTCTTGATTTTTAATAAATATTGTATATATGTATAGGAAATCAATTGTGAATTTGATTGCTATACACTCTTGTATGCTGAATTTTTTGTGTTTTGGGTATCATCCATAAAACTGGAAACACATTTGGTTTTTTCTGTTGCCTTTTCTCCTTATTTATCAGTATTGATTCCGAAGAACCAACTCAGATTCATAATGAGTAGTACACTAAAATGTGCTGAATAAATTGTGTCTAGGATTACTTTTGTTTTCTATACAAGTTTGCTGAAAGACCAGGATGAGTGAACAGATTTGTCTACATTGTTCCACAGTTAGATAGCTAAAATCAGTGAAACAAAGTACAGGCTTCGCACACTGAGTGGTAAGAAGGACCGGCTCGATAAAAGATTGCTGGTCACAGCAAGCAATTCCCAATGTACCCTAATACAGTTGTTGGCCGTAAACCACTAGCCTCAGCAATTCTAAATGGATGACGATCGTCACACTGTACTTGCAAATCCATATCCAAATCTTCTAAACCTAGCAAAGAAGTTTTGAATAGGTATACTATGAATTTCTGTGTATCACTACCCACTAATACCTACTATATTTAGGTTATTCTTATGCTGTTGGTGATTTTCAATATCCTCCATCTTAGACTGTGTAGACCTGTCAGCTTTAGGATGGTTTTCCCTCAAAAGTTTTGCCTTTCTCCCCTCATTTTTGCTTGTCTTGTTTTGGCTGGCCTTAATAAACAGTGCACTTTACCTCTGCTAACTAGTGTGAACATGCCTAGCAGCTGGTGAGGACGTGCTGCAGCCCTGCAGCGCTCTGGCCCCTTCCTCTATCGATGAAGCGGTGGCCCTTAGTGACCAACCCAAGAAGCGCTGTAGGCCTCTCTGGGCGGTGAGTTGTTGGTGGTGCAACCCGGGGGGTCCTGCTGCCCTGAGGTGTTCTGAAATGTGCCCTGGTTTGAGACGGTCCGAGTTGAAGACTCACTGAGGTGGGGGCCACTTACCTGCATTTCCTTGTCCTGGGAGCTGCACCTGGGGGAGATATCCTCCTTCATTTGTATTTGACCCTCCACACTTCCTGAGTATCTTGTGAGTGTGGAGATCCAGGTCGGATTGGTGGTAGAGGCAGCAGTGGTACAGCAGAGCCTCCACCACTACTTCACTTATCCTTGGAACAGTTGGGACTGTGAATTTCGATAACCTGTCCATAATGTGTGCGGGGGCTACATGACTGCCCCTCCCCCAGGTTTCTACCAGAGATCTAGATCTGGTGTGAGCCACTTGCCCTCTGTCATACCTGTAGGCTTGTTGGAACCATAACTTTCCTGGAGCCCACTGGTGAATTGGAGTGAAGCTCACCTATAGACTGTCTTGATGGGACCTTGTTCTGCTCTCCCTCCTGCAAATAGATGGCCTGTCTCTCGACCTGAACCTCTGATGGGCTTGATTGAAATTAATTTTGGTGTCCCTGACCTACTCACTCTACGGCTTACTGCTGTGCCCTACACCGTTGGGTCGTGCTTCCAATGCTAAGCTGGGTACTGGCCAGAACTGATGCTGCAAAATACCTCCCAGTTGACCTCTCTTGCACTTTGGACTATAAATAGTTCTGAAGAGGATGAATCACGCTGATTTTGGTGCAATCCGCCACACAACTGTGCTGCCGCCTACACATGCCACAAGACTGCAGTGGATGGCGGTTTCCTCGCTTCTGGAAATGCCTGTGCAATCATCACGGTGAAGGACAAGAACACCCTCAAGCCTACCTCGCAGATGCCTATGAAGCAACTGACCACTGGGTTTGCGGGCAGTCATCCTGGAGGTGCACGTGTTGGGACCTGTGGCACATCACTAACTGGTGACCTCACCACTGTCCTTCAGGCCACTCATACAACACAGACAGCAGTTGAAACAAAAATTGGGAAGGTACTTATGGATGTTGCACAGCTCTGTCAGGACCTCAGGAATGCTCCAGCCTGGATTTCGGAGGCAGAATTCTGGATTTCTATAGTGGAGGATGAGGTCACATCCTGTAAGAACCTGGTCACTGCCTTTCTTGCACAGTGTTGCTGCACCGCTGAGCAGAGGATGCTGAGAACTGGGCCCGATGCATTAATGTGCGAGTGGTCGGTATCCCTGAGGGGGCCAAGCCTCAACAGGTAGTGGACTTCCTGGAGGCTTGGATTAAGTCCTGGATCCCCGCGGACCGCCTGTCCTCCTGGTTTGCCATCAAGAGGGCTCATCGCAGGTAGACTCCAAGGCCTCCTCCAGGTGCCCTACGACAACACAAGATCGCAAGAATTCTAAACTTCAGAGACAGAGATGTGATCCTACAAGAGGCCTGCTCCAGGTCTGACCTTCACTGTGGGGATACAAAATGTCTCATTTTTTTCCAGACTAAACTCGAGAAGTACAGCAGCAGCAGTGCCGCTCCTATATTGAAGAAAAATAGAAGCTCAGAGCTATGGTCCTCCAGTATCTTCTCCTGTTTCCATCCAGGCTCCATGTGATCCATGACAATAAGTCCCACTTCTTTGAGACGTTGGAGTCAGCATGGGTGTGGCTTACGGAGGAGCGACTTCTTCATGCTACAGCAGAGACAATACCCTGAGAGGGGTGAACTGACAGGACATCACAACCATTAATCATCACTTCCTCAAGAGACTTCGTGATGGCAACTCCGTATCATCCCTCAAGTCCCTTTCAGTACTGGACCTCTCTCCTTCTTGCAGATAGAGAGATCCTGCCTGGTGCAGCAGCCGCCTCGCCTGCTGAGAATCTGGTGGGCACAGATATGTCTCAGAGTCCAACAATATGATACCCAGGTCTCTCCAAATTCACGGTGTAGGAGAGTAGGATCCACTTACTAGGGTTACCCGCACTTTTTGCTGGTGTTTCACTGTTTTTTTACTTTAGTCTGGCTGGAGCCCTGCTATCAAGGACCCCAGCCAAGCTGCTTCCTCTCTAAACTGATTCCATGTACTTGTGAGTCCCTAGTATATGTATATACTCTTAAGTGCATTATAACCGGTAAATGCTAACTTTGGAATGGCTGCATGGAAACATGTTGTGTTTGGTGTCAAACACTTTGGAATTCTACCCCCCCCCCGCCAGTCCTGGCAGTGGGGGTAGAATTCCACCCTTCTAGAGGGAGAGACATGGACACACTGGTCTAATCTGTAATAGTTTAAAATAGCCCTGGCATCACAAAATGGATGCTGCAGCCACAGACACGAGTCTGGCCTCCTGCTGCTGACTGAAACTCCATCAGGAGAAGCCTGGACAATAGGTTTCCTGTCATAGGGAGGTGTAATTTTACCCCATCAGTAGACGCATGTGAAATAATAAGTGACTTCTTTTCAGATAAGATAAGAAAGATTTATTCCACTTTCAATTCTCCCACAAAATCTGATATAAAGAACAGGGACCTCTCGACTCCTCATCCAGAAGCCACATCAGTTATGTGTAACTTCACCCCCCTTACAGAAAATGAGGTCCTAAAGGCTCTGGGTGAAGTAAAGTCTGGATCCCCGCTAGACCCCTATCCTCACTTTATTATTGCTCAGACTGCCACCATTCTGTGCCCATTCGTCACCCAGCTCTTTAACAAATCCTTCAAAACCGCCACCTTTCCTGACATATGGAAACACGCCTCAGTAATCCCTCTGCTGAAAAAAGCCGAAACAGATGTTCTCAATCCCGAAAACTACAGCCCAATATCCCAACTTCCTTATCTCTCCAAAGTTTTGGAGAGACTGGTGAACAGGCAATTATCTGACTTCCTAGAAACCAACAATCTTCTGGACCCATCGCAGAGAGGATTTAGGACAAAAAATAGCACAGAGGCTACGCTGCTGGCAGTATCAGACAATATTAGATCATGTACTGACCAAGGAGGGGCAGTTGCTCTGATATTGTTGGACCTGTCGGCGGCATTCGACACGGTCTCCCACAACAGTTTGCTAGAAACCCTCTATGGAAAAGGAATCTACTCCAAAGCATTAAGTTGGCTCAGCTCTTTTCTAAGTAACCGAACACAATCAGTCCACCTCAGTCATTTTCAATCCAAATCTATCCACATAGGCTGTTGTGTCCCGCAGGGAGCATCATTAAGCCCCACTTTATTCAATGCCTATGTTTCTTCACTGGCTAAAATCAGCAGAAAGTGGGGCATTGGTATATGCTCCTATGCAGATGACACGCAGCTGATGGTGGCCCTGGATGAAAGGCCAGAGAGTTCACTAAATCAAAGCTACATAACTGTCTTATGGAGATGGCTCAATGGATGCATGAGCACTGTTTAAAGCTGAACGCAGGGAAATCTGAGATCTTACTTTTCGGGGGTGCCAAATTAATTTGGGATGCCACATGGTGGCCACACAGACTTGGCACCGCCCCAATTCCGATAAATTACGCACAAAACCTGGGCATCACTTTTGATGACACTCTGTCCATGACGGACCATGTACGGTCTCTTGGTGGCAAATGTTTTGCTACCCTGAAACTCTTGGCCAAGCTCTTCCCCTGGATACCACTGTACTGCAGAAGATCTGTCACGCAAGCCTTGCTGGTTAGTCAAATGGATTATGGGAACACACTATTTGTAGGGATGAACGAGCTCCTGTTCACGCGACTTCAGGTGCTTCAGAACGCCGCTGCCAAACATGTATGCAACATAAGCAAGCTAAGTTCAGCCTCAACGTGCATGAAGAATTTGCACTGGTTACCCATGCGCCAAAGAACATCATTTAAGCTACTCAGTCACACACATAAGGCTCTGTACCGAACTGGCCCTATTATACTCCAGGAGTAAATCGAGTTTTATGTCCGTACTAGGAGGCTGCAGTCACTTCATCCAGCTCTGGCCAGGACTCATTAAGAAAGTGAGGACCGGAGGGCGATCATTCTCTTATCTGGCAGCTAGGAAGTGGAATGAGCTACCTCTGGACCTACGGCTCACTTCCAACTACGTACTGTTTCGAAAAAACTAAAAACACATCTGTTCCCCAAGTACTAATTCCCACTCTCACAGCCGTACCAGGATATTCACTACCAGCGCCTTGGTATCTCTTGGGATGAGTGTAGCGCTTAATAAATAAATAAATAACCAGACAGGCTTTAGTGTATTGGGGCTGGGTGGGTGCACTCTGAGAGTACTTTGAAGTCTGCACTGGGGGCATGTTTGTTGTCCCTGTGCATAGTCCAGTTCAAACCGGTTTCAGGGGCTACCAAACCCTGCTCTTGTGCAAAACTGAACAAAGGAAATGGGTGTAGCCACCCCTCTTTCCAGACTCTACCATAGGTGTTTCCCCAGAGTATGTCCAACCCCTTTCTTTAGTATGAGTAAGGAACCCCTGGCAACACAACTTTAGATTACACCTGGACGAAACTCTGAAACTTAATCCTGGAACTTCGAAGATCTACTAAATACTAGAGAACGGAAGAATCTCACTTTGGGTCAAGGAGTGACTTCCCTGCTTGACAGGCACCAAAGAAGCATCTTTCCGGTCTGCTTTTTCAAAGCTCCCACTGAACTCTAAAGTATTTGCAACACAAGAAGAGGATTTCCAGACTTCTCAGAGGCCGACATGAGTCCCCAGCAAAGCTGAGACCCTCAGCCCTCGTGAGTGACGTGGACCCGGAACTCCTGGACACTGTGCACATTAGCTAGTGCATTTATTGACTGTTCCATGTCTCCTGAAGTTGTGCTTAGGGTTGCTTGTAACCCAAGCCAGAGCACTATCTGCACTGAAGATTGTGGGCCTACACTCCACAAGAGTTCGGAGAGCCCGCTTCTTGCATTTCTGCTTGAGGCTCCTTCATGATCCCTGGTCCGTCGACTGGTGGGTCCCTGTGAAGGCAACTCTGATTTTCCTTGGGCTTCCCTGGTTGCTCCAGATATGCCCTGACTCCCCACTGAGTGGTGAGTCCCTCAGACCTTGCTGGTCAACACAGAAGCATTTCTTTGATTCCTGTATGGATTGCTGTTGCCAAGGCTTGTCGGGTCCAATCCGGGCACCGAACTGCAGCACTCGACATGCTTCATGGGACAGCTCGTATCCAGCTTCTGGTCATTGTTGACACCTCCTGGTCCTCGTGGCTGAAGAGTCAAGCTTCACCTCTTTCACCTTAAATCACCCGACATCTGTGGGTATTCGACTATTGTGTCCCTGGTCACTGACTAGTGACCCAGACTCTGTCACCTCTGCTTTCAGGTTCTTCTCATCTTCGATCCAGGCTTGGATCACACCGGACACTTTTCACTTCTTTAGCAGCAGCACTTTGAAGCAGATCGCCATTGAAAACTACGACGATTCCCGACACCAAAAGAGGCCTATGCACCTGGCTTCCCTGGGTGAGGTAACTCGAGTACTCTGGTGCTCTCATGGGTGTTGGCCCTAGAACCCTTTAAGTCTAAAGGGGTTTGCTCAAAGTCCTCCTTTAAGTGTCCTTAATCTTTAAATTTCGAACCGCGATTTTCCCCATAGAAGTTAATGGTGATCCGTGGCTGTGTTTAGACACTGCACGCGTCTCCTGTGTCACTACTTTGGGTGGTTCCTTGTGGCCCCAGCACTTCTACAGGCTCTAGGCCTTGTGTCTAGTCAAGTCGTGGTTCTTATACCACTTTCTTAATATATGGTTTGATACGCCCCTAGGGCTCAACATATATTCTGCTAATTTACTGTGTGCTATTGAGTTTTCTGTATGTACTTTTGCCTCTAGCCTCATAAAGAGACAAGGGGATGTGTTTAGAATAAATACATATATTTCATATATATACCTGGTGTGGTTCTCCTTTCATGTGGTCATACACGAAATTATAGACTGATAAAACAAGCTACTTTACATTCCTCCAAGACTTAGCCTGGAGGCTGCTCTCCACAGCTACCACTAGGATAGCTTTCTATATAGGTTGTTTTTAACCTACCATCAATAAGGGTTGTTTGGACTGGTGCAAGGTGTCCACTAGAATAGTGGACAGCATATGCCAGGCCAACCTCTCACACAGGGTACTCAAACTATTGAGTCTAATGGCAATTAATGCTCCATTATCTCGCTAGGGGTCTGGCTTCCATCATTTCCCTTGGTGAATGTTTTTGTCTCCTTTCTTAAGTTTTCTTTTTTAGTGTGACAGATGCTTCTGGGGTGGAAATGTGTGTGGGGAGGGAGTTGGGGTGGGGATTAATTATGATATTATTATTGCCATTTTTGTTGTTTTTGATTTAATATATTGAGTGGTTAATGCCCTTGTTCTTATATTGACACACCCTCACATTTATCACCGTGCTTTGCATGACACAGATAGGCCTACACTTATGCACAACAAATCTGCACTTCTGCCCTTATTACATCACCTCCTCTATAATGCACCTCTTGACCTGCTACTTTCTCCTGTGATGGCATCATTCCACGCTCTGTCTTTGAATGTAAATGATCTACTTGGCAGTGTGAAAAGCACCACAATCCTTGCCTTTGCCAACCAATACCTTACTGCCATTCTTTTACTTCAAGAAACACACCTCCTGGGTAATGAATGCCCCGTCCTGGCACGTTGTGGGTGCAACAGGGTGTTTCGCTCTGGACACATGTATGGGTCCTGTGGAGTGATCCTCCTGTAGCAGCACTTGTTTCTACTCTCGGTCTCTTGCAAGATCTGTGATCCCCAGGGTTGTTTCCTGGCACTCAATGGGATTCTGGAGGGCCAGACAATTAATCTGGTTAGTGTTTACACCCCACCTGCAGCCCATGCCACCTTTCTGCTTGACCTGTCTAAAGCTCTACTAGATCTTCCATCAGGAATAACAGTAATCAGTGGTTACGTAAACGTGGTTCCAATCCCTGAATTTGATGTCTCAGGACCCCCTTTCTCTTCCAGATGCTCCGGTGCCGGTCTCTTCAACTGGGCCACTGACCTGGGTCTTTGCGATGTTTGGAGGATTTGGCATCCACTG
This sequence comes from Lissotriton vulgaris, assembly GCF_964263255.1. Lineage (NCBI taxonomy): Eukaryota > Metazoa > Chordata > Amphibia > Caudata > Salamandridae > Lissotriton > Lissotriton vulgaris. Next base: position 266,027,405 of record NC_141696.1, read on the forward strand.
AATATTATGGGCTGTATCAATCCCAATAAAATGATGATCCTGTCCCAATTTCTTTATATCTTTCAATATTTGCCAAACCAGATAACTCGGAAGTGGCTACAAACTATGGATGAGTTGGCAAACCACTTCCTCTGGCATGCCGCCAGGGGTCGTCTTGCATTCACCAATTGCCAGCGGGGCACTTATTTTGGTGGGTTGGGGATGGCAATGTTGGAATCTCCAAGATCTATCATTCTGTGATTGTAAATACCCCGGGCACCCTTGACCCTCACAAAGCCCACTGGGAATATTTGGTGGGACCTCTTGAAGGCGAGGACTTGTATGATGCATTAATGGCACAGAGGGTAATCACAATGTCCTCTAGACTGCAATTGATACAGATGTACTATTTCCATACTGCCTACCTCACCTAAGCTAGGTTTCACCGAGCAGGATGGCTTCCTGAGCCTACATGTTTTCGATGTGGTGCAACCCATGCTGATTTCTATTATATAGTCTAGCTATGCCCTAATACAAAAGTCTGGACCATGGTGGTGGAAGAACTGTCTGAGGTGCTTGGTTGGGAGGTCTCCCACTGCACTTTAAGGCTCCTCCTGGGTGTTCATGAGGACTCTGGAGGCTTGAATGCCGACCAGTTTTTGGGACAGCCCAGATGGTTGCTAAACGCCATATAGCCGCCAGATGGAAATTCCCCTCCCCTATCACACTTTCTCAATGGCGCCGAGGTGTGGAGTGGTGTGTACAGGAGGAAGGAGTAGTCTATGAGGCCAGGTATTGTCCCCATAAATACAACCTAATATTGTGGAAATTGTATGTTTTATATTCTTGACTGAGGGTGATGGGAGTGAGGATAGCACTTATCTGTAATAATGTATCAACTTAATCCAGTGCCAATATCTCAAGATTGTGCATTGCATTTTCCTTAAGTGTATGTCACAATGTTCTTAAATTTGACTGCAAAAAATTAATAAAATATGTTTTTTTGAAAAAAACATAGCCTTTTAAACAAGTCTCAGGTCTGCTATTGCAGCCCGTGTGTGCAGTTTTAAACTGCCATTTCGACCTTGCAAGATCGATTTTGCCAGGCCCAAACCATCCTTTATAATACTTATAAATCCCCCCTAGGATAGGCCCCAGATAGCCGAGTGGGCAAGTTACTGTGAAGTTTAAAAGTTAGACATATACTTTTTTGAAACCTCTGATAGTAAAAAACTCCTTAAGGCATTTTTCACTTTCGGAAGTCCTACCTCTCCAACATAGGAGTCACCTTATTCTATTTAATAAGTGATTATTTCCAAATGCAAGTAGGCAGCTCATTCATAATTATTGTCTTTGGAACTGTACTGAAAAGTCCTCTCTCATGGTGAAGTCGGATTTTACATACAATTTTGAAAATGCCACTTTTAGAAAGTTGCCATTTTCCTGCATTGGCCATTTAGTGCCTGTAGCTTGCCTCCGGGTCACATGACTGGGTGTAACTGGCAATTGGGCTTTGTGTATTTTTCCTAGAAAGACACACACAATATAGAGGTTAGGTGTGCTTGGATGGGCTATCACTGGCAGGAAGTGAGGGTGTACAGTCCCACTTATTCTTCAATTGGCTGTGTTCAACCTCCACACAAAGGACTGCATGCATTTAGTTAAGACCCAGGGATGGAAAGAATGTTTTCCAAACGTCTGTAACCAGTAGTTCGTCAGTGATAAAACAATCAAATTATTTGCAAAAACGATAGAGCATCCAATATTGCCACCGTTTCATTCACGAAATCGGATGACTGTTAGAGCTTGGAGAGCTACAAAATCTGCTGACTCGATTAGGAGGAATATTCTCAGCATAAGATACATCAGTGGCAATATACCACACATATCTGAGGCACAGGGGTGCCCTTTAGTGCCAGGCTGGCTGAGAGGAAACTCATAATTTTCTGGGCGGGACCTTGGTCACTACATCTAGGACACACTAGTTTACAGAATAAATACACTTCCCTCATGTCAGCGTTGCTATAGATACCACACGAACACCACCATAGACATAGTGGTTTCCTAATGTATTACGTGCATGACAGTGCAAAAGCAAAAAAGAATAGGTGGTGGCCGTCCTGTTCTGAAGAGTAGAGAAAATCATGTTTTGGTTAAGAATTATGTGTATGGAAATGGACAGTTGATATATGTATAGAGTGGGTTTTGGTTTTATGGAATGGTAAGATACATAGGAACACAGGTTCTAAACACACAAAATACTCTCTCATTTTCAAAATCAAACGATTGATAGGCATCCACAAATATATCACATATAGGTGGGCGAGTAATAATTTAGGGATGATTAAAATAAGAAGATAGCTGGATTGCCGACTGGTGGGCTTAAATGAAGCTAATTCCAATGTAGAAGATCTGTAATAACCTTAAATAAAATTCCAACAAACTGAGTGAGCCCAGTGGAGGGGGACACGTGTGGATGATAGTAGTAAAATGGTGTATTTACCCACTGGTGATATGCAGATACACGAAAATCTTATGTGTAACAAACATTGGATCCAATGTCAAACTGTTCCCGTTCTAAATCGAACTAAACAATCCCCCTCAAAAAAGAGTTGGCATGAGTGTATAAAATGAACAAGAGTTCTAAATTGAAGCCAAACCTTTGATAAAAAAGAGGTTGCCGCAAGCAAATCAAATTAACATCGACTTTAACCTAACTCATGCCATGTATAAAATAAAATAAAATTAAAGTTAAAATCATATACACACTATATGTATATATATATATATATATATATATATATATATATATATATATATATATATATATATGTAATACATATTTAAATAACAAACCAAACCACTTTCACTGGATGATGTCATCAGTGATGTCATTTGAGATGTCATCAGTGATGTCATCAGTGATGTCACTGAATTATGTATTATGTGATATCAGCAGTGGATTGTGAGCTAACTATAACGGAGGAATTTCAATGGTTTTATACAAGTGAACGTTATTGCTAACTAACACCCCTAAAATGTATGTTTTTTTCAGTGAATAAATATATATATATTGGACTATTGTAATAGACCACAACATAAACAACATCATTGTGTTCATATGTCGAAACATCAGGTTTTATGAATTGGAAAACCTAGATGATTTTAAAGCATTTATAAGTATTTATATTTATTTATATGCAATATTTGCACAGATTAGGTGGCGTTAATTGCACATATGCATTTGCACTTTTTCTACGCGCATTGCACTTTTCAGTGACATATGGACAGTGGTTACACTATATTGTCTTTTTGCAATCGTATATACAAGCGCATTTATGCGGGTATCATGCGCCACCACAAATGGGCGTTATCAATATTTGTTTGATATTGAATTCTAAAAATAACGACAAAAATTTTACAATTTTATAAAAATGTTAATGTCAGTGTAAACTTTGGCAACAAAATGTAAATAATGCATCAATACCTCCTTTTATTCACCTGTATATATACATATATCAAATGATGGTTTGGAAAACAGACTAGCTATGTCTAATATATGTAGTATGTTCTCAGTTTTAATGCTTCTAATCACATGGTGTTGCAAAAAGAAAAAAATGGTAATTGTAATTTGTGCAATGGACCCTTTAAAAGGGATGTTCTTTTACTTGCCTGACGATCTGTGACCAAGGGCGGACGCCCGAAACGCGTCAGATTTGATGAACTTGCCTTTCCATTAAATACTGCCAAATGAAGATTGGGACTCGCGTGGTTTTTCTGCTCAGCTGCCTTGCCGGTGGTTTGTGATGAAAAATTGCTTTTGATTTATATATATATATATATATATATATATATATATATATATATATATATATATATATATATATATATATATATATATATATATATATATATATATATATATATATATATGTATATATATGTATATATATATATGTATATATATATGTATGTTTATGACAAGCACTTCAATAGGAAATAAAAAGATACCTCTGAATGCTGTGAACTGTGAGTGACTTGAAGATGTGGCTGTCCATCGCTTGATATAGCATTTCTCTTAAAATGCTCTGCTGGCGGTTTTGATTATCTCCATTGATGGCTTCGAGTTGAATGGTTTGATTGTCAACATGAATGGGTAAGCTTTAAATACTTATAAGTTGTTCTTAAGCATTTGGGTCATAGGATAAGAAGGATGTAGAAAGGGTGAGGACAGTCAATAGACAATATGTGATTCTTTTCGGAATTAGATGAACCCTGGTTATCCACAAAGCAGATAAAATTTATTGAAGACCTTTTTGGAAATGTTTACAGCTTCATGGAGAGTGGTAATACATTTCAGATAACAATGTATTTTTAGAAACATTCCACCAAATCTTTTCAGTTTGGGAGGATGGGTGGATGACCAGTATGCTCAGAGTAACGGAAAATTTATGTTTTCATTAGTAAATAGGGTTTATAAATCCCTCTATGTCCACGCTCCAGGTAGTCTGGAGTATGGCAATTAAGAAAGTTACAGACAATAAGGAATTTTGGACAATGTGTTAGCTCTTCGCTAAGCTTCCATTGGAGTGATGTTGGGCCTTAGTAATTTGCGTATTATGCCATAAAACATGTCTGAGTAGATAAATATGATTTTTGATGCCTAGTGGCAAATGTGACAAAAGAAATGACATAACAGCAACTACAACAGCAATCGTTGTAAGATTATAATACGGTGTAAAACAGACAGAGGTGATAGAAGGCGATAACTTTCACACAATTAATCAAGTTGCGGTTGGTATACATAATGGCTTGCAAGATCTAAACCTTCTGAACATGTATTGGGGTTGAACCCAAAGTTTCTGACCAGGCAAATGGGCATGGCAAAGGGCTCCAAAGGCCTATATGGATGGTCGCTAGCTTTTTTCTACCCACGCACAACTTTCAGAGGCTGCTACAGGCTCTGTCCTCAGTGAATTACTAACCGGAGGTTTACATTTGCATTCTGGGTTGCACTCTAGCACATACTCTAAGATTGAAAGCTAGCATATCCCCTAGACAGAACATTTGAACAAACCAGGACTGTGCACCTGCTCACATAACAGCTGCTGCTTTCTGGATACCTGTAATATTATTTATGAGGATTTGAATACCACCAAATCCACAAAAAAGAATTTGAAATACATTTTATTCATATCACAAGGGACAAGACTCCCGTTCTGGGAAGGACATGGCTTTTGTAGTTCGGACTGGACTGTTCCCATGGGGCACAGGGTCAGAGCTGATTTGCATATCGCCATTGTCTAACCCAGGGTGGTGTGGAGTGCAAAAAAACGATGGATTTGGGCCCAGATCTTTGGACTGGGGTGAATGTGTGACATTGATCCACATTCTGTCCATCACCTGTTTTGTTTGCAATTGCCACCATGACAAATGTTGGCACTACAGACTATCAGCATTACTAACAACTAGCATTGATCTGTCTGACCAAGGAAATGATGCTATTGTTAATGTAATGCTACTACTACATAAATATGTGTAATAATAATAATACCGTTCTTTTACTTTACTAATGGTTCTAATTGTACTGTAGAAATATGTTCGATATAAAAATGTATTTCATTCCTCTTACTAAATCACCCTGCTGTTTCGCCATAGATTTACAATCAAATAGGACACATAATTTGAGAATAAAAATAAAATACAAAATATAGACGTGCTAGGAAAGGTGATATTTGAAACATGGCCTTCAAAGAAGTGGCAGAAATCTGCCTAAAAAAAATGTTGGTGTGTGTGTCTGTAGAAGGTTAACTGTGTAAACATCGAAGGTAGGAGAGTTGAAAAGTAAATTATATACATTTACTTAAAAAGTACCGACTCCAGAGGAACGAGAAAACATAGGTTTGAGATAAAATGCAGCTGTTGGAACACTTAGGCCCATGACACTCCGAGTGCTAGCCTGAGTGCAAAACCTAAGTACAGTTTGTGTGGGGCTCCGCATGTTACAGGAGCCGTATCATTAGAGGCTGGAGCCCTACCATTATGCGCTGCTCTGGCACTGCAGAGCCGAGCTTTTGTTTTCATGCCATTAAGGTATCTGAAGTATATACACAGAGGTTGAACTTTCTCACAGTTAATGTATGGACATTAAATAGAACAAGCACCATACTGTATTTAGTGTTTTCATGCATTAACTTGATGCAATTCAGAGTTATATAGACTTTGGACACCTCAAAGACAGCTAGCGCAGCTCATCATGATACTGCCTCAGGTGCCCACATAGCGCGGATTTAGAGTTTCTGTCCTTGTAGAGGGGGATAAAATGCAAATCAACTCCTACCTTTCTGGTGTTTTTAAAAAAAGGAAATGTCTTCTGCTTGCCTATCACATGCATGTGTCAGGTTTTCCCAGCTAAAAATCTTGCAAGAAAAAGCATCTTGCACCTAAGGTACATTCAAGGTTTGCGTGTTTGGGATCCATGCAGGATTAGCATCCGAGCTTTGATCATGGATAAAGGGCCTGATGGATCATTTTCATTTGCCAACCTGGGGTCTTCAATCAACTCAACAACTGGTTTGCGGATGGAAATGCAATTTGTGATGTAACCTATATACTACTAGGTCCTATCACAAATCAGCCGGACTATTGAAGATTACATAGGCAGACCACAATTTGCATTCCCCTGTGCCAGTGCATGAATAGAGACCCTCAAGAAACAACAGACTTCCGTTTCTGTATTTGCTTTCCTAAATTGGGTTTTTTTTGTATCTGCCATGTCAGTTAAAAGCCTTGGGCCTCATTTATGAGGGCGTGCGTCACTTTTACGCCGCCGGTGCGTCACTTTTTGTGACGCATCGGTGGCGTAAAACATGCCTCCTGTTGCGCACTATTTACAAAGTGACGCATTTAAGCAGATGCGTCACTTTGTAAACCCCTGCGCTACATTATACCTGCGTCAGGTATAATGTATGCAGAGAGGGCGTTCCCCCACAAAAAGCCTCGTAATAGTGACGCAGTGAAATCTATGAGATTTCACTGCGTCACTTTTATGACGCTGTTGCGTCAAAATCTTGCGCCTACCTCACAGCAGGCGTAAGACTGACGCAAGCCCTTTCACATGGGGCTTTCCCCATGTGAAAGGACGCACCATGTGAAAGGACGCATTGCTGGAGTTGCGTCACTTTTGTGACACACTCCAGCAATGCGTCACTTTTGCGCTTAGAAATATTGACGTATCTGTATTTCCTTGCGCAATGATGCGTCATATTGTAAATATGACGCATCATTGGGGTCGCAAGGAGGTCGCAATGAAAAGTGACGCATCGCTGTTTTCTCGCAGCGATGCGTCACTTTTCATAAATGAGGCCCCTTGAGTGCTGCTTTAAACAAAGAAAAAAGGAATCACGTTGGGAAGAAATCAGGGGAGCAGGCAGTGGTCCTCTGGACATGATTCTTGAAGGGAAAGTTCCCCAAAGAACCATCTTGTCCTTTACGCATCAGTTACAACCAAAAGTTGGGGTTGGAAACTCCTCACTGGTATGTAACCTCTGAAGGGCGGAGATACCTCTTGTACGCCCCCTCATTTTTGTGATTCGGTACGTATTGTAAAAGTTAATGAGTTAGAGTTTTCTTACTTTTGCACTTTAAGAAAAGCCTTACAGAGTTTGCGTACACTGCCATTTTGTGAATCAAGGGTTTGCAAACACACCTTTGTATATCATACTCCAAGTGCCTTGCGAATAAATGTCTGGAAAGAATATTCCAGTTTTGCTAACACCCTCTGAATCATGCAGGGTTTGCTGATATGTGCTACTCAGAAGTGACTCTTGGAATATTGCAGAATCTGAGAGCGGGGTAGCAATGCTCTGTACATTGTAAACATACCTGGGTTCACATAAAATATGCATTGGAATCAAAAGTGGTGTTGAGCAAACATGACACTTTGAATTTTTCACGTGATTCTCTTTCTGCTCTTGAGATAAACTGAATAATTGTTTTTTGTTCTAACCCAGTAGTTCAACATGAATCATGGCTTTCTGCAGCACAGAAAGTTTAATGAAATGACCTCAGCCAGTGAGCCAGAAATGCGCACTTTTAGATTTCCACATCGCATTTTAATCTTACCTCTAATAGCATTTTAGTTTCAAGGCCATAGGTTTTTTTATTGGTGGAATTATTTGCTGGTAATGCTAATTTTCCTCGCTTCCACGAAATTGATGCTGGCGGATTAGATGCCACATCACAGCTGATGTTAATTGGATTTCCTTCCCAAGAATAATACGTTGTTTGATTTGAGACAAACTTTGGTGCATCTGAAAGAAAAAGAAATAAGTTTGTGATTTCAAACGCTTGGACTGAAAAGCCACCCTGACATATTTACATTCCGACGTATTAGTCAACACCATAACATTCCGAGTTGAGTCCTTTGTGCAATAATGTCACACTGGAGATGCCCAATCCGACATTTTGGTTCGCTATTTTAAGCACCGAGGGGCATATTATCAAGGGGGTTTATCTCCGCTTTTTTGGCTTTAAAAGCCAAGAAAGCGGAGATAAAATTATCTCCTTATTACCTAGCTGTCGCTAACACCAGTTAGCGACAGCTAGTAGGAGATAGCGACCATCCTGGGCCCCACTTTGCATGTCAGTGATATTTATCACTAATGACATGCAAAGTGGGCGTGCTAAGATGTTAGCGACTGGAAACAGTCGCTAACATCGCTATCTCCTATTACCAACTTTTGGAGATATTCGCGCTAAGCGCGAATATCTCCAAAAGCTAACACATGCCCCTGAGCAGTTCTTAGCCATGTTATCCAATGGGAGGTGGATAACATGGCTAAGAGCATTAGCTCGGTAATGCATGAATATCGCTGACTTTTCAGCGATATTCATGCATTGCGGCGATTTTTATCGCATTTGCGGTAAACCTTGGCAATACCAAGGTTTATTTGCGGTAAACATCGCCGCAGCTCAGCTGTAAATTTTTGTCTCTAACCAAGCAATAGCGATAATTATCGCTATTGCTTGGTAATATGCCCCGCAAATATTACTAAAAATAAAAACATAAGCACCAATTATATCATGCCAAGAATATTGTCTGAAAAAAGCCAACGGTTGATTTTACCTCTGTATTTCGAATAAACATGCTTTACTGTCATTTCTTTCAAGAGTCAACTGGAAACCCCCAAATAATAGACTTTACTTTATTTCAATAATGAGAACGTATCACTTCTGTGCATCACTTTGGGAGGTGAGGCATTTAAAGATTCTAAATTTGAATAGCGCAAAATAATAATTTTGAAAGCTAACACCTCTCAGTTCTGAATGGCCAGTAGTCTGATGATAAGAGCGCATTTGTTATGTGAAATAACCAATTCGCCCAATGCCTTCTTACCTTTTCAGCATTTCCACCCTCACGCACATGGATCACTTCAGACACTGCCCTCTATTAATATCCATTGGTTAGGATTCCATCAAGGGAGCCATTGGAGACAGCTGTCATATCACAATGTGTTTCTTAGCCATGATCAATAAAAGTGATTACATCTTGAGATCAACCCTAAAATCAGTAACCACACAAGTACTGGTATTTTACAACAGATTAGCATGAATTATGAGCTATTATCCTACTGGTAATATAAGATTTATTGTGATCATGATTAGAAAATAAGTGTAAAAATGAATAAAAGAGAGATCCCTAAATACACCCCAATCATATTTCATTACACATGCCTAATGTATTAGTCTAATTCCTATATAAATTATAACTATCTGTTATACTGTAGGAAAATCTGCTTTGCCCCACCCTATTTAGAAATATATGTTATATCTTTTTCTTGCATGGTGGTGCCGGAGCAGGAATTTTTATATTACAAAGGTTGGGTATAATCATCATAGAAGCCCCGCCATTGGTTGTATGGACCTTTGTTACTCGACGAGGAGAGTGGGTAATGAGCTATCATTTACATTCATTTCCATAGATAGTGTAGACCAACAGGAACTTCAGAGGAAACTACAAAGAGAAGAGCAGTGAGATTAAGGGGATGTATTAATCCAAAGCACTAGTTCATTAAGAATTACATTAATAGTCATTATTATTACAGATTCAAAGGATCTAGAAGTCGATATTTTAAAATAAGGTAAAACTGAACATTACGAGTATTGCAAATAGAATGCAGAATATGCAACATGTGGGTTTAATAAAGGAATCCCTAATCTAAATTAAGTAACGATAGATCAGGAAAGGCCATTTAGTCAGGCAGTTAAGATACAGTGTCAGCTTCAGAAAACTAAATGAGGGTTTCTGATGAGAGAATTGTAATGAAGCCTTTGCATTGAAGCAGTGGAGAGTAACAGAGTTGAGAAGATTCTTCTCAGTTCCAAGTCAGCAAGCAACCCCGAGGCTTTTATCTAATTAGTCTAAGAAACATATGCTATTATAATATTTAAAAAAAAAACACTTGTTCTAACATTTCAGAGTGTTATAACAATTGTGAACCAATCATTATCCTTCAAGCTCTGTGGGAAAGTATACTCTGATATTCTTCAGACTTTGAGTGCCATTTGTACCCATACTTGAGGGTGGCCCAGGAAGACTGCTCATCCTGCCCACTAAGGAAGGGATCACACCTAGAGCAAACGCAGGCGGGGTGAGAATTAACTGGTCTCTTATACTCCCATGGGTTAACCCACGAGTTGGACATGATTGCTAACAATAAGGATGGACCAGTTCATCCTACATTCAAAGGGAGATGTTGTCACTTGTTTATTGATTTTATTTTTGTTTCCCCTTTACTGAAAAGAGATGTATCCAATTTTAATATTGAACACAGCACTTACAGTGATCATAACCCACTCACTTTAGTGCTTGCTGTCCAGTCGCAGTATTAAATAGCCGGGCAGGGGGCTCTTCGATTGAGGTGACAACCAAAGCAGAAGGATGAGATGTGCCTAGATAGACACTGTCGCTTTTAATATTTCCTTATTTGACAGGGGTTACCAGGAAATACTGAAATGTTTAGATTTAGACGTGGAAGGGGTAGAGTTAATAGAGGCCTTTAGGAATATTGCAAATCTGGTGGACAACTTGCTGAAGTCCGCAACACATGTGCCCAGTGGGGGCGCTCCTAAGTGGTTTGATAGTCAATGCTCACAGGCTTTAAGAAAGTTAAAAGCAGCACTTAAGCAGACACCAAGGGAAAGGGAGGGGGTGGCGGCTTGCCGTATAAGTTATAAGCAAGCAGTCAAAAGGACGAAAGGGCCAACTCCAGCGCAAAGCCTGGGTGGAGCTTACCAAGGCGGCAAAATTGAAAGACTCTGTCCGTTTTTGGAGAGTGATTAATAACCCATGCTTTATGGATTCGAACAAGCCGGGGTTAAGCAATATTATTCTCCCAGATGAATGGCAGCTACACTTGCAGGGATTGTATAACCACTCACATAGCCGGGTCGAGTCACAGACCCCAATACCAATATCAAATACTAATTTTGTGACCCTCTCCTTTGATGAAGTGAGTCTAGGAAATGAGGGCCTGATGAGAAACAAGGCACTGGGACCAGATGGGATCCCACCAGACCTCCTTCGCAGTAACAAGAAGGTCTGGGCCTCTTTCTTAACCATGGTATTGAATGCTGCAATAACTTCAGCAATGCCAGCATCTTGGTCCTCTGCCATCATTGTGCCTATCTTTAAGAAAGGCGACAGGGACATTCTACACAGTTATCTCCCCATATCCTTGAGAGATGTTTCAGCGAAGTTCTTGGGACGAGTTAGTTTAAACAGGTTGATGGATTGGGCAGAGGATAAACACATTATTTCGGATGCCCAATATGGGTTCCGCCCAGGGAAATCCACCATAGACCAATGCCTTAACATGTATCTCATTACTACAAAATACGCAGTAGCCAAGTCAGGGGCGTTATACCTAGGCTTTATGGACCTCACTGCGGCCATTGACCACGTGAACCGTCGCAAATTGTGGGTAATCATGGGTGAATTTGGGGTTGGACCAGGCATTAATAAATATTCTTCAATCACTACACTCCAATACTACAATCAATCAATCAATCAGTGACACTTATAAAGCGCGCTACATACCCGTGGGGTCTCAAGGCGCTGGGGGGGGGGGAGCCGCTACTGCTCGAACAGCCAGGTCTTCAGCTTCTTCCTGAAGGAGAGGTGGTCTTGGGTCAGGCGCAGGTCGGTCGGGAGGGAGTTCCAGGTCTTGGCGGCCAGGTGGGAGAAGGACCTTCCTCCTGTAGTCGCTCTTCGGATGCGGGGGACGGCGGCGAGGGCGTGGTTGGCTGATCGGAGGTGGCGTTTGGGAGCGTAGAAGTTGACTCGGCTGTTGAGGTAGCTCGGGCCTTGGTCGTGTAGGGCTTTGTGTGCGTGGGTGAGGAGGCGGAAGGTGATTCTTTTGTTGACGGGGAGCCAGTGAAGGTCTCGCAGATGTCCGGAGATGTGGCTGGTTCGTGGGATGTCGAGGATGAGTCTGGCTGAGGCGTTCTGGATCCGCTGGAGTCTCTTCTGGAGCTTGGCGGTGGTCCCGGCGTAGAGGGCGTTGCCGTAGTCCAGTCGGCTGGTGACGAGGGCCTGGGTGACGGTCTTCCTGGTCTCGGTGGGGATCCACCAGAAGATCTTCCGTAGCATGCGTAGGATGTTGAAGCATGCCGAGGAGACGTTGTTGACTTGCCTGGTCATGGAGAGGGAGGAGTCCAGGATGAAGCCCAGGTTGCGTGCATGGTGTGTCGGTTTGGGTGCGGTGCCCAGGGCGGGAGGCCACCAGGAGTCGTCCCAGGCGGAGGGAGAGGAGCCCAGGATGAGGACCTCCGTCTTGTCCGAGTTCAGTTTCAGGCGGCTGGTCGTCATCCACTCGGCTACCTCTTTCATCCCTTCGTGCAGGTTGGCTCTGGCGGCGGCGGGGTCGTTGGTCAGGGAGAGGATCAGCTGGGTGTCGTCGGCGTAGGAGATTATGCTGAGGTTGTGTTTGCGTACGATGGCCGCGAGGGGGCTCATGTAGACGTTGAAGAGGGTGGGGCTCAGAGATGATCCTTGGGGGACGCCGCAGATGACTTCGGTGGCCTCTGACTTGTACGGTGGTAGGCGGACTCTCTGTGTTCTCCCGTCGAGGAAGGAGGTGATCCACTCCAGCGCCTTGTCCTGGATTCCGACGTTGCTGAGGCGCCGTACTAGGGTGCGGTGGCAGACCGTGTCGAATGCCGCGGAGAGGTCTAGGAGGATGAGGGCCGCTGTTTCTCCATTGTCCATCAGGGCTCGGATGTCGTCGGTGGCGGCGATGAGGGCGGTCTCGGTGCTGTGGTTGGCTCGGAAGCCGGACTGTGAGGGGTCGAGGGATCCGTTCGTCTCGAGGAAAGCGGCCATCTGCTTGTTGACGGTCTTCTCGATGACTTTGGCTGGAAACGGGAGGAGCGAGATGGGGCGGTAATTCTTGAGGTCGGTGGGGTCCGCTGTTGGTTTCTTGAGTAGGGCGCTGAGTTCGGCGTGTTTCCAGGTCTCGGGGAAGATGGTGGTGTCGAGGGATGTGTTGATGATGTCTCGCAGGTGGGGTGCGATGACAGCGTCGGCTTTGTTGAAGACGTGGTGAGGGCAGGGGTCGGTCGGTGATCCGGAGTGGATGGAGTTCATCGTGCGGATGGTGTCTTCGGTGCTGATCGGGGTCCAGGCGTGGAGGGTGGTGGTGGGGGGTGGTTGTTCGGTCATGGTGTGCGTTGGTTGGTTGTTGAAGCTGTTGTGTATGTCCGCGATCTTGTTGTGGAAGTATGAAGCCAGGGAGTTGCAGAGGTCTTGCGATGGGGTGATGTCGTTGTTTCCTGCGCTGGGGTTGGAAAGCTCTTTGACGATGTTGAAGAGTTCCTTGCAGTTGTGTGCGTTGTTGTCCAACCGGTCCTTGAATGCTGTTTTCTTGGCGGCGCGGATCAGCTGGTGGTGTTTCCGGGTGGCAAGTTTGAAGGAGGTCCTGTTGTCCGGTGTCGGTTCCCTTCTCCAGACTTTCTCGAGGGCTCGGCAGTTCTTCTTGGAGCTCTTGAGTTCGTTGGTGAACCATGGGGCTTTCTTGCTGCCGGGTCTGCTGGGCGGGGTCCTCAGTGGGGCGAGTTCGTCCGCGCAGTTGCTGATCCACTTCGTGAGGTTGTCGGCGGCCTGGCTGGGGTTCGCTGAGCTGGCAGGAGGGTGCTGGCTCAGGGAGGTGGCGAGCTGGTCTGCTGTGATCTTGTTCCAGCTTCTGCGGGCGGTCTGTTGCTGGTGGTGGTGGGTCGTTGTTTTCTTGAAGGTGAAGTGGACGCAGCTGTGGTCCGTCCATTGAAGCTCTGTGGTGTGGCTGAAGTTGATGTCCTTGCTGGATGAGAAGACAGCGTCGAGTGTGTGTCCGGCGAGGTGGGTGGGGGTGGACACCAGTTGCTTGAGTCCCAGGTTGGTGAGGTTGTCGAGCAGGGTGCTGGTGTTGCGGTCGTTGTTGTTCTCCAGATGGAAGTTGAGGTCTCCCGGGAGGATGTAGTCAGCGGAGGGGAGGGCATGTGGGCTGACGAAGTCGGCGATGTCCTCGCTGAATTGTGTGCGTGGTCCAGGGGGTCGGTAGATCAGGGTGCCTCTGAGGGTGGTGTTCGGGTTGGTGTGGATCTGGAAGTGCAGGTGTTCGGCGGTGGTCAGGGAGTTGTCGGTGCTGGTCGTGAGACGGATGGTGCTCCTGTGGATGATGGCGATGCCTCCTCCCATCTGGTTGGCGTTTCGGTCCCTCCGGACGATCTTGTAGCCCTCTGGGATGGCGATGGCGATGTCGGGAGCTGAAGAGGCGTTCATCCAGGTCTCCGTGAGGAAGGCAACGTCTGGAGCTGTGGTGTCGAGGAGGTTCCAGAGTTCGATGGCATGTCTGTGGATGGAGCGGGTGTTGAGCAGGATGCACTTGAGGTGGGTACTGCTGGTGTTCGGCTTGGTGGGTGCTGGTGCGAGGCAGGTCTGGATGCAGGTGAACTTGCAGGCGTGGCAGCTGAAGGGTCCGTGGGTACGTCGTGGAGAGGCTTGATGGCATTCTGGGAGTCGGCCGGTGTTGAGAGCGGTGAGGGTGGCGGCGGAGTACGTCAGGCGGGTCGGTCGGGGTCTTCGTGGGCCAGGGGTCCTGGCGCTGGTCGCGATCCGGTCGCGGACGGGCGTAGACGGGCTTACCTTTGGCACGCCTTCGGCGCACAATCGGCGCGCCCGCTGCGCGTGACCGCTGCGCGTCCGCACGGTCGCCATTTAAGGCGAAGTGCGCGGGTGGGCGGAGCAGCTGGGAGGCGGGAGCGGGGAGGGAGCAGAAGAGAAAAAGGGGCGGGGCCAATGGCGGTGGCGGGAAGCGAGAGCGGAGGGCGGCGAGGTAGGCGGCCAATCAGGAAGGAAACTGGACACGGCACAGGGGATACAAAGAAATTAACAGGCACAAATTTAGGGCAAAACAAATAAAAACGGCAAAATACGCGAGCAGACGGCAGAAACAGACAAGCACAAATTACGGGCAAAACGAGGAAAAACAGCAAAATACGCGAGCAGACGGCAGAAACAGACAAGCACAAATTACGGGCAAAACGAGGAAAAACAGCAAAATACGCGAGCAGACGGCAGAAACAGACAAGCACAAATTACGGGCAAAACGAGGAAAAACAGCAAAATACGCGAGCAGACGGCAGAAACAGACAAGCACAAATTTAGGGCAAAACAACTGGGAAACCAGAGGGGAGCGACCACGGCGTCAGTGAGGCCGGCGGCGAGGCAGAAGGCAGGCAGAGGGGGAACACACGCAGCAGCTGGTGGCCGTGCGGCGCGGGGGTGTCCCACAAGTGTCCTACAGCTCCTGTTAGATACACACAGGAAGGAAGGTAACATACTTTAATAAATGCACAAGTGGGGTCACACAAGGAAGCATACTAGCATCGTTTCTGTTTACTTTATACGTTAACGGCCTAGATTCCACCTTGAGCGCCAATAAAGCAGACCCCCTTAGAATAGATGCAAGAGCGGTTCCGGTCCTGCTCTACGCAGATGACCCGGTGCTCCTTGCCCGCACCCCAAATGGCTTGCAGCTTTTATTTAATGGTTTTGTGAAGTTAATGGAAAACGTGATGCATGTCCCCCAATCTTTCAAAATCGTATGTTATGGAAATGATGAAGAAGCCAAGTAAATCCTATAATTACATCTCACAACCTAGGCAAAGTTCCAGCTTTTGCATATTTGGGATTGTATTTCGTCTGTCATTTGAATTTTAAACATTTACCAGAGGAGAAGTGTTTGGCCCTGACTAGATTCACAGGTTCCATTGCAAATTTAGCATGAAGGTTAGGATGTTGGACTCCAGGCATGATTTTAAATGTATACAATTCAATCTATTGCTTTAAGGTTTTATATGGAAGCGAGGTGTGGGAATTCGCCAAGGTTAATTAATTGCAAAGGGAAGAGAATAAATATCTGAGGGGTCTATTGAAGGTCTCCCATAGTACCCCGGCATTTAGTGTTCATGAAGACATGGGGATCAATTATATTTCTGTCCTGGTAGTAGTCAAGCCCCTTCTATGTTGGCTGAAGCTTTGGACAAATGCAGGGCCGGGTCCGACAAGGCTGGTAAGCCAGGATTCTCTTTCCCTAGACCATGCATTGAAATTTCCCTGGATAAAATATGTCAGGGATTCTTTTTCTATTTAGGGCATTCAGACTTATTCACTAAACCAGACAAAATATTAACTCAGGACAAGGCTGTCATTAAAGATTTGTATATGAAGTTTACCATGGCACAACGCGAAGCCACTGAACTCGCTAAACACACGGTGAGAGACCACAGTTTAGTTAAAACAACCCAGGGTATAGAACCATATTTAACACTATTGATGAGTGCACATGATAGACTTTTAATTACGCGTTTTAGATTACATTTTATTAATCATTTATTGGCGGTACCGGCTGCTTTTATTATGAACCCAGAAGAGAGAGGGCCCTGTGGCTGTGACAATAGGTCTCCACAGGATACGCTGCATCTAGTTCTTCTGTGCCCGTATGACACCTACCCTAGAAAAATGATTTTGAAGGGCCTGATAAGGAAAGCTAGATTTAGGAAAGCATGCATACCATTATTGTTTTTAAAATTGTTGTCAGATGTTTTTACACTTTTTTGTGTGTCCAACTTTTTAAGAGCTGCTTTAAATCTAAGAACCACGAGGGGGGACTGAAGTCCAGAGGTATTTTGGCCATGCCCTCCTACAATTTAGGGTTAACGGTTATAGTAGATCATTCATGCCTCTACCTTTAACCTTTTCTCTAATGTGTCTTATATGGGAAATGATTGGTATTTAAAGCCAGTGATCTAGGGAGGAAGATTGATTGTACATAAAAATAGTTATAATCATACATGTGGCAGCCCTCTTATAGTTCTTTTTGCGGTGTGAGTGACTGTTCTATGTAATGCACCTATTATGGTTATTCCTTGTATGCTGAGTAAGAATAATAATAATATATCTTGTGATATATTTTATTGAATGAATTCTTATTTAATTGCTTTTGTGATTTGTTTTCAAATCGAATAAAGTTTATGAAATGAAAAAAATGAAATGACTTTGGTGAAAACAAGACTATGTGCTTGAGTTGCTTTACTGGAAAGAATCTAAGTTCAGACAGCTCTTCCCACCAGTTGCACTTCCTGGCATCTTCTCCCCCTCCCAGTGAGAACCTCACTATCAGTCTCTAATACACAACAAATTCCTGTTCAGTAGCAGAAGGCTTCTGAAAAAACACAGCATCTGCTGTAGGAAGAAAGAAAGGGGACACATACTGTGCAAAACAAGCACAAAACTTAGTGAGCAGGTCTCCTAGCCATTAAACATGTAAAGTCGACATTCAAAATTGGATTCATATTTTGCTAATCTAATTCATTACAACAAGTAAACCTGTGCGTTGCTTTTATACCCGAGTGTGGTTATCTACTACAAATTATATGGCAAAAATACATTGTAAAATGCACTTTGTTAATGAATGCATTATATTATTGCTAATGAAGAATTTCACTCCATCAGTAGTGTCTGTCGAAAGGGGGGGCGTTCTGTTTTTGATCAACTATTGTTTCTGGTACACTGAATTGTGATCAATTTGTTTAGATACCAGTAAGTATGCACAAGCTGCTGCTATTGCACCTCTCAGTTCATCTAATATGGAATAGAGCAAGGCTATTTATAGATTTGGGGCCACCGCGAAGGCAAGTTGCTGCAGAGCTTGACAAAATCCTTTAGTGGCATGAGTTACATACATTTTTTTTGTTTTCCTCGTTTTTGCACCTTAGAGATGAAGTTTCACTTAAACATGCTTGTTGACTGATATGTAATTCATGGATTCCCGAACTTTGGTCTATCCCCGAGAATAGTACTTAATCAGTGATTTAACCCAGTTAGTCTTAATGGTGTCGAATGACAGTTGTTTATTTGTTTGGGATGAAAACACGACGTGCCCCCATAATTCAGACCTTATATATATTTTTTTTCTTCTGGTTTAGATTATTTCCCTGACGAAGCACTATTCCAGTCCGAAATGCATTGGGACTGATCATGTGGGATGACAAATTTTTTGATTGGAATTAAATACAATGTTCATTGGAATGAAATTTACAATTCCGTGAAGAAATACAGAACTTGTTCAAATTGATAAAGAAAAACTGCAACAAACTTTATTGGATTTGATTTGATTATTGACTGAAATACCTTAATGGTAACATCAAAGCGGTGCGCGGGGGGACAACCCTCAACGAGGGTTGCTTATTGATGACTAGTTGACGCTGGATTGTCCAGGAAGCGAAGCCCCAGCCTTGCACGCTACAACTTCACACACTGAACACTTTGTCTGGTATATATTGCAGTGCGAGTCCTACAACCCCATTACATAAAAATGCATCATAATGTTACTACCTTGAAATGCCCAGATTAGCATTACGCAAATCCGTCCTCTAGGCCGAAGAGGCCTGAAACTACTTTCAAGTGGTCCAATGTGCTCTGTACACAAACAATATTCATGTTATCATGCATCTAGTTCTGTTTACCATATTACATCACATATACATTTTATAAACGGTATGGCATTAACTTCTTCAAATGAGCAAATGCCCTATTGAAGTCTGTCTCCATAAGGTCATCTGAAAAGTACATGCATCATTTCACTATAGTCTTCATTAGAATACGTCCATGTATGCTCAATATGCTTTATTCAATGTTCATAGGTGTCTGTATCTCTCCTCTGTCTCTATTGTCCAAATAGAGTCTGTGATTACCACAGCATTTTATACAACTCCTGTTAACAAGTGCTTCAGATGACTTTCACTATTCTCAGATATTGTATAAATTGCCCCAAACCATTCCCAAAAATTCTTGAAATTACATTATGCACCACAAACACAAAAGTCCCCCACAGCCTTGAATTAATTTTCCAGTTGAAAAATCCAAGTCAGTTGCTACTAAACTGCAGTCTGACCTCCACCATGGAGGAACATTGTGGGTAATTGTGGTCTCATAATATACTGTTTGTTAGACATGGGGCTCTCTAATTGGCAGAGGTAGGTACCTTTCTCCAAATAGGAACCCTTGTTTCTAGTCAGGGTAAGGGGGATACACTTGTAAAATAACCCCTGCTCACACCCCCTGATAGCTTGGCACGAGCAGACAGGCTTATCTCAGGGGCAGTGTTAAAGCATTTGTGAACACATATAGTAATACAGTGAAAACACTACAAATGGACACCACACCACTTTAGAAAAATAAGTAAACTTTATCTACACCAACAAGACCCAAAAAGACATACATCCTGATTCATGAAAGACCCGTTTTGCGAGTCTCTAATAGCCATTCATAAGCAATCGCTATTACAGGCTCGCAAAACGGGATTCATGTAGGAATAGCCAAAAAAAATGCGATTCCTACTTATTCCTTATTTGCGATTAGCAATAAGACATGTGTGTGTACAACATGCAACTCAGAAAAATGCTTTGAAAAGCATTTTTCTGAGTTTTCGCTATTTACCACAAGGTTTGACCTCGCGGTAAATAGCGGCCCCAAAATTGCGATTTCGCAATTTGAAAATGGATGATGAATTGCTTTTAAGGAATCTAAAATAGAGATTCCTTAAATGTAATTCATCGCAAATTTGTGATATCGCTATTACCGATTTTTGCATTTGGGATGATGAATCCCAAATGCAAAAATCGCACTCGCAAAGGGCCAGATTCTCAGAATCTGGCCCTTTGCGAGCGCTATTCAGCTTGATGAATCAGGCTGAAAAATCCAACTTATAATACTCTTAAAAATAGTTATGTGTAAAATAACCTTTAAATTGCAGGAAAAGCGTGAAAATACAGTTCCTCCAACTCAGTAGCTCTATCCAGGGCTACCACAATACTGAATATTACAGAGTCTAACAATTCTAGCTAACCGCATCGATATGGGCTACCAAAAGGGTTGACAGACTTGGAGACAGTGCCTTTTGTTGTTGCGGTCGACACGATGATACGAGCCAGTCCGGGGTAACAGTCGCAATTTCGAGAAGAGATAGAACCATTGCAGCATGCGGTGTCCTCACAGCTCGGTGGCAGACAGCGGCTCGTTGACAGAGTCGGAGAGACCAAGGCTTGTATTGAAGGGTGAGGCTGTGCTCAATGTGGTGCTGGCAGGTCACAATGTGGTGACGGTGACAGTCAGGTTTTGTGCTGGGTAGCGACGGAGTCGATGATGTCGGTGCAGCATGTAGCAAAGCAGTGCAGAGTGCGGTGCCCAGAGGAAGGGTGCCAGCATCGGCTCGTTAACTGAGTCAGGTGAGACCAGGGTTGCGTTGCAAAACGAGGTGGTGGGCTCTACGTTGCCTTCAGGATATGGAATCCTGTGATGGACTCGGAAACAGAGTCCTGTACCCTTTTCTTCTCCAGCCAACTGAAACCAGCAGTTCCAGACTCGGCGCTCAGAAGCTTGTTGAGGTCGTTGATGTTCCTGAGACCTTGTGAACAGGGGCAAGCTCAATTCAAGCCCTTGGAGATCTTCCTCAAGCAGGGAACACCACACACAGCAAAGTCCTTTTCTCCTTTTTTTGGAAGCAAGTAGCCACTGCAGGTCAACCCCAGACAGCAAACAGCACAGGGGCAGTATACCTCCTCAGCTTCTCCAGCTCTTCTCCTTGGCAAAGGTTCCTCTTGATTCACAGAAGTGATCTAAATTTCTGTGGTATGGGCCCAAATATTTATACTACAAAATCCTTTGTTCTCTGGTGGCAGAGAAGCCCTTCGCTTAGTCCAAACTGGTTCCGTCCTCTCTGGTGCAGCTTCCTGGCAGGAGGTGGAGACAGCATTGTCCTTGGCAGGCCAGGCCTATTCAGGTGAAAGGAAATCTCCTCCTCCTACTCTAAATGCAGCCTAGGTCTATTCAGCTGAGCCCTGACTCTCTGGAGCCACTGCTTCTCCCCGGCCCCTGCCATCCAAAAGCCAGACATGCAATACACAAAGTTAGCAGAGGCACACTGAAAGGCTAAGCAAGAAAACATAGAATGTAAAAATCACACTCACTAAAAGATGCATTTTAACATTCTGATTTCAGTCTTATCAAACTTTCATTTCCTGCCTAGTTCCCAGGGGTGTTATGTTTATAAGATTTTATAAAGCAACTCCCCATTCTATCCTATGGAAACACGTAGCCTTGCAATAGTAAAAAACAATATTGGCAGTAATTCACTATCAGGACATGCCACACACACACACCAGGGCATGTCCTACCTTTCACATACACTACAACCTTCCCACAGGGGTACCTTGGGCCTACCTTAGGGGTGACTAACATGTAAGAAAAGGGAGGGTTAGGGCCTGGCAAGTGTTACACTTGCCAAGTCAACATGGCAGAACTAGACTGCACACAGGCTCTGCAATGGCAGGCCTAGGTTACATTTAGAGGCTGCCTATGTGGTTGGCACAATCAGATCTGGAGCCCACTAGCTGCATATGATTTACAGGCCCTGGGCACACACAGTGCACTGTACTAGAGACTGACTTGTAAATCAAATCATCCAATCATGGAAACACCAATCCATAACAACAATTTACAAAGGGAGCACTTGCACGCTGTTACTGAACCGCAGTGGCAATGTGCCCAAAGCATCTAGACCAGCAAAACGGAGTCCAACACACAGCAAAAACACAGGAGGCAAAGGCAAAAATGCAGGGGAGACCCCTACCAATGGTGCCAGGTGTAACACTGTCTAACCCCTTTCCACAATTTTCCTGCCAATCACAACAAATGGGGAAGGCAATGATCTTTGTAATTGCCCTTGAAAATTGCCACTCTCATGGAATAAAAAAAGAAAATTAAGAATCAGGGTTACTTGCGAGTAGAATTCAAAATCAAATTGTTGACTTATCTATAAATTTCAGAGTTTTTGTCTTGATTCTGTTATGGTGTTGTAGGAGCTACCCACATCAAACAGATGAGTGAGCTATGCAGGTATTTAAATGTGTTTTTTGTAGTGAAATAACAACCTTCACCAGAGAGAGAAATCGTATCAGACAGAATATCTAGTATGTGCCACTATGAATATTTCATAACTGCTGCAAGCTGGAATATTTACGATAACCCATGCATTGCTTTTGGATTATATAGCAAAGGAAAATATATTCACTGCACATTGCTGAGATCATTTTTATATAGAGAGATACAGAAGTAATACACACTGTGACAAAGGTCACCAAATTATGTTTTCTGCTTTCGCTGACCTCTGCGAGAAACCAGCTAAGCTCTACCGACATTAGATAGTCTAGCATGTTATTGGTTTGAGCAATATGATTGAAATATTTTTACAAAATACTAATGAAACACAACAGGGTAAAAAAAGAGCACCTAAAAGAAATATGTTTCTCAACGTAGATGAGTCAAATGTACATTCTATTATTTTATTCCTTTCAATAGAGGTTTTTTATAGAAAGAATGCATCTTTAAGTACTTTTCCTGCTACAAATGGAGTGGCATTTATTGAGAAAACATGATTGTATCAATATTGATATCACCTCATATATAATGAACTAGAAATCACTTTCTGGGATCCTTTGCATGTTTACATTTGCTATAAATATACATTTTTTTACATCATAATAATTATGAGCGTTTTTAGAGCATGTTGGATGGTTTACCAGATCACCAGGTTGGCCATGTTATCCACATTCCCAGCAGACAAACTTTTGCTGTGCTTAGTGATCCACACCTCTCAGATGGGAATATCACTGCCTTCAGTGTATTTGCCACTGGGCTTCTCTTATGAAGGCAATGAAGCTTTGTTTAGCAGGAGTCAGGTTTCATGTGACCACTCTTCAAATGTTTTGGTTTTTCAACAACAAACTCCCAAAAGCAAGAGTTTACTCTTGAAAAATACTAAGTCCATGATCCCGATATACGAGCACATTGCTCCATGCTCATGTGCGCCATTGAACAATTGCTCTGCTTGTGATTCCCATGCTTGGCCTCTTGGTACTGGGCAGGTACATCTACAAATGTTGCTTTTTGTTAAAAAGATGTGATGATCATAACTATGAGCTAAAAGCTGAGAAGTGGATTGGTTGTTTGATCGGAAGCTATTGGCCATGAAGCCAGCGGAAGCTAAATAGACCAGGAAAACTACATGGTGGGAACATTGTCAATTCACAGCAGTACTCCTACTCCATCAAACTCTAAATGACTCTTTATTTCGTTTCTGTACTTACAATTGAAGCCTTGATTCAAAAGTGATAGAATATGGGTACATGTATAATGATACCATAAGTAAGAGTGTATTAACAGGTATTTCCTGCACAAACAATACTTAGTGGCTTTTACTATGTGAGTATACTCAGTATTACAAATGTAGCTCCAGTCCAACTCTGCTATGTCAAATGCATAGGTGCTTCTGCAACTTCAAAATTAAGACTAGTCTAATTTTCATGATGCCATGTCTAGTGACAAGCATAGAAATCATGATTTGCACATTGGATGACCCTATAAGAGTAACTCATAACAACACATGAATCAGGCAAAGATGACAATCAGGGAGAGGTGAATGTAGAATATCTAGGAAGCTATCTGTACTAACTTTGAATACATTCAAATATTATTCTAATAAGTCATATAGCACAATTAAAAATAGTAACAGATGAAGTGATCCACACATTAACAATAATACAACTCTTCCTGTATAAAAATGTAACACTAAAGTTGCTCCAATAAACTAAAACCCTTTTGTTTTTAGTAGTTGCTACTTGTCAAAATTGTGTTCACCCATGCACACAAAACACTCCACAACACAGGACGAGCATACATCAACAGATGACTCACCTTCTACACCCCCAACCACCAGCTCTGCTCCGCCGACCTCGCCCTCGAAGAGCGACCTTCGGTGGCAGATCGTTCTCCCACCTCACCGTCAAGACCTGGAACACCCTCCCCATCCTCCTACGGCAGACCCAGGACATACTGACCTTCAGAAGACTACTCAAGACCTGGCTATTCGAGTAGTAGACATCCCCCCCACCTCCTTAAGACCCTCACGGGTGAGTAATGCGCTTTACAAATGTATGATTGATTGATTGATTGTCACACTCCCTGCCTCAATATCCAAATCTTAAAAACCGAAAAGAAATCCTACTAAGGATTTGTGTATACATTTTGAATAGTGAAACATGAAAAAAGGAGTAAACATAAGAAGGGTACCTCCTTCTCGTTTGTAAACATAAGAAGTTGCATCACCACGGTATGCTATTTTTTATAGGGTTTCCTTTTTATAGTACATTTGTTCATCTGACCTAAAGCAGATTGAGTGTAATAAATCCACTAAAGGCAAACACTTCCTAAAGCTTGTTTTCAATTATTGTTGTTTAAGTTGTGAGTTTTAAAAGCTAGAGACAATTTGAATACAACTGGAATTGCATTTATTGCTGAGTATAAGTCATTTCAAAAATTAGTTTTCAATTCTTTTTGGTTAGATTAAAGGTTTTAGAAGTAAGCAACAATTTATTTTAAACAGATGGTGCATTTGTTACTGAGCATACAGATACCCTCGTCTCAAGTAGTATTTACAGTTTCAGTCTGATTGGTAAGACTGTCTAGTCAGCAGATTGAAAACATTGTGGAAGAAAAAGTATTCTTTTCAAATTCTTGGAGCAATTTTTTTTAAAACCACCTTTTAAGAACATTCAAGCCTTTTAAGTGAAGAGTAGTAATGACTGCTTTAAGGATGACAAGTATCAAAGGGAAATTGTTGATTATCTCATCTGAGTCCCTTGCACTTCAGTAAAGGCATGGCTGAATCACACCGCAGAAGTTTACTAATTATTGCTAATGATAACTAAGCGGATGGTACAATGGATAATTTAGCTTTGACAATCCACAGCTTGCCTTAACTTTCAGAAAATTCTTAATTAGTAATGTACTTTTGCTCTTAAATAAAGCATGTTTTTTAGAACCTTTGGTTAGACTGGTGGGAAGCCAAACAACCCCTGTTTGTCATATTCTTAGTTAGATATCTATACTAATATAATAAATAGAGAGCCCAAACCTTTGAGGCGGGTAATCTCAGGAACCACAGCACCAATCACAACACCCAATACAGCATTGGAAAGGATCGTTGCAGCAGATGGACATAGGCTATACAGCTGGTCACCATACACATTTGAAGGGTAAAAGAACCTTAGGGGCAAAGTAGTCCTTTGTGGGCGTGGGCGTTCTGCTCAGGGCGTTCTGCTGGGGGCATGGGAGTGTGCATTGTGCTGGGGGCGTGGCCATACAGCAATCGTCGCGGCATTGAAGCGGAAAATGGTTCACGGAAATCAGGTAACACAAGCGCTTACAAGGCTACGTTGTGGGCATGTGGGGGCGTGGCCATACAGCAATCGAAGCGGCATTCAACGGGCATTCAGCAAAAATGGGGCACGAAAATCGCTGCATTGAAGCGGAAAATGGTGTGCGGAAATCAGGTAACACAATCATTTACAGGGCTACGTGGTGGGCATGTGGGGGCATGGCTATACAGCAATCAAAGCGGCATTCAACGGGCATTCAGCAAAAATGGGGCGCGGAAATCGCGGCATTGAAGCGGAAAATGGTGCGCGGAAATCAGGTAACACAAGCTTTTACAGGGCTACGTTGTGGGCATGTGGGGGCGTGGCCGTACAGCAATCGAAGCAGCATTTAACGGGCATTCGACAAAAATGGGGCGCGAAAACCTGAAAATAAAGCGGTCACAGGACTCCGTTGTGGGCGTGTGTAAACCCGGACAATGTCGGGACGGGCTGGGCTGCTAGTAACTTTATAAACTGACAACTAACTGTTAAAAAAACATCTAACGCACCTCTGTCCAAAAACAGAGGCAATGGTCATTAATGATCATATGATCATTCCAATATACGAATTGATGTAATTTGGCAAACCAGCTGGGTACCTTACCAGATCCTGTAATGGCTATTAAAATGCTGGGGCTCTGGATAGATGATAAACTCTCATTTACTATCAGGTCATCATTAGTATAACCTTGTCCTTGCCAAATTAACCTGCTCGAGAAAACTCCCAGAAAGCAGCCAGAAAGATGCATGGTGCCTCTTGATTTGCTCTTTCCCATCCGCCTCTTAGGAAATTACCTTGGTTCCCAATCTGAGCTCAGATTTAGTTCAAATGTTTGCACACAGTTCACTAGTATCTGTACGTGCATGCAATTTACTTTATCAGTAAACATATAAAAAGATACATTCAAATGTGAACTCTTTCAGGCACATGCATCAAGCGTTTAAGAAGTCGGTAAAATTGCGAATCGCAAAAATATGGCATTTGCGATCGCAATTTGAAGTGTAAAAATGCATGAACCTTAATTCTGCGAAAATTTGTAAATTTTTGCAAAATTAAGGAATCGCAAAGAGAATCTGCAAAAACCATTGCGATTTCCCGTTTGCGATTCACAAGTAAAGAATCCCAAATAAGGAACCGCTATTTAAATGCATGAAAAATCGCAATTCCGATTTACAGAAAAATCGCTAAATTGCAATCTCAATTTAAGAAGGGACCCAACCAGGTGGTAAAAATAAGTGCAAATCAGAAACAGCTGAAGACCAACAGAAACATATATAAACACACCCACAATGAGGCCCCAGTTTCCAAAATGGCTGCTCTGTACCTGATGGCGAGGAGGATGAGGCTGCAAACTGCTCAACAGAGAGGGAGGCAAATTAATGAGCGCATCTTCAGAATCCGCGTCACTTTGTTTGGTCAGGACGATGATGAAATATATAACAAGTATAGGCTGAATGGCCAAATGATACATGATCTAATCCATGAATTGGGCCCTATCCTGCAACGCCAGACTCATAGGACCAATTCAATCCCAATGCATGTGCAGGTATTTTGTTGCCTACATCTACTACTGATGATCTTAAGAAATCCAAGAAACTCTGCCGCTCCCTTGAAAAGGCCTGGAAAAAAGACCCAACCACCAGCACCAAAGACGCATTCAAAAGCGCCACCCGCACTCACCACCAACTGATCCGAAAAGCCAAGAAAACAGCATTCAAGGATCGACTTGACAACAACGCCCACAACAGCAAGGAACTTTTCAACATCGTCAAGGAATTTTCCAACCCCTCGGCCAACTCCAACGACATCACCCCCTCTCAAACCCTCTGCGACTCCCTAGCCTCTTTCTTCCACAACAAGATTGCAGACATCCACAACAGCTTTGACAACCAACCCGGAAACCAACCCACCCTACCATCTGCTGACCATCTTCCCCCCGTAAACACCCTTAACGCCTGGAACCCAATCTCCACTGAGGAAACCATCCGCCTGATGAATTCCATCCACTCTGGATCCCCCACAGACCCTTGCCCTCACCACATCTTCAACAAAGCAGACTCCGTCATAGCACCGCACCTCCGAGACGTCATCAACTGCTCCTTCAACTCCACTACCTTCCCAGAAGTCTGGAAACACGCTGAACTCACCGCCCTTCTGAAAAAACCAACAGCGGACCCCACCGAACTCAAAAATTACCGCCCCATCTCGCTTCTTCCATTCCCGGCCAAAGTCATCGAGAAAGCCGTCAACAACCAGCTCGCCGCCTTCCTCGAAGCCAACAAATCCCTCGACCCCTCACAATCTGGCTTCCGAGCAAAACACAGCACTGAGACCGCCCTCATCGCAGCAACAGACGACATTCGAACTCTACTGGACAATGGAGACACAGTCGCCCTCATCCTCCTCGACCTCTCTGCAGCATTCGACACAGTCTGCCACAGCACCCTTCTACAACGCCTCAATAACATCGGAATCCAAGGAAAAGCACTTGAATGGATCACCTCGTTCCTCACCGGAAGAACCCAGAGAGTCCGCCTTCCTCCATTCAAGTCTGAGGCCTCTGAAGTCATCTGCGGCGTACCTCAAGGATCCTCACTCAGTCCCACCCTCTTCAACGTATACATGAGCCCCCTCACGGCCATCGCCCGCCAACACAACCTCAACATCATCTCTTACGCGGATGACACTCAACTGATCCTTTCTCTCACCAAGGACCCCAGCACCGCCAAAACTAACCTACACGAAGGAATGAAAGAAGTCGCCGAATGGATGAAACAAAGCCGTCTGAAACTGAACTCAGACAAAACAGAAGTCCTCATCTTAGGTACATCCCCCTCTACTTGGGACGACTCCTGGTGGTCGGAAGCCCTCGGAAAAGCACCCATCCCGACAGACCACGCACGGAACCTTGGCGTCATCCTGGATTCTTCACTCTCAATGAACAGACAAGTCAGCGCCGTCTCCTCTTCCTGCTTCAACATTCTTCGCATGCTCAGAAAAACATTTCGCTGGATCCCCTCCGAAACAAGGAAAACAGTCACCCACGCTCTGGTCACGAGCCGACTAGACTACGGAAACACCCTCTACGCAGGTACCACCGCGAAACTCCAGAAGAAACTCCAACGAATCCAAAACGCCTCAGCCAGGCTCATATTAGACATCCCACGCAAGGAACACATCTCTGGTCACCTTAAAGACCTCCACTGGCTACCCGTCAATAAGAGGATCACTTTCCGACTGCTTACCCACGCACACAAATCACTCTACGACATCGGACCAGACTGCCTCAACTCACGACTGTCCTTCTACACCCCCCCCGCCAACTACGTTCTTCCAGCCAAGCCTTCGCCACTGTACCTCGCATCAACAAGACCACCATGGGAGGCAGATCCTTTTCATTCCTGGCTGTTAAAACATGGAACTCACTCCCCGCTTACCTTCGCCTCACCCAGAACCACCTAGCGTTCAGAAAGCAGCTTAAAACGTGGATATTTGACAAATAATCCTCCTCCCCTTCCTAAGCGCCTTGAAACCCTCTGGGTATGTAGTGCGCTATACAAATCTTATGACTTGACTTGACTTGACTGGCGTCAGGCACTTTTCAGGGAGTCATAGCAGTAGCAGGAGGTGTGTCTCAAAGTGCAATGTCACGAATATTGGCAGATTTTCTTGATGCTATGATGGTACGGATACACAACTACATAAGTTTTCCTACCACAGCCCATGAAATAGCTAGGACCAAGCAGGAGTTTTATTAAATTGCTGGCTTCCCCCAAGTACTGGGTTGTATTGATTGCACCCATGTGGCGATATTTACCCCTGCAGCTCATGAATATATGTATCACAATAGGAAAAGTTATCATTCCCTGAATATTCAGGTGGTGTGCAATGCAAAGAACATTATAACGGACATCGTGTCACAGTACCCTGGCAGTGCACATGATTCGTATATCTTCAGGCAAAGTGGCATTCAGACCCGTCTAGCAAGGGGAGAGTTTGGAGAGGGACATTTGCTAGGTAAATATGTGCAAAACATCATTCCATTCCTTGTACAAATGTAAAACTCAAACAACCACTGACAGCCTTTCTACCCTCACATGTAGGTGTCAGCGCATACGCCTTGCGAAATTACCTGCTGACACCATATCTAAATCCAGCCACAGCCGCACAAAGGAGATACAATGCAGCACATATCTCTACAAGGAACGTGATTGAGCGCACATTTGGCCTACTCAAGAGCCGATTTAGACGCCTTCATAAGACCGGAGGCGCAATGAAATACAGTCCCGTCAAATGCTGCAAGATAGTGGCAGCATGTGCCATGCTGCACAACATAGCGACAAAGGGAGATTTGGAACTGGAGCTGTCTGACAGTGACTCGGAGGATGGAAACCAACAAGTGCCACACCACCCTCCCCAACAAGGCACAGGTGCAGCAGAAGGCCGCAGGCGCAGATTGGAGATTACACAGAATTACTTCTGAGGTGAGTAATGAAGACACAAACATTAAATGAAATGCAAAGTATACTTTATGTAAATGTATTGTGACCAGGGAACAGAAGCAAACAGCCAAAGTGACTAATGTCACAATACTCATTGGAATTCCCAAAAAAATAACACAATTTAAATCAAATGTACTTGAGAGTCAGTGATTAGGTCACAGCGTGTCAATGGTTAAATCACCATTTCAATCAAAATGAGGATGGGAGACTAGCGTTTTTTCCCTCGAACACCCAGACGTCTGTCTGGCGCTGCATCTTCTTGCCTTTCGTTGGCAGTGCGAGTAGTGTGTCTCACAGCACTTGCAACAGGCACTGTTGTACTGCTCATGTTTGAGACACACTCACTACTGTCATCCTGTGCAGTCATGTGCACTTGCCTACCGGATGCATTCATCATGTCTACTGCATTAGTCACTTGATGTAGTGCTTTGGCAACATCTCCACTACAGTGACTCATTTCCATCCGCAAAGTCACTGATCTACGCACCATCAGTGTCGTGGCTGTGGCCATACTATTGTTGGTCTTTCCTTGGTGTTTGAGTTGCTGCATCAGTTGGCGGTGCTGTCTGTTGCGCGATGCATGCCCCTCCTGCATGACCTTTGTGAGTTCCTGGACACTACTGGCCAGTACAGCAATGTTGCCTGACATCTTAGCAATTTCCTCCTTCACTAACCGAGTGTTCTTGCTCTGCAGGCGATGTGAATGGAGCATCTGTCCCTCCAAGCCACCCCAGACTGGATTTCTCGCCTCCACCTGCTGTGGTCTGCGTGCTCTGCGTCTTCTCCTTTGCGATCTACAGTAGCCTCTCCGGATCTGTGTTGGTGTGGGTGTTGCGATGACTGTTTGCCGTACACGGACTGCAGGTGCAGCATTGCCCTCATCATCGGAAGCCATGGGACGCAGTGTTGGGACAGGTGACCTACGGGAATGAGGCACACGTGACTGGGTAGTTGGCAGAGCTGGTGTGTCCTCATGTTCTGATGCGCTGCTGTGGTGCATTTCCAGACCATCAATGTCCCCGGCCTCATTGAGTTCTGCATCTGTGAGGTTAAACAGTGCAAAACTGCATCAATGTATGCTTGTGAGGTCATGTCACAGTTCTCAATTAATAAATTTATTTTTATTTTTGACATCTGCTACACTATTTCTAACAGTTTTTGGTCAGTACTTAGCCTGACTACAACTCCCATGATGCACTCTCCTCAGTAATGTAATAGTATACAGGCTTTACAGTGTGTGCTTATGCTGTGCTCTGCTGACATCCTGACTTATGTACTTGGGGCAATTGAGACATGCATTTCTCTTACCTTCAAAGGTGTGTGCAGCTCCGGAGGTGTCCAGCTGCGTGACTCCAACAACTGCTTCACGCTGGATGGTAGACTCCACCAATTCCTCCATGGGAGTGTTTCCTGTGTGTGGTGGTGTGCCCCCTCCTGTCTTCTGTGCCTCCATCATACGGTCTGCAATGCTCGCCTTGGCACGACTGCGTAAATCGTACCATCTCTTCTTAAGTTCCTCTGTTGAACGGTGAGTGACCCCAATGGCATTTAGTTGGTTCTGAATCCGGATCCATATTTTACGTTTTTCCTGCTCTGGAACCTTCAGTGATGCTTTCCCAAACAGCTTGTCATTGCTGTGCACTACACCCTCAATTAGAGTCTCTAGTTCTTTTTCAGAGAATTACATTTTTCTCTTTCTTGAACTTTGGCTGTCCTGTGCTTGTTTGTCAGCTTCCATTTTGCAGTGCTTTCCAGGTGTACACAGTCTCTCTCCCTCTCACTCTACTCTGCTCCCAGAGCCATCTCCCTCCTCCCCCTGAGCCTCAGCAATGAAAATGAGGCTTGCACAGCACACTTCCTGGTTGTGATGTCATCAACATGCATCAAAGCGCGACCTCGCAATTTGCGAAATCGCTAATTGAGATTTCACAATTTGCGAGTTCGCAATAAATGGATATCACAATTTTTTCTGCGATTTTTACAGATTACTTAAATAATCGCTATTTTTATCAAGCATGCCGTTTAGCGATTCCTTATTTGCGATTCCTTAAAAATCGCAAATAAGGAATCGCTAAACTATTCAATGATGCATGTACCTGTTTGTCCTTCAACAGCTATTAAACCGAGTATTCTGAGATTTCATAAATACGGAATAGGTGGTCTGTCCTTCATTTTGGGCTACTACAATTTAGTAATACTGTACCTGAAGTTCTCAGCTCCGTCTTGTGTCATAGGACATTCAGAAAGTTACTAAAGCATGTTCATTCTTGCAAGCATTTTACTTTATGTGAAGTAATTTCCCTCAGTTTAAGTGCCAAGCAGTCTCTAGTTAGTAAATGAGCACTTAACAATAAAACACATTACATAAAATTACAAAGGAAGGTGTGCACAACATTTATTGCAGAGGTGCACGATATTTGGATATTGACCCAACTGACCCTGTTAAAATTGAGAATCACATATTCCATGTATTGAGGTCATAACTGTTACAGAAGTACACCTGCACCAAAGGTTCCATCCTTCCAGGCTCC
Organism: Lissotriton vulgaris; assembly: GCF_964263255.1. Classification (NCBI taxonomy): domain Eukaryota; kingdom Metazoa; phylum Chordata; class Amphibia; order Caudata; family Salamandridae; genus Lissotriton; species Lissotriton vulgaris. The sequence continues at coordinate 266,060,272 of NC_141696.1, forward strand.
TCTCTGAGGAGGGGAAGACTGATTAGTCCTGATTGGCATAATCCCTAATCTGTAAGAAAGTGCTCTGCACTGATTGACAGGGAACTTTGCCTCAACCTCCCATCTGTGTGTATAAAACTCAGAGGCATCCTGCAATTCTAACTTTGCTTGCATACTCGCTGCTGATGAAGGTGCATTCTGGAGTGTGGAGCTGGCAAACTGCCCATTTCCTCCCAGCCAGGAATAAGCCTATTGCCCATGCAAAAGCTACATTTCCTTCATCTGTTGCTGCTGGCCTTGCCCTGCGTTGATTCCCACTATCTATTCAGCAAGAAAGAGAGTTTGAACCCACTAAACGTCTCACCATAAGCCTGAGGAGGCTGCACACAATTGAATCAAAGCATGTAAATAGGGGGCTGTTATCTCACAGCTTAACAATGAGGGTTTATACCAACCTGTAACCTTGATCAGCAGGAGGTTACTAACCAAGGGGGAACAGATGCGGAGTGCAATAGAAAGAGAGACATTTTTTATGGTCTGGGCCTTTAAGAATTTCAGACCATACTTGTTTGGCACTTCCTTCCAAGTTCAGATAGATCACAGACCTTTCACGTAGTGAATACAAATGCATGGTGAGAACCCAACACTGTTGAGGTGGTTCATCTCCCTGAAGGGAATGCGCTTTGTGGTGGAACATCGCCCTGGAGTGACCACGCATATAGGTTTTCGACTTCCTAGGGGTTTTTGCCTTAGTATTGAAAACTCCCATGAAGGAAGGTAGTTTCTGCTGAGGGAACCCATGTTACACCTGATATCCTTGGCATGATGTTCCCCCAGAATGTTTGCCTTCGCTCCTAATTGGAGGACTGTTTATTGTTGGCTTTAGGACTCAGTGCACTTTCCCCTGCTAAACAGGAGTAAGGTGTGTATGCCCTCTCCCATAAACATAGTGAAATTGGCATTTACATGATTGGCACATATAATTTACTTATAGGACACTAATAAATTGTATTGCCTGTACCCAGGGCCTGTACATTAAATAATGCCAGTGGGCTACAGCACTTATTGTGCCACCCACTAAATTAGCACTTTAAAACATGTCTCAGACGTACCATTGCAGCCCGTTGGGAAGTTTGTAGCTGCCATTTTGACCTGGCAAGGTCGAAACATTAATTCTTTTTCACTTGTAAGTCAAACCTAAGATAGACTCTGAATCTCATAGGGAAGCATACATGGAATGTAAAAAGAAGGATATGTTTGTTTAAGTTTTACATGTCCTAACAGTAAAAAACTCCTAAAATTCATTTTTCACTGTAAAAATGCTATTTCTCCCATTGACTAACTCTGTGCTACCATATCACACTAAATAGGGGATATCTTCAGAATGGGAACAGACAGAGGAATGGTTCTTCCCCTCATTTAAAACGTAATATGAAATTCTCTTTAATGGTAACGTCAGATTTTAAGTTGCTATTCTAAAATTGCCACTTTTAGAAAGTTGGCATTCTCCTACCTAAACAAAAAGAGCATTTTTGCCAGTGTGCTGGGTCACATGACTGACAATATCCCACAAGGTATTATTTGTGTAGACAGTTAAGTATGTATGCCAAAGGCATTACTAGCAAATAGAAAGGAAACTGAATACGTTTTTTGAATGTGCTTTTAGCATCATGTTTAAAAGTATAAACAAGATATACAGTTAAAGCAGCAATGCATAGAAATAAATAAAAAAACAACCCGAATTGTACTTGGTGCTCAGTGTGTACATGTGACAAAGGTGGCAACGCAAGTGACAATGGTGCACAGCGTGAATGGCGCAAGTGGTGTGAGTGAAATAATATATACAGTGTGATGATAGAAAACAATGGCTCTAAACTATAATTCAGTCCGATTAGGTACAATTTACAAATGACAATTAAAGTTAGCCACTGCAGGGAGTTGCGCCATTGATTGCGCTGTGTTGTCGACAATGTTTCCATCCGCTATGTTAGGGATCATCTTCAGGACGGGGTTGCGATGAGTAAGCGGTTCTGCGGGAGTGAAGGAGGAAAGTAAAGGGTGTAGGGGAAGGAAAAAAGGCAGAGGGTGTGGGTGGAACATTGATAACTGGTCTAAGTGGAACTTTTTCAAGTAGGGACTAAAGGAGGGGTGAACTAGTAGTGGTTGCCAGGGGCGGACAGCGTCTGAGCCGGAAGCGTCGCAGTGCGAGACTCTGTAATTGCCTGGGTTACAATTGCGTGAGTACCCTTGTGCATCGCTGGTCAGAGGCCTAATAAGACTGTGCGTTAATTGGGGGTGATTAGAAATGATCAGGTAGGGGTCCGGGGCGGAACCGTGGTAGTGGACGCAGGAGAGCCAATGTTGTGGCTGGGGTGGCGGTAAAAGTACCTTGGATCGTTCTCAAAGGTGGCCTCAGAGTATGAGTTGGGGCGTTTATATCTAGGAGGTAGAGTTGTTCCAGTATCCTATTTGCATCTTGATAACTGTATATCTTGTTTATACTTTTAATACATGATGCTATAAGCACATTCAAAATACTAATCGACTCTCCTTTTTCCTTGCTAGTAATGCCTTTGGCATACATGCTTAAATGTCTACACATTAAGACCTTGTGGGATATTGTTTGTTTATTTTATACTTCTACCCTGATCCCAACCTGGTATATGGGTCATACTCCTGTTGTCTTTTACTGGGTCACATGACTGTGCATAGCTCTCCTGGGGCGATTTGTGTATTCCTTCCAGACATAGAGACAAAGGTGGCATGGGCATCACAGGACTAGGTCTTCCTGACAGGATGGCTGGTGAGCATCTGTGCCCTGATTAACCTGCAAATACCCTGCTTGCAGTACACACAAAGGAACCTGACACCGGGCCTGCCCTTGCATTTGTCTACCAAGACAGAATGGAGCAAAACCCAAGAGAAAGGGGAAGACTGGCCAGAAGTGGTGTAGGAGTAGGCCTGGCATTGCCTCCACACACAATCTGGCACAAGGTATACATATTCATCTTTATAACCTCTCATAAAAACACTCCTGGACCTGTGGAAGATTCAGAAGGACTGCCCTGCTGTCTGAAGAAGGAAGACTGGACCTGCTACCTTTGAACCCAGGATCTCCAGTAGTCACTCCAAGAGTTAGTTGGCTGTCCTCCTGTTTGAGGTTTATGGACACAACAAACTTCCAGAGGGGTTGTATGACAGAGGCACGAATGGCTTAACCATGTGTGCCTCTACCACGCAGCCCGAACTGCAAATGTGTCTGAACCACTAATTTCTTCACACATGTCTTTACCATGCATGCTTTTATCACACATATTCATGGTAAAGGCTTGACTGATATAGGGATGGGTGGTAAAGATCCCACCCTATGACATCTGCCATTAGTCTAAATACCTAGTCCGACCCACCTGAGTCCTAAAATGTACCCTGACTACACCCTGAGCCCTACAGAGTAACCCAACCCACCTCCAGATCCCTTATAACATCTCCAAATACCCCTTAGCCCTAAAAATGGCTCCAACCCACCCTTAAACCTAACAACTACCATGGCCCCTTGACCCCTAAAAAGTACCCAACCTCACCCTGATCCCAACAAACTAACCTGCGGCCTAAAAACTACCCCAACTACTCCCTCAGCCCTTACAACTAATCTGACCCTTGAGCCCTCATATCTACCCCGACCAACCTGAGTTCTAAAAGCAACCCCAACCCTGAAAACAACTCTGACTCCCTATCCCAACCCTTAAAAACTAACCCCCCAAAACACAACATACCTCATTGAGTCCTCTTGCGATCCTTCCTGTTCTTAGGACTGCCCATCTCAACATCTAGGCCGCGCATATGCCTTAACCACGAAACGCATGATTAAGGCAAGTATTGTTGCGGTCGCGTGGGAAGAGCATGTGGGGCTCTGCCCAAGTTGTTCATGCTGATTCTCTTCCAGAGGCCTTGCCTGCAACAACCTAGCTAGCAGACCAAACTGGATCTGCGAGCGCTCCATTGCTGGTCTCTGTTGAGTGAGTCCTCATCCCAAAGATGTAATCCACTGGTCCTGGACCGTTGGTTGGAATATGAGTAAACTCCTTCTACCTCAAAAACAAACTAAATGTGAAAATCTAGATATTTAGGGCTCTTTGGGAACGCAAGCAGGCTACTCATGTCAACAACAATTGACTCTTCTCCTGTCAACATGAAATTCAGATGGTGACCTGCTCTTTACACCAAACAGCGACCACCCACATCTTCTGCCAACCCGAAGCTCCAGCAACAACTGCTTCTTAGGCTAACACTGGTCTAATTGCAGTTCCTGCCCAAGCAAAGCTCTAGCTGAGACTCTTCAAGTGGACTTTGACTATGAAAAAAGCAACTCTTCACCCGGACAAATCTGGTCCCTGCATTTGACCCATGCTCAACTGTGGTCAGCCTGAACTTGTGATTTTGACTTGGTCCCATGCCACCAGATAACCAAGAGATGAGCGTTGTAAATTTTGCCCCTATTTTCGGCTAAAACGTAAAAAAATATTTACACCAGTTATACTGATTGGAATGTTATGATGTCATTTTAATTATTACATTTTACTCTATTTTCCTAAGTGTGTTTCTTCACTTTATTACTGTTTGAGTGCTGCATGACTACTTTAAACATTGCCTCTAATTTAAGCACAACTGTTTTGTGGCAAGCTACCACGGGTTTAAGCACAGGTATATAATATGACTTTGTGGTTCACCCTGACAAGGATTGTGTTTATACTTCACTGGGGCTCTCTCCCCTCACAACTTAAACCAACTTTCTTACTCTGCCATAACAGTCTGTGGAGGACTCCAAGTACCTGTTGATGGAAGGGGATGGGGGAGGGTTTCCAGTTTGTGATATGGCTCTCTTCTATATCATTGAATATATTTGAAAGAGCAGAGATAATTTTCATAGTAAATACTATTTCTCTAAGCAGCATATGAATTTAAAATTGTAGTTATGAACCAGAGGTGGGTGAGTGTTTGACTTGGCCCTTTTTAGCTAAAGTTCCCTAAACTTTTTGCCTTCCCTCTAGACCTTTTTTCTGACATGGTGTTGCCAACTTAGATGCTTTGAGCACTTGCCACTGCTGAGCAGTAGCAGAGTGCAAGTGCTCCCTGTATAAAGTGTAATGGTAACTGGTTGTCCCTATTTGGTATATTTGTTTTACTTGTAAAGTCTGTAGTAAAGTGCACTATGTGTGCCATGGCTAGTAAGGCAAATGCTATTAGTCGGCCTGCAGCACTAATTGTGCCACCCACACAAGTAGCCTTAAAGAGAGTACTTAGGCCTGCCCCTGGAGTGCCTGCGTGCAGTTTGTTAAAATGCCTTGTTGTCCTGACAAGTGCACCCACTTGCCAGGCCTTACCCTTCCATTTTTATACACATCAGACACCCCTATAGTAGATCCAGAATAGCCCACTCAGCAGGGTGCAGTGTATGTGAAAGGTAAGACATGTACTGAGGTGTGTACCATGTCCTGACAGTAAAATCCTCTCATTTCGTTTTTAACCGTTGAAAGGCCATTTTGCCCATGGGACAGAATGGGGTGGCTGTGTAATATGTTTCCAGCCTATCTTCCCATAGACTTAAGATGGAGAGGTTAAGTTTAGTATGCCTGAACTCAAAATTTAATAACACATCTTTTTGTGAGGGTGGTTTTTGCATTTTGTGTTTAGAAACCACACTTTTAGAAGTGGCTGTTTTTTTGTGTTCTAACATTTCTGTGTGTCTCTGCCTGGTTGTGTATGTAGGTGTGATAGGCTCTGGGGAATGTCTTGACCCAGGGGAGGAGGTGAGACAGCAACAGGCTGACCTACATCTGGAGTGTAGGGGGGTGAGTAGCCCCTGGAGGTGAAGAGGTCTTGGCTGCTGCCATAAAACAATGGCTCCATCTCCTGCTGAGTGATTGAAGATTCAGACCCCCACTATCAAAGGAAGAAGGTGACACTGGCAGGGAGACACCCAGAACTGGTTTGCACAGGGGTCAGTGTCCCCTGAACACAAAGACTTCCAAGACATTTAGGGGCATAACTATGAGGGCCCAAACTCCTGGACTTTGGATTGATCAGGACTGAAAAGGATTGAAACTACTATGGGGTCTAGAGGAACCTCTGCCAAGGAAGACACAGCTGAAGAGACTGAAGGAAAGGACTGACCCTTGCTGTGTGTTCTGGGGCTGGCCTGCAGTTTGCTGATTTAACCAAGGAGAGGCGAAGGGACTTTGCTGTGTTCTGTCTCCCCTGCTTGAAAGGACTCTGCGGTGTGCCGTGTCCTGAAGTAACTTGTCCCCAAGGGCCCGAGGAGAGCTGGCTCCCTGTTGTGGAAACTCAGAAACATAAAAGTTTCTGGAGGAGTCTCAGTGACGCTGTGTTCATGTGCTTTTTGCCATCTGAGACCATCGTAAGGAGTGCCCTGTGATCTTGTCCACCTGGAGTCCAAGTGTATCTCAGCGACGCTGTGTGTGTGTGCTTTGGGCAGCCTGAGACCTTCTTGCGGATTGCCCTGGGATCGTGGGCACCTGGAATACAAGTGAGTATCAGCGACGCTGTGTGCATGTGCTTTGTGCAGCCTGAGACCTTCATGAGGATTCCTCTATGATCGTGGGCACCCAGAGCTTATGTCAGTCTCAACAATGCTGTGTCCATGTGCCCTGTTACAGCCTGAGACCTTTGTCTTTGCCATCGGTTCGGACCGACATCCTCAGAGGAGCTGGGCCACTTGTCCGAGCCTGCCTTTGTCATGGAGGGCCCGTGTTCCATGCCCAAGATCAACGAAGTCGCATCGGAGGCTCTAGTCAAGAGGAGAGGAGAGTGAGATCGTACCCCCCCCCGGTAATGCTCAGCGAGCGTGCATGTGTCGCCCCTGGGGCGGGGTGCGGGCTGCGGGCTGCGGGAGAAACACTCTCGGCCTTTCCTCACTTTGCAGCACAAGACTCTGTTGAAGTCCAGATTACAGCCGGTACTTGCCGAGGAGTGGCAGCACCAGGGCTGCAGTGTGCTATACTTCGTTTTACACACCATAACTGTGTTGGGGCCATATTTTGGCAGCAGCAGACCACGAGTGAGCATGAGTGGCCTTGAGACCGTCCAGAGCACCTTGATCGGTGCTGGAGTACATTATTTTGGCATTACGAACTACCTGACTGTTGCATTACGCATTACATCATTTTGGTATTACCAACTGCCTGCTTGTTGTATTATGCATTGCATTATTTCTGCATAACGAACTGCCTGATTGTTGCATTTGGCTTTGCGTTTCTTCTGCATAACGAACTACCTGATTGTTGCATTATGCATTGCATTAATTTTGCATAACGGACTGCCTGATTGTTGCATTACGCATTGCATGATTGTTGCATATCAAACTGCATAATTTGTACATCACAAAGTGCCTGATTATTGCATTACGAACTGTATAGCATTGCATTAGGACTGCATTGGATCATCTAGAATTGCTCAATAATGCTCAAGAACCTACAAGGGCTTGCTGGCATAATAACCGTCCAGGTGAAATATTACAAATACGCATATGTTGGATTTTTATTGTGTAGTCTCATTGTATATCTTTTTATATAAATATATATTTGTTTTTTTTAATGAAACTCATGTGGAGTCCATTTGTGGTGTCATCATTGGGTTACCGAGAGCGGGGTTGCAAATTCTTTACACATTTGCCTTGGAGATAAGCCTGGCTGCTCGTGCCAAGGTACCGGAGGGTGAGCAGGGGCTATCTGAAAAGGTTTCTTTCCTTTCCCTGACTTAGAAGCAAGGGTCCTTATATGGCCTAAGATACTTACCTCAGCCAACTAGAGACCCCCAGTTCTAACAGTGAGTCACTAAAGCTTCAAGCCAGGCTCAAGCCTGGCTCTAGCTCACGTCAAGGTCCTCTTGCACCCTTGAGCACAAAATAAGTGTGCTTTAATGCATATTTTGTATTAACTAAAAACAATGCATTAATATGTGTAATAAAACAGGAGAGAGAACCATTTAGTGGCCGAGTTGCATAATTTGAAACCAGAAAGTGAAGGATGAATCCCAGTTATCCAGCTGACCAAAGTGTGTGATCCTACACAAATGTATCATTTCACTGTGCCACCTTTTTCTTCATTATAAGATATTAGAACACCTTGAAATCTGTGAGTTCATCATGCGCACAGTAAACAAAAAACTCCTGTGCTTGATTCAAGAGACTATAATTTTGCTGAATGTATAAAATGAATCCCAGAAAACTACAGAATGCCCATTGCAAATGTTTGCCTCATACATAACGAATGGCAGGTGGACAGGAAAGTCTGTAAATTCATGTTTGAAAAATAATCCCTTTTAATAGATGTTTCTAGGTGATGTGATATATTCTGGTGTACTAAGGTGAAAGGCTTACGAATGTTAAATGAATACACTTAACATGTTGAGAACTTATCACATTTTTACATGATGTTTGTTGCACGATATATATGCCAAACGTGTTCTTGGCTAGGTAAGAGCACGGACTTTTAGAGCCAAGACAGTCCCATGGCCCCCCTCCCGTTGGTAATTTGTCAGCTCCCTCGCCTCTATGATGTACAAGAAACAAATTCCAATTACCAAGGTCGGAATAAAATAATGCATGCTTTGTGTATGTGTGCGTGAGAATACTGCAAGGGGGTCTAGAAAACAAGCCCCCATGCATGGCCTAGATCTGAAAAGGTACACAATAACAGGACAAGTAGCAAATATAATGGTGTTGCATACTAATTATAGTGTACTAGTAAATAAAGCTCAGGGGGTGTAATTAAATGCCTCCCTTCGATTCAAATCCTAGATCTTCATGACTGCAATTAATACTTGTTTGCATGATAAACGAAACGAAGTGGAATTTGATGTTTTCCAAAAACGTTACAATTATTGCGGTGAAAAATCAGTTGTTGGTGCTGAACATAAATTACGCAGTATAACAGTTCATAAAAATGGTCCCAAAAGTATTGTGAAGTTCCAGTTTATCTTGAAATGTTGGTGTTACACAGTTTCTTATTTATTTTTGGAGAAGTGTGGCTCAATGCTTAGAGCGGCAGACCCTGATGCAGAGGTCTGGCCCGGGACCAGGGTTCAATTCCCTCTTCGGCGGGTCTTGGGCTCAATTTCCTCGGAACTGATAATTCTCGCCTCGGTGCCTATTCTAATCACGGGTCCCACTCTGCAACTCCGGGCCCCACTCTGCAACTCCGTGCAATAGCTTGCTTAATCTCCACAAAGGCCCCAACAGTGCTGGGATGCCTGCCTTTACCTTGGGGGTGCCCAGGAGTGGGCATTTCACAGGGAAAAGCCACACAGGGTTCCACAGCGGTATGCGTACAGCGCCAAGACACCTCAGGGTATAAGTGCGCTATACAAGTACGAATTCATTTCATTTCATTTCTTCTTTTTATTCTTCTGTTAGAACCTAGTCAAGCCTAAAATTATTGACAGGCCTTGCATATTTCTGATTGGATGCTGGAAAAGATATGCTGAATTTTCGTCTTCATCAAAGCCGGAGCTACAAATGGTACAGCAAGTACAACAAGGCCATAGACTTACAATGAACAATTACCCTGATTATTGATGTATTTTAATACCCAGACAGCAGCTAAATCGCCATGTTCCCTTCTTAGTCTGGACCCATGGTTGCCACAGTAGAAGTGCGGAAAAGTACACTGACTACTTCAGAAGGACGTATGTGATATCCAAGTCACAATTGTCCCGCATTTATCCCAAGGCAAAAACATGTACATACCACATAATATTTCAAAGACTTCTATACATATTTAGGAAAGTTCATCAAATAGCTTTGCGACTTTACACACTTGTATTGAGAAGTGATCTAATCAAGATGTGATTCGCCAGTTTCTTCACGACACATTCTCTGGGAAATATCGAAACATTATGGTAAGGACACAATTGTGTGCATATCTGAGAGTGGGAGTCTACCTGCAGTCCAATGGATGCTTCTATTTCTGACTCCACTTTCTAAAATGAGCAATGAATAAAAACAAAGGGGCATATTACCAAGGGGGACGATAGGCAATTATCGCCGGTTTAGCTGTCGTTTTCGGCCGCTAAGCAGCGATAATTCTATCGCTCTATTAGCAAGCTGTCGCTAAATGATGTTAGCGACAGCTTTTAGGCGATAGCGAGCTGTTTGGGGCCCGCTTTGTATGTCAGCGATATTTATCGCTAATGAAATGCAAAGTGGGCGTACCCAACCTGTCAGCGACTGAAAGCAGTCGCTAACGTCTCTGTCGCCTATTAGCAAGGCAGGCGCAGCGATGGAAATATTCCCGCTATCGCCAAAAACTAACGCCTGCTCAGACCAGTTCTTAGCCATGTTATCCAATGGGAGGTGGATAACATGGCTAAGAGCATTTCGTCGCTGATGCGTGAATATTGCTGTATTCGCAGCGATATTCATGCATTTCGCCGCTATCGCTGGATATCTTAGCACAATGGAGAAAAACGTTGCAAATAGCATGTTTTCTCCGCTAACATATCCAGTGATAGGGAGCGATAAAAACATCGCAGCTAAGCCTGTTTAGCGATAAATATCGCTACTTGTTGGTAATATGCCCCAGTATTCATCTGAAGGAAATATGTGATTCGTTTTCACAGTCATGTTACATGTTTTACAATTTTCCCACAACTTTATTCTTGAAAGACAATACTACGATTTTCATGCATAAATTTGAACTTCTCAGAGGAAAATGAAGTCACGATGTCCCGGTGATGCCAAAGCGATTTCACACCTTCATTTAATAGCTCCATGAACCGACCGTTTTAAAATACACATAAACTCACACTCAATATCCAGGTGCATACTCTTTTGATGGCCGCCGATTCTGCTTGCTGCTTCACAGTCGTATCTTCCGGAATCTGACAGCTTCACATTTTTAATATTCAGGGTTGATTTTCCATGTTGTCCTTTTATTTCTATCCTTCCATCTGAGCTCTGTTGTGTAAAAAAAGATGGCTTATTGAAAATAGATATTCTTGGCTTACGAACAAATCACTGTTCCATGAAATTTTGCAGGACTCAATTAAAATAACAATTGCAATCTAATTGGAAAGTATGCAAAGTGAAATGTAGTTTCTGATCTTTGCTTCTCTCTCTCTCTCCTTCCCCACTTCCCCATTTCCAAACTCCCTGTCTCTCTAAATCGTCCTCTCTTTTTCTCAATCTAGATTTAAAATGTTTAAAAAAATACAACTAGTGTGTGTTAAGAATATATTAAATCTGTTTTATTTATAACTGAGGTGGCTGCATGTAGAATATAGACACAATGGAAGTAATTCTAGCTACAAACCATGACTTTCTTTGCTGGCTCTCATGGCCACCTTCGGGGAATTAATTATGCCAGAATTTGAATAGGTTTACAACAAAAAAGACAATTTAAAATATATGTCAATCAAATGGTGTCAACAGACACATTCACACACGGTTTTCATTCACAAGTGCCATACTTAATTAGCTGCCATTTTAAGAGCAAGCTGCTAAACGACCAGAAACCTAGAGAGTAAAACGGAAGGTGTTGAGTAGTTTGCTAAATTGAAACAGATTTATGGTGAATCAATGTTTGACTGGAAGTTTATTTTACAAGAAAGTTGCTTCAACAGAGAAAGTAGATCCACCTTGATAGGTGGAACCTGGGTATCCTTTGTGTTTTTTGGGACAGAGGCACCCACCTCCTGGATGTGCTTCCCACATTGCTACCAAAGGCTTTGGCCACCTTATTTCTTTTCATCTACCTAGGGAGGCAGCCGTTTTGTACGGCAAAATACTCCTTCGCCTGTACCTTGCTCATTAGACTTCATTCCATCAACAAACGCCACAGAAGACAGGCTACTCCATGTGCTGCTCATTGCTGCTTATACTTCCTTCTAACTTCAGCCTTGGAAGAAGAACTGCACTCATGTTAATTTCTACATGAGTGAAAGAACAGACTCAAGTTGACTACTGATGGGTGATCAGATTTTTATATGGGTCCCAGCTAACTGGTGGGTATAGGTGGTGATTACAATGTTCTGAAATATAATATAATGCTTCTGTGTCCTTTGGGTGCATGAGCGTTTGATTTTCGCTGAATCGCCTGCTTGAACATAGGAACGAGATCCCACCATTCCCTACCACGATTGCCCTGTGATCGTGGGCACCTGGAATCCAAGTGATTCTCAGTGACACTGTGTGTGTGCTTCGTGCAGCCTGAGACCTTCGCGAGGACTGCCCTGTGATTGTGTATACCCAAAGCTCAAGTGAGTCTCAGCAAAGCTGTGTGCATGTGCTTTGTGCAGCCTGATACCTTCGTGAGGATTGCCCTCTGATCGTGGGCACCTGAAGCTTAAGTGAGTCTCAGCAAAGCTGTGTGCATGTGCTTTGTGCAGCCTGATACCTTCGTGAGGATTGCCCTCTGATCGTGGGCACCCGAAGCTTAAGTGAGTCTCAGAAAAGCTGTGAGCGTGTGCCCTGTTGCAGCCTGAGACCCTCGTCATTGCCATCGGCCCGGACCAACATCACCAGATAATCTATTGTGCATTGAGTTTTGGAGCACTCCGATAATCGTATTTCCTATCCTACCCCATTAGACGCTGCTAAGTGCTAGGCTAGTTAGGCCCTACATGTGACATTCCATTCAGATGCTTTCTGACCTCACAGTCTACACAATACCATAGTTAGCTCCAGTCATCCAACAGTAACCCTCTGCTAAGGTTGTCTCAGATTTCATTTGTTATTCACTGAATTAGAAACACAAATGTAAACCCTTTTGCTAACCCTTCCCCCGATCAACATGGTGTCCATAGGCCACCTCCCTCCAGCCTCCCTTCTAAAGAAATCCTGTCACCAAATCTAAAGAGTTACCTACCTGTCCAATATATCTGGAATGCCATGAAGCATTTCAAGCACAGTCTCCTTGAACAGCTCTGCCCAATTAACCAGGCCCATGTGTGATGTGGTGCGTCAGTCAAGGTTTTTTCTCTGAATTCTGGGACTTGTAGTCTGGTTTATTTCAGTATCAGACACGTTCCACATTCAAAGAAAAAATATGGATTCAGACATGCATTTAAGCGGAAAGCTTGCCAGCTATGCTCGAAGTTCTCATCTCTAAACAAAACTGCTTCCGGAAGAAGAAGCAAACAGAAAACACCTCCGTTTGTTCTCCAATAACATTCCATTATGGCTTCGGAATGTTATATCTTCCATGTTTACCACCTAAAAAGCGAAAATTCTCTATGTCAGGAATCTGACCATATTATTCTCAACATTATTCAAAGCTGAAGCTACCATCTTATTTTACAGCAAATCTACAATCAAGACTGGAGCCTAAGCCTAAATCAGTGATCTTAATCCTTCAATGTGACTATTACAATTCTACTATGTAAACAAAAGATATTCAGAATTCCCTCTAACCCTATAGCTAAAATATCCAATACATCCTTGCCCTCTAGTCTAAACACGATTTCTCCTATTTCCACGGAGTCCGCCTCCCTCCTGCTTAATACAATCTCCTGAGATTTCTCAAATCTCTCCTCACAGTAACTTAACTGCAACAGTAGATAAATCTTAACCCCATAAAACCACTGGGTCATCGATTCTTCATACTACAACTACTCCCCCAACCCTGACATGTCCCCATACTGGAGGTCTTATGATTTAAACAGTAAGAACAGGCCTCTACCTCGAATGCCTCTAGTTTAGACAGCAGGATACGACCTCCTTCATCTCTGAACCTGCACCTTCTCTCTCATTCCTTCAGCACTTATTGGCACTTCTTAAAACCTAACTCAATCACACCTCGAGACACACTATATGGCCAATCCAAACAGACTCTCTAAAAGTCATCACTGATGCAGTCATTAAGCCAAATCCAGGGGGACCAGTTCTCACCCACATTTGGTGTTGCTCTCTGGTAAAATGGAAATCTTACTCCATGAAATCATCCTCCTATCCGACGACATAAAAATAATCTTGTCAGTGCTCTAGCCTACTTAAATGGCTGTGTAATCTAATGTTCATAACTTGACGAAACAGGCCAAGCTTATCAACACAACACAGAAAAAACAATGAACCAAAACAGATTGCCATCATACATATCTGAGGATCACATAAACTATTTCTTAGCTTAATATTCATCTAAATTCGACCAAATGTATTAACCAGGGGCAGCTGCTGCCTACCTAAAGTGGTAAGGTGGCTGCAGGTGTATAGGGCAGTGGATTGGGAAGGCGGGAGAAATAAAATATAAGTACAAAAATAAAAAAAGACTTACCTGCTGCTCTGCTGACACCTGCCTTGCTGCTCCTCTCATTGTCCGGAAGGGGTTGAGCCCTCAGGGGACAGGCTCCACACCCAATCCAGATGCTGCTTTCACAGGAGAGAAGCACCAGGATTTGTCTGAGCCGCCTCCTTTGCGGCTAACATGGTGCATTGGAGCCTGTGGCTTTTCTCCAACCCAGCTGTGTAGCACATGGTTGGAGGAAACATAAGTGCGAATGTGTATTTGTTCCACCTACCAATGTGCCCTCCCTAGAGCCATAGAGTTCTATTTATTACTACTCTTGTTTCGGTCATTCCTTTGACCTGCTGGGCTGGGCACAGACCGAGTGCTACTCCGTACTCTCCGCGGGGCCTGTATATTCAGCGGCTGCCCTCGAGGCTTTAAGGGATGGGCTGCTGTACTGCATAAATCAGCCCTGTCTCGCCTTAATGACACTCACCTTAGTTTCTCGTTCTACATCAATTTTTACCAATTTACAAGACTTACGAACCTCACTGTCGGGGACATCAGCCCCCACCTTCTAGGTAAGTCTTCACATAGTTGGTCCCACCCATCCTTTGGCCGGGATACAGGAGACAAATGTTAGGGACACTCCTGCAGGAGTTCATCACCCATCACCCTTGCTGGAGAGTCCGCATTAAATGGCACTTCCACGATAGGTACTGCGAGCTTGAGATATGCTAGCTGCATGATTGTTCAACGTATTTTATGTACATATTTAGTGGTATTTTAAACTGTTTGAATCCACAGAGATAAGGGTTTTGCCATTTTCAATCACTTTGCACATAAGATGTCCTGCATATGTTTTTGATCCGACTTTGGGTGTCCTGCCCCCTGTTCGCATGCCACAATGGTTGCTTGACCAACCATGTTCTATACCAGTTTCTTTCCCTCCAGGTGTTTCCCGAAGTTACACAATTCTTAATGTTTATCTTTTTCACATCACGCAGGACTTCCCTACGAGTCCTCGCTACAGGGGACGGTCCATAACAGACATTGATCCACACTGTCCTCAATAAAGTAGACAAGAAGCCTATGGTCCTGATAATATGCCAAGATCATTTGTACGAAAAAAAGGCATGAAACATGTCTACTCTCCACACCTTACACACATAATCTAGAGCTTGCATGGGTGTAATTCCCCCTCTCTTGCCACAACTTTATAGTCTTTTGTTTTTAGCATAGCATAGGAACCCAGCTCATAACATTATTTTGTGGGACTCCCACTGCTATTTTTAATCTACACTCACTAACCTCCCAACTCTACTCTTGATACATATGCCTCACCAACACCTCACATTGGCAAAATGAGAAGACTTCCGGCAAAGAGTCCCTTGCGGGGCCCGTTGGAAATTGCAGCACCGCCCAATGAGGAGCTTCCCGATGATGAAGCATGGACCCCCTTGGGGTGTGTGGTGGCCCCTGCTCCTAATTGGAGCTACTCCATGATCACCATTTGCTCCGCTTTGGACACCTGGCCTCCTTCCCTTTCATCCTTTTAGGAACTGCACACTCTCACTTTCACTACAATTAACCGGGGACCGTATGTTGGACCTTCCAAGCTTGCCATTCCTCAACTGCCTTCCTTATATCTATGTGAAGCAGTATTACCACATTTTAGTATGTATTTGCATCATATTATACATCTAACGTGAAACGTTGCAAAATGCTTCAACACCATCTGTATCGAGTTCACACCGCCTCAAAACAATGTGCGTGTTACTGTATACAGTCCTTATCACTCCTGGGGCCGTATTACACATGACTGCGCTGGCGCTATTTGCCGCTGTGCGCCGGAGTATGCGCCCAATGCCATTACAGAGGATCGGTTTGTAACACGCCCGTGATGTTGACGCAGACTTTGAGCTCTGTGTTTATGTGCGTTTGCATCTGTGTGCATATTGTAGTAGGTCACTGACGCAAACGCACATAAACATACTCTGGCACACAGCAACAACTAGCGCTAGCGCAGTCATGTTTAATACGCTAGCGTTTGGGTTAAGTTAACTCTATGTAAACAACACAAATAAAATAATTTGCCAAGATACTATGCAGGAAGGCTTTAGCGTGAGAGATAGGAATAAGAAATAAACTTCTTCCTAAAATAGTATTTGAAAATTTCAAATCTAGTACGTCTCAGCCTGAAGAGACGTAAAATAAATAAATAAATAAATAACAACTAGACATAGACTTAGGGGCATATTACCAAGGGCCTTATCGCCGCTTTAGCTGGAATTTTTCCTGCTAAAGCGGCGATAATTTTATCGCCCTATTACCTAGCTGCCACTTACACCAGTTAGCGACAGCTTTAAGGAGATAGCGATCATCTTGGGGCCCACTTTGCATGTCAGCGATAATTATTGCTAATGACCTGCAAAGTGGGCGTGCCAAGATGTTAGCGACTGGAAACAATCGCTAACATCGCTATCTCCTATTATCTACTTTTGGAAATATTCGCGCTAAACACGAATATCTCCAAAAGCTAACGTCTGCCAAAAGCAGTTCTTAGCCATGTTATCCAATGGAAGGTGAATAACATGGCTAAGAGCATTGTCACTATAATGCATGAATATCGCTGATTTTTCAGCGATATTCATGCTTTTCGCAGGATTTTTACCGCTTTTGAGATAAACCTTGATAATATCAAGGTATCTCAGCGGTAAAAATCCTCGGTTCTCGGCAATATAATTTTACCCGCTAACCATGCATCTATTGCTTGGTAATATGCCCCTTAGTTCCCTTTAATTCAAAGAAAGGTAAGAATGGGTAGAAATGAAAATTAAAAATATTTGTAGCAGAGCAGTTGGTGCATAGAGCCACCTAAACTGGTTACCAGCTGATCAACTGCAGATACGCAGGCACCTTTTCTTATAGTCCCTGTACATCAGAACACTGAAGTGGGGGCAGAGTAAGCTGCTGGCTGAAATAAAAAAATAAGTTTTAATAAAGACTCAGCAGTAAAAGAAAAGATACATCTGGAAGCCAGACACTCTTAGCACGAGGTGCTCATGTACTTTTCACCTGTACTGAGAAAAGGTAAAAAGCTGGCTAAACATTCAGAACTGAATACGAATTAAAACAATAGATGCATAATAAATCATTCTGAATGAATAAAGTGCATAATAAAATCTGTTAACACATGGGCCGTGTTCCTTTAAATACAAGAGAGACAATACAAGTGGAAATCAAAATAAAACTATTTGCAGAGAAGCTTTTAGAGTGGGTCAGACGGGGTACAATTAGTCTGAAGCAATAAGAGAAAAATATCGTGTCTGCTATAAATATTTGCATTCCCTTTAAAGAGCAGTCTTAGATCATTACTGAGCCGGGGGTCATTGCTGGCTCATGCTGACTCCACGCTATTAGCGTAATTGGCAGAGTGTTTGGCTGGTGCGCAGATGAGCATGGACGTCACACCAGTTCCAGAAGAGAGCACTTTATATAGAAAACGAACAATAGATTAATCCAGACTTCATCAAATATTGTTTGGACTGTAAATAAAAATCTCAAAAAAGGCTAATCTAATCGTTTGCTGTAGTTTTGGAGGCAGAACTTCTGATCATTTTTACGTAATTTAAATGATTTGAAAGTATTTGAATTCCATACCTGACTGGAGAGGTGTGGACCCTCTGAAAAGTCATGAAACAATGGGGGATATGTACAATGAAATGGTGGAGCATGTCGTTAGCCTCCTGTGCTTAACGACATGCTCCTCTACTTCGGAAAAAGCAAGGCTGAACCATATTTACAAGAATGTGGTGCAGCCTTGCGCTTCCCCCTACGATGGCGCTACGTTTAAAGTGCAGGGTAGGATTGGTTATGTGTGGGAAGTTGTCCCTTCCTGCACATAAACAATCCTAAAATGCAATTTTGTAACTTGGGAAAAGCAAAAAGGA
This sequence comes from Lissotriton vulgaris, assembly GCF_964263255.1. Taxonomy (NCBI): domain Eukaryota; kingdom Metazoa; phylum Chordata; class Amphibia; order Caudata; family Salamandridae; genus Lissotriton; species Lissotriton vulgaris. The sequence goes on from NC_141696.1 coordinate 266,078,441, forward strand.
GGGGAAATAATGCATTTCTCCTTGTTTCGTCAACTTAAGACCAGGATTGTTCTGGTCTTAATTTTGGCGCTGCCTCCTATGTACGCCACCCTTGTACATGGGGGGCAGTGTCAAATACAATGGGTGCCACAGTGAAACACCCACCGCATGCCCGTTTCAAGCTAAACATAGCATGAAAGGGTGCCTGATGTACAAGGCAGCGTTAAGCCACGGTAAATGGCTTAACACTGCCTTGCACACAAGGCAAGGCCCCTATTGCCACGGGAACGTCACACAAAGTGATGTTCCTGTGGGAATAGGGGCTTGTACATATGCCCCAATATTTTTTTCTCGTAATCGCTTCACCCATATTTGTTTTTACTTTACCCTTATTTAGTCTCGAATTAACTAACCAGTAGAAACATCTAAAGACTGCATAATATGTTGAAAAGTGTATTTGGCAATCTCTGCCACGCGCACTTGACCACTAATCCAGCGTTCATCATTTTATCAAGATATCCGTCTCAATTACGTGGCATTTTAAAGTGAAACATTTTCTCCAGAACTTTTCTTATACCACCATTGCAGTGTTCTAAACCCTACTCCACAGGTTTTTTGAGGATGAGAAAGAAAATATTCCTTCCTACCGACATGGTAATATCCCGTAAAAAACCTTCCATAATTCATAGGCAATTAAGACTCGGAGCTGTGAAACAAGAACACCCTTTAAAATGTCCGTTTGCCCACTTGTCCCTCAACAAGTAAATTATTTCATAGCCATTGTCAGGCACTTGCATCATTCTATATCCCCGCAAGTAGTGCTGGTTTTCTGGTACAAAGTATTCTGTATTGGTAACTATGGGAAGGAGGAAAGGAATTGCTTCCACAAAGCTTATTAATTTACTGGTACAGGCAAAAGCAGTTTTCAGTGTTAAACCTCAGGCTTGCCCTTGGCAACTCTGCCTGAATTCAACAGAAACGTCTCAGCGAATAAATGCAAGCAGCCAAAAATAATTAAAGTTAAAAAATAAAACATCTACAATTAGAAAAACAATTTAGTAAAAAGTAATGCACTGTAAGTGTCAAAGTGACACCTAAAAAACTAAAATCGTTAAATGGGGTAGGAATTTATGATTTTATTTAAAGGTAAAAAGCCTCTTAAAAGACAATTGGGGAAAGTTGCAACACTTTAAATATGATGGGCTGGAAAGTGCTAGATATGTTGAATTTAGTGTCCTGTTCAGACTTGAGTTGTTGTTCCATAAGGACAGAGTGAGATAAACTTAATATCAGCAACAACCAAGGGCCAGATGTTTAAAAAAGTCAGTTTGTGATTTCTTAATTGGAAAATTTTTCCAATTAGGAAATCGCAAGCAGCTATGTATAACAGTGTACCTGATACAGTCTGTGATTCCCAATGGCTCGCAAATAGATCTGCCTCATCAATATTCAAAAGGCAGCTCTCAATTTGTGACCAATTGGCAATGGCTACAATCGAAGGGATGGTGGCCTGCTGCAGTCAGCAAACACAATGTCTGTGATTGCTTTTTAAATAAAGAAATATTTTTTATTTTGTGTCTAGCCCGTTTTTCTTTAAGGGAAATGGACTGCATTACAAACATAACAGTTTGATGTTTTCTCTTCAGTTTGTAAGAATAAGCAGTGATCTGTGGGACCACTGCCCACTCCCAAAATATATTTTCACCCATGTTTACAAAGGAGAAGTGGTCGGGGACCCCTTCCCATTTCCGTATGTATTTCCACCTCCCCCACAGAGTCGGTAAATTATAAATGTTTTGTGACCGCATTTCAGTTGCAAAACATTTATAAATACCAGTGCTATTCATTATTAGGAAGGGATACCCTAAAAACGCCCCTTCCTTATACCGAATCGCAAAAACAAAATGTGATTCGGTAATAAGTTACTCAGTTGCATTTTGCCTTTTTGCCATTTTACTGGTCGCAAACGCAGTTTTCTAGCATTTCCTGTTTCTACCCTGCACATTAGGCTATAGTCCCCTTTTCAGATCACAAATTACTTCAGGAGTGTAAGCCTAGATGCTAAGGTTAGCCAGAGATACCACAATACTAGAGAAATTCCTACGGTGATCCTGTGGTTGAACTTTGCACCAAAAAGTCACAGCACAGCATGAGAAAATCTTGCCCCCCTGAAATGTGCCATTGTGAGGTAGTCTAACAACATAATAGGATGTGGAACAGCTTCATCTTTCTGGGTATTTTATAAAGCTTCCATATTTAAAGAGACAGGTTAAAGGGTACCATTCCAATGAAAACACTGGGAAACATGCTCAACCACTCTCTTGGCAGTTCAGACTGGACTGTTCCCATTGGGGGCAGGGTCAAGGCTGATTTGCAATTGACTGGGTTCAAACTAGGGTGACGTGGTGAGCACAATAATAATAGATGTGTCATTGAAGTGAGTGTTTGAAAAGTTTCAAAAATGTCAACACTCCAGCCATCATTTTCTTATGCGATGGCGTTATGTGCGCCCTAGGTGGCCAAGAGTATGCCCAGATGTGGGTCCCTGGCTCACTATACCACTGGATTCAAGCCAGCCTGGCTGAAGAGGGGTGAAAACTCGAAACCAGTCCCAGAATTCTTGTTTCTGGGTCAGGGACTGGCAGTTTGGGCTTGACTGTTCCCATGAGGAGCAGGGTCCAGACTGATTTGAATATGGCTGAGTGCAAATGTGGGTGGCATAGTAAGCAGAAGAATAATGATTTAAACTCAGATCTCTTGACTGAGGGTGAGTGGTTGAACTGTTTCAACACTCAGTCCATCATCTTGTTATGTTTATTATGGTTGACCTAAAAGGCCAAAGGTATACCCGCCGGGAAACCTCCGGGTAGCTGTGCGCTTAATAAATGTAATAATAAAAATAAATACCCAGATGTGGTTCCCTTGCTCGCTGTGCCACTGGATTCAAGTTGGCCTGGCTTAGGAAGGGGTGATACCCGGAAACCAGTCCCAGAATTCTTATTTATAGTCAAGGGAGGACCTGGCCTGGCAGTTTACGTCAGACTGTTCCCATGAGGAGCAGGCCCAAGACTGATTTGCATATGGCTGAGTCCAAATTGGGGTGGCATAGTGAGCAAAAGAACAATGGATCAAACCAGATCTCTTGACTGGGCGTGAGTGGTTGAAAGGTTTCAGCACTCCGTCCATTATCTTGTGTTTGTTAGTTTAATAGCAGTCTAATAGCATTCATTTTCTTCTTGCCTTCTCCAGGTCCAATAGTTTTTTCATTTCCTGATGATGGGAGCCTGCATTTTGAGGGGTGATAGAGCAGTAGTTAGTTGAAATTGCGGAAACTCTCATGTAAGGTTACAATACTTCCCCACCACCGATCAACAGTCATTCTGACTTACTTTCAGATATACAACACCATTTTTTATGTTTGTCAAGATGACTAAATGTTAAATTGAGATACCACTGCCAGCCTTTCCCAAACAGTTGAAAACATACTCGAGCATGTACTCTGCTTACAGTAACACGTTGAGGGTGAATAGCTAGCTGGTCTCTATGAAGGCGTGTTTCAAAGGCCCATTTTGCTTTGCACCCTGTCTTTGACATAGTATATAACTTACTGACTTTTCTACCTGCATTTGTGCGAAAGAGCGGTATCATAATTTATCATCCCCATCTTATTGCTCAGGTGAATGCTGGTTGTGTTGGCCTTTGTAAACAGTCAAATAACTGTATCTGAACTGTATCTATTTTAACGCCAGGTCACTCCCTAAACATAGTATTGAGATTTGGGAGACACTAGATGATCTGGATCCAGATCTGGCCTTTGTTACTGAAACCTGGCTAGACGTCAATTATACCCCAGACATTGTCACTGCCTTACCCTTGGGATATAAAATATTAAAGCAAGACAGGAAAGGCGGTAAGAGAGGAGGTGGAATAGCAATATTGTACAAAGATTATCTCAAATGTGTTCCCAATATGGTCCCTGAAGCAGGCACTCATGAGATTCTAGGGTTCTCAGTTTCTGTGGGGGACTGTAATTTGTATGGAGGGGCAGTCGTTTATAATCCACAAGGCCACCAGCCTGGTTTAAGTACTAGGTTACTGACACAACTTCTCCCCCTCTGTCTAAAACAAAATCAGGTTCTAGTTATTGGAGATTTTAATTTACATTATGAAAAGCTTACAAATCCAGGGGTCAAACTCCTGGATAATGATATGGCCATAATGCAGCTATTCCAGAGGATCACCAAACCAACCCATAAGACTGGTCACACACTAGACTTACTGTTTTCTAATTTAGAATCCTTGAACATTCATGAAACTAGACCTCTATTTTGGACTGATCACTTCCTAATTTCCTTCTCTTTTAGGCTACCCAATAACTTATTTAAAACAGAGACAACCTATCAGAAAAAGACTAGGGCTTGAAATCAAATTATGGAAGAATCAATCAGTGCTCTCTTCCCCTGTGCATCTAGACAACAGCATCAAGACCCTACAACCACATTAGCCACACAGCTACAACTGGATATTAAAAAAACTCTTGACCCATGTGCCCTGAAATTTACTCGGAAACCAGTCACCAAAATTCAATCAGAAAAGTGTTATACACTGAAATTAAAACTTATGAAAAGAGAGTGCAATATCAGGGAACATAAATGGAGACTCTCAAAAACAAGTACAGATAGACTTCTATATCTAGCTGAACAAAGAATTTATCATGGGGCCTTAAAAGAGGCTAAAACTAAATAATATACTGAAAGGATCAGAAAAACTGGAAATTCATCCAAAGAACTTTATAAAGTAATTCGAGAACTATGTAAGCCCACTTCGCTGTCTCAAACTATGGCGCCTTCGCCCGAGAATTGTGAACTATTAAACAATTTCTTTATAGATAAGGTAACAAAAATTTACGCAACCTTCACTCCCACTAACAAGGAAGACAATACGGTCTGAGAAAATTTAGCTCTTCATCCTGCAGCTCACAGGCATTTAGACAGGCTGTCACCTTTTTCTGAAGAACAAGTGGCTAAGGCCATGACTTAGGTTCAGGCAGGATCTCCATTAGATCCTTGTCCACACTTCATTTTCTCCCCCCTCGTGTCAGTATTATGCCCCCAGGTCACTAAAGCCCTCAATCAATCCTTAGAGCTTGCATCCTTCCCAGACATATGGAAAAAACTGTTGTTTTCCCCATTTTAAACAAACCAGGTCTTGAAATTCTCAATACAGCTAACTTTAGGCCAATTTCCCAATTACCAAACCTCTCTAAAGTCCTGGAGAAATTGGTTAATGAACAACTCACCACTTTTATTGAAACCAATAGCCTATTAGATCCCTCACAAACCGGATTTAGAGCTAATAACAGTACTGAGGCTACTTTGCTAGCTGTGCCTGATATTATCAAGTCCTTGGTTGATCAGGGCAAAGCCGTAGCACTGATACTTTTGGACCTCACAGCAGCTTTCAATACTGTGACCCACAGCAAGCTGTTACAAATTCTCTATGAATAAGGGCTCTGCTCAAAAGCTTTGGCATGGTTTGCATCTTTTCTTAAAAACTGAACCCAGATCATTCAAATGGGTCCTTTTTCTTCCACTGCAAAAAAAGTCAATGATGGTGTCCCGCAGGGAGCTGCCTTAAGCCCTACCCTTTTCAACATATATGTTTCTTCCCTAGCAGACATCAGCAGGAAATGGGGTTTCGAGATATGTTCCTATGCTGACAACACCCAATTGGTAATTCCCCTGTTTGACAGTCTGACAAAAATCGATACTAAAGATAATCTCATACACTGTCTTACTGAAATTGCTGGTTGGTTGTCCGGACACTACTTAAAGCTAAATGCGGGAAAATCAGAGATCCTACTTTTCGGAGGCGCCCACCAAATTTGGGATAATAGCTGGTGGCCCCAGACCCTGGGCACTGTTCCTGAACCGCGGCAGGCTGCTAAGAATTTGTCCATGCAGAATCAAGTACGCCTATTGTGCATGAAAAGTTTTGCCACACTAAAACTTTTCAGATGACGTTTTCCCTGGATCCCCCTAAACTGCAAGAAAACGGTAACCCAGACACTTCTTGTGAGTAGGCTGGACTACGAAAATTAACTGCATGTTTGCATGGCGGGCTATCTTTTCACCAGACTCCAAGTGGTCCAAAATGTTGCTGCTAAACTGATATGCAACAAGAGCAAATACAGTTCAGCCTCCTTCTGTATAAAGGAGTTACACTGGTTACCAGTACGCCAAAGAGCCATTTTTAAGCTCTTATGCTGTGCACACAGAACGCTATACAAAACTGGTCCACGAATCCTACTGGGAAAATTTGATTTTTACGTACCCTTGCACAACCTAAGATCCCATCATCAGGCACTGGCCTCAGTTAAGCGTACCACTGAAGTCAGGATGGGTGACCGTTCATTCTCAAAATTGGCAGCGGTTACATGGAACAAACTCCCATCGGAACTCCGCATGATGGAAGACTACCTAACGTTCAGGAAAAAGCTAAAGACTCACCTATTTCCCATCTATTAACCAGTTGAGTTGAATACTACACTCCTACATTAATCTGCACTTTGCTTTATCTTAGCGCCACGATATCCTTTGGGATGAATGTTGCGCTCTACAAATACAAATTCAAATACAAATATGCAAGTTACATATTTCCAATTTTTGCCATATTTAGCAGAAGAGCACATGTTCTTTAAACTGTTTGATATCATTTCAGTGCAAGGAGATCTAAATACATTAGCATATTGGTCAGATGAAAACAAAAAGATTCTGGGAACACTTAAAAAAAGAGGTGGATTTCTCTAGTAAGTATTAGGGCGATTATGTCCATGTTTGACCTCCCAAGAAAGAAATGATAACCTTTATCTACTGGATGTGCACATCAGCACAGAACAGCATTCTCCACAGATAATGTTTTTGATGCCATTTTCTGAATTTAAGATTACACATATACTTGCATTGTGAAATAAATTGTTAAAGTCTGGCTGTAAAAAATAAAACATAGTCTCGTTGAGGCACAGATAGCGGACACCTTTTGATCAGCTGCAATAGGTCTGAGTCTGTTATCCTATAGACCGAAAGAATGTTTGCTTTTCCTGATTTAATCGTAGTTTGTTGGAAAAGCAGTATTCTAAAATTTTAGTAAACATCTGAATGTGATAAACATTAGTGTGTTTAATTCAGGTACTTTTGATATATATATTGTATGAGCCAGTTATTTTGTATACATTCAAAAACTGTGGAAACAGTCAAACATTACTAACTGTCTTCGATATTTGAACATGGGTACAGACAAAGAAATTGCTGTTGCAATAGATCTTAAATATATTTCTCTGGGCATAGATGTAGGGCAAAAAACATTTTCTCCAGGGTTTCCCCTTTTTACGAATAAAATTATGTTTCCATTTTTAACCATAAACCCTTGTTCTAGAAACAATTTAGTTGCAAATGCATTTCAAAAGATTATGCACATTATATACAAACCTGTGAAGGCACCACTTTCCAATGTGAAAATGTTTGGTTGTAAATTTGACAACACCCACCTGGACCCAATTTATATCCTTCTAGTTAGTAGAATGGCCATCGTTTCATATCAATGTATGAACCAGTTATGAGGCCGCAAAACCACACCGTGGATGTGGACATTGCATTTAAGAGTGTGAGGAGGAGATAGTTGTAAAGAAACAAAATATTATTCTCCAAATGATACTTCCTACTCGTAACAAAACCTGAACATATGGTTGTAACTCTTTAATGAGATGTGAACAGCCTCGCCCAAGTGTATATCCAAAAAGTTGATTGTGGGGTCAGTGCATACATCAATAGGAATTGGCTCTAGGGACTACCCTAAAAAAATTTCAGTGCGGTTATTTTCTCCACATGTTGAAGTGTCTGGTGTAGATAAATCATACACATCAATAAGAGTGCCAAGCTATGATTAACGGTAGAATTCATAGTGGAAGTACCAAGAGACCCTTGAATGATTTATGTGATCAGAAAAGGCCAGTTTGCTAGATGGAGAAAAAAACTAAGCATTGGTAAACACTGGTGTTTTGACATGAAATCTGAATAACGTACAACACTGAGAAATGAAAAGGTTTCTAACAGGCTTCTAAATAAGATCGGGGTAGCAGAATGAAAGACTCAGCTCAGATAACGTAAAGGTTGTGCATCAGATGACGTTTTGTCGTGAGACACTTAAACGACATTTTTTCACATAAGATGTTGAGAAAATAAGCCAGTGCTGTATTGTGAACCCAAGTTTTAAGTGATAAATCGCTGTCAAATATAAATCTGAGATTGAAGGTATAACAAAAAATCATAACAAAATGCAGCATCTGCGAGTCAGCCAATTACATAAAAACAGCCCCAAAAATTACTTTGTGAACTGTGTCAAATTCTGTTATACAAGTACAAAATCACTCTTTCAATTCAGAACAGTTGTTTTTGCGCTCAAAACAATGTGAATGGAATTAACTCTGTGCTAAGGTGGCAGAACCAAGCAATTTCACAAAAATATTTCCGTGAGTAGGTTTGCATAATTATTGAAATACCCCTGGAATCCTCCTCAAATCCAAGAGAAAACCCAGAATACGTCTAACTCATTGAATTCATGAGACAGCAAGGAATATGGCTGAGATACCCGCCACCCCCTCTCAACACAAATCCCCAAGGATGGAAAGACGGAAACGGTTCTGAGCTTTTGGAAGGCGGGAGGGAGTTACCCTTCCCGGCCGTATTTATTAAAATATGAAACAAAATTAAAACATTAAAATAACAGTTTCATATCATGTACAATTTCATTTATACAGTACGATGTTCTTGGCTGACCTTAACACATCTCTAATACAAAGGTTCTCCTAGCCGATACTAAACATCCTGCAAATGCATTTCTAAACATTGAAATTGTACATCCTAGCGTTACGGGCCAACGGCAAGGTCGTAACCGGTGTCAGATCCCCAATACCAATTCCCCCCTCACTTGTGAGGGGCGGGCGCACAGAGGACTGTACCTCTGTGCCAACTTCCAATTTCCCTTGCCTTAGCGGGGGCCCCCTGTTAACTCGACGCCATCTTAGTGGTCGTCCGAGGACTCGTGTGAGGTGTCTAGAAGGTAGCGTAGACCCCCCTCCCACCCCACACAACTTACCACACCTGCCGTCGCAGATGTCCGGGCCCCGGGAAATTCCGAGGAGGGGTCCGTATCCCCTCCTACCCAGTGAAGGGGCCTATGGCCGCCTTGCCTTTCGGCGTCCCATCCTTAGATGGGACCGCCTCCCGTTTGAGGGGCCAATGGCCGCCTCCCCCCGGGCCCTCCCATCCGTAATGGGTGACGCCCAAACCTCTAGGGATCTTCCAATTACTGCTCACCGATCATGACCTTACCGCCCGACCAGAAATAAATACGACATTTTAAACTAAGCTAACGAAAAGGAAATTATCACATTCAAACGATTTCACGTAAGAAACTCTACTGAGCATCACCATTAAACTTATTCGCAAAACATTTCTACTAAGAAAACATGTTAAAACAAAAACGAAAATCATCACGAAATTATCCTTTATTATACACACATTATCAACTTTATGCCAAGACAACCTGTAAGAGAAACCAATTCACGTCAATCAATTTTTTATTCCAACAAATCGCTGTCAACAGGGGCTGGTGGGTGGGTCAAAATTGGCTCTTCGTTCCGTCTCGAGCTCACGTGCAACGCGGGGGTGCAGCTTCAGAGCACAGGAACAAGAGGATGCTTCCTTGGCTTGTCGCTCCTTTTATCCTTCGTCGGGCGGGCGTAGACCCTCCTCCGATCCGCCCCGCGGGCGTGGCTGGCGGTGTTGGTGTCTAGGACAACCCCTTCTTGGGCGGGAAAAGGCGCGCCCCAGCTACGCCGCTTCGGGCATACCAGCCGGGACACGCCTCCCGCCCAAAATGGTTTCCCGGGGAGATCGGGGTACTCAACCATACGTTCGGGGGTACCGAGTGGTCGCCCCTTTCCATATGGCTGAGATACCCGCCACCCCCTCTCAACACAAGTCCCCAAGGATGGGAAGACGGAAACAGTTCTGAGCTTTTGGAAGGCGGGAGGGAGTTACCCTTCCCGGCCGTATTTATTAAAATATGAAACAAAATTAAAACATTAAAATAACAGTTTCATATCATGTACAATTTCATTTATACAGTACGATGTTCTTGGCTGACCTTAACACATCTCTAATACAAAGGTTCTCCTAGCCGATACTAAACATCCTGCAAATGCATTTCTAAACATTGAAATTGTACATCCTAACGTTACGGGCCAACGGCAAGGTCGTAACCGGTGTCAGATCCCCAATACCAATTCCCCCCTCACTTGTGAGGGGCGGGGGCACAGAGGACTGTACCTCTGTGCCAACTTCCAATTTCCCTTGCCTTAGCGGGGGCCCCCTGTTAACTCGACGCCATCTTAGTGGTCGTCCGAGGACTCGTGTGAGGTGTCTAGAAGGTAGCGTAGACCCCCCTCCCACCCCACACAACTTACCACACCTGCCGTCGCAGATGTCCGGGCCCCGGGAAATTCCGAGGAGGGGTCCGTATCCCCTCCTACCCAGTGAAGGGGCCTATGGCCGCCTTCCCTTTCGGCGTCCCATCCTTAGATGGGACCGCCTCCGGTTTGAGGGGCCAATGGCCGCCTCCCCCCGGGCGCTCCCATCCGTAATGGGTGACGCCCAAACCTCTAGGGATCTTCCAATTACTGCTCACCGATCATGACCTTACCGCCACAGGCCCGGATAGTTGACCGGCTATCCGGACCCCCCACAAAAACTCCTACTTAAAGGTCATGGCTACAAATTCTTCAACCAGGCTATGAAGTCTCCTATGAGTAAATCATTCCCCACCCGGGACAAATGAACCCCGTCCTCCAAATACATCTGATCCCCCCTGATACACCCATGCAGAATAGAATGCAATGTATTCGTACAAAACAATCTACCAATTTTGTTATTTACTTTCTTCACGGAATGATTTAAAGCAGACACAGAATTAGCCCCCCGCCACACCTTCCGTGGTATCATGTGGGACCATGCAATTGTGCACCCAGGGACCCTCTTTGCCAACCAACTTACAGTGGATAGTATTACCTCGAGAAGCACTCACCGACCAATGGTCACCAAATCATTGCCCCCAAGATGCACTATGAGTATAGATGGCGGTGACCTCGTCCGCCCTAACAAACCCTCCATAAAAACCTGAAACTGGTCAATACAGAGCCTGCCCCTTCCGTAGAAGGTCACCCTGTACCCGTATTCCCCAGCCATGTGAATCATGTCACCTGCTTTGAATACGTCTGCGGCACGCCTCACGTATGAGTGGCCCACAACCCACACCACTCTGTCCACAGCCGGTGTCCTTTGACCGCTGGTTCCCAGGTGTCGGGTCGACTGCACAGTCTGCCCCGCCTCGTAAGCATGCAAAACTGTAAAACCAAACAAAAACAAGAAGCGTGAGTTCATGATATTAGCTTCACAACATGTGCAACCGCACGTACCGTTTATAGCAATTCGAGGACCAACGCCCCAACTGTTTCACTTTATCAACACTCAGACCCCTGGCTGTGGCCTCAGTCGCAGCCCCTATCCTGAAGGAATGGGTCCCAAACTCACACAGGTTCAAACCTGCGGCTGTAATTGCCATCGTCAGCACCCGTTGGAACTGAAACCTCGTCAGCGGGGTGGCATCGGCGTGCCTCAGTAAGCTTCCCCCCCATGTTGCCGCCCTCTGCGCCAAATATTCCTCAACGCAGGCTACTGGGCATATGGGCGACCCGGGAATCCGGCGGACTATTACACAATCGCCGTTTGCTCTTTGATCGGTCTTGGACCTGGCAAACGAGACTACCATTGTTTCCCCTGTAATGCGGATGTGCTCTCGGCACAGTCCCCCCCGTATCCTGCTTATTCCTTGCTACCAGCTCGCTTACCCTCATAGCCCCATGGAATGCTAATGAAAAAGCGGCTCTAAACAGTACTGTCTCATATTGAGATGAACATGTTGCAGGGAGTACTGACATCAACAGGGCCAACCTTTCCAGACCTATCGGGTGCCTATCATCCACTCTGCGACCCTCAAGGCGTTGCCACCCACGCAGCGCCTTCTGAACCACCAAAGACGCTGTGGGGTCCTGGAGACCATGAGCTCGTGCCATGAAAGAAATAGCGGCCCGGTGCCTCTGTACCGTGGCTACTGATTTGCCTGCCTGACGTAAAGATAACAGAAACTTCAGGACATACTCTTCTTGGCCCCATAGCTCCCCCCCAGCAGAACCCAAAAAGGACCAATAGGAACGGAACGCCCCTTCGTATGCCTTCCTTGTTCTGGGAGCTAGACTCTCTCCCACGAGGTCTTGTAGTCCGGGGCACCGAGAGACCAGAGAGCTTCGGGAAAAGGTGCCGCCACCGGGTCCGCTGAGGGTAGGAAACCCCAGAAGGCCTGCATACGGGAACGAGAAGGCGCATCAGCAGCCTGATTTAACACCCCTGGCACATGTTTTGCCCTAAAGTGGACGTTTAGCCTCATACACAGTAAAACAATTTCCTTCAGCAATCTCAAGATCCATCTGCAGCGGGCAGCCTGACTATTGATACACTCAACAACGGTCATATTATCAGACCAGAATACCACAGCGCGGTCACGAAATCCCTCGGGCCATGTTTTCAAGGCCACCAGAATAGGAAAAAGCTCAAGAAATCCTATGTTACCTGTGAGCCCATTCTCGTGCCACCATGCCGGCCAGGTTTGTGCCGACCAGTGATTACCAAAAATGGCGCCAAATCCAACACTCCCTGCCGAGTCTGTCCACAATCCCAACTCCTCCGAGGAGACCCCGGGTTTGCTCCACACGACCCCACCGTTGAAATCCGCCAGAAATGCCAACCATATGAGCATGTCCTGCCGGACCTCAGCCGAGAGCCTTGTGCGGTGGTGGCCTTCCTTAAGGCCAACCATGGCCTGCGCAATCGAGCGGGAAAATGGGCGCGCCATTGGGATCACCCTCAGGGCAAAATTCAGTTGACCCACGACCTGCTGTAACTGATGTAATCTCACTTTGGTGGCGCTAATACATGCTTTAAGCGATGCCTCGAATTTCGCCACTTTTTCCCTGGGCAAGCGGAAGCACCCCTCTTCGGAATCGAGCTCTATTCCAAGAAACTCGAGTGAAGTAGACGGCCCCACTGTCTTACCGGGTGCCAGTGGCACGCCAAAGCGCCTCATGAGATCACAAAATGCATTCAAAGCTCGTGTCCCCAGCTGCCCCCAGGAACAGAAAATCATCAAGATAATGCATCACATGAGTAAACCCTGTTATTCTTGTGAAGGCCCATTGCAAAAAACAACTGAATCCTTCAAAATAAGCACAAGAGATGGAGCAACCCATTGGCATACATTTATCCATGTAATAGCGACCCTGAAACATGAAACCAAGGAGACGCTGATCGTCTGGGTGTACCGGGAGCAACCGGAACGCTGACTCGATATCTGATTTAGCCATCAGCGCTCCGGGCCCTAGGCGATTCAAAATGGCGACGGCCTCATCGAAAGATGCGTACCGCACCGAACAAACTTCCGGGTCAATCGCATCGTTCACCGAAAGACCCCTTGGCGCTGACAAATTATGTATCAACCTGAATTCCCCCGGATCTTTTTTGGGGACTACACCGAGGGGTGAACAAACAAAATTAGCAACTGGCGGGTTGTCATATGGTCCAGCAACCCGACCTCGGGCCACCTCCTTACCAATCTTTTCTTGTACCACCGCCGCATTCTGTTGCACCGATAGTTGATTCTTACATTGTGCTTCACCCTGAAAATCCCCCGCCGGGATGCGGAAACCATATGAGAAACCATCTTGCAACACCCCAGCGGAGATATGATCTGGGTATTCGTTTAGCCAAGGGATCATTGCCATGATATCAACCGGGGTCGGTAGCGGTGCCCCCTGGACCATTTCAGACCTGTTTGGCGCTACCCCTACTCCCCGTATCACTAGTCTTGGCTCTGCACGTATTCTCCGGATGGGAGGACTGACCACACCCCGAACATTCGTGCCTGAATTTACAAGAACCCTGGGGCCTAGTACATTTGCCCCTGTTAAAGCTCCAGCAGACCCCTTTTTTCCCTGTGCTGCCACTAGTCCTTGAGTTCCGGTCATTGCTGGAACTTGCTCGAAAGGGCGTCCCTGACGAAGGGCGGGAATACCCGGCCATCTCACCCCCCAATGCTGGCGACTTCCCCATCTCCATATTTTGCCATGAAATGGAGTCAAAACAATCCCATGTCAAGGATGAATCATGTTCCTTGGATTTGCGAAATATATTATCATAGGCAAACCATTGATTTCCTCCATACGTTTCATAAAAACCCATGATACGTGTCTGATACACAGCTAATTCCCCCAACAAATCGGGCCTACGTTCCCCCATAATTGCAATGAATATTCCGAACGCTCTGCCCCAATTGCCTATCGATTCATCGACTCTAAAACCGGCCATCTTGGCTCGCCACACACTTGGATGCAGAAACTCTTTCTGGTTTTTTACATGCTCGATTTCGTAGTGATCGGTCAACAAGGAGAATATGTTTACATATTTATCTGCCCATATCCTCTCCTTCACCTCCTTCGGGATATGCTGCACAATTTTTTCCTTCCTCGAAGGTACCGATCCCTCCCCAACCATCGGCAATGGCTTACCTGAAGCTGCCGCTGTAACTGTCGACCCCGCCGTACCAACGCCTGATCCTGGATGACCCACGGGCGCCTGCGGGGAAACAAAAGGACAAGGTGGTTTTGCGGCCTCCCGTGATTGCCGCAACTGCCTCATTAATTGCTTGGCCTCCTCAGCCGTGTCCCCTGGAGCAACGGAACCCACGCTGTTACTACCCAACCATGCCGCCAGCTGGGCGGCCAACTCCGGGGGCATGTCCCCCTCGTTCACCGGGGTAACCACCACAGGGATCGGCTGCCCCTCGACGGGAACCGGCACAGGAGCTTCCACCGGTCTGGGAGGGCTCGCCGGGGGAGCCACCGGAACTGGGACCTTGTCCTCATTTGCCCCGTTCCTGGCCCTCTTCCTTCTCCCGGCAGGGACCGCCCCTGGGATGGTTCTTTTTGGTCGTCCTGTACCATCCCTGGCCGCCATTTTCCTCTTCATCTCCGCCATGTCTTTCACCAGCATCCGGAGCATTTGGTCGGTGCTAACCTTCTTTGCGACTCTCTTGCCCGGCATTCTCCTCACGTATATAGGAAGGTCCTGGACAAGACTTGTAGCACTAGAAGAGAAAAAAGAGAAATTACAAATTTCAAAATTGGCTCTTCGTTCCGTCTCGAGCTCACGTGCAACGCTGGGGTGCAGCTTCAGAGCACAGGAACAAGAGGATGCTTCCTTGGCTTGTCGCTCCTTTTATCCTTCGTCGGGCGGGCGTAGACCCTCCTCCGATCCGCCCCGCGGGCGTGGCTGGCGGTGTTGGTGTCTAGGACAACCCCTTCTTGGGCGGGAAAAGGCGCGCCCCAGCTACGCCACTTCGGGCATACCAGCCGGGACACGCCTCCCGCCCAAAATGGTTTCCCGGGGAGATCGGGGTACTCAACCATACGTTCGGGGGGACCGAGTGGTCGCCCCTTTCCATTCTCCAAGAGCAGGCTACAGCAAAATCCTTCTTAACCAGCCTCATGAATCAATGTTTAGCATTACACTTAATATCCAAGCACATACATATATTAATTAAAGAAGAGACTATATGCCTTCAAAACAATAACTGCACATCTAATTGAATGTAGATGTAGACAAAACATTGCAATATCTTCTAATCACTTTGGTAAAAGTCAGGTATTTTGTAAATTAACACAAACGTTTGCTTATAAATTATTACAGATTTGATTAATTTGTAATGAGTGATGCATTTTTAGGCAATATATGATCTGTCAGTCGTTATGGAGTTTTGCTTAAAGTCTCAGAAGTATTACAGGCATTTCTTTTTTGCTTTATTCTGATTTCGTGGTAAATATTTAGCTTGAATATTTTACAGTGCTCTGCTAATGAATTAAGAGTTAGTGTGCATTTGTTGTATAAACTGTAGAGGTGGAATAATGAGACAGACAGTTTTCTTGTTGTCTCTTGGGGGCATATTATCAAGACTCGGCGATAAAATTATCGCCACTTTATCGGCAGGAAACTTCCGATAAAGTGGCGATAATAGGCTTGATAATATGCCCTATGGAATTCCAATCGAAGCTCATGTTAGATGTCAAGGACATTTAACATGAGCTTCGATTGGAATTCCATAGAGCATATTATCAAGCCCATTATCACCGCTTTATCTGCAGTTTCCTGCCGATAAAGCTGCGATTATTTTATCGCCGAGACTTGATAATATGCCCCAGAGTTTGTAACCTTGTATGTAGAGAGCACTAAAGGCACATCCTATTCTTTTAGAGACATACCAGGAAGACCCTTAAGTGGTATATTTTTGTCTTTACGGTTGTTGCTAGGTGGAGTTTTAATCTCTGGAAAAGTTTTGAAAACACGATGGAACATTAGGCCAGATTTAAAGCAGTGTATTTTAATTTTTAGTTTTCGAATATGGCACTTTTCCCTTGAGGATTGATGGAGGAAATAGGGGCCGTCAAAATTGAAAGACAACTTTACAGATGCAGTTGTTTTTTGACCCAAACATTGTAAACGTTGGTGCTTAGCAGTGCTCATACAACCTATTCGTCCACTATGCTTTGTAAAATATTTAATAACAACATTTTATAGGAGTTTTAAGTACTCTACAACCACAACCAGTATCATAGATCACTAATACTTACTAAGAAAAACACTAAAAGTGTAGGGAAAAAAATGCACAAGGGTGCTTGAAATTGCTCGAGTGCCTTTAAAGTCAGCGGAATTCTAGAGAGCATAACTTGGTTTTATGTAACATCTAATTCTGAAATTTCAGGCGCTGCAATTTCCAGATATTAGTGTTACTCATTTTTATGGTACTGAACTTATAGCTCTTGAACGAATGAGAGGCTGAGTTTGCCCTGGTAGGAATTCCTAATCATGATGTGAGGTGATAGCAAATTCATCATGCCTCAAAAAATACCCGTTCAAACTTTATTACAGCACAAGTCTTAGCACATGAAGTGGCAGAGAACACCTTTCCTTTCCTTGTCCAAAGTCAAGATTTCATTTATATTTTGTTCATGCTGCAGGCACAGACAAAGGAATTTAGGAAGTTTTGATAAAGAGGAAAAGACTCCTACAATATACACAATTTAATACTATTTAATGTCACATTATATTTTAATTGAATAATAGAAATTGCCATTAAAAATATAATATTTGTTATACATATTTTAAATTAGTTTATCTCAATTGGTGTTTTTAACAATTTAAATGACCTAATGTAGTTGAGCATTATTTCCGATGGTTTTTTACTTTCATTCCCTACCTCGATTATTTTCTATGGGACAGTTTTGCAGTACTAGTGGTTGGCCATGTGTAGTACTGAACTACAAAAGAGTAAGTTACTACAAAAGGGTAAGTTATTACAAATGTGTAAGTTACACATATACGTTTCTACAAAAGTGTAAGGTACTACTAAAGTGTAAGCTACTACAAAAGTGGAGGTTGTCAATACTGAAAAGTAGTGAACTTATTCCAAAATATATAGTACATTTGTTAATCAAGCCCTCTTAATATTTATTCCTGAAGGCTTTGCATATGTATGGAATACAGTCATGACCTTCTTACAGACCATAAGTAGAATTACTGAACATAAGTAGAGTACTCCTTGAAAAATGTGACAGCCCCAAAGTTCATAAAGTTGAGATAATTTTTTTGCATGAACAAATATAATAGGTGTGCATTTATGCATGCATACATCATTTCACAAAACAGCATTTGCAATGTAAACCATAATTTTCTCTACAAAGAATCTTGTTTCCCAACAATGATGTGGAGGGTCAACCCTGCCAATTCTTCAACAGTACACTGGTTTACTTCTGCTCTGAGTAAACCTCAAATCATATGCAGGTTGGGACTGAGTATGTCAAAGTTCTGTAAATATCCATAAAATCACATCTTTATGCATGTTCACCTAGATTGCAAGCCCTCACCCAACATGCTATGGAATTATACTTACAAAAAGTTCAAACTGTAAATGTGAGTTCCCACTTGAAAAAATAAGCCATCCCAGTTAATTTTAGCTGCACAAAGATGTTAGGAATAGGGACGAAATTAGACTTCTATGTTTTTTCTAAAGGTACTTGCTTACTAGCGTATGTCTAAGGTTAAAATATAGATACTGTCTTAATTAGTTAATTGCATAAATTATATTTGTCACAGTAGATAACCTACTCAATTGTAATTGTTTTAATTGTACTAATCTATGCTCACATCTCATTTAGGAAATTTGTTCTAAAGCAACATTTTCTACAACTTTGAATGACCAATTATCAACATATCTTTTTTTTTTAAATAACTAAATGAAACTTTAGATCATACGTGCCCCCATATCATGTCTTTCTTCTCCCTCTATGGCAAACACCCTTAATCCAAACCTCCTCTGAATTACAAATCATGTATTTCAATAACAGACTATACAGATCCCAGTATTTAATGGATTGACCTGAACAAAAGCATATTTATGATTTCCCCTGAAAAAATAGTTGAAATTCCTTACCCTTTTACACAGTAGCAGCTTTTCTTTGCCAGCAGTATTGTGATCATCAGCGCTTCCTTTATTCAAAGCACACGTCAGCTGAAAGAAAAAAAGCCACTCTGCGCATTGAATAAAGGAACTGATGACTTGCAAACAACCAGAAGCAGATAAAGGCACTTCCTATGTACCACTGAGGCATTTATGCAAGTTCACTATGGCAATGGTTAGTTAAATTGTTTTGCAGGGCACTTAAAGTAAGAAACATTTGATGGTACTATGTGACGTTTCACTCCATTATCTGTTTCAATTTCAATGTAACATATTACCTTCATTCATTTCTTAAGGACACTATTGGGAACCTTGCCTAACACTCTACACCAGGTTCGGATCACACAAATGAATGCAAACCCATTGCATAGTGTTTTTTTGGGATGTACGTTTGAACACAATTATGATTTGCATTGAAGGGTTGTCTAAACCAACCCAAAGTAGTGATATGTCCTACTTTGTGTCAAGAGGCCATCCCATGATTGGGACCAGGACATTCCTAAGGAACCACTGTGGGGGTTTGAAACAAAGTCATGTGAACTAACTATTATTATAGGGAGAAATGTAAGCCCAAAAGGTATGTCTTTGAGGCATGTCTAACAGTGGAGAACGTTTTAAAAGTCTCCACACTTCCCCAGTTTTGCATGTGTGCCGTACTGCACCACACAATTTCTATTTCAAGTTTCTCCTTCCAGTACAGAACCTATGCTTGATAAAAAGCATACACTCTTGCACTACAGTGCAAGGATGTGTGTATTGACATATGGCAGCCTAACGTGCGCCATGCCAGGGAAAGAGGTAATTGTTTCAATGTCTTAGTCTGCTTTTGTTACTTTGCTGCAATACAGCAGCTTTGGTTGCTTCTGCACTGTGCCAAAAGTTAGTAAATTTGGTCCTCGATCTTCTGAGGAGTTCAGCAATGATATGGCCTTTAGATCACAAATGCAATCAATGGAATCATCCACCACAGCAAACATAAAAAACAACTGCAAATTGAGAGTCTGATTTTGTTATTATATCTAAAATGCACTCCACGTTTATGCGATTCACAAAATATTTCAAAAGTATAATGGGTAAACTTCAACAGTCACAGGCACTCTAGAATACTTTAGTGGATACCCTTCTACAGCAACCAATGTATTCATAGGAAGGGCTTTGTGGTTTTGGCTGCAAGTGTTCAGTAGCAGATTTGTAGTGTAATAAGGATGTTTTGTGCCAGTCCCCATATTGTTTTCTTTATAACGATTTCTTACCTAACAAGTTCTGTGTTCGTTGAACCATTTATTAAACTGCTTACTCCATTATGTAAATGACATAATGCTATGGAGTACAACATTATTGCAGCATTACTCATACTATCATGACCTCACCTAGCCCCAGAGACCATTTACTAGGGAATTAGAAGTAAATTAAATCAGATGTAGGACCATTTTATCATGTTCTGGTTAGTAATGTAAAGTACACGCAGTGCTAAAGTCAACAGGAACAAATTCAACAAAACAGGAGGGATTAAGGTGACACATGTGGGGGAATACCATGCTAAGGATGGCATAGTTAACATATATATCATGGGAACAGACATCAGGTGAAATACTAGGAATATGACATTCTGTGTTAACTTCCCTTGGTACATTTATCCCCATATATACCATCTTATCATTATTAGCACATGACTTGTTGGCAACATCAATCATGTTTAGAAGTTACTGCCATCTTTTCAAGTACTCTTAGTACCACGTTCCTGTATGATACAGAAAGGATATTTTCCAAAAGCTAATTCATGAGAGGCTACAAAGTGCACTTGATGCATCTGGATACACAGCTGTAATGGGAGACGGTTTGACACTGGCCATGCACATTTTGACAATGGTTTCTGTATATTTCCTTTTCGTAATATGTAATGGAAAATGTTTCTTAAAGAAAATATGACGGAGAGAGGCAGCTTTATTAACATTTTGAGACAGGTGTTGTCAAAACAGTGATGCAATTTAGCACAACACTTTTATTTGGGATTTACTTTCCAGCACAAACAATGATCTGTGCTGGAAAATAACCCTAACAAAAAGCAAAGTAGGGCTATCACCGTTTTATGATGCTTTGCATCAATGGGTGATATAATGGATGGTACATGGGTGTTTCCATGCAACCGTCAATGATGTTTAATGCAAACCCCTAACTACTAACATTTGTAGAGAGGGTTTACACCAAAAATCTGGCATCTTCCAGACAGGACTTGAAAAAGAGAAATGGCTTTATATCTTTATTTTGTCCAAATGTGCTTGTGTGCTGCATTTTACAGCACACTTCGAGAGTGGAAACGTTTTAAAGTTCGCCTCAGCAAAGTATTTTTTATTGGAAGGTTACTCTTTCAGTACAAAGCCTAAGCTAGACAAAACGCACACACACTTGTGTTAAGGTGTATGTGTGGCACAAAGCAGGTCCAGAAGGCCACCACAGGAGAAAGAGATACAGTGCAATATCTGTAGATACGGTACTGCCCTGCTCTCTCCCCTCATGCAAAACAGTGCAGCACCATTGGTTGCTGGATTAAGTGACACTTTTGTCCTAGAGTTTTGGTGTCACTCTTACTCACAAACTGTCCACAGAGGCAAATGCAATGTATACATGCATACTTTCTCTGTTAATGCGTACCCATTTTGTTGCATTCCACGTTGAAAATAAGTGCTGATGGATTGTGAAGATAGACAGTGAAAAAACAGCATTACTCTTGGTTATGCTATAGTCTCCATTGCAAAGGGACAGCTAAATAGCTGCTCTACAAGATCTCTATCCACACCAAACTGATACACAGTTAACGTGCAATAAATGATTCTGTGCTAAACAAATTCTAAGTAGGGAATAGGAATAATAACAACAGAGGCTCAGGCACCTTAAAGATATAATGGAAAAGATAAGCATTTTCGATCTCTGATAAAACTCTACAGAAGATTCTGTGAGTTCAACTAAGTGACAACAATTTCCTATTTTTAAACGACTGGTACATTTTTATTGGAGAAGGTCAGTGATAGTGCAATGGCTATAGACATATTTATAGTGAAATATGGCTAGCGTATGGGAAGTTATATTGAAATCATCTGGGAACATTTTCAGTATTCCTTATTTACAAGGTATATGCTCTGTGGGGTATCCGAATTGTGAAAGGCTATCTTGTAATCATTTGGTCATAGCGGAGACATGCATCTGTGTTCACGAACGTCATTGTTGAATATCACACACTTTCTCTATCTATGTTTCAATTACAACAACACAAACAGATACAGGCCACTCCCTATATATACATTTTAAAACGCAAGAAACGACCATTTATGTTGAGCCTCTATGGACAGGCCTCTTACGCACTGAAAATTGTGCCCAAAATGCTTGCTCTTTCACAAGTGGAAAAGTTCTCACTCATTAGATACAAACCTTTTCTAATACTGTATTTGTCAATATCTCATGAAATGTATTTCTTTTTTTTCACCCAGTATTAACAGAACCAAAAAACACAATATAACCTTCTGAATAGCACACATTCCTATGTAGTAAAAGAAAACATACAATATGATCTACCTGCTACTACCATGTCAAACTACTTGACAAGTACTATCTATTATACTTGTTAGAAATTGGGGTCTCTAATTGGCAGAGGTATGAAACTTTGTCTAAGTAGGGACCCTTGCTTCTAGGCAGGGTAAGGAGGATACACACTTTAGATAACACCTGGTCACCCCCTTGGTAGCTTGGAACAAGCAGACAGGCTTATCCCAAAGGCAATATGTAAAGTATTTGTACTCAAGACACACAGTAACACAATGAAAACCTCACAAATGGACAACACACCAGTTTACAGAAATAAAGTATCTTTATCTAATCCAAGCTAGACCAAACCAACACAAATCCAACAAACATGTATCAAAATAACACTGAAGAACAGTTATTGCAAAAATAGAATGAGTAGAAACAAAATAGCTCCACCTGGGCTAGTACGTTGTCATGACAGGCATAAATCCAAAGTACAACGCCGACCACGAGGTGCGTGGCATCGGGCACACAGTTGCAGCAGCCCCCAAACAACCGTACTTTAGAAAATGAAGTCTATAGACAATGCACAGCAATATGAAGGTGAGTAGTCGGTGCTGAGGTTGAGGCCGGTTCCCTGGTTGCCACCGGGGAGGTGAAGCGTTGAGTCTGTGAGGAGGTGAGCCTTCGAAACCAGGACAAGGGAAGTCTGCAGTGTCGGCGGTGAGGTGTCGCTTCCAGTGAGTCAATGCAAGTCGAAGAGTTTGTGAACTCACCCTTGTTGGTTATCGTCTATGCGATAATGGGATGCAGTCACTGGTGGGGACTGCTTCAATGCGATTGCTATTCGCGGATAGGCTGATAACTACAGGCGTCAGCAGGCATCAAGGGGTGTTGAAGCTGCAGTGCAACCCTAGGACGCTTGGTTCAAGTACAGGGAGGACCTGGCCTTGCAGTTCGGGCTGGGCTGTTCCCATTGGGCGCAGGGTCAAGACTGATTTGCTTATGGCTGGAAACACACTGGAATGGCATGGTCAGCAAAAAAACGATGGATTCAGGCCCAGATCTCTGACTGGGGTGAATGTATGACATTGTTATGCAGTCTGTTCATCAATTGTTCTTTTTCCATCCGGCATCACTGGTGGCATCACTCGCGGCATCGCTGACAGCATCAGAGTTGTTTTGCTTGCTTTACAGCACCAACCACACAATTCTCAGAGCTCAAGAACTGGAATTGGAGCCCTTTTGAATTCCGGAGTCCACACAGGAGTCCAGGAGTTGGTCAGTGGATTGTAGTGAAGATTTGTGTCCCTGAGGCTTCATAACAGGAAGCCAGCACACACAAATCGTTGGAGATTCTTCTTCAAGCAGCGTTCACAGCAAAGTTCCATGGGAGAAGCAGCAACTGTAGGCCAACCCAGCAAAGCACACAGCAAAGGGGCGATATTTCACTACCAGGACATGTCAAACACACCAGCACATGTACTACTTTTTACCTACACTGCACTCTGCCCATGGGGGTCACCTTGGACCTACCAGAGGGGTGCCTTACAGGTAAGAAAAGGGAAGGTTAGGGTGTGGCAAGTGGGTGCCCTTGCCATATCGACATAACATTTTAAAAACTGCGCACAGAGACTGCAGTGGCAGGCTGGAGATACCTTTACAGGGCTACTCATCCGGGTGGTGCAATCAGTGCTGCAGGCCCACCAGTATAACAATTAAGAGTGCCTGCAAGGGATATATTTGCACAAATACACATATTTCGTTTTTTTCCAAATTCAATATTTCAATAAATGACATCAAAAATAAAATTCAGTCATTAAAAAATCAATCAAAAAAGAGGAAAAGTAAAATTTAAAGGAAAAAATTATTCAAAACTTGGTGTGTATATTCAAAACATTATTTTGTATATACAAAGGTGTTCACAAAAAAATCAATCTCACAGAACAGCGGTTAGAAATAAATTGTATAAATCTTGAAGGACCATAAGTCAATGTGTTAACCGTCCAAATCCCATATATAGTATTTGAAACTGTCTAACACAGTAGAAGAAAGTTACAATTGACACATTTAATGATGGCTTATTTCAGAGGAAATTAGACATTCGTCGACATTTCGGTCTCTGTATCTGTAAGTCATTGAGACCATCTGCAGGATTGTAGGTTTTTTAAGAGGATGGTAAATACCCCTCTTAATAGTCCCTGAATGGGAAGAGGAGCTGTTAGGGTTTGCTCCAATGGAGCCACCAATATATGACTGATCGTGAAATCAGAGCAACTTGTTAGGTCCTATTGTATCAGATATATCATGGACAGAACCATTATATGGGAAGCAATGATGATGTCTCATAAAGAGCTCACATTTTATATATGGTGGTCAAAATGAATTAGACACAGCTTTGTCAATCAAATGTTTCTACTGGCGTTCAAAAAGAGATAGATGCAGGGTCTATTGGTAGCATTTGATAACAGGGCCTGGCACACTCAGTGCACTTTACTAGGGACATACCAGTAAATCAAATCAGCCAATCAGGGATAATTAATCAGAAAACCAATTTACATAGAGAGCACTGAGCAGCAGTGGCAAAGTGCCCAAAGCATCTAAGCCAGCAAAAACGAAATCCAACAAAGTTTCAAAAATAAAGGAGATAGAGAGAAAAAGTCGGGGAAACTAGGCTAAGGATGCCAAGTCTGACAATACTCAAACATAAAATACAAATGTCGACATTTGCTGGAGCGGTGAGAAACAGATCCAAAGTGTTATCACTAAATGTTGCATGGGCTACCTTTCTACTGGCTTTTATTCAGAACTTTGACCAGAAAAGTAGTGGGTTGATAACAAATGGGTCCCATAAAGCTACCACATTCAAAAGATGCCACAAGTGGAGATCTCTTCCACCCAGTCTCTATGCAGGATTTCACTTTTTACCATATAATATTTGCTGATACCACATATCGCTTGACGTTTTTATCAGTGTACATCGATGTTTTTCAACATGTCCTGTGTCATCTCCCTCCAGTTCCCTTCTGTCTGAGCCTATACACTTACTGACTACAAGTAGAATTTCAGCCCTGCCAAGTACCATGCATCGGGGGCCAGACTTATGCATTTTAATGCAGGTGTTCTCATCGCTGTACTGAAATGAATTAGTTATACATAATTAGAGCTCACTCACAATACTTTTCATTTAAGCCAGCATGCTCGGCTGCTTCTGGTGGCATGCCTGCAATGGGCAATTTTCTGCAGTTGGCTTGGCCTCACTCATTGCTTTGGGCACAGTTAACTTCAACAATGTACTCTTTCCCCCAGGGATCAGCCAGCGTAGATTGTTCCTTCAAATAAAAAAAAGAAAGTGTTAACCCAGCATCTCTGGGTCACGTGGCTCACACCGTGACCCTGGCATCAGAAAAATACACTAAGAGCAAGCGCATCGATCCAGCTTCACTTGGATCCACCGGCGTGTTCTGTAGTTTTGAGGTGCACAAGTGTGTCACCATTAATTTGGCACTGCCAAGATGCAGTTTCTTTTTTCTTGTGCTAAAAGTGCCCACCGAGAGAGCATCGTCCCACTACTCTCCGAGCAGTGTAAAAAGGAAAATAAAATGATAATGCAACAGTATTATCATTTTATGTTTCCTACTGCAGTGGCTCAGTTTCTTTCATGCAAGGCAGGGCAGGGCTGGGCTGGCCAGAGCACTGAAATTGGAGGCAGCACTCTCTCAGTGTGCATGATGGTTTGGCCAGCCAAACAGTCATGCGCACTTAGCCTAATCTCCACCAGCTATATTATACTGCATGGTTGGGGAATAAGCACAGCCTCCAACTCCCTGTCTGATTGCTGAACCACGGTGCTCAGACCAATCACAACGATGCTGTGAAGCAGCGTAGTTATTGGCTAGGGCAGTCTGGGAGCTTGTGTGCTTCCGGGAGTCATGACAAGAAGAAGAAGACGGAGGAGATGTGGTGGCCTATTGTACCCAGGTAAGTATTTTTTTATTTTTTGTATTCCCCTCTCCTCTCTGACCTGTGCTATCACCCCCATTCTGTAGTTGCTGCCAATGCCAATAGCCTTTAACTTTTGGTAGCCTGACAGCCCTGGGTACAGCAGAGCTTGTATCATGGAAGGAGTGAACATACTATTTCATTTGCAGCCAGGGGAGTAGCAGGATCTATATAGCTCATTTGGTGAAGGCAGGTGTTGCAACTAGCATTGTTGGGAGGACCCACATTTATTTCCAGCAAGGTGACAACACTACCCACACATTGTCACAGAGCTCCTGCGAGATGACCAGGCAGTGACAGTGACTGCAACAGACCAGAGAGAGAAGTTTAGTGTGGTCCAAGTAAGTGTCTTTCCATCAACAAGGCAAGACAGCCAGGTTTGTCTCAGGACACAGACAGCATTTATCACCATCACTGCCTGCAGCTACCTAAGTTCCCCACTGGCTGGCTAAAGACCCTGCCTAAGCCACTTTAAGACTCATCCTGGCAAGGCAGTGAAGATGAAAGCTGACGGCATAGGTGAGAGGCCGGTAGAGGACTAAAGAAGTGCAATAGTGCTCTGGGGTCAAAGACATTATGGCTTACAGAACAAAACATTTTGACCTTTTATCTTCAGATAAATATATATACTTTACCATACTCCTAAAAAGAATGATAAATAATAGTTAAAGACACTGGTAAATTCAGGTCTTTCTTTCACATTTACCTGATTAAAAACTCAGATGGTTAATGGAAACACTGTGTGTGTACATAACCAGAGAGAAACAGAATTGACCACTGATTTGCACAGTAAAATTGCGTTCCACAAAATGTGTAGACATATAGAGGCCTATTACAATGGAGGTCGGAAGCTTTCTGACCATCATCGTCAATTTCAATTCCGACCGGTTGAATATGTATCAGCCGGTCAGAATTGAAACTGGCTGGTCATTCTGGCTTTCGACAGGCTCAAGAAGCTGTCAGCCAGTCGTACCTGGCTTGTAATTCCAAAGGGCGGGCCTTTCCACCCTTGGGATTACAGTGCACGGTTTCCGGCATTGTTTCCATGCCGGTCTGTCCGACATGGAAACCATGTTTGAAAGCATGTTTGGCAGCCCCCAGAGGGGCCCCCTTGTGTGTGGGACCTCCAGTTCGAGGCAGAGGTGGCACCTTTGGTGCCCCCCTATAGATCCCTGCTTCCTGTTGCAGGCACTTTGTGGTGCCTGCCACGGGTGCAGGGATAAACAACACCTCCCATTTCCCTATGGGAGCATGTATTACGGCCGGTTTACTGCCGTAATCCATGCTTCTACAGGGAAATGCCGGAACGTGACTGAACAGTGTTCAGTTGCATCCTAATGAGGTGGGTGGTCTGGCGACCGGAGGTCAGTCGGTCCCATTTACAAGACAGGGTAAGGCGGACGCAAGTCCCCCTGACATCGTAGTCTCCAACTTAGTGTTTATTACAAAATGTTTTACAGATCTATATTTTTAGTAATAGGCGAATTTTTTCAGTGTTCACTAGAAGGATGCACATCTGAAGGAAGCCTGTAACACCTTTAAATGATCTATAAAAAAAGAACACATGTTTGTGACCATGAAGCATTACCTGACTCTGAAGACAAGGACAGCGTATTTTGTGGCAGGAATGCTTGACGTATTTCTCAGGCATGTACACCAGTCACCTTTTCATATTTCAAGATTACGGAAGAGCTAGTGGGATAGTGACCTTCCTTTTTAGGAGTTTTTCAGCAGATTCGGGATCTGTTTAGAGCTTCTCAATTAGTAGCGTAGCTAGACTAGTAGCCGCCCATTGCGGTTCCCTACAGCGACCACCCTGCAGCCATATATTCGAGCGGGGCTGGGGCGATAACACAGGTAAAAGACTATGGAGGCGGGAGGCCACCACCCCCAAAACCTGTGCCGACTGGGGCGGATCTCCCCTTTCTTGATACACCACTGTTCTCCTTGCTCAAAAGATTGACATTTCAGATATTTATCCTTTACCATGTACTTCAATTTTACTCGCGAGAAAATGTCACACATTCGGCCACTAAATTTCACTCATAAGTACACTGAAACCATGGAAAAGTCACATATAAGCATTATGAACATATGGCAGCCTTGCAGTTTCATGTGTGGTCTTGCAGAAATGAAGGTGGATAATGACTGAACCACACTCTCTGATGGAAGTGTGAATAAATGTTTTATTAAAACTTCCTAATAACTCAATATCACACTGCAACCATAGGAATTGAGTGGACTGGCCCTTATTCTTGAAAAAGGAACTGGGGTAACTCATAAAATGGAGCAGTTGTTCTCTATGAATCATTGTTTTCACATCCTTGGTATTCTCTTCACATTTGTAGCTGTAAGAATGCCAAGGTACCTTTGGGGAAACTGGCCTGTTGCTTATGTTCTGTTCAGCGAGGGGTTGGCCTGGTAGTTTGGGTTTGACTGTTGCTATCCGATCAAAGTTAATACTGATTTGTAATAGGATGGGTCCAAAATAGACTGAGGATGCATTTGAAAAACATTCTAAATGCAACAGAACAAAAACAGCAGCAGCCAGCATGAACATTCATTGTTCCTGTGTTCCTCTTAAAACATATTTGTGCAAACCTACTCATAATTTCATGAACGGGCATCATCACATAATTTTCATTAATCTTTTAAATTACTGACAATTCTCCAAATACTCTGGAATAATAAAAAAGTTCCCCAGTCCTCTAGAGAAGACATTTGACCCGAGGGTATGGTGTATCCTGCTTGATACTTGTCCAGTGGGATGAGGAGTTGGTCCCAGAACCAGATAGGCACAGTTGAGGACAGAACTACTTATTTCACTAGTTCACCCCTCGCTAAAACACCACCACCTCCAACAGCAGAACTGTTCTGCCTTGTTTGATATAACGTGCATAGTCCACTGTGGAACAGTTTGTAGTATGGCAAACAATATGGATGCAAAAAGGAGAACTTTTGTCTTTTGGGACTTTCATTCACTGTGTTTAGGGAATGCCCAGGAGACACCACCATCTGCTGGCTAGTTAATCCTACAAAATTGACACCTTCCTCAGAGAGCATCACAACACATCTGGTCCTGTAGAGGAACAGAAGTGGACTGTACCTGCTTCCATGAGTTGTGTGAAGACCTGAAAGGAGGATCTAGGTCTCCCTTGTAGCCAGGACTGAGAGGTGTACTGCAAGGATCAGCTGACTGACCTCATGTGTGGCTACAGGGACAAAACATGCTACAAGAGACCTTTTACATCAAGCTTACAAGTTGCAACTGGACCGTAACTGGACATTGCTGTTGGCATCTGCTATAAGCCCATGCAGAGACCAAGAGCAACTACTCTCAAAAACTAAGAAATTGGGACAGAGAACATTTATGGAATTCCAAGTTCTCTGTAGCTTCAATGGTGTCTTGTGGCAAAGATGTCCAATTGGAGAGAACCTTTTGATATGGCTTCAGGTTTGAACTGCCAGAGGATTTATAGCTCCAACAAAGAATCAAAGGGCCTGATTCCTGGTTTGGAGAACGGGTTACTGGGATATACAGTCTGCCTTATTACAAATGCATTCTATCCTATTGCACTTGTAAATAAGGTGGAAGAGATATCCTTCACCAAAATCAGACCCATAGTCTGAAGTTAGAAATCCTTACTGGTTGCAGGCATGAAAAATATCTGTCTGACAATAGGACTTTGTCAATAAACAAAAATGTTCCTTCTTGGACCCGCAGGGGAAATTAAACTTCAAAGAGTTAACCAGATGTAAAATTTGTTATTAGGATCGCTTGCTTGGTGTACTTGACCTCTCCTCCATCACAGTCTACCTAAAATTGCATTTAGGACCCAAGCCACTGCAAACAGTGACTTCAAATTAGATTTGATGTTGTCTCTATTTATCAAAATTGGTTGTGTGATTTTCACTGCATTATATTTTGACTTTGTTATTGTTTTGGTAATACTAAATCATTTACATAATTTTCATTAGGTTAAACTGCATCAAAGAAAACAAGCATTGAGAACAGGTTTATTTGATGAGAGGGAAGATGGCGGATTGACTCTGTCGAGGAGGAGAGCACCTCTGCTACCCTCTCAGTCTCCTACTCTCCCACCCCCGGTGATGAGGATATCTGGAATTGAGAGGAAAGCGGTCGCAATATCTTGATTGACTGGGCATTTCTCTTCCTGTTCTATCAAAAAACAAGAGAAAGGTGATGATGACTGGCTAAACCATAGCAATATTTACCTAACTGCATTACTGCATACTTGGCTCATCAACGTGTTGGAGATAGTCTGCTGTGGTTTTGGGCCATCTTCTTCATGCCAAAGAAGCAAAGTGGTTTGCTGTATCCCGCCGCGTGGCTTATCCCGGCATCTTCTTGGCATCTGTGAGTTGTTGTATGGCTCCCCTGCGGCCATCTGCTCTGAAGGGATGGGGATGCATTGGCGAGATTGCAGCTTCCAATTAGGGGAACTTGACATTTTCAGGCACCTCCAGACCTGCAAAAGATCTGGCACCTTTCCTTCGGCACGGTTGAGTGCCTGAGGCAGCTACCGGCTCTGCGCAAAAACATCCTGTGCATGTTACGGTCTGGGCAGGCAGGCGGGCTGCTTTAGGCCTTTGGATCTGAGCGATGTACTCCGGCGTCATAAATGGTGGACACGTTACTGACGCCAGTCCCGGAGGGCTGGGAGACGTCTCAGCCCAGAACTGATACGCAGGTAAAAGGAAATATCTATTGTTTGTTTTGTGGGAGAGCAGCAGGACAGCTAGTAATGATGGCAATATGGTCTATCCTGGAAACAAAGCTGCAAATACAGGTCTGGCATAGGCAGACTCAGCTACTCTACATTCCTCTTTGCGTACGGACTGTCAAGATGTAGAGTCTGCTCCACAGTATGATCTGTCAACTATTCCTGCTTCCCCTTGCCCTGAAGAAGTGAGGGCTTTAGCCACCACGGAAAGGGATCTAACCAACCAAAGGGCTGCACATCCCACTGATATAGTTGTCTCAGCTCTTGGCTCTGCACTTAGCACCCCGGCTGGCGTTACATGGAGACCAACTGATAAAAAACGTATGAAATTAATTAAGGATAGCACCCCTTTGAAGGCAAATGGAGCCAAAGTAATCAGAGGCACTAAAAGTGGAGGATTGAGACTATCTTCTACTAAGTCTGAGGATTTGACTCAAAACCATGTTGGGGCCCGCTCAAAGATAGGGCGTGAGGCTAGTCCCCTATGCCGATGGGTGTCATCTATTGTTTCTGGCTTTCCAATCCTGGTATAGCAGGTTCCTAGGAAGTCTCTCCTAAGTGAAGGAATTCTGTTAATCTGAATCACACTATCCAAGATACTATAACTATGAGTTCATATCAAGTGGGCAATACAGAGGGAGTCTTAGATCCATCAGTGCTGGCTGATCAACACAACACTCCGGCGATACTAATAGGTCAATCTAGCATCTCGGAAGGGTCACGAGCTGAAAAATCATGTGACTGCGAGGATCCTTCTCTGTCTGTAATTCTTCAGGCGCTGCCTACTCAAACAGAGGCTCAAAGAATGTTATTCACAAGCCAAAGCTGACAGTCTGGAAATCAAGCAGGCACTAGCACATTGTGTTCAGAGGTTTTGGATTTGCAACAGCGGTTTACAGTAGTCAAGGAAGTTAATACCTCAGTTGTAAAAACTATCAAGGCACAAGAGACTCAGATGGTGTTTCTACAGGCAAACGTTGAGGACCTCAAAAACTGACATTGTTGGAATAATTTGAGGGTCTTCGGTATACCTGAAGGGAGGGAGGGCTCGGATCCCAGGGCATATCTGGTCAATTTATTTCAACAGGCATTTTAGGACCTTGCTGACTGGGATATGGACTCTCAGGTGCCACAGGCACATAAAAACACTATATTTAAGATCAGGGGTTCAAGGAGGGTCATCACATCCTTGCCTAATACCTGTGTATATCTGTAATTTTCTGCTTCAACAGGCAATTTATTTAAAAGCCCATCCTATTACCCCTGTTAAATTAGATTTAATCTCTCTATTTGTGAGGTCTGATTTATGTAAGGCTTAAACGGAGAGAAGGTGGAAACTTTGTAAACAAATACACCCTCTCAAGGCAGTTTGTCCACAAGTTTTCTTACAGGACCCAGCCCAGCTGAAGACAGTTAAACACAGAGACAGAAAAAAAGAACGCCTTTCTAGATGGCAATCTGATTCAACTTGAGAAGAGGGTGAACATTAGATGAGTCAAGGGGGGGAGCTTTCGGTGGGCTTTTTTCATGGATGTACAGTCATGCTTTCTGGGGGGTTTCCTTTCCTTTCTTTCTCTTTTGAGGGGGTGTGGTTGGGGGTAGGGGATCGAACAAAGAGTGCTCTACATTGGCTGTCAGTCAGGGACAGCAGGGTAGGTGGGTGATTTCTTCTTCAGGTAAGGGGGGTGTGTCCACTGGAGGTGGTGTGGGGCACAGTGTTATTTGGGAGTAACCTTTTGCCTTGCTTTGGGCATTTCTTGTGGGAGAGTGGTTGGTGAGGTAAGGGGCAATTTAATAGCCAGTTAATCTTTGGAAGCATACACATGGTGAAGTGTCGCAGGGTAATGGAGTTAAGAGGTAGACATTTTTTTAAGATTATGTAATGCTTAATTTTGAAAGTTATGTTATGGAATGTCACAGGCCTCAATCAAACTAGGAAGCAGCGTTTTATGTTATGTTATGTTATGTTACGGGTTTGTTAAGCGAGACAGCTGCCCCAGCAATGGGGCGTCCCGGCGCTAAGAACCATAGCACAACCCACTGGGGTGAGGGAGGGGAAAAGGGACCTACCAACATGAAAAAAGATGGGTTTTGATAACTTTGCGGAAAGTGAGTAGGTTGTCGATACAGCGGATGTGGAGGGGTAAGGAGTTCCATAGTTTTGCCGCTCGGAGTCTGAAGGAGCGACCTCCGATGCGGCTGAACTTTGTGCGGGGGACCACTGCTAAATGAAGACCTATGGAGCGCAAATTGCGCTGGGGGGAGTAAGGAGTAAGCAGCGATTGGAGGAGTTCAGGGCCCTCCGCATTCAAGATTTTAAAAGCAGTAGTGAGGGCCTTAAATTGAATGCGAGCTTCCACCGGAAGCCAATGTAGTCTCTGGATGGTGCCTCTAGCGGAGCACCTTCTGGGGAGACCTACAATTGCCCTGGCCGCACAGTTCTGTATTTGCTGGAACCTAGCTGTATCGGCTTTGTTAGCGCCTAATAGTAGAACGCTAGCATAGTCCAGACGGGACAGGATGGTGGCTTGGACAACGAGCTGCCGTGTTTTGGGATCAAAGAAGCCTAGAATGGGGTGCAGGCTTCTCAGTAACCCAATGCATGTAGCTGCTACCTTTTTGGTGTGGGTTTGGTAGCTAAGTGCGGAATCCAGCCATACTCCTAAGATTTTGACTAGGGCTTTGGGAGGTCCTAACAGAGGGGGCCACCAGTGGTCACTCCAGTGGCTGGGGTTCTTACCCAGGAGTAGAACCTCGGTCTTTCCTGCATTCAGCTGTAGGCAATTTTCAGTCATCCAGGTGGCAACGGCGGCCAGCCCATCCCTAAATTTTGTGGCCGCGGTAGAGGGCATTTCAGTGACGGTGATAACTAGCTGTGTGTCGTCGGCATACGACACCAGCGTAAGGTCCCATTCTTTGGCCACTGCCGCCAGGGGCTGCATGTATAAATTAAAAAGGGACGGACTGAGGGCAGAGCCCTGTGGTACTCCTTGGTTAATCTCATGAGAGTGGGAGATGAAAGGGGGGGCAGACACCCGAAAGGATCTGCTCGTGAGGAATGATCGGAACCATTCTAGTGCCCTGTCCCTGATCCCGATGCCCTCCAAGCGGCTCAACAGGATATCATGGGACACCGTGTCAAAGGCCGCGCTGAGATCCAGTAGTATCAGCGCAGCACTCTGACCGGCGTCCATGATCATCCTAAGATGTTCGGTAGTGGAGAGGAGGGTGGACTCCGTACTGTGTCCAGGCCTGAACCCGTGTTGGGAAGGGTCCAAGATGTTATTTTCGGCCATGTGGGCAGTGAGTACGGTGGTCGCATGGGCTTCTGCCAGTTTGGACACCCAGGGGAGCAGTGAGACGGGCCTGTAATTCTCCGGCTTTGTGGGGTCCAGAGTGGGCTTTTTAATGATGGGGGTAATCCAGACCTGTTTCCAACAAGTGGGTACTATGGCAGATGAGAAAGAAATATTAAGTAGCATGGCCAGAGAGGGAAGAAAAAAGTCCAGGTAGTCCTGAAACTGGCTGGTCTCATGGGATCAGAGGGGGCGCTGGATTTCACCTTTCTGCAGAGTTTAGCTAGCTTCTCATGGGAGATGGGCGGCAGATAAGTGAGCCCGGGGCCTTTGGCAGGGACCTGGAAAGGATTGGCAAGAACAGGGGAGTTCTGTGGGAAGGTGTTATAGATCTTTCTCACCTTTTCTGTAAAGAAAGTGGCGAGGTCCTCGCACTGCTGAGTAGAGGAAATGCCTGTCGTAGGATTGCCACCGTTTTGTAATTTTTGGACCAATTTGAAAATAGTTTTTGTGGGGTTGGGGCTGGAATCAATTTCCTTGGCGTAGAAGGACGCACGGGCAGTGCGTATAGCTTTATGATATCGCTTGAGTGTGGTCAAGTAGGACGCTTTGTCATTGTCCCTATATTCCTTCCTCCAGTTGCGCTCCATTCTTTTACATTCTTTTCTAAGAATTTTTAGGTTGTCGTCATACCATGGGTTCGAGGGGCTGTTCCGTCCTCTCGTCCATTTCGCTGGAATAATGGTATCGAGACCTTTGGTGATCCATTCCTGAAAGGAGGCATATAACGTGTCAATGCCATTCGTGCTTTCAAAATTAGGTTCTCCTAGACTGGCAGGCAGGTTTATGTTTTGGAGCTTGTGCCAGGGTCGTTTAAGGTGGGCGGTGGACGTTGTCTTCTTAGGTTTGGGATAGTTGCCGGAATCACGAAAGAAACAAGGAAGTGGTCCGTCCATCCCATAGGAGTAGGAGGATCGGCTTTGGCTTCCAGAATATTCGTGAAGACCGGGTCGAGTAAGTGCCCAGCCGAGTGTGTAGAGGATTGTATGATAGGGGTCAACTGCAAGGCTGTTAAGTCCGCTAGAAGATTGCTAATGGTCAAATCTGAAGAGGCGTCAAAGTGGAGGTTTAAATCCCCCAAGATCGTGAAGTTAGCGGAGCTAGTGACCAGGGCATGGGCTATTTCAAGGAGTTCCTCAATGAATTTCGAGGAGGGGCCCGGAGGTCTATAGATAAAGAGGCCAGAGAGGGAGAAATGAGGGCTCATGGTGATTTTAAACTGTGCGCCTTCACAGCCCGTAATGTCTTCCTTTGCGAAAGTACAGGTGTAAGATGTTCTATAAATGACGGCGATGCCGCCACCCCTTGATCCTCTATTGATGGAGGTCATAGAGAATCCATCTGGTAGAGTTAGGTTGGGGATGCTGGTTAGATCGTCCGTGAGCCAGGTTTCACATAAGAATAATATGTCCGGGTTCTCGTCTGTAAGTAAAGTATGTATCTCCGCATGGTGTTTAACCAGGGATCTGACGTTGAGCTGAGCGATAAAAAGCGATGAAAGGTTCTTTCTAGCGATTCTGTGACAGAGTAGTCTCGGCGCAGGTATGAATTGGCTACAGGAGTTACATTGGAGAGCAGTCTGTCCAATGCATCCCTCCAACTTGTCACATCGTTGGTTCGAGTTAAGAGCAAGAAGATGATTTTTGTCATAATAGTATGTCGTCCGCGTATTTTGGGCAGGGGGGGTGGCGAGAGGCGATGACTTGGCAATGACGGGCGAAGACGGGCTTGCCTTAGGCGCGCCCGCTGCGCCCGTCCGCTGCACGTACGGTGTAGACACATACTTTTATGACAGAAAAAAGTTAGGAAGGGGCGTGGCCTCCAATGAGTAGCCTATGGTATTTAAGCTACATATACTTGGGCTAACTGAGACAATCTTACATTTAAAGATAGATTTATGCTGAAACAACTGGAATTTGATGTTCTAATATGCACTTCTAAGACGGTTTCATTTAGAGGAGTCGCTATATCGAAAGCCAAGAATGTGGCTGTTACTGTTCTACGTATGTCAGCTGACTCTAGAGGCAAATCGATGATAGTACAATTATTGATCCTGGGACAAAAAAGTATAACCTGCGAGGTGTATGGCCCTCATACTGATAGTCCTGATATGTTCTATTATTTGAGTGACAAATTATTGGGGTGGTCTGGAGATTTGATGGTAATGGAGGATTTTTATTGTATATTGGATTATAAGATTGACACTACTAATAGAAAAAAGCAGGCGAGAATGGTCAGGGCTCGGGCAGCCATATTTGAGTTGATGCGAATACATAAGTTGGATGATGCATGGAGAAGTCTATTCCCAAAGTCACCAGGGTTGATGTATTACTCCTTCCCACACAAGCAATATTTAAATATTGATATGATTCTTACTAAAAGCGCTATATTGGAAAATGCTTATATAGAGGTATGTCCTAAAGTTAGATCTGATCATAATCCTGTCTTGCTAACAGTACAGGGTCAAGCAGGAGCTGAAGCTACTCAACATGCTTTTTAATTATCCCACCACTTGCTTAATAATAAGGAATATTGTGGGCATCTTAGATTAGTATTGAGGGAGTATATCGAAAAAAACAAAGGCACTGCCTCTCCGCTGGTGGGATTGCATGAAGGCTTTCGTTATGGAGGTGAGTCTCCAACTCATTCTAAGCTACATTTCAAGAAGTGGGACGCCTGAATTTTTTAGGTTTGGAATGCCAACATGCACAGGTTAATATAGTGAGGGCCTTGCTGAGCAGTCGATTTATTTACAGTTTTTGGAAGTAAGGTTGGTGTTAAATAGAAGGCTAGTGGAGAAAACAGCAGCCAGCTATCAGAAGCATCAAATTCTGCAGTATGAATACAGGGAAAAGTTAGTTGGCTGTTGCCTGCTCAGATTTCTGACAGTAAGGCAAGATCTAACATTAAAGGATGGAGTGGTGCTTTTTGTACAACCATGTGATATTGTTGAGCAATTTGGTGTATTTTATGCAGGAATATATGGGGATGTAGATTCCCCTACTATATTAAGATTTCAGGATTACCTACAGGAGAGTCATCTAGCTAAGTTTGATGCATACGAAATGCAGCATTGCAAGGGGACATCGGGGTGGCAGAAGTGGATGAGGCAATTTAGGCTCTATCCTCTGGGATTGCAGCGGGAGAGGATACTATCCTTCTGGAGTTTTATAAAACCTTTAGGTATATTTTGGTGCCCAATTGACTGATTTAATTATGTACCTTTCGAAAGGAGGGGAGGCTTATGCTTCTTGGTCTGTAACTAATATTGTAGTATTCCCCAAGAAAGGCAGACCAGTTGAAGAAAGGGTTTCGAATTGCCCAATTTAATTAATTGATTCTGATACCATTTTTTTTTCTCCGAAATACTGGCAATGCAGTTGGACTCTTTTATTCATAGGTTAGTTTCCTATCAGCAACATGGGCTTCTCCCTGGTAGGGATACCTCAGCTCATGTTAACACTGCTATCGCAGCCTTTGGCGTATCTGGTAAATTAAAAGAACGTATTGGTATGATCATGTTGGATGTCGAGAAGAATTTAGATAAAGTCAGCTTATTTCTTTGGTTCAGAAATTATATAAGAACCCAGTATCTAAAGTTAAGGTAAACAACATCTCATCAACACTTTTCCCAGTTCTTGAGGCACACGGCAGGGGTATCCACTCTACCCGTTGCTATTTGCTCTCTACATTGAGCCTTTTATAAGACATCTGTTGCAGAACCCCGGGATTCTTCGAGTTCGATTGAATAGAATGGAATTGAAAGTCACTACATATGCAAATTATATTGCTATTTTCTCTGTTAACTCAGCTATAATTTGTATTTCATAAGAGGCTGAACATTTTGGCTCTTTTTCTGGATATAAGCTCAACCTGACTAAGAGACAGGCTGTCTTGAATTATTTACTAGATACCCCGTCTCCTCTAGGGGTTTCAGGCTAAATAAGGATTTTGGTTTCCTCTTAGCATCCTCGGCAGGTCTAATATTATTAAAATGAACATATTGCCTACATATTTAGCTCAGTCCCGTTTTGGGTCCCAGGATCTTTTTTTAAACGTCTTGAGGGTGTCATTGGTAGATTCATCTGGTGGTATAGGTGGGCTAGAAGGGCCCCCAAACTTATCAACCTGCTTTACAAACAGGGCGGCATCAAGCTCCCAGAGTAGGGAGCTAGGTTATCTTAATTTGCTTCTCCTCTTCTTTTTTCCTCGTCTATTTAATATTTCACTGACTGTATGATATCTCTTATGATTAAGGTTTCAATATATGTATGCTCTAATTATGAGTACCGCTTTGAGTATTTGTCTCTTTTGCTGATGATTGATGATTATTATCTTGCTGGAGATGGTATTAACCTGTTGATGGTGGATTGAAATAATTAAAAAAGGTTAAAAAAATAAATAAAAGAGAACATATTTATTTATTGAACTTGTATGTTTGCCTTTACAAGATTTTAAACTTATTACATGGGAAGGACTCACATCTTCCGCTCCTAATAACCCATTTTCTTACAAGTAATCATTTAAGATAGTCACAAATAGGAACAGATGGATAGGCGAATTAATACCTTGGAATATCAGGTATTACTACTGATTCAAGCTTTTGACTGTGGTCAAAAACTCAGGAATCTACACAAAAGAACGATGTTCTTGGAATACAGGAGTGAAGGTGATACTGTCTTGTTCCACGCAATATAATCTAGGTAGATTACAAGAAATGATGCACGCAGACCAGGCAAATGATCATGTTGACAAAGTAGATGAATGATTCTTTCATATAAAATAACTGCAAGATATATGTCTCAGCTGATTTCTCTCAAGACAAGTATGAATCTCAGGATGATCTTGGATCTTCCTGTCAGGCTTCATAAGTGAAACATCCATTGTATAGTTTTGGCCACTTCCACAATGTTCCTCTGAGCAGTTGGGGAAAAAGAACATAATTCATAAGCTTGAAGAACTGGGACATTTTACAAAATCACTTGAATCATTGGCTGATGCACAATCCAAAACTGACTTTGAACAGGCTACTATCTAATGGGCAGGGAAATAAACACTCTTTGATAGAATGAAAGATAAACTGAGAAAAAGGTAGGTCACCAATAATGGTTTTTAGTTGTACATCCGCAGGTTAAGTCTCCACATTGGCATCCGGAAAATATTCTACACCTAAAAAAATCACATTTGCAGGTACTATTCAAGTGACTGTGGGTCCAATTTACAAAAGAATTACACTGCGTGGCCCTGCAAGCCATTTTGCCTACCGAGCTGTGTCGTTTCAAAAGCACTGTGATCTGTGAGCTTTCCTCTGTGCTGGTGAACAATTGGCTGCAATGCTCAGTCACCCTTGCATCATGTTGTAAGAGTGCCTGTGTTGCAGGGATGATTGTTTTTGTGCAGGAAGGAACAACTTCCTGCACAAAAACAATAATTGATGACATATTCCTCTTTCTATGTGTGCTTCACAATGTAGCACTCATAGAATGAGGAAAAAACGAGGAGAAATAAATGTATTTCTCCTAGTTGTGCAACTGGATTCTCACTCATTCCCAGCTTTACAAAACTTTGCACATCTTGGAATGTGTTAGGTTCCATGATGTTGCGTGGAACCACCCATAGCAACAACCATGGAATGACCCTTTTTACGCAGAGTAAGGCATAAAAGGGGCCCATATTTACAAGGCCATAAAATTATGCAGGCTGACATGTAAATATGCGCATGAACACTGCACCAGTGATGCGTCATAAAAGGTGGCACACTGGCGGCAAAACAATGAGGCCCTGCATCTCTAGGATACTGCCTAGGGAAAGTTTGGAAACTACAAATTATTGTTCATGTGTTACAGAGAGTGTTTTTTTATGTTTTATTGTTGTTCAAAGGTATACAGAGAGTGTGTAGCCAGGCGTGCCGTGGCAACCAAGGTTACAAGTTACCTGCGCATGTATAATGTGCGGTTGGGGAGCCATAACGCTGCCCCGAGTCAAACCCGGATGACCATGCCGCTAGACAGGAAAATAATATGATGGGGACTAATGCTTAGTTGTTTGAGATTCCAAATTAGGATTGTTGAATTAACTAATGCTATCTACTAACTTATGTTATGATTGCAATAAATGGTGATTTAAAAAAAATTGCTTCTGTAATATTAGGTTTGCGAAACGCTTTTTGTGGGTGTTTTATTATGGATACTCTATTGTAAGTTTCATTAATAAGGAGCATATATTCAGATTTGAATTTGCGTTTAAACATGGACTTTGTACAAGGACATTCATTATAGTGATTTCGACTCGCTACACTGATTTTTGTTACTCGTGAAATCTTAAAATGTATGTAAATGAGCAACATTTTCATATTGCCTCTGGCAGTGTTCATTGAATTGAAGATTACCATGTTACTATTATTTATTCGAAGATATGTTAGTATAAATGTGTTTATTGTGTTTCATAACACAGTTATGTGTGTTCGGGGGCTTGTTTTCGCCTATGATTCCCCTACTTCAAATACCTTTAAAGAGAGCATAAGGTAAGGAAAACATAATGAAAGGAAGCTGAAAATTCTTCATCTACTTTGTGGTCATTTCTTTATGCTGGGTCTTCTCATACCTTTATTTATTATTATTGTACTCTTTTTTTAATTTTTTAATCATACCAGCTTTGATTAGACAGAATCAGTGCTGACTTTGTAAATATGTGTGTTAGGACCCAATGTCTTCCACTTCTGTTGGTACCACCCAGAGCTCCGGCACCCGCTGCCGGACGTCAGTGGCAGCATTATCAAATAACAGCCACACTGAAACAGGTGTGATAGTTTGGACAATTCCAGGTTCCTCTACGGTGTATCATTGTGTTGGACTAGGCTCTTTTGGCAGGTTCACCCTGAAACTTTTAGCCTTTTCCTAACCTGTTTCTGTAACCTGGTGTTGGTGATTTTAGGCCTCTGCGCACTTTTTCACTGTGGTCCAGTGTAAAGAGCGTGCGCTCTCTGTGTATGTGTGGTGAGAATGGCCTGCCCTCCCATAGGAGTTCATGGGTGTATGTGTGTCCATGGTAGTTCCTGATGTGTGGGGAGTGCAGGGTCGAGTTTGGTATGTGCAAACTCGTGAGATTAAATGCTGCGCGATGATGTGTGCAGGTTTATTGTGTCTAGTGGAGAAGTGCCACTTCTAGAAGGTGGCATGTCTGTGCAGTAAATGTGAATTGACTGTCTGGCTTGTGATTGGCTGGAGCTGGCTGGTGTGCCTGGCTCCAGGAGTCTGGATAGGTCTGCCTCGGTGGTGAATGGAGAGATCTGCATGTTGATGGGAGGGAGGAGTGCACCTGGGACCTGAATAGGGCTGGGCCTTCCCTCCACAAAGCTGGCTCCACCCCCTGTGGTGTGTCTGATGTCCCTGACCCACCCTGTGAATAGGCAGAGGGGCTGAGCAAAACAAAGTGCTCAAGAACCAGTTGCATCTGGTTCGCACCTTGCCTGCACCTTTTGAAACAAAGGGATTTCGGGTATAAAAGAGGGGCTGTGACCCCATAAAAATTTTCTTGTGTTCCACTTGAAACTACCAGGGGTGTGCTGCTGCTGGGGCCCAGGGGAAGGCTTGCTTCCCTGGGCCCTGACCTTCCCCTGGACGCCTGGAGGATCTGGTTTGCTACATCCTTGTTGCCCCAGGACTTCTTGAACCTTTGAAACTTGATGCT
Source organism: Lissotriton vulgaris (assembly GCF_964263255.1). Lineage (NCBI taxonomy): Eukaryota > Metazoa > Chordata > Amphibia > Caudata > Salamandridae > Lissotriton > Lissotriton vulgaris. The sequence goes on from NC_141696.1 coordinate 266,120,469, forward strand.
GATTTTGCCAAGGCTTTTTACAGCCTGACCAGTGCCCTGGGAGCACTTTATTTGTCCTCTAAACTGGTCCCGCTGAGGGAGAGCGTCGGCTTTGGAGCACCGGGCTGCCCCCCTCCGCCTGGAGGGAATCCCCGGCGTAGGGATTCCCCCGAGATTGCCGGGAATTTGCGGGTGCCCACCACGCTTATATGGTTATCTTTAATGGCAGGTGCCCCTCTGCTTTATGGCCGGATATTGGGAGCGAGCCTACTCCTCCTTTCGCCTTAGTATTTAAATCTGCGCTGGTGCCCTCCCCGCAACTTTGCCAGCAATTGCCACCGCCCACGGCCCGCCTGGTTGTGGGTGGGGCCGCCAGACGGAAGCAGGAAGCATTGCAGGCGAAAGGGGAGGACGGGAGCCTACCCTGCCTCCTCCAGCCTGGCAGTGAAGAATGGGAGCTTGCAGAGGGGGGCTCCCAGGAGCCAGGGGAAGCCCCGCTCCATGAAGGAAATACCACGAGTCGGGTCTGCAGTGCCGGTAGTGAGGCAGAGCTCCCCTGCGAGAGGGAGAGCCCCGCGGTGGCAGCCGCCGGCAGATAAGAGTCCCGGGTCCCAAGAAGGGGGGCCCGGGTGAAAAGGGGGGCAGAGCCAGAAGCAACTCCGCGGACCGACGACGAGGAGAGAGCAGTCCGGTAAGGAGGGGGTTGTCCCGGTTTGTTTCCCGAGCAGCCCCACTTGGCAGCGGGCCGCTCCTACAGTGATGGCAGTACTGGTTTAAAAGAGCCTATCTGTGGCTCTACCTTGGCCATTGTTGCTGACTCATGCCCAGAGGGGCCCAGTTCTCATTGATTAAGGAGCATAGTGGTGGCCAGAGCCCCGGATGCTCCCCCGTCGCAGTATTTAATTACAGAGCCCAAGGTCCTGTGGACCCGTTGTTTGGAGAGCCAGTGTGCTCCCTGAGGGCAAAGTTATTTGTAGAGCCTGCGGGCTCCAACAATGGGCATGTTTATTTCCAGAGCCAGAGGGCTCCAACGGGTGGGGCATTAGTTCCTGAGCCTAGATGGCTCCAGAGGGTACTATATTTCTTTTAAAGGACCATGTTCTTGCCCACACTTCTGCCTCGTGATTCTTAGAGCCTGAGGGTTCCACCGCTGAGCGCATTTGATTTCCAGAGCCAAAGGGTTCCAACGTGTGGCGCAATTTGTTTCTAAAGGGCCAGTGAGCGCCCATGCCAGATGTGTGACTTTCCCAGCTGCCCAGCAAGTAGTGGGCAGGTGCACCATTTAGGCATTTATTTCAGGGGACAAGTTCCTTTGGACTTAGGAGTGGGGCGCACTCCTTCGCCCCTGCCTTGGCCTTCCACAGCTGCGCAGCACTTAGTGCCAGCTGCAGCGTTTAGGCCCTGTTATTATTCTCAGCTGCCCAGAAAGTAGTGGGCAGCTGCAGCGTTTAGGTTTGCGTAGATGGCGCACCCCTGACCGGCGCTGCCTTGACAGCGCGCCCTGACATTCAGGACACAGGGCATTTGAGCCCCTTCTTGGATGGCCAGTTGACCAGGGGGCTGGTAGATGTATAGGGCAAAAGGCCCTAATGTGATTATGTGCTAAAGTGATGTGGTGTTACGAAATGTATTGTGTATAGTATGTTTTGCGCACCCTGTATCTGATACCTCTAAACTGTGGTTTATGATTATGAGGTTGTTTTGCATTTCTTGTGGTTATGCTAGTGAGATGATGTTTCACTCTGTGATTTACGCCCCTAATGTGAGTTATACTTAGGAGATAGTGTCTAATGCGTTTAGTCTAGTGAGAGATTGCATAATGTGTTTATGCTGGTAAGGTTGGCGCAGGATATAATTTGTGCCTGATGTGACTGTGCATAATGTAAAGTTATGTTACAGGTTGAGGTGGAGTACAGTGATTACCAGTGGCTACTGGTTGTAGGTTTATGATCTATTTTTACTTGTAACAATTTCTGCTAAGTGTTGATCCTGACAGTGGCCCACGTGGCCCTGTCCTCTGTAAATAATCCCCTGTGAATATTGCCCGTGCCAGTTGGCACAGTGTATGTTATGTGTCTACTATTCTAATGTGTTATGAGAATACAAAGGCTATTTTTATTTAACCTTGTGTGGAGTTCCTTTTGTGGTGTGCCCGGGATGATTTTGCTGTGTGCATGCGCAAATGCTTTACACATTGCCTCCGGGATAAGCCTGACTGCTCGTGCTAAGCTACCAAGGGGGTGAGCAGGGGTTATCTTGGCATGTGGCTCCCTTGCCCTGACTAGAGTGGTGGTTTCTGCCTGGCTTTGGCACAAGCCTTAGCCAACCAGAAATCCCAGTTCTAACACGTTGGCTTGGCAGTGCTAGCTCAAATATTTTTTCTCAAATATATTGATTTGCACAGCTTAGTTCTAAAGTGCTCTGCTCAAAAATAGACTGAGAAGGCTGACTTGTGGTGTGCATGCATAAACAAGTGCCTGGGTTTAAAAACTGTCAGTGCCCAGGGCCTGGCAAACACCGGCACAAATTAAGCCAGTATAACTACTTTACGCTGCTGCACTTGTGTCTGTTGGTCTTGTTTATCCTCAAAGGAACTAGGTGCAATTTAGCTCATTCTTTCAAGCAAGTTACCAATTTTGATATCTTACATTAGTGTTTAGTAAATGCTATCAGTTCTTACAAACTATCATCACTTTTATAAAACTGCTTAACAGAACAATGTTTGGTTTGCTCAAATATTTAAAAGTGCCCGTGAATAATTATTGCATTACCTTATCACCGTCTGAAAAAATCATTCCGTCGCTGGCCCTTTTCCAGGTAATTTCTGGAACTGGTTCTCCCTCTGCTTGGCAAGTCAGAGTAGTGTGGCTACTCTCAACGGCAGTTTCGTTTTTAAGCTGTATGATCTGCGGCTGTACTGTAAAAATAAAACATTCTCTTATTATCAATGCGTTACATTTGTTTTTATTACCACAACATTATTTCCTTATTCTACGCATTGGCACAAACATATAGGGGCTAATTTACAAGCCCCTTGCACAACTTTTGTCTAATTTTTAACATGGAAAAAGTGACGTATGGGTGGAGCAAGGGGCTTGTAACTTAGCCCGATAGTGCATACAAACTGTAAAATGTTTAAATGGTTTACATAGAGGGACAAATGTACAGCGTCAACAGCATGAAAATAAAAATCTTTGAGAATAATCATTAGCGTTCTGGCTAAAAACATTGGATTGTATGCAACATGAGAAGAAAAGATTTTCTGACCAGCCTTCTTTGTTAGTTTGTTCTATGTGCCTGATTTACAAAGAATTGGTGTAGGGCAGTGCCACAAGTAGTTTTGCTGCGCTGCCCTACACCAACTCAAAATGGGTAGGAATGAACCGTATTTATAAGATACTGTGCATTCCTTTCTTCTTATCCAGTGCTGGTGCACATTTTGCAGCCCAGCCCCAAAGCAGGCACCCTTGCACCATGATACAAGGGTGAGTGCATTATTGGCTTGATTGCTCTTGTGCAGGAAAGGGCACCTTCTCACAAAAAAGCAGTCGCAAGAGGCGTTTTCCTCATTCTCAATGTGCTGCAGAATGCAGCACACATGAAGAGAGGAAATAACAAGAAGAAATAAAAAAATTCTGCTTGTTACACCTGCTCAGGGGAGGTGTAAGGTTTTGGCGCTGCCCCAGGTTTACATGATTTTGTAAATCTGGGGCAGCGCCAAAAACCATTGGAGTTGCGTGAGAACACCCACAGCAACACCCATGAAATGCTTCCTTGACGCGGAGTAAGAAAATTCAGCACTTTGCTCTGCTTCGCCTTACCCTAGATCTATGAGGCGATTCAAAGCCATGTAGGGTGTCTTGTGTCACCTCATAAATATGACTGAGAGGCCTTCGCCACCAGAGAGACATAAAAAGTGGCTCTCCGCCAGCGCAGGCCTCCTGTAAATGAAGCCCTTTGTGTTCTTTGCCTTTACACAAGATGCAGTGTAGCCCTACTGCAACTGGTGATGTTTGCATTGACGAGGGGTGGCAAAACTGGTGCACAAAATATGGCCGACAGTAAGGAATATCTTTTCACCCCTAACTGTATGTAATTGCTGTCATTTGTTAAAGACCCAGCATTCCAGTGGTGGCCGTTGTTTTATAAATAGTTGATGTAAACTTGCACCCCGGATTGCACTGAGGAAGTCAGCAAGCCTGACGGCTTTAGGCAGCAGTATGCGGAGGGCTCCCTACTGCAATCTCAGCAGGTGCACGACAGAACACAACATATTTTACAGAGCAATACAACACTGCCACCCGTCAGATTAAACAGAATGTCAACTTACATTTTTATTTCGGAAATGCTACAAGTGTGTTTCTTCAGTTAGACACATTTGGCTATCTAACGCTATATTTTCATTTTTGAAAATGAAACTAAATCCCCCAAAACAATATCTGCTCTTTTCCTAAAAACACTGTATTTCTCCTATTATATCAGCTTTCCATTTTTAAAATAATTTCCATGCATCAGTTTTGTTATGTTCATCACATACCATTAGTGCTCTAGTGTAACACATGGAAATGTTCTAGCTTCCATGTGTGGCACAATCCCATGCTATGGATGTCTAAAATATGCAACAATTAACAACTGTTATGCCAATGTCAGTACTATAGTCTGGGTTTGACTTGTCTTGCCATAGATGCCTACTGTATCCCAACACCACCATTATGCTATGCTGTTGAAATGTAGTTTATTAGTAGGAGTAAGCAGGTACCTACCAACAGTCTTACGTTCACAAGCACAATATAAGGTCCTGTCAAGGTCTAATATATTATCTCCTTGCTCAACCCTTGGTAGCTGGTTGTGAGCAGGCAGGCTTACTTTAGGAAACATGTATGTAAAGTTAAAAAAAAAACAATACATTAAATACTTAAGTCACAACACACAATACAAATCAAACACCAGTTCATAACACTTGGAGATATTTGTATGATTTAAATGACAGCTAAACATCAAAATTCCAATGCAGGGACCTGGCGGTATGTTTTTTTAAAGAATGATCAATTTCTAGTGCCTAAAAGTCAAATATGCTAGGGGCTTACAGGTATGTTGTCATACCAATTGTAATTACACCTAATTACCATACACTTTTTGCACAGAGCACTGACCCTGAGTCTGGTTATAAATGAGAGTTAGATGGGTAAAAAGGATGACTTTCTCACAGTGACAAGTATTATCACAACATCACAATAGCACCCTAGCAGACAAACATTCTGCGTTAACGGAATCCATACACACACACACACACACGGAATTTGACTTTTTCTTTTTTTATATTAATTTATTATAAATTCCACTTGGGTTGGTACCCCTCAAATTATGCTTTTCCACTATGCTCATAATCCTACTTGACTCTTAATTCACACCACATGGCAGGCCATTTGCAAAACGTATTATGATCATCTTAATTATTTAATTATTGGGAGTACACGTGCTGGGTGACCTCTACGAAGATGGGGTGTTGCTGCCGTTTCGAGACCTACAAGAGAGATTTGACCTACCGAGGGGTGACTATCTGCTGCACGCGGCAGTCACAGGCGCCATGCGAGCCCATTGGGGGGAAGGGCAGCAGGAACCGGGTACCTCAATGGCATGCCAGTACGCCATGATGGCGGCGGGAACCTTTAAGGCCGTCACGTGCTTGTACTCGAGAATGCAGTGGGAGGCCTTGCAACCTTTGGCAGCCCTGAAGGCCAAGTGGGAGTTGGACCTCCAGGTGGAGATACCAGACACGACCTGGGGCCAACTGCTGAGGAGGGCGCGGAAGAGCTCGAGGAATGCCAGGTTCCAATTGATCCACTTTTATGTTGTCCACAGGGCATACCTCACACCCGGGAAAATCCAACAATACTTTGGGGCGGCCGACGCTGCTTGCCCTAGATGTAGTACAGCGGGGGCGGATCTTTGTCATATGCTGTGGGATTGCCCCTCTCTGGGCGACTATTGGCAGGAAGTTGGGCGGGCCCTTAACGAGGCGACGGACAGGGATATTCAGTATACTAAGGCAGTTGGCATCCTCCACTGGTTCCCACATACACCTAGAAATACGATGACGAGTAAATTTATAGATTTAGGGCTTATCTTGGCCAAGCGGGAGATCACACGAAATTGGAAGTCCAGAGTGGGGCCCACGTATAAAAGATGGTATGGGGAGTGTCTGAGATGGGCCGCGTGTGATAGCACCCTGCGATATCAGATGGCCTGGAGGTCGAATGATGAGAACGCACTGGAAAGGGCGACTGCATGGGAGATGATGGTGCAGGCGCTCAGGGATGTGGGCGATGAGGAGCAGGAAGGCGAGAGCGAACTAGCAGGAGCAGACCCCAACACTATACAGGAGAACACACCTTAGCGATTGTTTGCTTCCTCCTGCAACACACCAGACACTGACACATGGTTACTCAAGCGCAACGCGACCACGGGGGAGGGTGGGTAGGAAGCTGATTTGGAGGGATGTTGGGGCACCAAAATTTGGGGAGGGGGAGGGGCGTAAACCACAAAAGCATTCCAGGGTTATGTGCACGATGAAGTAGTCAGACAATGTAAGAAGTACGAGACCAAGATGGAAGGCGAAGCTGCCAGCATCACAAGCGGGGAGAGACCCACGGAAGGAAGACACAAATTCCTCAATTGCCTTGGTCCATGTTCATACTGATGTTGATGAATATCTTGTCTGTACTTTTATGTTGGTGATGCAATAAAAATGATGTTAAAAAAAAAAATTAATTATTTAATTATTATTAATTAACCTAAATTATTTCAATATAAGTATGATGAACTGGATGTCATTAGCTTTAGAAAACAGAGATTTACAGCATTCACTAAGAGGTCTGTGAGCCCTAATTTCAGCATCAAACTTCATAATAGAGACCTGCTACCACCAGACTGTAATGATCACATTCTGTAACTATGAATAGCCTGATTTCCTAACAATTCACACTTTTAATCATTTTCCCTGTCCCTCCAAGGTGCCTGATCTCTTTGGCATAGTGAGGGTCCTCAGAGTGAATAAAAGACAATTACAGGCATTTCACTCAGCAAACGATTAGACACCCAAGTCACCACTATTGTGTTCCAGTTTGTTTGAGATCCAAACGTATTTACCAAAACGTATTCTTCAGGACCTCCTCCATGTTGACTAAAATAGGGAGTACCCTAGGTAGAGCTTGAAGTTTATGCTGCACTTAAGCAAAAGAAATTCATTTTCATTCAGCACAACTTGTCTCCCTCAAAGATTGTCACCCAGTCTGGTTTAGCCACCTATTATCTGCCTCGAACAAATTTCAGCACATTTTTTTTTTTTCAAAGAGGTGTTTATTGAAGTTTTTTAGAAAACAGCTCATGGCACAATCCGCCCATAATCCCACGCAGGGGTGGTCAGTGCGAGTCATAGAAACAGTCGAGCAAGAGGGAACTCAGCATACTAGGGGCACGTACCCTGAGCCCAATGTACAAATCTAGAGATTGGTTACAGATACCAAAATGGAGGGGTCTCCAAGAGTCTTCTTCTCAGTTATAATGGTAATGGTGAGTCCTCTAGCCCCAGCAGCGACAACAGCCACGAGGAAACCCAATACTGAACTCCCTCCCATCCCCCCCCCAAACCCCCGCCCTCCCCCCACCCCCCCGGTAGTGGCGGTAACACAGAGTCACAGAAGCGGTACTACTCAGAGCTGGAAGAGATGTAAAGCCCTTACTGTGGGCGGGCATACTGCTGAGGGCAATCCCCGGGACAAGAAGGCAACCAAAGGCCCCCATTTGAACTCAAAGTTCTTGAAGTCCTCACGGAAGATGTCTGACATACGTTCCATGCTGAGAAGTTTCCAGAGGCGGGAGTGCCACAAGGGCATCGCTGGCGCCTCTCTTTTCTTCCATGCAGCCGCTATGGTGGTTTTAGCCGCCCGATACAGAGCCACATGATTCTCTTGTCGGCCCTAGTTTGGTGCTCTAGTGTAGGGTCACGAATCCCCAGTAAAGTTGCAGTCATGGTGGTCGGTATAGGGTACCCTAATAAGTCCCTCATTTGAGCTAGGATTTCCTCCCAAAAGGGCCTGATAATGGGACAGTACCACCAGATATGGTGAAAATCACCCAGTAGGCCACACCCCCTCCAGCACCTGTCCGACGAGCCCGGGAAGATCCGAGCCAACTTCGATGGATACAGGTACCAATCCATCATAGTCTTTAGATGCGCTTCTCGTAAATCAGCAGATTGGTTGAATTTGAAGATATCAGACCATAAGTGCGACCACTCCTCATCCGAGATAGCCCGCTGAGCCAGCCCCTCCCACATGGACATGTAACGGGGTCTAGGAGTCGGTGTTGAGGACAATAAGTGTTTATACAGGAAGGAGATGGCCCCTTTCATAGGGGGGGTCCTAACTATGTAGGCCTCAAATTTAGTGAGGGATCGGGTCGCTCCCTTCCGCACCTGGGGGGCCAGAGCCCAGTGTAGCATTTGGGTGTAGCGGAAACGTTCAGTGTCCCCTATACCATAGTCTCTCTTACAATTCTCAAATGTGAGGGGATCATAGTTATGGAACAGGTGGGTCAGAGCCAGACATCCCCCCTCCCTCCAAGAATCAAACAGGCCTTCATGGAGTGCTGGAGGGAAAGCCGGGTTAAAATGGATAGGGGTGAAGGGTGAGGGAAAGGAGGTCCAGCCCTCTAGAGATGTCACCGAGTCCCGGACTTTTAGAGTGGTACGGGTGGGGGTGCTAAGATAGGTGTTCTTGGGTCTGTCTTGTTTTGCCCGCCAGATAAGGTCCCAGATCGTTCTCCCTGTTACACTACGGTCCATGTGGAGCCAGTGCTTTTCTGATTCGTGCTGGGACCATTCGGTAAGAATTCGGAGTTGGGCCGCTTTATAGTATAAATGAATGTCCGGAAGGCCCACTCCATCCTCCCTTTGGGGACGTCGAAGTAGGTGAAAGGAGAACCGCGCCCGCCCTCCCTGCCATATAAAGCGCAGGATCATCGCCTTCACCTTACCGAAGAAATCTCTGTCCATCTCTACGGGGAGTGATTGGAATAAGTACAGCAGTTTGGGAAGGAGGGTCATTTTGACAGCGTGGACCCGCCCCAGCCATGAGAGAAATAGTGGTTTCCACCTCGTGAGTTCTGCTTGGATGCGCCGTAGGATAGGAGGGAAATTGGCCACATATAAGTTCTCCACTTTCGACGTGAGCTGTACTCCCAAGTATTGTAGGGAGGAGGACACCCACGGAAGGAGAGTCAGTGTCTGAAGGTGGGAGACCTCAGCTGGGGAGAGAGTGATGTTAAGTATGTAAGATTTGGTCAGATTAACCTTGAAACCCGCAACGTTCTCGAAGCGGCTCAGAACAGATTGCAGGTGCGGGAGAGACGAGGCTGGGTTGGAGAGAGATGGGAGGACATCGTCTGCGAAGAGGGATATCTTATGGGACTCAACCGTAAATGGAAGGCCTTCAATTCCCGGGTGCTCCCTGACGGCAATGGCTAGGGGTTCAATACTAAGGGCGAACAGTAAGGGAGACAAGGGGCAGCCTTGCCTGGTACCCCTGGAGTGGTAGAAGGGAGCAGACTGGACGCCGTTCGCCGAGACTCTAGACCTCGGTAGCCGATAATTAGCCTGAAACATTTGTATAAATTTGGGAGAAAAGCCAAACGCCGGGAGTGTGGCTGTGAGGAATTTCCAGTCGACGAGATCAAAGGCCTTTTCCGCGTCGAGCCCAACCAGGACTGCATGAATTCTAAATTTGTTCGCTTTCTCGAGCAGGTGGATGATGCGCCGAGTGTTGTCATGTGTTTGGCGACCCGCTATAAAACCGGATTGGTCTGGGTGGATGATAAGCGGCATAAGGTTGTTTAGTCTTTTAGCCAGTATTGAGGAGTAAAGTTTGGCGTCAATATTTAAAAGGGCAATAGGCCTATAGGAGGCACAGAGGGAGGGGTCTTTTCCCGCTTTAGGAATCACTGAGATTACTGCCTCAGCCATAGAGATCGACGTGTCACCATCAGAGGCCATCTGGTTAAAAAGTCGAACCAAGTGGTGGCCAAGGTCGGGGGCAAATGTTTTATAGAAGAGTGCAGTGTACCCATCGGCGCCTGGCGCCTTATGGGATTTCAGGGCTTTTATAGCGGAGAGGACCTCTTCCAGGGTGATCCGAGCAGTTAGCTCCTCATTCCAGGCTGGGGAGACCTGTGGGATGGGGAGGATCTGAAGGAATTCCTGTTGTGCGACAGGGTCTAGGGCGTCTGCAGAGTACAGTGTTTTATAGAAGTCCCCGAATAAGTTTGACTTGTCCTCATCCCTGTGTATGAGTGCCCCTGAGGGATCCTGAATACCCCCTATATACTCCCGCTTGTCTCGCAGCTGCCTCGCTAGGTGTTTCCCTACCTTATTGCCCTGGGTGTAGGAGAGGTTGCATAGCTTAAGAAGGTTGAATTCCGCTCGATTATTATAAATGGCCATGAGCTTGCCCCTGACCACCATGAGATTGCGGAGTGTTTGTCTGGTGGGTGCAAGTTTAAGGGAGCGCTCAATGGAGGCCAACTCACTCTCTAGGTCCTCTCTCTCCTTCACTCTCCATTTATTTAGAGCAAAGTTGAGCGCGAGACACATGCCACGAATCACCGCCTTGAGGGCATCCCAAGTATTGTATTCGGAAGTGTCTTCCGGATGATTATGTTCGAAGAAGTCCTTGATGGTTTCCCGCAGGAGGGAACATGAGTCTTTGTCTCTAGTCAGAGAAGCTGGGAAATACCAACGGGCCGGTGAGGGGGCATTGCCACGCCAGGACAGGTAAACGGAGTATAAGCTATGGTCAGACACAGATATAGGGAATATCTTAGCCTCTCTGAGGTCGCCCTGCAAGGACTGGCTAGTGAATATGTAATCCAGCCTAGAGTAGGAATTATGCACATGTGAGAAAAAGGTGTAATCCTGGGTGTGTGGATAGAGGGTGCGCCAAGTATCTAACAGGCCCATGTCTTGGAGGAGCCCTTGAGTAGTAGAGTAGAAAGAGCCCAAACCAGAACGGGTAGCATGTGTGCTGTCTAATGTGGAATGCCAGACCAAATTTAAATCACCCAGCAGAATTAGAGGGCCTTCAGTAAAATCTGTTATCTTACCCAGAAGAGTGTTAAGGAATTCTTTCTGCCCGCTATTGGGGGCGTAAAGCGTCACAAAGGAGCACAGTTTCCCCTTCAACCGCCCCTTAACCATCAGCCATCGGCCGTCCCTGTCACTGAGCACATCCAAGGGCTGAAATTGAGCAGAGGGACTAAAAAGGAGTGCCACCCCCCTATTTTGGTAGGAGCAGAAGATGTATATATAAGTGGGTATAGCTTGTGTTTTAGGCGAGAATCTTCAGATTTCTTCAGGTGGGTCTCTTGCAGGGCAATTATATCCAAATGGTGATCTAAGATATATTTCCAAACATTCTGCCTTTTCTGGGGGGAATTGAGCCCTTTAACATTCCATGTACCTATAGTGATAGGCATTGCACCACATGTACCAGGAAGACTTCTTTACTGGGGCCTCCACGAGTACCAGGCAGACAATTTTCTACGGAGTTTCCCTCCCTCGCACTCGAAGGCCAGACATTAGGAGCGAGTATCGTGATGCCTATCCCCCCTCTCAGGGCGGCTTGGATGAACCCATTGAGTCCCCGCCAGCTCGGGTGTCCCCCATGCCGACTGCTCACAAGAAACAGTCAACCCAGAAGAATGTATACCGCCACTACCATTGTCCCCACCCTCCCCCCCATCCCCTGAACCATTAACAAAATAAACAACTATAACCAAAATGGTACTTCCTCAAGCAGCTGCCCTATAGGGCGGCCCATCCCACGAATATGCCGGTGGGAACCTCGGGCCCTAGGGCCCGGACCGCGCAGCACTGCAGCGGTAGTAACATAGAGGCATCTAAATTCGGAGTCACTTACAGTTCGAGTCAATCAGCAGAGCGATCGCCAGCAATGAAAACAGGAATGTCCTCGGCAGTCCAAACAGCACCGAAGCAACTTCCCCACCTGGAGGTGGCCCGCTTCAGACTCCGCAGCAAGGCCCTAAATGGAAGGGGAATAGTAGAGTGCAGGAAGCACATCATCAGCCGTTCTTCTTGTTCGTTGCCGGTGTTCAGGGTGAGGTGGACGGCGCGTCCCTCGGTGGGGACCTGGATGCTTCCCGTGTCGGGTCGTCCTCCTCCGTCGGCAGCCCCAAGAGGCGCAGGCCCTTACTCAAGGAGGTGAGGTGGTGGCGTTTGTTGTGTAGCGTGAAGCTAAGGCCAAAGGGGTACGTCCATCAATATTTAATGCCATCGTCTTGGAGCTTGGACGTGACGGGGCGGAGGGATTGTCTCCTCACCAGTGTGGAGGGAGCGATGTCTTGAAAGACGGAGCACGAAAAGTTCTGGAATGAGACAGAGTCTTTGGTCCTCGCAGCCTGGAGCACTTTTTCCTTCACTTTATACGAGTGGAATTTAGCCAGGTCATCTCGTGGTTTGCGCCGGTCGCCCTTTGGAGGGGGTCCCACTCTCTGCACCCTGTCGAGCTTTATTTTGAGCACTGTGGGCTGCAGGATCTCCGCGAAGAGGCCCTCCACGAACGCCTCCAGGTCTGGACCCTCTACGCCCTCCTCAAGGTCTCTGATGCGGATATTTTCCTGCCTTGCACGGTTTTCCAAATCCTCAGACTTCAATTGCGACTGTTGGAGCTGCTCCTTTAGTGATTTGATGTCGTCCTGGCATTCCACCAGTGTCTGGCTGTGTGCTTGGTGGCCAGCCTCCAGGTCGAGTACTCTCGTGCCCACTGAGTCCACATCTTTTTGGAGTGAGGTCATACGCTCCATGATGTTGGAGCGCAGCTGGTCAATAGAGGATTTCACGTCTTGTCCCAGTTCCTTCCGAAGTTCTGACTTGAAGTCCTGAAGCATAGCTTGGAGGTCCGCTTTAGAGAGGGCCATGCTAGCTTTTTCCGCGGAGCCCCGGAGAGGGGGTCTGGTGTCCGGTGGGGCGAAGAAATCGGAAACCTTACCGGACCCTTTAGAAGTGTTCTTCTTCGGAGGCATAAGTAGCAGGGACCCCCACCCGCGGCACTTCAATGACTGCCAACAGAGATTCTTGCGCCCCCCAGCGTGCTACCGTGGTGGAGGAGTGCAGTGGATAGCTACTTAGCAGTGAATGCTCAGGTCCTGGAGGCCAGTCTCCCTCGGTTCAGGTAGAGCTTCCCCGTCCTCACCGGTGGCGTAGGTCGTCAGGCCTTCCGGCGCGCTTTTGGGACGTCTGCACCAGTCCGGAACCCCTCTGAGCCGACACCCACAGGAAGCACTGCTAGACCGGGGCAGGTGATCAGGGAGAACCTGCGCTGCCGCGGCGGGGCCGGGCTCAGGGGTGTAGAACTCCCTCAGGGCTCCACGAGGTCGGCCCGCAGCCAGAGCGTCCCGGCGGCCGCCATCTTGAAGTCAGGCATTGGGGAGAGTTGTCGTCGACCTTCCCCGGGCCACACCAGCGGGGGGCAGGTAGCAGATTGGTCCCCTGGGAGCCCGGTGTTGTCGCCGGGCCTCCGCTCACCCACCACAGTGCCGCATCTGTGAAGTGCAGTTGGCACTCCCGTCGGGCGGCTCAGCTCACTTCGTCGCTGCCATGTTAGGTGCCGAGGTCCTCCCGGCCCGAAGGATAGAGCCGGAGCACCGGAGCCTCGGCCGCCACACCAGGAGCCGTTTAGTGGTCGTCAGGCATTCCGCCGCCGATAGCGCCACAGAACGGCGAACTGCGGTCCCAAGAGACTCCGGCAGAGCCCCGCCAAGTGCCAGGCGGACCGGGAGCTGAAGCAGGTCACGTCTGATCGGCCATCTTGCCCGGCCACGCCCCCCTCAGCACATTTTTTGAGGTCCACCCCAGTTCAGTGTATGTAGCTGTGCCAAAGGGCATACATATTCATTAAAAGAAGGCAGGCTGCATGTCATGGCAGGTAATGATGATTCTCTGGTTCAGATGCCAACTAATTAGTTTCGGTTTGAAAACTTAACCAATTCAGCGTGGGCCCCTGTATCCCAGTCTACAAGCCTACTCAGAGGTAGATCATGGATTAGAATATATTAGGGTGCAGTGAGGACGATGAGTATGGGTACAGAGTTTCAGTTTTCATCTAGGTACTACAGAAGTACTTCCCTGGATGCTGAAGCATCTACTTTCTGGAATATGCAGCACACAGAATCATCTACAGATTCTTTAAACAGACATTAATTATCTTCAGAAGTTTTTTAGTCCTTTTGTACAGTACCCAGGCACTCTTTTCAAGGTTTTCTAACTATAGTTATTAAAACTGCACAATTATTAAATACTAGCAGCCCGTCCCGACGTTGTCAGGGTATACACATGCCCACAACGGAGTCCTGTTACCGCTTTATTTTCAGGATTTTTGAGCCCCATTTTTGCCGAATGCCCGTTGAATTATGCTTCGATTGCTGTATGGCCACCCCCACATGCCCACAACGTAGCCCTGTAAACGCTTGTGTTACCTGATTTCCGCGCACCATTTTCCGCTTCGATGCCGCGATTTTCGCCCCCAATTTTTGCCGAATGCCCGTTGAATGCTGCTTTGATTGCTGTATGGCCATGCCCACAACGTAGCCCTGTAAATGCTTGTGTTACTGATTTCCGCGCACCATTTTCCGCTTCAATGCTGCGATGATTGCTGTATGGCCACGCCCCCAGCACAACGCACACTCACACGCCCCCAGCACAACTCCCGGAGCAGAACGCCCACAATGGACTATTTTGCCCCTAAGGTTCTTTTACCCTTCGAATGTATATGGTGGCCATCTGTATAGCCTATGTCCATCTGCTGCAACTATCCTTTCCAATGCTGTATTGGGTGTTGTGATTGGTGCTGTGGTTCCTGAGATTACCCGCCTCAAAGGTTTGGGCTCTCTCTTTATTATATTAGTATAGACGTCATTAGATAAGTAAACTTCTCAGGTTCGTGCAGCAAATTCTGAAGTATTTATTGGTTATTATTATATATGACACAGTATCAAGGCCACGTTATATCTCAACGGAGGCACATACCTTTCGTGTTAACCAATATTATGTTGTATTTAATATTCTGAAGGTTCTTTTCATCTGTTTTTAGGCGGGGTCTTTTATGGCCTTACAATTTTAACAAAGTTGCCTTCCATTTTGATTTATTTAGATTAATAGGTGCCCAAACACCTGGCCTTGTTGGGTGGTATTAGAGCTCTGTGCACATACAAAGGATACGAATAGCAAACATGGCTGATGAGATAGACAATAGCATTCGTTCATTAGGTTAAATCTGCTCTCTTATCACTCATATGTTGCACATGTTAGTTTGCATTGCCTTTTGGATGTTTTCAAGCACAAGTGAGTACAATCAATTCTTTGGGATTGAGTTGCATTGTTTCACAACATAACAAAAACTGTCAGGTTAGGAGTTTTGCTCTTGGTAATTACAAAATGAAATAGGATTTGCTTCTAGACACTGCTGTCACACTTGCATAGTGAGTGACTCAAGAAAGTAAGTCAGTGGATGGAACGAATTTGCATTGTAGGTAATGCACATGGGGATTATTATTGGAGGCCGCAGAAACTAAGGTACATCAACAAATAAAATAATGGGTGAAATAATGCAATGTATATTTTCCTATTTAGAAGCGTGATTCTGAGAAAAAAATCTCCTATTAAGAGAGTGTTTCTTTTTAAATATTTTTATTGTTTATGCAGAGGAGCAGCAGTATATCAGACAGAATCACAATATCAGTTAACAAATCAGCAGCCATATGTGGCCCAGAGTCCAAATCTAGATTAGGTTATCATAACTTTTCCCTAGTGAAGTGCTAATCAATGGAACACACTCCTCTCCACCTCTGGCAATATCCCACATTGCAACAGTTCAGGAAGGACCTCAATACCTGGCTCTTCGGATGACCCCAGCACTCAACAGAGCTGCCTCTCCCGTGCATTGAGACGCTCACAGGGGAGTAGTAGCACTTTACCAACCCTGATTGATTGATTGAACTATCAATAATATATAATGCCAACTCTAAGATAAATACAGGTTTAACTAGAGTCTCAAAGAAAAAATTAGATTGGGAGGAAGGAAAGGGAACAGTGCCAATCCAACGGAGGAGGACGTCCACCCTGAAGAATACCATTGGAGTCCCAGACTCATTACCTTAGTAGTGGCTTCAATAACCCCAAGCAACATTGACACCAGTTCAAATATTCACTAATCAAAGGAGGCTAGGGCTTTCGACCTCGAAACTGGGGAACCGGGTTCGAGTCTCCGCAATGACGCTGAACATCCTGTGATTCTGGGCAAATCACTTAATCTCCCCGTGCCTAACAAATAACAAATATGTTCTCATGTAATGCAACTGGTGCTATGTAAAGCACTCTGATACCCGATTTGGGTCAAGTTCGCGCCATATAAAACTCTGTAAAATAAAAAAATTAAAAATAAGTTGTCAATGGCTAAGGAACCCCGGTGTGTGGAACATACACTTATGTAGTTTTGGCATCATGTAGTAAGCATGCAGAAATAAAAAATGATTTTGGCATAATATAATAAGCATACAGATTTAAGTGCTCACCTGCAAGGGCCAGCACTGGGACACACTTGGAGCACCGGTGCACTACACAAATATCTGTTTTTATCATAATCACACAGTATTCCAGACAAGGCCTCTAAATCTGGTCAAACATAACTGTTTGGTAGTGTAATTTACACATGGAGCGCTAATGTGCTACAATTTAGAGAGGTTCTGTTGTCCATTCCTACTGGAAAAGGGTCCTAGATGACTGCCAGTGTCAGCTAATACAACTCTCAGTGGTGAATATTTATGTATTTATTTATTTTCAAAGTTTTATATAGCGCTGGCTAGACCCGGAGGTATCAGAATGCTTTACATAAGGATCAGTGATTTACAGGTTACATAATTTCATAGCCAAGTATTGACATAGGAGAAAAAGCATGAGATTATACAATAATATGAGTTATTAGTGCATACACATGTCTTCAGGCGAGTCAAAGGTAGAGGTGGAATGGTAAACAGGGGTAAGGAATGCAGGTGGAAGACACAACAGGAAGACAAGAAAAACAATGTCCGATGCCCGGCTGGGTTGGTGACCGCCGATGACGGCCTAGGGTTGAACTAGAGCCAAACTCCTCTATAGCCTCAAAGGACAGCTCCACCGGGTATCGGCCAAGGTTGCTGGGGCACCACGGTAAGTACAAACACTTATGGTATCTGCCCAGCGGGCATCGTCAAAGTTCCATTGAGAGCACTGGTCACGGAGTTACTGGGAAGCGCCGTCCGCCTCATCTTCCAGCTCACCCCCAGGTCAGGAGTGGCAAGAGGATTGGTGGAAGGGACAGTCTGCAGATCTTCCCGACTGCAAGGCATTAATTACACAGGAGGCCATTAGACACAAAGGCATCAGGATAATCACTGATTTGGCTCTCTGGGATCCCACTAGCATGATGAAGCAAGAGCTGTGAGGGACTACCGCACAGGTAAGAACTGAACACCACATGTGCTAGTCTCCAACTTGTGCTCAGTCTGCACTCAGTTGTAATCGGTTGCGTTTGCCAGCACAGATCATAGATGAGTCGCTGGACAGTTGTAGATTGTGGTAGTTGAAGTTACAATTATAACAGAGCAGGGGCCTCCAACGCAGAGCACTGGTAAGTTGTTGCACCGCCTTACAAATAGCACATATTACGGCGAGAAAAGATCAGACGCGACACAATAGGGTAAATTAACCGCCGCCATTTTAGAGTCAGGCAGGGACAGGCAGTATCACAGTATCACAGTGCTGAACATCGTGTATGTAAGTGACAAGCAGTGGACCAAAAAACAAGGTGTAACTTGAGCAGAGGGGTGTGGATGACTTTCCTCATAAGCAGCAGCCGCTCGGTAAAGGCAATTTAAGTACTCCTAGGCTGGAATTGCCACAATCAGTGCACCCGCCATTTTGAAGCCGATGATGGCCATCCCTTGTCTTCTACGGATTTCAAAAAGTGAACAGAAAAAGTCTCCATTCATCACTGCACGGTAACTGAATTGTAGGCGCTGCTATTAGAAATCCACAACATGTGTTAACAATATGTAAATCTGTAAATATGAATCTTCTTTTCCGTGGGCCGCACTGGTTGTCCTAATCCGCTGTCATCTTGAAGTCAGGCACAGATGATTCTTGCCTCCACTGTGCCTCCCGGGGGGAGCTTCTCCGCAATTCCCGCAGCTTTCACCTCCCTCGCACTGCGTCTCTTGCCATCGTTGTCACTCTCCGGTGTGTGTTCTTTGAGCCCAGCAACTCACTTTCCGTTGCCGGCTTCACGGAAACAGGGCATCCCCATTCCCCGCAATACCGCTGCACAGTTTACCGGCCTTTCACTCTCCTCACCAGAGGCCATGTCTGTGATGCCGGAGAGGAGGTCGGGCTTCCGTTATTCTTCTCAAGGCCCGCCGCTCCTTTTCAATGTATCACAAGTCGCTGCAGCCTAGGGAATGCTTCCCCATGCGCGACTCCAGCTTCATTAAACAAGCTCTGCCAGGTCCATCCCAAGATGGTCCCAGCACTTTGTAGCAGCTCTGCAACTTTCTCAGCCCATGTTGGGCTCAGGATCGCCACACTTGGACTGCCGTCAGATTCAGCGGAGTCCCTGACGGTTCCGTTGCCTGTCTGGAGTATTTCAGGATCTGGGGATACCAGGATAACCTAAAAATTTTGAAGCTCCGGTGGGAGCTCAGGCAGACAGGACTAGTCCGTCATGTGGCCAAGCCACCTTCCATCAGAGAGTAACCATCCATTTTCACCAATGCAATATCATTTGGTCTAACTCTGACATGTTTTGCAGGTTGGCCAGCCACACAAACAAATGGCCTGCTGTTTTTTTGTCTTGTTCACACTTTTACGCTGCCTTCTGATGGTGTCCTGGTTGCAGGAGAGCTGAGGACCACCAGTGATGATGAGTTTGACCTCAAAATAAATGGGGAATGCTGGTCTTGATGTCTCTGTAAATGAAGCATCTGGTTTCGAAGATTGTACTGATCAGCAAAGGGAGTCAATGGAGTTCCATCTGGATTTTGTTTTTTTAAACAGATTTGATTGATTTGTTTGATTTCATATACAACAAGTAGTAGGTACTTTCTAATCTGCATTTGCGTTTGTATGCAATTCCAGCTCTAAACACCCTTATCAAACTGCTTCTCTCCCGTCCCTTCCCCAGGCATGTCACTTAAGTCAAGATCGTCAAGGTGTGGTAGACCTATGTGTCTAGCAGGGCACCGATATAGAACAGGAGAGCGCCACAGTAGAGCGCGACACAGCTAGGTAACACAATGCAATCTCTGGCAGGTAGTCTTCAGCTCCTTTTAGCTCTGCCTCTGTCCACGCACCAGTCTGCAGCTGCTGGTGGGTCCTCAACGAAGGCGTCGTCAGCATTGTCTTCGAGGGATTTGAGTGCTACAACCAAGGCCTCCCAAGCTCTCACCACTTCTAGTGCCTTATCACTCCCTGTGCGTTTTGCAATCTGGAGTCTGATCACTCCTTCACATTCAGCCCATTTAAGTAGCTCTGCTTTCCACCTTGCTATGCTTGGACCCTGCTTCCCTTTCCATTGCATGGTGATATTTCTCTTAGCCAGGAGAAGCCCCAAATCCACAAACCTGCTAGTGATTTTATTCTTTGATGTATGAGGGAACCAGTGTGAAATGCAATGTTTCAGCGTTGGCTTAATTTCTCTGTCAGTGAGAACCGAAAGTAACGTTGTTAGCTCCTCCCAGTAGGTGTTGAGGAACAGGAAGTCCCAAAACATGTGTTTAAAATCTGCGCCTTCTGCGTTGCATCACGGGCAAGCCGCCAAATGGGTTGAGAAGTACTTCTTTAGCTTTGCTGGAGTAAGGTATGCTCTATGTAAAATGTGGAAATGTACTAACTGGAACCTTGCATTTAGGGTGCTCTTCCAGGCTCTCTCCACCACCGTCCCCCAGGTTTTCTCTGGGATATCCTTCCCAACATCAGTTTCCCACTTGAGCTTCAAGTCAGTCAGGGGAATTAACAATTCCAACATCATGCGCCTATATAGGCATGTCACTGCTTCAAATGTACCTGCTGCCATTACCACGTACTGGCAAGCCAGCAATGCCTTAGGTTCAGTGAGACCCTCTCCCCAGTGCTTCGGGATAGCCACAGTGAGGGCTGTGTACAGCAGAAAATCGTCTCCCGGGCAGACCATAACGAGTTTGGAGATCATTAAACCGGATCATGACTCCCTCCTCATACAGGTCTCCTATGCTAGCCAGCCCTTGTTCCTCCCAGACCCCCAGCCTCTGCCAGTTACCTCCATGAGGCAGGGCCTTACACATAAGTAAGGGGATTTCCGGTGCATAGGGACCCCTAATGTTAGCCCTCCACAAATACCTGTTCCAGCACTTCCGTGCTGTATTGAGATCCACAGTGAGGATATTGGCTCTGAAAGGGAGCCTCAGTGTGATGCGGGATGGCAGTGGTGGGGATGCAAATTTCTCTCTGCTCTTTTCTTACCCCCTGGTGCCACATGCTACCCATTGTGTGACCCACTGGAATTGCGCTGCCAAGTAATAGGTCTCATAGTGAGGGACAGCTAGCCCGCCCTCCGCTCTTGGTCACATAAGACTCTACATCTACCAAAGGCCCATATGAAGCTTGTAATCCCAAAGTATTATAATAGTCTCAGGAGGGTAATCATTTTAAGCAGGCTCACGACTGATAACAGCAGAGAACCCCAGAATTCGAAGTTGCTTTTCGCTCCCCTGACGGCCTTCCCTATGTTACCCTCTAGGATGTCTTCTTGGCTGTGGGTTATTTGCCTGCCCAGGTATGGTAGGCTGCTGTCTTCCCAGGTCACCCCCTCTTTTTCTTGTGGGCTTATTCTTCCCCTTTTAGTAGGAAACAGGCAGGACTTCAACCAATTGACTTTCAATGCTGTAACCCTACTAAGAGCTTGAAGCAGATTTTTCGCTCCTATAAAGTCAGCTCCCGAGTCAGCCAAAAAGAGCAGGAGGTCATCGGTGTATAACTTTATGTGATAGATCCGCCCATGTACATTGAGCCCCCTGTATGCCCGCCCGACCTGGCCTGTGCTGCCAGTGGCCCTATCACCAGAGCAAACAGCAGAGGAGAAAGGGGGCACCCCTGTGGCGTTCTCCTGCCCACCCCACAGGCATCTGAAATGAGCCCGCCAGTTTTCATTCTGGAAGTGGAGTCAGAATACAGGAGAGCCGTCCAGCTCACAAAGTCATTACCCAGCCCCATTTTCTGCATTACATGAAATAGGTAAGGCAATTCCAGGCTGTCAAATGCTTTTTCTATGTTGACAGCGAAGATCGTCGCTACATCAGCGCAATAAGAGTCCGCTTCTAGAACTCTCATAAGTCATAGGACATTAAGCACTGTATTTCTGGTGGGGATAAACCCAGATTGGTCCTTGTGTATCAGGGCAGTCATATGGAGGAGCAAGCGGGTAGACAAAATTTTACTTCGAATTTTGCAGTCTGAGTTGAGCATGGATAGAGGGCGGTACGCAGTTTTATCCCAGGCCTGCTTACCTGGTTTGAGCAACCGGATAATAACCACCTCTCTAGTAGACACAGGTAGCCTGCCAACCCCCCTACTAGTGTCGTTATATAGCTGTAGTTACTTGGGAGCCAATAACTTAATGTAGGCTAAATAGATTTCAGCCGGGAGGCCATCTGTGCCTGGGGTTTTATTTCAAGCCAGCTCTCGATTGCCCCCGTACCTCCCCAACCTCGATGTCCTGCCCTAGGGAGAGTGCTGCATCCTCATCTAGAACTGGCAGATCCACATCACAACTGACTCCGGTAGTTGTCAGTATAGTAGGCCAGGAAGAGATCGTTGATTCCCTTCTGGTCATATTTCACTGCCCCGTTCTGGTCCGTAAGCGCCAAAATCACTAAGCCTCATCTGGCCGGGTAGGCTAACTAAGCCAGCAGAGCTCCTGATTTGTCACTTTCTTAGTGTGCTCGGGTTATTATTTGTTTGCAGTCAAAACAACGCAGCCACTCTACTTGTGTTGCTACTGCCTCCCTGGCTTCCAGTAGCTCCTTTTGCTTGCCCAGGTTCTCAGGTCTGTCTTTTCGAGGGCTCGCAGTCGGCGGTCATCCTTCTCTATGTCCTGAAGGATCGCTTTCTGAGCCCCCATCATCTCGGATATGCATCTCACTCTAATAGCTGCTTTACAGGCATCCAACACCACTAGAGAGGATGTGACAGTGCCACCATTATCGTGGAAATAGTTAGTAATGGCTGACCTAATAGCTGCACGGAAAAGCTTGGTCTTCTAAAGCCTCAGGGTGTAAGCACCAGGTGGGGATTTTGGGACATGCGCGGTACCATTGTAAACATACCACCACCAGGTTGTCATCAGAACACGTCCTAGTGAGGTACTCACTGCTGGAAATCCCCCTGTGTACATCAGAGAGCACAAGATGGCATCCAGCCTAACATGTATGTATTACCATCTGAATGGGGATGATGTGATCATATGTATTCAGCCACTGGATGAGACATGCTGTGGGATGAAGGATACCATTAAATGGTGCCACTCTGAAGACTGGGAGGCCATAGAGCAGAGTGCTACCACCATCCTGATGTGTGAGCTTCAAGGCTTGAAAACCAGTTCTGAAGCTGATTTCTAGAAGAACCTGTTTTACTTTCTTTAGAAGAGAGAGCTGGTAAGAAGATTTCTTTGTTTTGTTTGGCAATGTGTCCTTTGAGGGTGAGGTTGTTGTCCAGAGTAAATCCAAATGACTTGGCATTCAGTGAAAATTTGGGGTCCAAGCCATCAAATGCCATGCCATTCAGATAATTTTATATAGCTTAATTTCTGGATATGTTGAGCTCCATACATATGGATGTTTGTTTGTTTTTTGTATTTATTTTTAGCATTCTCTAGTGCAGACCTAGCCACATGAGCGGTGGAGGGCCTTTACCAATAACATATTAAAGGGTAACACAGAATATATTACAAAAGAGGTGAGAGTATAGCAAGAACAGGTTAAGAAATTAGTCAGTGAGGTAAACTTTGAAGAGATTTTTAGTCACTTACAAAAAGTCAATAAATGTGGTTCTGGTATGATGTGTACAGGGATAGAGTTCTGTAGACTTTAAGGAATTATAAGACCTGATTAGATGTGTTCCTATTTCTGAATTTCGAGAATAAGTCTGTTTCTTGTTCAGTATGTAAAGGTTTTTTCATAGTGCAAATCAAGCCAGCAAGCAATGAAGAAACTGACATTGCACCCTGTTGCAAATATGCATAAATTGCCGATTTGACCCATTTCATTACCTAACACATGATTTTGCATCATAAAATAGATAATACCTAGCATTCATTAAAGGAATATGTCTCTGCAAGGTGTCAAGTCTAATTATAGAACATGCTAAAGAAAATTACACCTCAAAAGAAAGCAGCAGAAGGAATTGCAAAGTTGGAAAGCTCAAAAAAGAGCAAACAGGTTCTATTTCCCTGGATTTCCTGCAATTCTGGAGTCTTTTTGGAACTACGCATATTCCAGAATTTAATATCATAGAGGAGCTCAGTGCCACCCTGCCAGGTAAAAGAGCAGGCTGATCTTTGAAGACTCAAGTATTCTCAATTGATTCAAAGAACGTTAGAATAAGTAAATATTATCCAGCGGTCATCATACATACGAAGTTATTACACATAAAGAAATTCAGATAAAACCAGCTTAAAGAGGAGGTGATACCAGCTAGTGAATCATTGTTATAAATTCAATTGATCGTGGCCTTATCTATCATGTAAACAAAAAGGTATAACCTCTTGTAAGACACACAATATAAAAGGATTTATGCCCACATGCATCAAAGTCCCGTTTTGCGTTTCCAAATTTGCGATTTTTACCGAATCGCAAATATGGATTCGCAAAACGGGATGCATCACAGAAAGTGCATAATTTTTGCGATGCGGTAAAAATCGCAATTTTTACTGAATCGCAAATATTATGCAACTTCAAAATTGCGAATTCGCTATTCCCATTGATTCCTATGGGCCAAAAGGCCCATAGGAATCAATGGAAATTGCGAATTCGCAATTTTGAATTCGCATAATGTTGATGCATTCCATGGGTGCAGGGGGGGGTCCAAAGGACCCCCCCCTGCACCCCTGAAATGTTTTTTTAAATGGATGTTTCACACACACATGTCCTAAGGACATGTGTGTCTGTAACATGACATTGTTTAAAATGTGAATTTGACCATTTTAAACATTTTTCGCAATTTACCACGAGGTTCAACCTCGTGGTAAATTGCACTTGCAATCTTCAAGATCGCAATTTTTTAAAGAATGATGCATTGCATTTAAGGAATCGCAAAATTGCGATTCCTTAAATGCAATCGCATTTTTGAAAATCGCAAAATTAGCGATTTTCATGTAAAAGCAATGATGCATCCCAAAAAGCATTTTTGGAATCTTAAACGGTCGATTTTAAGGAATCGCACCATTTGCGATTCCAAAAAGGCTTGATGCATGTGGGCAATAATGATTAATATAGATATAAAAAAAATTATGTAAAAATTTAAGAAGCAGATCATAAAATAAAAAATAAAAATAAGCATCAGACAATATCCTGGGTATAAAGGAAAAGGCAGACACAAGAAATCCTATATGAATTATGCTCTGCAAAATAGCTATTGTGGTTAGGTTTTCTCTATAGCCTTCTTTCTTAATTTCCACGCGCACTGCAGATACTGATATACCGCAAAGGCTGGTTGTTCACAGGTATCTCTCTTGAAGAGTCTCAAGGCCTCCCAATAGTGTCTGAAACCCACAATTTTACATACTTCTAAAAGCCACTTCTTCAGCGCAAACCTATATAAAGGACAAAAGAGCATAAAATGGGCCTCAGTTTCAGCAGTGTCAAAACAGATAGGACAGCATTTTATGGGGGAAGGGACATTGGACCATAATGAGTTGTGGATTCTCAAGGGTAAAAGCCCACTTTAAACTGAATACATAAACATTTGGCCTGAAAAGGAAGCATTCTATCTCTAAAAGGTTCAAAGCTTGGGAGACACCTATGGTTTAGGAACTGACCTGTCAGGCTACTATTGGGGTAAATTTCCATTGTCTGGGTCAGGGCTGCCTCCCAATTTAGCTGTTTTGCTTTTTGTGCATCACCCCTAGCAATCGACTCGGGGTGACCATTATTCGTCCATACCTATACTATGAGAAGTTTCTTTAATAGGCTTCACCCATGGGGTG
This sequence comes from Lissotriton vulgaris, assembly GCF_964263255.1. Classification (NCBI taxonomy): domain Eukaryota; kingdom Metazoa; phylum Chordata; class Amphibia; order Caudata; family Salamandridae; genus Lissotriton; species Lissotriton vulgaris. Next base: position 266,145,785 of record NC_141696.1, read on the forward strand.
TGTACTGCCCTAACAAGACCAACTAGATCTTTTACACTGTCTATAGGAATATTTTGTTAGAGGCGCCGCTTTAGTAATACGAAACGCCCTGCGTGTATTATTATAATATCTTCATCAGCTCATCCCAATAATTTTCAGTGAAAAAAATGCAAGTTCTCACAAGGCAGGACATACATCCCCCCCACCCTCCAAAAAAAGTAACAGTGAGGAGCCACGGGCCATGGCCTATGGGTCAAGGGAGACGCGGGTCAAAAAATTTTGGGAACCACTGAGTTAACCCTTCATTACAAACAACTGTGTTGCAATTTCTGACTGAGAAAGTAAATACTTTATTAACTGCAGCCTGTCCACCATGCAAGTAGCCCTGAATAATTCAAAGGCCAGCATAAAGGAGCCAATCAAAGTAAATTATTCACTCTTGGCTACTATATATGTCATACCTGCTGTAGTATCTTGCGAGTTAACAATGACAGGCTGCTACTGATTGCAGTAGGGCTATGATGTAATAAATAGAGTGTATTGCAGTGAAGGCTGCTTTATAATGTTGAGCTCACAGTTAAATGCAGACAAATAAAAACAAGTCATACCAAATTCCGTGTGTGGTGTGGTTTTTGGCAGGTATCACGGATGTGAAGATGCTACAAATAGTGACGATATAGGGGATATGTAATCATAAGATTGACAATGATCTCTCAGAGAGTTTGCTGTGGTTCAGGCAAACTGTTTGTAAGTGCTATGTGTGCCGTCACTGAAGTACAGAATCAATGGGAATGCATGCGGAGTCAAAGAGCAGTTCCAGCCACTGTGAAACAGTTGAAAACTATTTGGTGGAGAACCTGTTAGTCAGGCCAAATCTATAGGTACTGCGCTACTTTGCAACATACAGCTATAAATATTATGTCGTGATTATGCTGGGATTCAAAGTACTGCTGAGTTGAAATCAACCTGGTGTATAAAAAACAAAGCGAAAGCCAAGTGCAAGATAATGCTGTGAATACAAGTGCTGAGAGGTAGAGGTAAACCAGGTGTAAGCAAATTGACGGAAGTGCTACATGCATAGTATTCTAGATGCTAGAAAACAGTTGTCTGATTACCAGAAGTACTTAAAGAGAGTCTTCATACAACAGCCCTCGGAGAAGGTCCTGGGGTTGCACTTACTTAGCCGTTCATACCTGACGATACGAGACACCAAAGCTTCTTAGTGGGACTCAAAACAACTCCACAGTTCCTGAAGAGTGAAAGTCGTAACAGTGGCAGGTTGATGTTCTGATCGAGGCTGTGAGAAAGTGCCTCTTTTCCGTGGTAAGCTCCCACCTTTTGCCTAAATTCAATGTGGTTTCAAATGTAGTGCACAGAGTTCCTGCCAATCAGGCACCCTATGCACTGCTCCTTTCCTAAAACTAACTCCCAATTGGTACATCTCTCCACTGTAAGTCCCTAGTAACTGGTCCCCAGGGTATATAGGGACTGAGAGCCGAAGAGGGTCCCTTGGACCCCCCTCACTGGGACCATGCCACTGCCCTTGAAGCCTGTTTGCCCCTGTGAGAGTTAAAACGACAACTTCAAAATGTATGCCTTGCCAACTGCCTGGCAGCATAGGCATGTCACCCAGCTAGCATGTCTGCTCAGACATGCCTCTCCAATATTGGACACCATTTCACAATATTGAAAGTGCCAGGGAAGCAATGGAGAGTACATGGGCTGGGAACTTGACAACTCCAGTTCCACAGCCCCATGATGGACTTACTAAATATAGGAGTGTTTGGTACCAAACTACACCTTTCAATAAATCCCCACTGATGCCAGTGTGGGATTTATTGCACCATGTACCCAGAGGCCACTTCAGAGGTGCCCCTTGAATCCCTACCAACCATGGTGTGGTCTCTGACCAGCTGTTAATAACCATCCACAATAAGGCATGTTTCTGGACCCCTTGGTGGAGAACCCCTGCTCTGTGAAAAAAGAAACAATTTACATCCTGGGCAGAGGTGTCATGCCACCTCCCCCAGAATGGGCAAGTACTTGAAGAGGGAAGCATCAAAGGCCTGCCACCCTTGTAATGTGACCCCCTGCAGCAGCAGATGGGAGCCCCTGGTTTACACCCCCACTTTGGGTGAGAAACCTGACTGGAAAATCAATAAGATAGGTGTGCCAACCTCTGCCAAACCCACCCTTAAGGTGGGGGAAGTGAAGTAAAGAACACTTTTCAGTCCCCACCCAGTTGAGGATGGGTGGACCCCTCCAAACAGGGCTAGGTCTATGCCCCCTCCTACAGGAGGTTGGCATAATAGAGGGTGTAGTCACGTCACTTCAGGAGGGTGCCCATTTGCCCTACCTGCTACTCCACTACAATGCCCCCTAAATGTAGTACTTAGGTGCTTCCCCCATACTTAGGCCCCGGATCTGCTGTGAACTAAGAAGTAAGACGACACCCTGCATCAGAAGTCAGAAGACAACAACTACCTTGGCCCCAGCCCAACCGCCTGTTTCCAGCTTCAACGAAAACTGCGACCTGTCTAGGAGCTCAACCTCCAAAACACCTGGGAGGACTGTTTCCTTCAATAAAGACTCCAATCTCCTGAGGACAGTGGGCCTGTCCAGACGAAACCGAATCCAGAGACTCCGGATCAAGGCGGATCACTGATTCTAGCCCACTCTGCATCTGACACCCACCACCAGAGTCTGAGTGGCTCACCTGAGCAGTGTATTCTCTGTGGCGATACTGACCTCATGTCCAGTGTTTTCTGACCTCTCTCCCCCTTTATGACAGCACCTGCAGTGTGAATCCAGAGGTTTCTCGTGACAGGCTCCAGTAAGAAGATTCCAATGTTCAAAGGCAACCCTGCACCCGAAGCCCCAGGCCTTGATGAGCTGTGCCCCTATGACCCCCTACATCCCAACTTTCTTCTTCTGTCATTGGTCTTCTTTCTGCAACCTCCGGTGCCAAGCCTGCAGCCTCTTTGCCACCAGGAAAAGCACTGGGCGTCCAATGTCAAATTATCACCCGAACGCCCCTGTGCCGCTGATGGTGTATATTTGGTGCTGCTTTGCGCCCCTTTGCTTGTGCTAACCCCAAAGCTTGGCCCCTCCAACTGATTTACTTACCTGCAGTGTGATTCCAATTCTGGTCTCCATTGGAAACAATAGCATTGAACTCTGATTTTGACTTCTGCACCCAGCTGCCCCTGTGCCGCTGGTGGTACATTTGCTGACTTTTGGCTCCGGAGACTGAAATTGTAAGTTTGATACTCACCCCGGTAACCGCAATATTGTTTCCTCATAGAATAACACAGGACAGTGTGAAAAAGTTTCTATGTGTTGCTTTTTGAAAGTGAAAAGTATTTTTAATTAAAGACATACCTACCTCATTGCGAAGTCCTGAGTCTTAAAATGAAGCACAAAGTATGATTTTATAAAACTGGTCTAAATCTCCTTCTTGAGTCGTGTGTCTTTTCTTGATCATGTGTGTGCAATAAATGTTTTACACGCATCTTTATTAGGCCTAAGGCTGCTAGCCGACACTACCACTAATAGAGCACTATGGGTTTTGCATTGAGCAATGTACACTTTTGGAGAAGAATTTTAACTGCCTGGAAAACATTCAACACTTTCAGGTTATTCCTGGAAGCCTGAATCAGCTCCATCTTTCTAAGTGTCTTTAGGAAAATGTTTTGTAACTTCATTTTTAGAAAGTAAAAGTATAAACAACCACTTTGGTCTCTTTGTCAACTTTTTTGCTTCTGTAACTTAACCGTTTACCACTGCTAATAAGCTGTTACCTCTATCTTAGTCTATTGACTAGTTTCTTTAATCAGAGACTCGTACCAATTTGTTAGACTTGTCAGCCTTATGGTGGTCTTCCCTCCAACATTTTGCCTTCCTCAATCATTTGTTTTTACTTCGATTTTGCTGGCCTTTGGACTCTGCTAACGAGTGCTAAAGTGCATGGCCGCACTCCTCAAAACATGATAATATTGGCTTGTACCCAATTAACAAGTTTAATTTATTTATAAGTTGCTAGTAATGTGGCACTAAATGTGCCCAGGGCCTGTAAATTAAATGTTACTACTGGGCCTGCAGCACTGATTATGCCACCCAATTAAGTAACACAACTCAGATGTACCATTGAAGAGCCTGTTTGTGCAGTTTTAAATGCCATATTTACCTGTAGGATAACCCCCTGGAATCACCCAAATCTTCTTTTTTAATACATATATATCACCATTAGGGTAAGCCCTGCACAGCTCAGAAGGAAGGGTACAACCTATTTAAAACATAGGACATGTAGTTCTAAGTTTTACATGTTCCTGGTGGTGGAAAAATCCTAACTTTGTTTTTCACTACTGCAAGGTCTACCTCTCCCATACGATAACATTGGAGTAAACTTACTGCGTTTTATGAATATAATTAATGAATGGGATTAGGTTTCAGTTCATGTCTAGTACCTCTGGAATCACAATTTAAAATCCTAACTGTCGGATTTTAAATTGTAATTCAGAAAATGCCACTTTTAGAAAGTTGGCATTCTCCTGCTTTAGCCATTTATTGCCTGTACAAGAAACATCTGATATTCAGGGCCAAGATGCCCTTCTGGATGAATGTGTACTTTACAACTACATGTTTTGTTACCTTGGTCACATGACTGGGTGTAGAAACAGTTGAACTTTGGGTATTTCTTCTAGACAGCCATACAAAGTAGGTAGCTTAGGTGTGTATTGATGAACCATCACTGGCAAGCTAGGAGGGTAGAGCTGGGCCCAGACCCACTTACATTTAAATAGGCAGTATACTGCCTCCACACAAAGGACTGCAGACCCCTTGCAGGAAGTCTGAAGCCAGGACTAGGACGGTAGGATGTCTGGGTACCGCAAAGGGGAACCTCTAGAAGCTTCCGCCCCACTTCAAAGGCACCCTGGGTATAAATAATGGACATAAGACACCACCACTTCAGTATACTTCTGGACCTGTAGATACTCTGCCTGGAAGAAGGACTGCTGTGCTGCGGAAGGACTGCCATTCTGTTGACTACTGCTTTGCTGTGCTGCTGCTTTGTAGTGCTAATCTGCTACCTACTGCCCTCGTGCCTGGGTGAGAAGGACTGGACCGGCATTTTTTGAACCCAGAATTCAGAGTATCTCCAAGGGCTAGTTGTCTGGTCTCAGGATCTGAAGCCTCAGAGACAAGGACTTTGCCAACCTTGCACCTCCACTTGGATTACACTCATCAACCTCTGAGGAGCCAGCTGCAATAACGAATCTCCTCTGCTGTGCGGAGCAAACCTGAGCAGAACTGACACGTCAGCACTGCTGCATAGATTGCACTCATCACGAAGACCCACATCGCACCTCTTCAGAACTACTGCATTGCCCCAACTGCAGGATGCATCCGCAGTGCATGCCCTTGCATCCCTCCTCCCCCTCAGACTCATGGACGGACTCTGAATTGCAGCTTCACAGTACTTTGGAACTACCACATAGCCCCGATTGCACTCCCCATCCTTGACTCAGGACTTTTCATCGCAAGCCTAATCAATGAGATCCTTAATGATGAGGCAGGGCCTGATATCGCAGTCTTGTTGCATCTCTGAACCAACACACCACTTCAGCTGCACAATGCATTCAATTATGTGGATACTCAAAATCGTCTAACTGGGTCCCTGTAGCTGGTCTGTCCTCCAACTTGATCAGCCTGAACCTGAGACTTAGTCCTGGTCCGGCAGCATCAGATATCTATAGTGTCTAGTTTACTCCTTTTTGGGCTTATTTTTACTAAAACATTCCAAATCAAATATCTCTAATCCTACTTATTGGACTTTTGTTGTTCTGGTCTTATTTTATATGTTACAAATGTATCTAGCTCTGTTGTGGGCTCTTTTTCAGGTGTGTTTTCACTGTGTTATAATTTGAAGTGCTGCACAACTTCCTAACACCTTGCCTCTGAGTTAAGCCTGGCTGCTCTGCACCAAGCTTCCCGAGGGCTGAGCACAGGTTAGGGTTTGCTCGTGATTTCACCTTGAGAAGAATTGTGGTTGCAGCTTGAGAAGGGTATCACCCCCCTCAACCAGTAACTCAATCCCTCACACTATTTACTTCATATACCCTAGAACCATTACCTGTATTATTTACTCTAGTACCTCTGTCTTGCTATACCATAGTCAAATACCATGCATATACCACACACACTGCGCCCATGCTTGAAGGCCAGTCATTCCATATATACAAAAGTAAATTATCCTATTCCTCTACCCTGACATTTCAGCCCCTATTTATATGCTACCTATTCCCTATCACCTCAAACTATACACAATTATATCTACCCCTCCATATGGCCAAGTAGTCCTCCCCATTCCAGTAGAGGTGCTTGGATATAAGTGGAATAACCTTGTCCTACATGTACCCATGTACCTCTATTCCTAACCATAAACTTCGTATAAATCTACCTATACCTTAACTCATCTAGTTCAGTCTAAAAATTCTTATCTCTTCCACCTCCCTTCCCTTCACTCTTGTGGGAATTCCTCATTTTGAGAATCACCACATGAATGCCCCCCCTTTTGTCATTAGACTTGTGTTCTCCATTTCCATTTTTCTCCAAAATGTAAAGGAGCTCTACCAGTGGCAGGCATATTTCAACTATGCCAGTCATTCTCTCCTGTTGGTGCATTGATACATATTGTCACCCCACACAGCATTTAGTTTTTTCATATTTCCTGTTTTCATTGTGTTTGTTTATTAAACGTTCCCTCCCTCCACTTTGAAAACTATGAATGAATTGCATATTTAAGGCCCACTTTCAATACTCTTCACCAAATCTGAACTGGATAGCAAGAGATACATAATAATAATTTTGTATTCCATCTACACAGCAAGGCTATATAAGACATCTTCATTTCCTGTTCAGGCTGTCTGACCCTTGTCTGATATGAGGGTAATCCGCAATTTGTTAGTTGACATGCGTCTTCCATACTCAGCATTCTGATTTGTGTTTCTTGGTCCAATTTACCTCCATCGAACCATGCATCCCTTTACTGCATGTAAATTGTACAAATACAATTCATTTGTATCTCACAGTACAATTTGAGTTGGTTAGCGTATGTTTCAGTAATAACATACACAATACAAAAATCTTCCCAGTTGACGATACAGAGCAATGGCCCAAACTAATGGATATACTGTTTGTGCTCATGCCAGTTTGATGGACATCAGACAGCACAACTCCATCTCAAAGGATTGTAGTGTAGTTCCTATATTCCCAATAGGCTCTGTGCATTGGAATAACATATACTATAGTTTAGACGTAGGACTGAGGTCGACTAGGTCTCTATCGTATATATTAAACTTAATTGTGAGTGCCAGCTAGCTCAGAGGTCACTAGAAACTTTCTCGAATAAACAATAAGGGATTAATTTCTGACAACCGCACAAACATGACAACTTTCTTTCCCAAGAATAAGAAATCAATCTCTAGAGTCGAGGAAACAATAGATAACTATTTTACTCAGTCAACCGTGCATGCTTCGTTTCACCAGAGGTGCTGAGAAAATAGAGAGACAGGCATTTTCAATAAAAGGTATTTATTGAACTGACTTCTTTCTCAAGCATAAGAAATGTACTGCTACAATCGTAATACTGGTTATAAAGTACAGGGTATATAATACGAAAAGTATTATAAAGTAGTACTGTAAAAGCATGATATGGTTTTTAAGCCATAAGTTGCCTAAAACATATAAAATACATACAGTAAGAAAATAATGACTAAAAGTACTCAAGTGGTGCTTCTAAAATACGCCTACACCGGTGTACCTACCCTAAGTCTAGTACAAGGGAAAAAGTAAGTGAGGAGTAGCTTAAGTTTAGTATTTCTCTGTCAAGGATCTATCCAAGAATTCTCTAAGGGTCTAATCAGCTCCGTACCTTGGTTTTAGAATGAAGGTGGTCTTGTATCTCTCTTTCTCAGGACTCGATTTCCCAGCAACCCGCAAAGGTAACCTGGAAACACTGGAGCTGGATTCCTCGGCAGGAGAAAAGACAGGGTCTCTCAGTGCGTCAGCTGGAGGGTCGGCTTCCTTCGGCACTTGCTGCTGCAGGGCGTCGGGCAAGTAGTTAGACGATCTGCTCCAAACCACTGTGTGTTTGTCTGGACAAATATAGGCTTATTTATACTTTGAAGGTGCCAAGTTTGACGTATGATTGGACTTAATAACGTCACTCAAAGACTCAGTTCTTTGAAAACGCCATGATTTCCTAGATAACTTAGTATTCAGGCGAGGGGAAGTTCCTAGCTGCTGAAGGCGGGGTTTTCTAAGAAATCATTGTTGATTCTTGGAACTTAGTGGAAGTAGCCATGCCGTATTTGAGCTGCATAGGCTCAGTCTAAATATGGTAATGATTTTTATGCCTATATAAGGAATGGGTAATTTATACCTATATAAGGGCATGAATTGGGAAAATTACACTCGGGTCCTAGATTCATTTACAACAGGACCTGGAATGCGCCTTGGCCTACAGGTATGGTAGCATTATTTATATTCATACCATAACAAAACACAGCATAACTTGACATTGCATACCACACAACAGAACACACCACAACTGAAACGTATTGGGCATTAAGTGAGGGGAGATGGTGCAATTGGGACTGCTTTTGTTACTTCTTCAACAGAACATGATGCCATGCATGCAGACCTGTACTGATCAAAACTGAGAATAAGAAGGGCACCAGTACAAGAGGTCAAGGCAGGAGAAGACACTACTGCTGTGTTTCAATGGCTATCAGTATTTTAAGAATGATGCAATTAAAAACTATGGCCCTCATGTAAACAACAGCTATCAGTAAGGAAATATGTCTGGAATATATAGTTTGTAATTTCACTTAAGTTTTGCCTGAATGTCTTTTTAAATGGCTGTGCTCCCAAGTGAGCTAATTATTAGTTTTTGTTATTGTTTGGGCAGGGGTGGCTAGCAAGTATATGGATCAGTGAGGTGGGCAACTGAGTGGTGGGTGGAGCATGCATGCAGCCAAGGCAATTGGCAAAACATTAAAAAAATAAAGACAATTACCTTGCTTGCTGCATGTCAGATGCCCTCCTCACTCCGGTCCCTATTCTGTTGGCTCCGTGGGCACCAGCCTCCAGGCACTTCCCCAAACAAATCCGGCCCTACTTTCAAGCTGGTAACCAGCATGAGAGAAAGTTGCAATTAAGTCCCATCTCCGGCTCATCCAATATGAAATCCTGCATAGGGTATACTACGACAGACTACGGCTGCACTGTATGGGGCACACTAGCGACACTAAATGCCTGAGATGTGGTCAGGTGCAGGGGGACTTTTACCATATTATCTGGACGTGCCCTATAATCCAGACATACTGGGCTAAGATTCTGAAGGAATTAGGTGAGGTGATGGAGGTGGGTCTCCCGGTGGACCCCAAACTGGTGCTGCTGGGCATAACAAATGATGTAGACTTGAATCGGCCACTCCTGATATTCGTAGCACTAGCTTTGGTGGTGGCTAAGAGGGACGTGGCCCGGGCGTGGGGTGCTCCCATGCCCCCTCAGATAGACAATTGGAGAAGGGGCATGGATATGTATATGGCAGCAAAGAGGGCCACATACAGAGAGAGGGGTTGCCCTAAAGAATTCAATAGAATATGGGGGAATAGGATACAATATCATGGTCTAGACGGGGGACTGTGAATTGGAGAGGAAGAGGTACCCGGTTAACCAGGTTGCATGAGGGGCGGCTTCGGAACGATCTTTGCACTTTACAGAGTTATGGGGCACTAGTATATAGCCCTGTTGTGATGATATTGGGAGTGCGGGTTTGGCGAGAGGAGAGAGGAGGGTGAAGAGGAGACGGGGTATGGGAGATGGTTATATGTGACATGCCTGTTATGTTTATGCACTTTACAAAAGCAAATAAAAATATATTTTTTTAAATAATAATAATGCAGCTTCTAGAGCACATAGCTACCTCATATGAGGTACCCCCTTTCATGCCTCAGCCCCGCCCACTCCCTACAGCGCTGGCTCAGAGCCAGCAAATGAAAGAAAAATGATGCTAGAACATCCTTTAATTTTTAGTTTGGTGTTGCTGACTAATCATGGAGAAAGCTCTCTAATGCACAAGTGAGTTGGCAACTGCTTTGGGGAAAACACACCAGTGAAATAGAGAGCCATGGTCCATAATTGTTGGGTCTGTCTTTTACTGTAAGGGAATACTAGTGTATCACTCCTTATATGTGGAACACAATCAGTGCCAATATAAATGGCTTCTTTAGCACTCCATTCATGTCTGGATTATGGCATAGGAGCAAAGGCAAAAGCATTCCTTCATTTGCAATGGGCCATGCTATCATTTAAATAGGGACAACCTCTGCCATTAAACTCTCTACCTGCAACAATATTGACCATAGGATAAAAAGTGCACAATATCGCCAAAGTTAGTAGATGTGAAGATAGAATGTTAAGCTCCTCATTAAGCATGGTCTCTTAATTCTGAGTGTGCTGGTAATTACAGTAACTGTGAGGGTGGAGAAAATCTGGCCTGATTAATGGGCCACATGTATTGTGCCCTAAATGTACACTTCCCTATGTAATCTTATCTTGTCAATATTGCGCAAGTTGATGAATTGCTCTCTTTGTATTTGATGTTTTGACATAAGCCTTAGAAGTAGCATTTTTGTTAAAAATTTGCAATTGCTAATTTTGTAGCACATCTTCATTTGTAGGGCTCGTCATATATCTAAGAGAATTCTTGAGGATATCACATTGATAGCTGTTTTTGTAATAAACTTAAAACACTGGGTACTCATTCACCAATTGAATTTAAGGCTGACAATGACTAAAACACCGTCTGCAAGCAGAGAAAACGTGGGCAGGGCCAGACTAGGAACCCAAAGCAGTCCTGACAATTTTGTTGGGCCAGCCACCGGGAATTGGGGGGGTCGTGTAGTTGTGAAGCACTGCTGCTTTGCTCTTGGTGGCCAATATTGCTGCAGCACTGCAAAGCCGGCCCCCGTTACAATACCATCCCTCGCTGCAACAAAACCAGCCTCCCTTAGAAACACCCAATACCCACTACGGCCAGTCCAGCCCATATCACAGGTTTCATACAGTCTATGCTATGCGGATGAATTGTTTTTGCACTAGTATGTAACAATGACATTGGAATTTGTTCTACACTATCATTGACTTAGTATTGGGAGAAATATAGCATGCCATAGTGGTTCGGGCATGGAAAACATACAATGGCCTGACAAATGTGGAGAAAACTCCCTGTGCATCAGGGTCATTGTTTTCTTTGCTTTGATGAAACAAAATCCTGCTATAAAAGTTTGCTTCAGTGAACAAAAAAAAGAATGCAGAATAGTGTAAAGAGTATTGGCAACCTACTGGAATTCTGATCTGCAGTCAATGCATGAGCCCCACAGGCGGAAGCAATGAAGGCATAGTTTCTCAGCAGGCAGGCAATTCTCCACCATGAGTGTGGAATTCTGAACCTCTGCTAATTTGTTGAGTGCAGATCTCATTCAAAATTAGACCGTATTCGTATTTGTGATTTTATATTAGAGGCATTGAAGACAAGGTAAAAAGTCCCTAAATAAATAAGTAAAAAATGGGACAAAAATATAAAACCATTTACCGCTCCTGGTTGTATAATGCCCAATTTTATGTGATCCTGCTACAATTGGGTTGGTGGGTGGAGGAGCCTTGCCCCCTTGCCACCACCCTCAAATAAAACGATAATAAAACAGGTTTTAAGCCCGTTTTCTTATCGCTTTTTTTTTTTATCCCCATGGACCTGCCCCCAGGACTCTGACGAGTTTTGGGAGTGTGTCCGGGAAATGATACTGCTGGTGGGTGAGTGGTAGTGCCCTGTTGGCAACTACAGATGTCCCAAAAATAAGGGGGGGGATTGCTACCGACTCTGCTTTACGTAGATGATGCGGTGCTCATGGGCCTTACTCTGAATGCTTTTCGCAGTTTGGTAAAAGATTTTGTTCAATACATGGAAAAACTTGTTCTTAAAGTAAATTAAAAAAAATCTTTTATCATGTCCCTAGGCCTGGGGAAGAGACAACTAAGTGTTATTTTGGTGGGTTCTGATAACCTCTACTCCACTAACACTTTTCCCTACCTAGGAATGGTTTTTGCTGCGAGCGGCTCGTGGAGTGGACATTTGGTCCACGCCACGAGCAAGTTCTCAAAATCCATTAATTCTATTCTTAGCCTTCCATGGCCTAAGAAAGTAGGTGCCACAAAAGCAATTTTCATTTTTTTTAAATTACAATGTGTGCCAGTAGCAACTTACGGAGCAGCGATCTGGGGTCTGGGCAAAACACCGAGTATCCAGACCGAGAAAAACCGCTTCTGCAGAAAAATCCTCGGAGCACCCATTTCTTCTTCAGAATATATTTGCCACTGTGAATTGAACCTGCACTATATATCAGATGTTATCGCATCTAGACCGGCAATGTTTTGGCTTGCTATCTGGAAGAATAACCTGGCCAGCTTAACCCATGACATTATAAGAGATTGCCTTAACTGCGAAAAAGGGATGTCAATCCCCTGGCTTTCTGGAGTTTTTTAAAAATTGAGTAGTGTAGGCAAAGGTCACCTGTTCCTTGACCCTAGCAAAATTGAGCTCCAAGACAAAAATATTCTAAAGTCTGCACTGTATGCACTTTATAGTAAAGAAAGATTGGCGAGGGAATCAACTAAACCAACAATCCAGGTTTATGTGAATAAAGATCTGTACATACAACCAATCCCATTGTACCTTACGTTGCCATTGACAAACTGGGAAAGATCTTTACTTTTTCGCTTAAGGGCAGGCACTGTTAGATTTCTATTATGTTTCCCATTAGGTTACTCTTTCTTAAAATCTGGAAATAAATTGTGTCCATGTCATGATATAAGCTTGCAAAATGACCTACACTTCTTCTTTTTTGCAAATTTTATTAAAAATATTTTAAATGGTTCTTAGCACCGTATTTTAAGAAGCACAGACCACTTTCTCTGGAGGAATCAAATTCGATGTTGCTAACTTTGAACAATGAAGAACTGATATTCCGCACTAGCACTTTTTTAAGAGTTATTACTCACGTACGGAAAACAATGGAGCACCCTTAGCAAATTTCTGAACTGTTGCTGCTAATCGATTTCTATCTTATAATGTGTTATTTTTAAATATATCTGTAATCATGGTCATTTTATTAATTGGGATTGTATTTTGTATTGCTTTTATGAATTTGGAAAAATTCGAATAAAGATTTTGAATCCAATCGCCCAATTTTATGTGATCCTGCTACAATTGGGTTGGTCGGTGGAGGAGCCTTGCCCCCTTGCCAGCACCCTCAAATAAAACGATAATAAAACAGGTTTTAAGCCCGTTTTCTTATCGCTTTTTTTTATCCCCATGGACCTGCCCCCAGGACTCTGATGAGTTTTTGGGGTGTGTCCGGGAAATGACACTGCTGGTGGGGGAGGGGTAGTGCACTGTTACAGTGCACAGTTCATGACGGTTTGACCAGCCATTACAGGCCGGACAAACCGTCATGCGCACAGAACCTCTACAGAGCCCCAGCTGCGTTGCTGGGGATGGAGAGAGCAGGCACAGGCTCCCAGTCTGGCTGGGAGCACAAGTTGATGGTGCTCAGACCAATCCTGACCCTGTTTTCATGCAGCATCAGAATTGGCACATTCTGGGAGCCTATGTTCAGCAGAAGAAGAAGAAAGAGCATAATTTGGATACCCGCTATTGAGTAAGACAGAACTGACGGAACATGCCGCAGAAGTTAAAGCACCCGCTGGGAGGATACGGATCATTTTAATGTACAACTATAGACAGTGAGAGAATATTTACAATACTGCCCTGGCTGAAAATAGTAGTACGATGAAATCAAATAAAATCTGTGGAATTACTATCCCTTTAGGAGCAGGATTGACTGCCCATCTGAATCAGATACGAATGACGGTGCCATTTAACCAAGCGGCTTCTGATAGAACAGGAAAGCCATATGCTTGCAAAGGGCGTCTCCAAAACAAATCTGTGTACGAGACTATGAAAACAGACCATTCATTTATGATATCCCTTCTATTCTTCGGTATAAATCTAACCCTCAATATAAGGTCCTGAAGAAGGTGGGTGCAAATAAATATTACCCACTGAAACGTACGTCGACCTGACCTATTGCATCCCCCCAGAGGCAACGTAACCATGGACATTAAATGAAATGCTCTTTCCGTGTTTTGAAGTGTATGCCTATCAAACTGGGGGAAAACGAGTGTGAAGTATGAATACGCGAGTTTGGTAAGAAAGGTTGTGATGTTTAGTGAGTCAGTTGTGGTGTGAGACTGATCGTAGTTATAGGGTTTATTCATATAACTAAGTTTTATTACGTATTGCATTTTGAAATATTGAACCACGGTTAAATAAGAACAACCTTTTTTTCCTTTGAATAAAAACCCCCTCAAAAAATGTATGTGTTTTCTGAAAATTATATTCTATTCTTTGAAAAAATTTGGAAAAGAATGCATTTTATAAATAAATAACAATAATCCCATGTATCAAGTAGCATTGTATTTGATGTATTGATATGGGACTGCCCAAGGAGCTTGTCTAGCCAAAAGTGGAGAAAACCGGTCGAGTGGGAGTGCTCTTTAAGCGTTTGTTTCAGTTTTTTGTGTTTTTCCACCTTCTCCCAGACCTATACTTCAATTACAGGTGGTGCCTACTGTATATTACACACAATTTGGTTGGCAGCAACAGTCAGGTAAGTTATTTTCTCCAATTTCTTTTTCTTTTGTCCTCAAACCTCTCCTCTCACCTCCTTCCTCCAACCCGCCCTGCAACTTTGTCAGGGGATGGACGCTACTGTCTGCTACGCCACTCCTTTGGGACATGCAGAGAAAAATCTATAGTTGATTGAAGATTGCACTTCACATGTAGCTTTCTTTACTCTGGGCCCTTCATATAGCCTATTCATTGTGTTTTAAACTGCATGGTATAGAAGAATGAAAAACTAGATGCATGCAAGACTGGTGGTTTACTCGCAATTTTAAACGTGCAGGCGTCCGTAGATACAGCTGCACACAGTTTGGGAACTTGGTGCCATAAATGCACAATACCAAAACACTTTCCACATGTCACACTGCACTCGCACACTCAATGTACCCATACCATATCACGTTTAAGGTCCCTAACTCTCACTCCTTTTCAAATGAAATTCATACAAAGGCACAGAAACAAAATGCATAAGCTGCAACTCTGGTCCCCACACGACATCCAAACATTACACATATAGGCAACTTTAATGACACAAACTCATTCACCCATAGTACTCTCACAGAGTAGTGTGCTCTGCAAATGCACTTAGGCGTCTCGTCATAGGCATGATATGGTACATAAAATAACTACCATAGAGAGCAATAGGTGTAGTTAGTCTTCTACAATTATATATATATACTAGCAGCCCATCCCGGCGTTGTCCGGGTATAAACACGGCCACAACGGAGTCCTGTGACCGCTTAATTTTCAGGATTTTCACGCCCCATTTTTGCCAAATGCCCGTTGAATGCTGCTTCGATTGCTGTATGGCCACGCCCCCACATGCCCACCACGTAGCCCTGTAAACGCTTGTGTTACCTGATTTCCGCGCACCATTGTCCGGCTCAATGCCGCGACGATTGCTGTATGGCCACACCCCCAGCACAACGCACACTCACACACCCCCAGAAGAATGCCCCGAGCAGAACGCCCACGCCCACAAGGGACTACTTTGCCCCTAAGGTTCTTTTACCCTTCGAATGTATATGATGGCCAGCTGTATAGCCTATGTCCATCTGCTGCAACGGGTGTTGTGATTGGTGCTGTGGTTCCTGAGATTACCCGGCTCAAAGGTTTGGGCTCTCTCTATATTATATTAGTGTAGATATATATGTATATATATATATATATTGATATATACATATATATACATATGTACATACATGTGTGTGTTAGTAATATGGTTCTACAAAATGTAGCTAAGAAACTGATTTCAGTTCTGTATTACATAAGCAGGAAATATTACATCAAATATCTGTATTTTATTTATTTTCAATTGTGTAATGAGACTATAAAATTGGGAAGCCTCTGTAATAGAGATTCACTGCCCGAAACAGACTGGCCCACAATAATAAATTATACATTTTTCTCTTGTAATCTAGGAGTGCTGTGGGTATTTACTAACCCTCTCTTCACTTTCTTTCTTTCATATATGCAGATAACGACTTTCCTAAGGTAGAGACCTGTTTGGAAGTCACACAAAAAATACTCTTTTTTTAAATTAAGATTGGCCATCATCTTCTGTCTCCTTTTAAAACTTTTGCATAACATCAACTAATGTGTTTGTAACTATGTTGCTGTCCTTTCACCTACAACTAACTGCCAACAAAAAATTGGTTGATCTGCACACTCTACGGATACACATCTTTCCCTTTTTCTCCTTACCATAGATTGATAAGATCTAAGCGCATATCTAGATCTAAGGTGCAGATGAGATGCATTTACTCAATGAGCTGCATCACTAGGGTTTTAATCTGACCTGCAGGCTATGTATAGATTTATGCAGGTAGTATATTAAGCCACTAAACTTAGTATTTTATTGCAAAGAGAGAGAGAGAGAGAAAGAGAGAGAGATGCCTGCAGGTTACAGACTCTAATCTGATAAAACTGTGATGCAGCAGCACAATCAGGCAAGCATGTAATAAGCAAAGGGAGGTCCAGGCATATTGTGCAATGTCTAGGAGGATTAAATGGGTCATAGGTTGTTACACCTGTCATCCTTAGGGTGGTCATCCACACCTTTTTGCCTGCTTACCTCCAGTTTTATGCTGCATCTTATGGTTGGCCTTAAGACTCAGAGTCACTGCTAACTAGTAATAAAGTGCATGTGCTTCTTCCCTAAACATGTTTACATTGGTGAGTATCTGATTGGCATATTTAGTTTACTTATTAGTCCCTTGTGAAGTGGTATACTATATAACGAGGGCCTGTAATTTAAATGCTACTTTGGGCCTGCAGCACTGAGTGTGCCACCCACATAAGTAGCCTTTCAAACCTGTCTCAGGCCTGTCATTGCAGGTCCATTGTGTGCTGTTTACTGATACTTTGACATGGCATTTAAAACAACTTACAAAGACTGACACTCCCATTTCATCATACATTGGTAGGCCCTCGGTAACCCTTAGTGCAGGGTGCTGTGTAAGCAAAAGGTAGGACATGTACTTCTAGGTTTTTCAAGTATAGGGAGTGACACACAGATAAATTAATGTTTCACTACTGTGACACATACTCCACTCAGAGGCTAGCAGTGGGAATTTCTTAAAACACTTTCAAGCTGTAATTCCTGATTAGAAAAGAGCAACAGCATGATGTTCCATACCTTTGGAAGGGTAAAGATAAATCCTCTTTAGTGATAAAGTTGGATTTACCATTACTATCTTAGAAATGCCACTTTTAGAAAGTGGACATTTGTCTGCTCTTAACTTTGATCTGTGTGCATGCAGCTTGTCTCCAATACACATCTGGGCTGAGTGACAGCTACACTCTGTGCACTCCCTCTATACAGTCACAAACACAGGAAGGGTTGGTTTGACAGAGGACTCATCTGCATTTATCTGCATTCTGATATCCTTCCTCGGCGGGAAGTCGGACAGGGAGCTCACACTTAAATCTGAATAGGCTGTGTCCTGCACATACACATATGACTGATTACTCCCCCACTGATAGGCTGGCAGATAGGGCTGGGATGAAAGGGGACCCATGCACTTCAAGGAGTTATTTTGAAATCACCCGCCTACTTCAACGGCACATTTGGGTATAAGTACTGGGGCTCTCACTATACCAAATCAGTACACTACTGGACCTGGGGAGAGCTCTGCAGGAGTAAAGACTGCTGTGCTGTAAGGATTGCCACTTTACCTTGACAGACTGTTCTCAGGAGCTGTTTCTCTGCTTTGCTGAGCTGCCCTGCTGACTGCTGATCTATGCCCTGCCAAGGACATGGACTGGACTCATCTCACGTGAACCCAGAGTGACTCCAAGGACTTGCCTCCTGTTTTCCGAAGCCTCAGGTACACAACACACTTCCTGCTATTCTAGTGGCTCTAAATTTCAATGTTTCAGGACGAAGGCGCGCCAAAGGCAAGCCCGTCTGTGCCCGTCCGTGCCTGGACCGCGCCCAGGGCCAGGATCCCTGGCCCCCACCGCCAATGCAAGAGTACACGACGGACCTACGACACGGCCACTCTCAACGCACTCAACGCCGGCCGGAACCCTGCCTGCTACCAAAGCCACCCCGAGACGCACCTACAGACCCTTCACCTGCAGAGCCTGCTGATTCACCTGCTACCGGACCTGCACCACCCCCACCGAGTCCAACACCAACAGCAACCACCTGAAATGCATCCTGCTCAACACCCGCTCCGTCCACAGGCACGCCGTGGAACTCTGGGACCTGCTCGACGCGACAGCACCGGACATCGCCTTCCTCACCGAAACCTGGATGAACGCCTCCTCAGTGCCCACATAGCCATAGCCATCCCGGACGGCTACAAGATCACCCGGAGGGACCGCGTCAACCAGACGGGAGGAGGCGTCGCCATCGTACACAAGAACACCATCCGCATCTCGATTAACTCCGACAAAACCTTCACCGCCGCCGAACACCTGCACTTCCAGATACACACTGACCCCAAGACCACCCTTAGAGGCACCCTCATCTACAGACCACCGGGACCACACACACAATTCAGCGAAGACATCGCAGACTTCATCAGCCAGCACGCCCTTCCCTCTGCCGACTACATCCTCCTAGGGGACCTCAACTTTCACCCGGAGAACAACAACAAGAGAAACACCACCGCCCTGCTGGACAACCTCGCCAACCTCGGACTCAAGTAACTGGTGAACACCCCCACCCACTACGCCGGCCACACGCTTGACCCCGTCTTCTCATCCAGCAAGCACATCTCCTTCAGCCACGCCACCGGACTCCACTGGACCGACCACAGCTGCGTCCACTTCAGCTTCAGAAGAACTACGACCCACCACCACCCGCAACAGGTCCCCCGCCGAAGCTGGAGCAAGATCACCTCCGAGCAGCTCACCGCCTCCATCAGCAAGAACACTCCGACCAGCACAACGGACCCCAACAAAGCAGCCAGCAACCTCACCAAGTAGCTAACCGCCTGCGCCGATGACCTCGCACCACTAAAGAACTCTCCCAGCAGACCCGGCAGCAAGAAAACCCCCTGGTTCACCGACGAACTCAAGGAATCCAAGACGAACTGCTGCACCCTCGAGAAAGCCTGGCGGCTCGACCACACCAGAGACAACAGGACCGCCCTCAAGCACGCCATCCGCATACACCATCAGCTGATCCGCGCCACCAAGAAGACGGCACTCAAAGAACGACTGGACAACAACACCCATGACAGCAAGGAACTCTTCAGCATCGTCACAGAGTTCTCCAAACCTAGCGCCGGAAACAACGACAACACTCCCTCGCAAGACCTCTGCAACTCACTCGCCTCGTTCTTCCACCGCAAGATCGCCGACATACACAACAGCTTCGACGCACAGACCACGCACCCTACCACCGAACCAGCGCCCACCACCACCACCCTCTGCAACTGGACCCCGATCAGCACCGAAGACACCACCCGCACGATCAACTCCATCCACTCCGGATCACCAACTGACCCGTGCCCACACCACGTCTTCAACAAAGCCGACGCAACCATCGCACCCCATCTCAGAGACAAAATCAACTCCTCCTTCCACACCTCCACCTTCCCGGAGAGCTGGAAGCACGCCGAGCTGACCGCCCTCCTGAAGAAACCAACGGCGGACCCCACCGACCTCAAGAACTACCGTCCCATCTCACTCCTTCCTTTTCCGGCCAAAGACATCAAGAAGACCGTCAACAAACAGCTTGCCGCCTTCCTCGAGATGAACGGATCCCTCGACCCCTCGCAGTCCGGGTTTCGGGCCAACCACAGCACCGAGACCACCCTCATCGCCGCCACTGACGACATCAGAACCCTGATCGACAACGGGGAAACAGAGGCCCTCATCCTCCTGGACGTCTCTTCAGCATTCGACACCGTCTGCCACCGCACCCTAGTGAAGCACCTTAGCAACGTCGGAATCCGAGAGAAAGCGCTGGAGTGGATCATCTCGTTCCTCACCGGAAGAACCCAGAGAGTCCGCCTCCCTCCGTTCAGATCCGAGGCCACCGAAGTCATCTGCGGCATACCACAAAGATCTTCACTCAGCCCAACCCTCTTCAACGTCTACATGACCCCCCTCGCTGCCATCGCACGCCAGCACAACCTCAACATAATCTCCTACGCTGACGACACCCAGCTCATCCTCTCCCTCACCAACAACCCCACTACCGCCAGAGCCAACCTACACGAAGGGATGAAAGACGTCGCCGACTGGATGAGAAACAGCCGCCTTAAACTGAACTCAGACAAGACGGAAGTCCTCATCCTGGGATCATCACCCTCCGCCTGGGACGACTCCTGGTGGCCCCTGGCCCTGGGCACCGCTCCCAAACCAACGGACCACGCACGAAACCTGGGCTTCATCCTGGACTCCTCCCTGTCAATGACCAGACAAGTCAACGCCGTCTCATCCTCGTGCTTCAACACCCTGCGCATGCTCCGCAAGATATTCAGATGGATCCTCAAGGAAACCAGGAAGACCGTCACCCAGGCACTCGTCACCAGCCGACTAGACTACCGGAACACCCTCTACGCCGGAACCACAGCCAAACTTCAAAAAAGACTCCAACGCATCCAGAACGCCTCCGCACGACTCAACCTCGACATCCCCTGACACAGCCACAACACCGGACACCTGAGAGACCTGCACTGGCTCCCCATCAGCAAGAGGATCACGTTCAGACTCCTCACCCACGCACACAAGGCTCTCCACAACCTGGGCCCCAAGTACCTCAATGACCGCATGACCTTCTACATGCCCACCCGCCAGCTACGATTGACCAGCCACGCACTCGCCACCGTACCACGCATCCGCAGAGCCACCGCCGGAGGAAGATCCTTCTCCTACCTGGCAGCCAAGACTTGGAACTCCCTCCCCACCCACCTTCGGGGAACCCAAGACCATCTCTCCTTCAGGAAGCAGCTCAAGACCTGGCTGTTGGAGCAGTAACCTACCCCTCCCCCAGCGCCTTGAGACCCTCCCAGGTGAGTAGAGCTATACAAATGCCGTGATTGATTGATTGATTGACGTTTTTCTAGGGCAATTAGGAAATCGTGGCATTTTTGCTGTGCTTTGTGCTTCTTTTCAGTTTTTTTAACTGAATGTGCTCACAACTGCCATAAATGTTATACAAATAAAATTTAGAATATTTCATTGCCCCTGAGTGACCATAGGTCCTCTAACACATATTTAGATAATGTCTATTTTAACTCTTGATTGTTTGGACAAGCACATTTGATTCTGAAACTGAAACTAAAAGCTTGAAAAAGACAAATCCCTGTTGAATAGCATTCCAGGAATGGATTATGGTGTCAGAGAAGATATGAGAGTGGCAGCTGTGGAGCTCAAAGCCCGAAGGAAAGGGGAAACAAGTATCTATGATTCTCCAGAGACGGAATAAAGAATTTTGTGGAAGAAAAAAGCACACCTTACCTGTAGTCTAGCCTGCCATTCACAATTCTGCTCCCAGCACACATGGTGGTGGGAGGAAAGCAATATGATCAAAGTCTTGGCTGCATTCTGAAGGTGAAATAAATGCACAATGTGAACAGCATAATGGGGTTCAGTCAGAAAACTGCCTCAACCCTCAGATCAGGAAGAGAAAGTGCTCCATGTCCAGAGTCTTTCAATGCATTATAGCTTGGCCTGAGTGGGCTGATTTGATGCTCCACTCAGATACAGGAAGTCTGTAGCATTTCTCCACCCAGCTGTAGAAAACAGCCAGGTTAGAAACACCTAAGTGAGCATATCTGTTTGGACGGCCCAAGATGGCCATCCAAGCAGACATTCACACTTAGAAGTGCAGGAACCTCTCCTTCCTGTGACTCTAGCACTGCCACATTCTAAACACTCTGGCTCAGACAGCAGATGAAAAATAAAACAATAATAAAATATCATTTTATTTTTCAGCTGGTGGCTCTGAGCCGGTAGGGTGATGCTCCTCCGGATTTGCGGAGGAGCCGCCACTGTGCAAAGGTTGCCTTTATGCCAATTACTATATGCAAACTAAAAGTGTCAAGATGCACACCCATGTACACGGAAAATTTGACAGTTTACAGAAAAATGCTATACATTGTTTGCTCAAACTGCACTGACTGACCAGAATTTCTACGATTTAACTAGCTGGCATGATGACCTGCCATGCCACTACGGCGCAGCAGCGGCTGAAACCAGGCAGGATTAGTAAGGGCGGGGGGAGACGAATTAACCCCTTGCATGCCTATGATGAGCTCAGCTCGTTATTACGCACAGTGGAGCTGTGTTCATGATGAGCTGAGCTCGTCATAACTGCCGCGGCCGGCCCACGCGCGGCTAATTCCCCGCCTCTGCGGGTGTTCTGTGGGAGTGGGCGGAGCCATGACGAGTCCAGCTCGTCATGAGCACAGCTCCACGGTGCAGCATGACGAGTTGGACTCGGCATGAGTACTGCGGCGCTGCGCATGGCCCCTCCCCCTGCACCGCGGGGCAATTAGCCCCGCGTGGAAGGGGTTAAACAAAAAAAACACACTTACCTTTAAAGGCTGACTAGTGCCTCTCCTCCGTCCTCTGTCCTCCTTCTCTTCCTGTACCAGATGGCAGCAGGAGGCACCCAGACAGAGAGGCTCCCCTGACCCAATCACAATGCTGTAAACCAGCATTGTGATTGGTCTGAGCACCGTGGATTGGTGCTTAGACTGAAACAGGGAGCCTGTGCATGTTCCTGACCAGGCTGTGCAATTCAGCCCGGTAGGAACATGCAAAGTGCAAATGAACTGTTTGGTCGGCCCAAGAGGGCCAGCCAAACAGTTCATGTGCACTTAAGGAATGGACAACACTCCTCCTCTGCTCTGGCCAGACCCGCCCGCCATTGACTGCAATAGGAAAAGTAAAATGATAATAACGGTATGTTACTATCAGTTTATTTTTGCTTTTCAGCAGTGGCGCAACGCTCCTCCATCTTAACGGAGGAGCCGCCACTGCTGCGACGATGATATTGATATACATTTTAAATCGAATAAAATGCGCAATGAATTCCTTCAAACTGAAGAAACTTTCCCAGGCGTACATACTGAGGTGTCAAATTCAGACTAAAGCCTTCCCTGCTTTGTTATGTCTGGCTACAAATCTGGTGAATATAACAAGGTGAGGAAATCTTTCTATAAGACATTTCAAATCGGATTTGAAACCTACTATTTAAAGTTCAACGATACAAAGAAAGAGTGTAATGGTAATTATATGAACATTGCTCCACAACAGCATGGATTCAGCAGAAATAGTTACAATAGAAATATGCAGACAGTATGCAAGACCTTGTTAAATCATTGTGCATGAAAAATGGCAGCAAAATCGTCGTTAATGTTTGTAGTATATGGTGACTGGACATTAATTTGATACATATACTTCAGCTGTTCAGAGAGTGGATTATTTAACAATTTCTTAGTTCTAGCTGTAGTTGTGTTACACTGATAGATCAGAAATTAATGTTAAAGTCTGGCATTTTAGATTTTGATATCTTTCCAGATTATTTAAAAAACTAAAAATCATACATGACAGACATACATAGCCTAATTAGTAAAACAATAGGTGCCATTGCCTTACTCAGGAGGTAAGCACAGTTTGCACCAACCTCTGCCCCTGCCAGCGCTGCCCATCACAGAACCAACACTACCATTAACCATCACACTCCTACAAGTGTGACAATTCGGAGTAATCAAGGCCCCCAAAGCAATAGAATGGTTTGGCGGCAGTTATTTGTTGTTTTATTGAAATAATAATCAACTGTTGTTCTCATCTTTAAATTACACATACTTCGCCAATTTGTTGCAGCTGTCATAAGTGTTGGTGTTGACAAATAAGTGCCTATGTAAGGCACCTGAAACCACCCGACCAAATTAAGCACTGGTCAGCAGACTTCAGCCACTGCCATTCTTAATTGTCTTTCACATTTTGCTGGCACCCAACAGAGCATACAGTATAGAGTAATGGCGTAACCCACTTTACCCTTTATGTACCTTCACTTTGAGCGACTGCACAAAGCTTTGCCCACTGTTCACAATGGCCTGAAAATCGTTGCACTCACATTAGCAACAAAGTTGGCAAAAAGCGTGTTTTTTCATTTTGTTTTCTTTTAAGAAGTTTGAATACCAGCTATTAACTTGTCTGCTCCTGGGTGCCCAGTTAAATGCTTATTGGATTTCTGGCTTCTTCTTAAACTTGCAGTAATGAAGTTACATTGTAACATTGTAGCACATTGTGATTCGGTTAGGTAGTTTTTCATTCCTCTCTCCTTCACCAATGATCGTAAAATGTATAAAGCAACTGGAAGGCTTGCTATCGAAAAAACATTGATAGTGAAACAGCCACATCAGTGAATGTTTTTATATTTAAAATTTGTAACACAAGCATATGGCAGTGATAGAGAATCTTATTTAGATAAGGGAGTGGTTTAAGGAAAGCCAGTTCTCGCTCTGATGGATAAAAGAGTTAGTCATTTTGGATTTAGGGCTTGTGGAAATTTTAAAAGTAAAGCAAAGCAGAAGTATGGTAAAAAGTAGATGTGTATAAGACAGGACAGTAGATTGGAGAGCTAGGTGGGGATCGCTGGCTAAGTCACAAAGGAGGAGACAGGTACCTCACCACCTCCCCAGACTTCTGCTGGCATTGAGGGGCAGGAACTGCTCTTTAAGGTTCAAGTTTGATTGCTTCAAGAACTCAAAAATCAGAAGGACCCATTACATCAAGATGTTCAAGTTGACCACTGAGGACTGGATGGGAGGTTTAAAGGCCCTGCAGATTTCCTGCACTAGAGTGTATGCTACTATGGTGCCTGCTGTCATTCTAAAAGACAGCCTTGCCTTGCAAGGTGCAATTAAATTGAAATTATATGGAAACTCGACTTTGGATTTAAAGGTTCTTCCAAAGTATTAATCTACCTTATTTGTACGTATAAATCAACCCTAAGATCTCCCCTAGGTGCCCCAGGGATAGGATACATTTTAACTGTAAGCACGGACTTTATAAAATATGTTTTATGAGCCATGGTGAGGGAAAAACTGCCAAGTTCAATTTTCCCTGTTGCAGTGATTGGCTCCATAGGCTAACATTGTAATATATTATTGAAGTACACAAATTGTAAGGAGCCATGTAAACAATATACTTCATGATGTCAAATTAATAGTTGAGATAAATCCAACAACTTGCCTCTGTTGAATTTGTCATATCTTCTACAAGAAATGAGTTATGAAACTTTCTCTTCCATGATTCAAAGTTCAGCTTTGCAGGTGCTCGCTCCTGATTGGCCAGCTTCTTCCTAGGCTGTGCCAGTGCTGCCTGATGAGGTGTAAAATGTCCTATCAGTGGACACAATAGGTTTCCTGTGAGTGGAGAAGTGCAAGCTGCAGAGCAGATGGCAGGAAATTGGTGGGGGTAGCCAAATTGATTGTAAAAGATAGAATGACACTTTAGAACAGAGCAGGCCCACTCCCACATCCTGCTTTTTCAGCCACACAGAAGCCTCTGTAATTAATTTAGGGAGAGGGTTGGAAAGGAAATGTTTAGGAAAATTAGCCACACCAGTAGGTTGGGTTAGCCTGATACAGCTTCTCTAGAGAGACTTTCTCATTGTTGGATTTCGATAGAATGGTGCTTTCTGGTACAAGAATATGTACACCTTGGAGGAAGTGATCATACACCTGGGTGGTACCCTGCATTCCATTGGTATTGGGTGCCCCCTTGCTTGACACCTAAAAACCATGTATAAATATGGGAGAGCTGCATAGTTTCACAGATATGCTGCCTGAAGAGACAGGAAGACAAAGGACTGCCCTGCTGACTCCTTAGCCTGCACCATGAGGACTGAACTCACCAGGTTTGCAACTGCTGCACTTAGTGAGAATCAGCACCAGAAGGATATTTCCTGACTCTGAAAGTATATGGAGTGGACTACCTGCAAGCCACAGGTTAACAGAACCCACCAGCATAATTTCCACAAAGAGTCCCCATCCTGGATTGCATCCATTGGAAAATTTAAGTATGTGGCCAGGTGCATTGTGTAAAGTGTAGTCCAGACATCCCAAGGACCACCTAGGAGATCCATACCACCCTTGGATTTGTGTTTTGGAGACATTTAACCCTCAAGAGAAACTTCAGGAAGAAGTTACAGAACTTTGGAGCTACTTTTGGAAAAATCTCCATAAGGTGACCGACTTGATGGCGGGAGTTCAGCCAGCTACATTCAACCACAAACTGTCCTGGATTTCAGGTTCATCCTACTGAAAGCACTGGAGCTCCAGACTTCCAAGATATGACCAAGGCCTAGCAGAATGTCAGGCACGCAAATATGCACCAAATTCGGCCTGATGACGTACCTTGCTAGATGTCGGGTGAAAAATCACTAGAAAATTGATAACGTGTGAAGGTAACATTTTGAACGAGGCCTCACGCATAGTGTATCAACCAGGCCTCCATTTCTGTCAGCCTCAAACTTTGACTTTGTCCCGGTCAAGCATGACCAGATGTCCCAAAGTAGTGCTATAGGTTTTTAGGCACCAGAAAGTGTTTATTCTATAAAAAATCATATCTCTGGTTCCCTACATTGGAGTTTTGTCATTTTGTTGTTAATTTGTTCATAAAAATAAAATATATTTTTATAAATTGGATTTGGATTTTTATTGTGTGTTGAGTCTTACTCATTTAATGTATTAGTGTTTTTAAAATCTTTACACACCTGTCTCCTAAGTTACGCCTGTCTGCTCATTTCCAGCTGCCAAAGTTTGAGCAAGGGAATAATTTATGGAGACCTTGACTGACCTTATTAACTCCATGGCTGCTAGAGCAATTCCCACTGGGTGCTGAAATATTCAGAAACCCATGCTCCATGACGAGCTCAGCTCGTCATGAGTGTATGAGAGGTGTACATCATGACGAGCTGAGCTCGTCATGAGCGTCGAAGGTGTTAATAGTGGTAAGTCACTACGTATCACTACTAATATTCCACTTTCCAATACAGAGGTGTCCAGAGGTTTAATTGTCTACTCTTTCACAGTAACTATGAGATATCTACCAGCCTGGGCAACAAATCCATGTCACTGACATTGTTCTATAATGTACAATTCTGTAGAAAATACGTGGAATTTTGGAAATGTAACTGTGCAGATAGTAGTTTTCACGAATTATCTCAAAGACAAATATCTTGCATTATTAACAAAACAGAAATATTAATATGAATAGAACTTACCAAACACTTGGAGAAATATCTCCCTTTCTTCAAAACCTGCAACGTTTGTAGCTCTACAGACATACAAACCACCATCACTACTTATGATGTGTTTGATTGTTAATTCAGTGTTACTTCCTCTCAGTGCATATTTCTCACTCTCTTCAATAAGTTTTCCATTCCTACACAAGGGAACACATAGGTATGTGTTAACGTGTTATTCAGATTTCACAAACTGAACTGCTGTTTAGGAACAAACTGACAATAGTGCAGATTTCCAACAACTCACTCAGACAAACAAGACAAGAGCAAAATGTCAATGGCGTTTGGGAACATTGGAACATTTTATGCTAAACAAAGATTGCTAATAATTGATCATTGTGATATACACATATATCGTTTTGGTAAACATGCCAATGTGGCTTTAAATCATATACATTCATGTACTCGGAAGGTTCTTTGACTGCTTTCCACTATTTCTCAAGAATGTTCACTTTACATGCATATAGAATAGCCTCCAAAAATTCAGTATGTCCATCTAATGTAGTCAATTATCATCGACAGGAATGAGAAGAGTAATTTTACATAGGTCAATCATACATTTTCAGTAAAACATTTACCATTGTTCTTAACAGAAGGATATACATACGCCATCGAGTAGAAAAGCCCTTATAGAAAATACATACAAAATAGACCAGAAAAAAAAATGATGTATGCCTTCCCTCTCACGCCAATTCCCAATATTACCTCAGATGACACCTTTGGAATTCAAAATGACATCTCTCGCTCAGCATTATTTTATACTACTCATCAATGAAATCGTCTTTTCCAAAATCTAGGATGATGTCCTTGAAGTAGCCCAGTATGTCAAGTCATGCCTGCTAGAAGTTTAGGAGCTTAGCCTAGCCTTTCAGACAGTGGACCATGACACTGAGCTTCAAATTCCTAATAAATTCAACTCAGCATCATCTTATTTAGCTCCAACCATGTCTTGTTTCACCAGGTTGATCTATTCAATAATTGCCTCTCTCTTCCTGAAAATCCTTGTGAATCCCAGCTTAGCCACCAGGATGATGAAGCAGAATTTTAAACACGCATCATAAACAAGAAACACCTTTACCAGGGCCATTGAATAATGGATGCCAGAGAGCCATATCAAGCTTATTAGATCCAAAAATGAACTTCTGTTTATGAACAGTAAGGCTTAGATAACCTCGTCAATTTCCAACATTCAGGCAAATGTCTGTTTGCATAGGTGTTGGAATTATGAGATTTGATAGACAGTCTAATTTTTTTCCATGATAAATTTCAGCAGTGAAATATTTCGAAATTTGCTGGGTAAACAATGTCTGGTAAATACCGGGACATGCAGACTTTGATGCTGTAAGCGGGCAACATCTGCATGTTATGCCCCATTGCCATGGGGAAAATAGTTATTGGTGTTATTTAATGCATCAGATAAATAACAATCCCCAGGTGTAATATTGATTGTCTGTGAGAACTAATCCACCAACTATTTAAGCACGTCATTGAGCCATAAATGTAAAACCCAGCCAACTACTCATTGCAGATCTGTCAATCAACGGTGCCATAAATTCGAATGTTGCACTTGAAATAACATATTCCACAGAGCCCAGAATAGGAAATGATTGTAAGATCTGAAAAGTACCTCCATGTGTTCTGCACCGTAGGTTGATTGAATGATAGCAGCACCGAAATGTGAGCCAAGGATTCTTAGGCAACTACTTTATTCTCTATTTCGGTATTCGGAAGTGAAAAAACAAAAACAAAATGAAAGCATCCAAATGTATTCATTTGCCTATTCATTTATTTGGATGGTTTATATCGGCTCATGGATACCTCAGGTACTGTGTACTTCAGAACAAAGTACACAATTGAGGAAGACGAGGAGTTCAGTAGTCTATAGGGCATGCATGCTATCCAATAATCCCCAATCACCAGCATGAGGCTTGCAATTTAGTCAATTTTTATTCAGATTAATTTATACTGTAGGTGATTCCTCCTTTAAAAACTTGTTTTACAGCATTCTAAAGTTTTAGATCTTAATATCATAGGGAACTGCGGCTGTGTTTTTACTTGCAAGGTGTGTTGTGTAATGCGATGTAAAGTAGCTGAACAGAGATCACTGGTTGGGATATAGGTAGAGACAGGATTCTGCATGCACCATGGGCCGTTTGCCCCATATGTGATGTGTACAACGGAGATAATGTTGAATGTAAACCTCTCTTGAGCCAATGACGTGCTTTCAATACTGACTTTACATGTTCATGCTTTTTGAACGTTTAGTTACAATCATGCTGCATGGTTCTACACTCTGTACCTTGTTCTGATCTGGTTTTTTTTTCAAAGTCCTGTATGTAGTGCATTTTAATAGCCCACACATGCCAATAGCAATAGGCGTTACGACCTTTAATGAGTTAAGGTCATCTTAAGGACCAGGTTGCTGTTCGGTTCTGTGCTGAGCTTAATGTTGATCCATGGAAACAAATGAATGATTCCTGGGAAGGAGGAGGGACCAAGGGCCGGGGTGCAGCAGTGAGCTGATAAATGAGTCTGCTTGGAGGAGCGTGGACTGTAGTAGGTTTTAGCGATCCAGTAAGGAGATAACAATTGCCTCTGCGGTAGGGCCGACCTGGTGTCAAGTGGTGGGCGTCCGGCAGCTGGAACATGAGTGTTCCCCAGGATTGACCGGGGGTAAGAGGTCCGGACTGCACTCCACGTTCTTCCAAGCAGACTCATTTATTAGCTCACTGCTTCTTGTCCTGAAGATGACCTTAACTCATTAAAGGTCAAAACGCCGTTGATATTTCAGCGCAATCATTGGCGCAAATCAACTGGTCACGAAATTGTCTATCCCTTGTAAAACAATTCTTGTCAATATCAATCATGAACCTGAAAGTACCTTGTATATATTATTATTTGTGTTTACTCTGTGCCGATCTTCACTGTGTCACTAGTCACATGCGCTGCTCACCAAATGTCCCACTTGCACTCATGTGCACACGTTTTTTCGGGTTACGCCCACATTTATTGTAAACAGTGCTGATACTGATCCATTGCCAATTATTTCTCTTTTATACAGATTGCTTTGTGCATCTCTTACCTATCCTGGAGTCTCTTTTTTCTTTCTTTGCAACTTAATGTGCATGTGTACTACTACCAGCATTTTAGTTACAATCATTTTATTGACATTTAGAATCCAAATTTATTTTCAAATGATAACAAGCAACTTAAATCACCTCAGACTCCTCCCCATGGAACAGTCGTTTTCCTTTCTCTGGTGAGTAAATATTTAATTCCTTCTATCAAATTTACAAGCATTATTGAGAGCACTATTAATTTCAGCCTTGTCCCACATTACTCACAGTATCTACCAGTCTCAGTGTTTGTAGTCTCTTGTGGTAAGGTATGTGGAAACATTTGTGGCAAACATTGAAATACTCTGATCAAAGTTTCTGATACTGTTTTCTTGTCCAAGATCTCATGAGCTAACCTTTCTATCCCCCTTTTTAACCTTTTGTACCCTTAACTAAACCCCGACGCCTCTATTTCTCACCTGCACTTCCAGAATGAAAGGAACACTTACTCTGCCACCTGTAGTAAAAAGAAATTTGTTTTATTTTAGTGTTCTAATGTGGGTAGATCTCCTAAGAGGGTGTAACATGCAATCTCACCAATATCTTATAGAAATGGTTCATATCTGAGATGAGTGTTTTAATCAGTTTTTCAAAAGCTGCGAGCAACATAGATCCTCCCTCTTTTATTTGGGGTTGCATGACCTAGCTCCTCCCTGTACGTATCAGTAGCATTCCTGTTTTTGCAACCCAAATTCTTCCCTAATTTGCTGGAAGGTGTATATCTGGTGTTTTTCCAACATGTGAACCAAAGTCAAGTGTTATATCAAACCACTGAATGTTTTTTTTATTTATACCTGGGGTAAAATGCATATTATTCAGCAAGGAGGTAAATATGGCTAAGTATGAAGTCAAACAAAAAATGGGGCAACAAAATATCTTCAACCTGAAGGTGGAACTTCACCAATGGCTTAAACATTACTTCCACAAGATCCCAGCCCAACCTACCTTCCCCGGGAGTGGATTAAGACCTCCATCTAAATTCAATCCCCCAACACACTTGATGACTCATAAAAATCCTTCCCTACGAACATGTAGTGATGCAGGATATTAACACAACCCTTTCTCAACGCAAATATGTGAACTGTAACACCACAAAACCGGAACGCTTAGCATTAGAGTCACTCAAAAGTAACAGGAACATAGTCATCAAACCAGCCGATAAGGGCGGGCCATAGTCATACAGAACACCAAAGACAACAAACAGGAGATTCATTCCCAGTTAGGAATCAAGGGAAATTACATGAAATTGAGAATAGACCCTACCAAAAAGGTTAGTGAGATCATCAAACAGACCACCCTCAAATGACTAGAGCGAGGGTTCCTGACGAAACATGAATATGAGTACCTCAACAATTACCACCCCTGGACACCAACCATATACACTCTTCCCAAGATACTCAAACAGATGCAGGACCCACCGGGGAAACCCATTATCTAGGGTTGGGGATCCTTACTGGAACCACTACATAAGTACATAGATGTGTTCCTCGA
Source organism: Lissotriton vulgaris (assembly GCF_964263255.1). Lineage (NCBI taxonomy): Eukaryota > Metazoa > Chordata > Amphibia > Caudata > Salamandridae > Lissotriton > Lissotriton vulgaris. The sequence continues at coordinate 266,177,904 of NC_141696.1, forward strand.
ACCCATTGCTGAGAACACCACTACTTATCTCAGGGACACGATGCAGATGATCCAACTACCGGGCAACCACCCATACAACCCCAATACCAATCTTCTTGCCACAAGAGATATAACTGCGTTATATACCGATATCCCACAAGGCCCTGCCTTAGCGTGCATGAAATTCGCACTGGACAAATGCCCTAGACCGCATCTAGTCCCCCCAGAGTTCATTATTGAACTTCTTGAAATCGCAATGACCAAAAACTTTTTCTGTTTCCAGGGCACGATCTATCTACAAACCAAAGGCGTGTCCATGAGGCCCAGCTTTGCCCCCAATCTAGCCATCATCTTTATGGACGAGTTTGAACACACACATATTCTGAACACTTACAACCCATATACTCAGTGTGTGGAACTATGGCTCCGCTATATAGATGATGTGCTTATTTGGTGGAAAGGGGATGAGGAACAATTGAACGATTTCCACACTTGGCTTAACACACGTTCCAATGATATTCAATTTATGTTGGAGTTTGACAGGTCATCAATAAATCTTTTGGACATTACTATAATTTCAGAACAGGAAAGATTGTACACGAGTCTACATAGAAAAAGCAGTGAGCGTAACACACTCCTGCGGTACTCCAGCCATCATCCATGCAACCTCAGGGATAACCTACCTTTTGGACAATTTCTAAGTATGCGGAGGAATTGTTCCAAAAAAGAGGACTACTATCTGGAATTAGCAGGATTAATATTACGCCTCACAGAGAGGGGATACCCCATCAGACTCCTCAAAAAGGCACGTAAACGTGCGTGGTTTACCCTCAGAGAGTTCCTTCTCACACCCAAGAAAAAACGCATAGTATGCGTCTCAACTTTCTCTACCAAAAGTATCACCATCAAAAAAAATCATTAACCAACACTGGCATTTGGTTGCGGATGAGCTAGGAGACATTCCCCACCACTACATGCCTTCAAAAAAGGCAAAAATGTGAGGGAACATGTAGGTAAATCTCTGTTACCCGTAGCAGACAGAACACAGGCAGCGACATTGTGGGGGATCCCACCAGTCAAGGGGCACCACAAATGTGGCCAATGCAAGGCCTGCCCCATGGCAAATGAAGCCAAACAATTGACCCAAACAATCACACCCACATTCTGAAAGATCACAGCAACTGTAACACATCAGGAGTGATCTATGCCATAACATGTCCGTGTGACTTCATGTACATCAGCCAAACGGTCCAGAAATTGAAAAGCCGGATCCTACAACACTGCAGCAGCATACGATGTAGGGTCCAGGGAGCCCCTTTAGTTGACCACTTCATCACCTTTGGAGATACTCCTGAAAGTCTGAAATGGTTTATAGAGAGGGTCAAGCCCAACCCAAGGGGTTGTGACTTCGCGAATATCTTGAACATCCGCGAATGTAGGTGGATTCACCTCCTTGACACAGTAGCAAGGGGCCTCAACGAGTATGAGGAGATAAGAAAACAGGTGGCAGCACTCAATAATGGCAAAATCTCAGACTGCTACTCCGTTCAACCAGTTTAATTCAGCTCATTTGTTAATCAACTGTAGATCTACTGTCATTGTTTTAATGTGTAAATAGGGTATTTTATGCGTATTGCACTGTATATTTATTATTTGTCCCATCACTCATCATGCACTTGTTGCAGATTACAACAAGGATAACCTACATTGCATTGTTACTGATGGCCTCATGTTGCACAATGTAAAATAACACACCAATGTATAAATACATATGATTACAACAAGAACAAGTCATCCACATTACATTGTTACTGTTCGCCTCAGTTTGCACAATGTAACAAACCAATGTATAAATGCATGTAAATTGTATTCCTGATGCGTTGTGGGATTAACACTGTATATATGTCTAGTTGTAAATACAATTACTGGGTTCGATCCAAGTAACAAGATCATTCCTTAATCGAATATCGGGTCACAGTCAGGCTTCAAGTCAACCCACTGCATCCGTCCTGAATGACATCGTCACAAGACTTAGAGCCTATTAGGATGGTGGACGGACCTGCGTCCGTCCGCCACCCCCGAGGTGGAGGGACCGTCTGCAGGGGCAGCGGCAGTCCCTCCATACCAATTAGGATGTGACCACCAGGGTGGCGGTCACATCCCGTATCTTTAACCTTGTGGCGGGTGCCGCCACAAGGTACAAAATGTATGCTTTGCATTTACATGCACAAAGCGGCAGGCACTGCTCGGTGCCTGCCGCTTTGTGCATGTAAATCCAGGGGGTTACCATAGGTACCCCCCATGTGCAACCCCCACCCCCGACACCCTGGGGGCCCGCAAGGGCCCCCCCAGAAACAAATCTCCACATGCTTTTCCACAGCAGAAAATCCGCCGTGGAAAAGCATGTTTGCACACACATGCTAATTTGGCTGGCATTGCGGCCAACACCCGCGGATCAGCGGCGGACGAACCTGCCGTCCGCCGCTGCTCCAACGGCCATCATAATCTGGCAGTGGGTGTTTTGAAGGTCCGCACCTGTGAATCCGCATCTTCCGGGCCGGCGGTGGCTTCCACCGGCCCGGAGGATGCGGATTCACCGCAACCATAATCGACCCCTTAGTCTTCCCTTCCTTTCTACTCAATGATCACTGCGCGAGTAGCATGAGCTCACACTTACGCAAGCAGAACGTTCCACTGTCCTCGTGGCACAGGGTAGCCTTTAAATAGTCCGGTTCTCCCGCCTTTTACCTCTCAATTGGAGTTCGGGAACGGAGACTGACGCTTCAGGTATTTGACTCGCGGCATGCACCTTGCTTCCTCTGGAATCTATGCCCATTATTTAAGCCAGACAGCACTGTGATAGTTTTGTGTTTATTTGTTTTTATTGCAGTTCTTGGCATTCATTGCCTATGGAACAGACTTCTAGCGGTGTGACCACCCTTCAACACGGGTCAGGGTTGAATTCTGAATATCACCCACTGAATTAGGGCTCACCTTTAGCAGAGGATGCATGCTTCCTGCACTGGTACCAGTAAGGATTAGACTGGTCCCATCCACAAAACATTACGGGTAAGCCCCATTAACTAGCAATAGTGGTTAACTTGTAACTTGAATGTGTATTATCCTGACCGCCTAATTTATTACCTATATAGATGTGACATACGGACACCACATCCCCCAGTTGGTTGCCCTCCCCAGTCCTGAGGAAGACCCGTAGGCCGAGGCCCCAAAGTACCATCCGTGCACCAAGTCGGGTAGAAACGTCAACACCTATACCCATTGAACCTAGACCAAACAACCCCCATCCATGTCATGCTAAAGAATGATACACTATTGGATTATGTAAAATATGTAAATAGACCATGTACACTATTGATACTCCTAGGCCAAGTCACTCAGATTGATATTTCTCTATCAAACAAATTGTTGAACCATTTTTTAAATCCTTCTTCTATTTTTACCTGGGATCCTTCCCAGTCACCACCCTTGAGCACCCACTCCTTTGCATGTTTCCTTGGAGCAACCACTCTGAAATGTTGTTCTTTGTAAATATATGAATGAATGTAAAGTTTACAACTGCTTTTCCAATTATAACTGAAAAAATTATGTTATTTTGGATATCTTTGGCTGTTGCACATTATTCTTTGTTATGTTTTAAATACTATGAGCGGACAATTCATGAGCTCAAAAGATTGATTTGCTATAATTGATTTATATTACATAAAGGAAAGGTTTTAGGATACTTGTTTTCCATATCGGGTATGAAGTCAAAAGCTATCCTGCATTTGCAAAGTGATTTATGTTGCGTTCTAGGTATCCATGCAGCCTCCTACATGGATCTGCTGCAAAGTGTATGATCACCACAGCACTGTTACTTTTGTGTTTCTACATAGGACAATTCAAACAGATAATATAAGTGGGAAGGTTGATAATATTTCAAAAGGTGTTGTATGCCCAGTCCTACCCAACTGTGTGGCACTCTCCCCTATCACCATCTAATTTATGACCTTTTACTTATCAATTATAAGTCATATATTGAATTTATAAAGTTTGTATGCCGTTGTCCAGGATCATCAGTGGCAGTGTATGTAATATGTACAATTTTTTCAGTAGGATTGTCATTCGAGCCGCCTCTATATGGCTCACCCACGATATTTGATTTGTATGCCAATTGGTTGATTCACATTTCACCATATTCTTAGATAGATATTTTACTGTAATTATGTCCAAGTATTCTAGGTCTCCCTATATTTCTATCTTGATTTTCAAGGTTTGTATACTCTCTGTCGGTTTTTAAGGTTTAGGCCCACTGATTTTGTAATAGGATCTTAAATCTTGATAATAGTCGGTCATTTCTGCAGTTCTGGTAGGCGTACAGGGATAGATGTCTCTAAACTAGTCATGTTGAGCACAATATTATGTGTGAAAGCTATTGATTTAAAGTTGTCTGGCTCCAGTTCCACTTCCCTGATGAGTTATTTCAAACCTGTTGCAAGAACGGTTTCAGGGCGAAGGTGAACAGCAAAGCCGTCAGGCTTCACCCTACTCCTTCCTCTTTTGATATTAACCTTATCAGTAAGTATGCCATTCATAATGATCCTTGCCCCTGGATTCCTATATTGCAGCATAATTACCCATGCAAAATGAAGCTGCAACACCATCTCCAGAATACTGATAACCAAGGTCCTATACATCCTAACAAATACATGTGTGGCGTAAGGTGACAATAAGACTGTTACATTAACCCATCTCAGTGCCACACCAATAACATTATTTTTTTATTGGTATAGTCTCAAGTTTCTCTTCCCATAGTAAAGCATATTTGATTGAGTTTAATCAAGTCTGGGAACAGTTTATCTAATCCTATCACCACTTTGAAGCACAGTTTTACATCCAGTTTGAGTAATAAATTGGATCTTTAACATTGGCAATCGGTGTTAGCTTTTGCTTGTTTATGAACTTAACTAATATATGCCACAGTCAAGGATAGAGTCAGCGCTGTGTCTGTGATCAAAGCCTTTATCAGGTTTGTTAACTATTCAAGCAAAATTGGTGCAAATGATTTATAAAAACTAGCTGACAAGTCTCACTGGCTCAGGCCTTTGAAAGCTTGAGGGTTTGTGTTGTCTTCAAGACTTCTTCTAGTGTAATCATCTTTTCAAGGTCCTCCCTAACCATATCGGATATCGTTGCCAACCAGATGTCTGACCAATATTCTTTATTGTCTGACATTCAGCTGAGTCTACAATATATAAATCTGTATAGCTGACCCTGTGCAAATGTTTTTAAAAACAGGATATGGTTTGTTAGGCTCTCAGCTTAGCTGCTAATAGGCAACATGCCTTGTTCCCCTCTATGTGATACCTGGCATTCAGATGATTTATTAGGTAAAGAGCTCTGTCTAATTCTAGTGCTGTCAACTTACCTGTTAGTGCCAATAATTTAGCCCAATCCTTATGTGACACCGGGCGCCGAGCATGCTTACTGCTGTCCCCAACGCCAAGATACCTCTGGGTATTCGTGCGCTTTTCTAAATCTCATTAACATTAACATCAAATGCTCCAATTATGCGGCATCATGGAATGCTTGGTCTGCACATTGGCCATTGAGCCTCTATAGTGCTTCTAGGACTGAAAGCATTTTTCTTTTGGAAAATATTGAACCTTCTCAGCAAGGGCACTTGTTGTGGTTTGGAATGATTCCTGTATCTCTAGCTGTGCTTCTTTTGGACCTCTAACAGTAGGTTTGTTGACCAGCTGAACATGAACCTCTTCTCTTGACATTAAGGATCAGACACATTGCCTGGTAAGTCAGAGGGGATGCATATTGACAATGTCACTTCAAATACAGCCCTACCAGCAGGAGAAACATCAATATCCTTGGGAACATTAGAGGATGTTGACATGTTTCAGGTGTCTCCATGTTTAATACAGTGATCTTGGTTTGTGTCCAGTAAAGGATGTGTGTTTTAACTCTACAATGCACATAGGAAATTCATAGCATGTTTACAAGAAATCTTTGTAAATCAGACATATGGGGTATAGACTGTTCTTCAAGAATTAAAAAAAAGCAGGGGGTCCTTTCCACCATTTCAAGCAGTTAATGATAAAGTGAATGTTCAATTGCAGTGCTTTTTGACTGGCTCACAGAAACCACCTCCTTTGTACTGAGCTGGGTTAAGAGGGAGGAATGCTGATAATTAATTTAAGGTTACTCCTAGATTTAAAGTAAACTCACATTTAAGGGATTCACAGAGATACCCAGAGATACTCCTAAAAGCAATTTTCAAAATGTACTCATGCAATCACTCCCACCTGATAGAATATTGTGCATAGGTGTCACGATTCTCCTGCCCCTTTCCATGGAAGTCCGCAAGATACCCTTCAGTCATGTACATCTAATACATAACTTAATTGTTTCCCATCTGAAAAAACCCACCCCTGACCCGTGCACCAGCACCTCTTTATGTATTTTGTGTTTTTTGTGTGAGATTTGAGAAAGGTATTACATGAGACTTAGCAATAAATGTTGTCGTCTTTTTATTCACATGTTACTTCACATTCTGACCTTGGTTAGACATTTCATGCTTTATTTTTGGTATTTCGCATTGTTTAGACACAGCTGTCAAAAGCCTTCAACACGCGGAAAGCTGAAGGCAAATAAACGCATGTGCGTTTACTTTTTGCCGTCTGAATGCCTTCAACGTGCCTCGCACGTGGAAGGCTGTAGACAGTTAAGAACGTGCAAGCGCACGTTGTCTCTGGGTGCGGTCGGTATTTAAACCGCACCCAGACTTCAGGAACTCGCTTTGCCTTAGGATTTCTAGAAGGCAACATCCCGAGTTCCAGCCGGCAGATCTCCAGCTTCAGCGCTCCACCGGAGGACTTCAGTTGAGCATCGCCTAAGCCCCTTTGATCTCCTAGTCTGCGCCGCAAGGAAAGAAGAACTTTACTAGGTGCCCTGCAATCTTCATCATCAGAGAAGACTTGAAAGCTAAGTTTAAATATTCTCAAGGCGCCCAACAAGACAGAAAGCAATTTTAGATTGGCTTTTTATAGACATTTCTTTGTTTGATGCCTTTAGGGAGGCAACTTGAATATCTGAGAATTCTTTTAATTTGTTATTTACAAAAGGTTTATTGTGAGTGACTTTGAGCACAAACTTGTTTACTGAATTAAGTATAGTGAGTTATATTTCTCCTTTAGGAGTATTCACTAGAAGGTCATAGTGAGTTACAATTTCTGTCTAAGGGTATTCACAAGAAGTTCATTGTGAATTGTAAATGCACGAGTTGTTGCTTTTCTTGGTGTATTTCATTTTCTTAGGGAAGGTACACAAGAACTCATCTGAACCCACCATTTAATTTTGGAAGGAGTTGATTTTCAAGTAAGTTTAGAGAACAGGGAAGGGTGAACTAGGAGAAAGTGAACTAAAGGAGAAGACTTCATTCTTTTAATAGTAATTTATTTATTCACAGACGTCCCAGACTTCTATCCGGAAAAGTTCCAAGTCATCAATAAAGGACGATTCCAAGACTCCATTCCTGACAAGAAATACTGGACGGAGATAGAGCCAGACTGTTCGCAGGTAGGGCTCAGCTCAGTGGATTCTTAGCTCTTATAGAAAGTGAACAGGGAGGAACAGGTTTTTAAGTAGGAATACTGTAAATCTAGAATTGGATAGTAAGTTTATGTTCTTGTTAATTCACAGGTCGACAGTCAAAACGCCCTACATTCCAGTCAACGTCCAGTACCGGCCCTCCTCCCGAAAGTTCTAGTTAATTCTTAGCTGTAAAATCTAGTCAGCGAGTTTTAGTTAGAGTTTCTGGGAAGTTGGTCCTTTGCGTCTCTGCGAAAATCCTCTACGCTATCTACAGGAATTCCTGTCATATCTAAGGTAAGAGACAGCGTATTTAGCTCTTGACAGAAGGCAAAGCCCAAGAAGAATATTTCGCCCAGACGCAATGGACCAGGTTTCCTTACAGGAAATAGCAGCTGTTCTAAAGGACATCAGGGATGAAAATGTTTCCTTAAGAAACGACATGACTGCGTTACAGGCAGCCATTCAGCAGAGTCCAATTAGTGTACAGGCCTCATCCTCTGACTCTAGGGGGGGATCTCAGATTCAGGTGGTTACCCCAACACCTACACCTTTAGCTTCTCCAGAACGCTTTTATGGGGACTGTAACAAGTTCTCCATATTCTTGCAGCAATGTCATCTACATTTCTTAGCCAAAAAATCTGCCTTTCCTGATGACTCTTCCAAAGTTGCCTTTATGTTATCATATTTTGGAGGAGATGCTGCTCTTTGGTCCATTCCTATAGTTGAAAGAGATGATCCAATTTTTTATAATTTCAGGAATTTCGAACGTGCCTTAAAAAAGATTTTTGCAAAACATATGTTTGTGCAGTCTTCTGACAATGAGTTGTTGAGTTTAAAACAAGGGTCTTCTGATCTGCTCCATTATATTTCCCAATTCAATTGTCTGGTACTTGAGGCTAATTGGCCATATAATAAAAGAATTTCTATTTTTTATAGAGGCCTTCGGGAAGATCTAAAAGATATGGTAACTCAAATTTTAGAACCCCCTGATGATATCGATGAGTTTATTGATCTTGTAATAAAGCTTAATCATCGTCTTAGTGGGAGAAAAGGCGAAAAAGGGAAGAGTGATCATAAAATCTTATTTGTAAAAGATAGGAATGCGTCATCAGTTAAGGAGGTAGGCTCTAAGACAGATCATGTAGAACCTATGCAAATAGGAACTGTTCGAGGTCCACTCTCTAAGGACGAAAAAGAGAAGAGACGAAAATTAAATCAGTGTCTTTACTGTGGTAAGACTGGACACTTTGTAAGAGACTGTCCAACTAGACCAAATAAGTTCAAGTCAAAATCCTCAGATCTAGCTTTAACCCAAGAGTCGTCGGAAAACTAGAAAACTCGATGAATGAAGAGGTCGGTTCATCGAGTGTAATTTCCAGTTTGGCCTCTACTGTTCCACCTTTGGGATGTAAGCATTTTGGTATTCTAGTCGAGTTAAGAAGTCAATCGCCTTCCTCTCAGATTAGAAAGGTAGAAGCTGTAATAGACTCAGGAGCCACGGGAAACTTTATGGACACTCAGTTTTTCTCCCAGTTAGGCTTTGAATCTATTTTAAAAGATCATCCAGAGATTGTTAGAGCAGTAGATGGTAAGGAATTAACTTCAGGACCGATTAGCCGACAATCCGAAATTCCTAACATGGACTGTTCACCCATTCATCAAGAAAAGATCCAATTTGACATCATAGACGCCCCTCAGTTCAAGATGATTCTGGGGATTCCTTGGTTGATAAAACACAATCCAAGTATAGATTGGGTATCCCAGACTTTAACCTTTCAGTCTTCTCATTGCATTAATAGATGCTTCCTTCTTGAAAGATCTGGAGAGGTTATTCAAGGGTTTAACTTTCCTTCTGATTCATCTAGAGTTTTGGCTATCGAAGGGGTTCCATCTGTTTACTCAGATCTTCAAGACGTATTTGACAAGAAAAAGGCAAACACTCTCCCTCCACACAGAGACTTTGATTGTAGAATAGACCTTGTCCCAGGGGCTACTCTGCCTTGTAGCAGAATTTATGCTTTAACGGAAAAAGAAAATGTTCATCTTAGAGAGTACTTGGATGAGTATCTGGCAAATGGCTTTATTCGTCATTCCAAGTCTCCTGTCTCGTCAGCTCTCTTTTTCATTCCAAAAAAGGGAGGTGAATTGCGCACGTGTATAGATTATAGAGCTTTGAACAATGTGACAGTAAAGAACCGGTATCCTTTGCCTTTGATTCCCACTTTATTAGACCAGATCAAAAAGGCTACCATTTATACAAAATTGGACTTGCGGGGAGCTTATCATTTGGTACGAGTTCGAAAGGGCGATGAATGGAAAACAGCTTTTCGTACAAAATTTGGACTTTTTGAATATCAAGTCATGCCCTTTGGTCTTTGCAATGCCCCTGCAGCCTTCCAATTTTTTATAAATGAGGTTCTGCACGAATTCATTGATGTATGCTGTGTTGTTTATATAGATGACATTCTTATCTTTTCGAATTCTGAAGAAGAGCACGTGCAACAGGTCCGAGCTATTCTTAAAAAACTGCTTTCTAATTCTTTGTATGTTAAGTTGGAAAAGAGCCTTTTCCATACTTCAAGGGTAGAATTCTTGGGATATGTCATCAGTCCTAAGGGGATTGAAATGGACCCTAAGAAAGTAGAAGCGGTTGAATCCTGGCCCAGTCCATCTTCTGTAAAGCAAGTTCAAAGTTTCTTGGGATTTGCAAATTTTTACCGTCGGTTCATCCAAGACTTTTCTAAAACAATCACTCCGATCACAAAATTGTTGAGAAAGGGTGTAAAATTTGTGTGGACAGATCTGGCTGAAGAGGCTTTTCAGAATCTCAAGAAGAAATTTATTTCAGCCCCTATCCTTTCTCATCCAGATCCCAGTCAGCCTTTCATTGTGGAAGCAGATGCTTCCCAATTTGCAGTAGGAGGCATTTTGTCTCAAAGACATGTTGACACAGGACAAATACACCCAATTGCATATTTCTCTAGGAAACTATCCGAAGCAGAACTGAATTATGCAATTGCCGATAAAGAACTTCTGGCAATAAAGGCAGCATTTGAAGAATGGTGCCATTATTTGCTGGGAGCCAGACATCCAGTGACAATATATACGGACCATAGAAATCTTCAAGCCTTGAGGTCTGTAAAGGCACTATCTGCAAGACAATTGAGATGGTCATTGTTTTTTAATGATTACAATTTTGTTATTACTTATCGACCAGGTAAAGAGAATTTGAAAGCTGATGCATTGTCAAGAATGGGAGAGGTTTTTATTGATGCTCCTTCTGAGGTAAGACCGGTAATACCTATATCACGGTTTCAAGCCAGTATAACTGTTTGTGATGTTATTTCAGACATAAAAGAAGAATTGGCAAAGAAAGATTTCAAGGTTTGGAAAGAATCACATCCTTATTTACAAGAAAGGGATGATTTGATCTTTATGCAGAATCTCATTTTTGTACCCACTGATGCTTTAAAGGAAAAGCTTTTACATTTTCATCATGATACGGCTTTAACAGCCCACCCAAGTAAGATAAAAACTTATGATTTAATCAAAAGAACCTTCTGGTGGCCTTCAATGTTCAAAGATGTGCAACTTTTTGTTGAAACTTGTGGTGTTTGTATTCAGAACAAACCTTCTCATCAAAATCCAAGCGGTTTGTTAAACCCTCTACCCTTACCACCTCAACCATGGCACACAATTTCTTTAGATTTTATTGTTGAGTTGCCAATCACAGAAAAGGGTTTTACCACCATTTTGACTATTGTAGACCAGTTCTCACGTATGGCTCATTTTGTCCCGCTTAAGAAACTACCAACTAGCATGGAATTGGCACATTTGATTATGGAAAATGTAGTTCGTTTGCATGGAATTCCTTCAGTGGTGATTTCGGATAGAGGGTCCCAATTTATTTCACGAGTTTGGCAAAACTTGAGGTCTCTTCTGAATATGGATGTTCGTCTATCCTCTAGCTATCATCCTCAAACAGATGGCCTTACTGAACGTACCAATCAAACTATAGAGCAATTCATTCGCTGCATGTTAACTAATGATGGTGAGGAATGGTCAACACTCTTAAGTCAACTGGAGTTTGCCTATAACAATGTTGATCATTCCTCCCTTGGTATGTCACCTTTCTTTTGTAACCTAGGTTATCACCCAAGGTCTTTTCCAAAAGAGATAAAAGAACTTAACCAAGTACCAGCTATTTCTGAATATATTTCCAAATTATCCTACATCCAAGAACAAGCAGTTTTCAATTTGGCCAAAGCAAAAGAAGATCAAAAAAGGTTTGCTGACAGACATAGAACAGAACCTCCACTTTACACACCTGGGGATAAGGTTTGGTTAAGCACAAAGAATTTAAAATTCAAAGGGAATCGCAAATTTAATCCTAGGTTCATAGGTCCTTTTCCCATAGAGAAGATCTTAAATCCAGTATGTGTGAGATTAACCTTACCTGCCAAATATCAGATCCATCCAGTATTCCATGTGTCTTTAATCAAACCATTTCACTCTCAGACTCAATTCATCCAGCCTCCTTCCTCCATAGATATTGAGGGAAATCCAGAATTCGAAGTAAAATCGATCTTAGATTCCAAAAGGTCTAGGGGAAGATTGCTTTATCTAATTGACTGGAAAGGTTACGGCCCGGAGGAAAGGTCTTGGGAACCTTTGGAACATTTAAAGAATGCTCCCAAATTATTAAGGAGGTTCCATGCTCAAAATCCTGAAAAACCCAAACCTATTGCACCGGTTTTAGGGGGGATCTTGAGGAGGGAGTACTGTCACGATTCTCCTGCCCCTTTCCATGGAAGTCCGCAAGATACCCTTCAGTCATGTACATCTAATACATAACTTAATTGTTTCCCATCTGAAAAAACCCACCCCTGACCCGTGCACCAGCACCTCTTTATGTATTTTGTGTTTTTTGTGTGAGATTTAAGAAAGGTATTACATGAGACTTAGCAATAAATGTTGTCGTCTTTTTATTCACATGTTACCTCACATTCTGACCTTGGTTAGACATTTCATGCTTTATTTTTGGTATTTCGCATTGTTTAGACACAGCTGTCAAAAGCCTTCAACACGCGGAAAGCTGAAGGCAAATAAACGCATGTGCGTTTACTTTTTGCCGTCTGAATGCCTTCAACGTGCCTCGCACGTGGAAGGCTGTAGACAGTTAAGAACGTGCAAGCGCACGTTGTCTCTAGGTGCGGTCGATATTTAAACCGCACCCAGACTTCAGGAACTCGCTTTGCCTTAGGATTTCTAGAAGGCAACATCCCGAGTTCCAGCCGGCAGATCTCCAGCTTCAGCGCTCCACCGGAGGACTTCAGTTGAGCATCGCCTAAGCCCTTTTGATCTCCTAGTCTGCGCCGCAAGGAAAGAAGAACTTTACTAGGTGCCCTGCAATCTTCATCATCGGCAAGAGAAGACTTGAAAGCTAAGTTTAAATATTCTCAAGGCGCCCAACGCAAGACAGAAAGCAATTTTAGATTGGCTTTTTATAGACATTTCTTTGTTTGATGCCTTTAGGGAGGCAACTTGAATATCTGAGAATTCTTTTAATTTGTTATTTACAAAAGGTTTATTGTGAGTGACTTTGAGCACAAACTTGTTTACTGAATTAAGTATAGTGAGTTATATTTCTCTTTTAGGAGTATTCACTAGAAGGTCATAGTGAGTTACAATTTCTGTCTAAGGGTATTCACAAGAAGTTCATTGTGAATTGTAAATGCACGAGTTGTTGCTTTTCTTGGTGTATTTCATTTTCTTAGGGAAGGTACACAAGAACTCATCTGAACCCACCATTTAATTTTGGAAGGAGTTGATTTTCAAGTAAGTTTAGAGAACAGGGGAGGGTGAACTAGGAGAAAGTGAACTAAAGGAGAAGACTTCATTCTTTTAATAGTAATTTATTTATTCACAGACGTCCCAGACTTCTATCCGGAAAAGTTCCAAGTCATCAATAAAGGACGATTCCAAGACTCCATTCCTGACAAGAAATACTGGACGGAGATAGAGCCAGACTGTTCGCAGGTAGGGCTCAGCTCAGTGGATTCTTAGCTCTTTTAGAAAGTGAACAGGGAGGAACAGGTTTTTAAGTAGGAATACTGTAAATCTAGAATTGGATAGTAAGTTTATGTTCTTGTTAATTCACAGGTCGACAGTCAAAACGCCCTACATTCCAGTCAACGTCCAGTACCGGCCCTCCTCCCGAAAGTTCTAGTTAATTCTTAGCTGTAAAATCTAGTCAGCGAGTTTTAGTTAGAGTTTCTGGGAAGTTGGTCCTTTGCGTCTCTGCGAAAATCCTCTACGCTGTCTACAGGAATTCCTGTCATATCTAAGGTAAGAGACAGCGTATTTAGCTCTTGACAATAGGTAAATCAAATGGAAAGGTGCATTTTCACATTTTATTTTTAAATCATAGGAAAAAAATATTTCCTCCCTGAGAAAGTGCTTTCCACAGCCCACATAATAAATGGGGAAGTGTTCTCCCTATTTCTACCCTAGAAAAACACCTATTCTACGAATGATGTAATGCATCTCTGTTTACAGAGTAAGAAATTACCTGCAAGAGGAATGAGAGAATCAAAGACATTTCTGTTTGTATGTTTCCCTCTGTCTTCCCAGAGACAGCAACATTCTTAACTTTTCCCCTGAATTCATAAAAGAGGTAAGTTCATGAATAAGGTAAGGAAGATGTTTACAGTTCATGCATGCTTTTGTGAAGGTAATGTTACACGACTCTGTAAATATGGTTGTATAATTTGCTGCCATTATACATTTCAATTTTTAGCACCAAAGTGGACTATATGTATGTAAAAAAGGATCGGACCATTACAAGCTTATTTTGCTTTGGTTTTCTGCTAAGAGTAGGTTAAATCTTGTTATGCTGTTTAAGCATGAGTTCACCTTCCTTGTTATCTCATTGTTGGAAATGGCCCTTACTGCAGGGTCACTCCCAAACATGTTTCCTTCCTCCTCTACTTTTTCTGACCTTGTTATAGTTGGCTTTAGGAATCTGGACACTTTACCACTGTTATCCAGTGCTAAGGTATATGTGTTCTATACTTACAAAATTGGCATATTTAAGTTAACTGTAGGTCCCTAGTAAATTGCCCTACCCGGGCCTGTAAAGTGAACGCTACTAGTGGGCCTTCAGCTCTGATTGTGTCACCCACTTAGATAGCTCTTTAAACTTGTCCAATAGTGTCTACTCTGACTTCAGACTATGTAATTCATTCATTTTGTTTAATCCTTCCACTACAGAGTTGATATAAAAAGTTAAATATGCTTCTTTTTGCATACGTCTTCTCTTCAGATTCCCACAGACTGTACGACCACCAGTACAATTTGACTACCTATAGATCATTCTATCTTCAATGCAAAGAATCATCTATTTTTTAAATCAGATGCCAATTTGGCAGATGATTCTTTTGAATTAAGTTGTCGTGGGACAAAATGTAGAGACACAAACCAAGTATCCCCGATGTCTTTTTTTCTTTTTGTAGAAGTGACTTCATTGGTTTCCATCAAACGCTTTGCATTGAGATTTTAGCAGTTTTTTAGGGTAACCTCTCTCCGTTTGTTGACTAACAATTCGGCATGATGAAAATAGTCATTTAGATAGCTCTTTAAACTTGTCTACCTGGCAAATTAACTTACACATAAAGAAAATCAAGCACAGTGTTTGCTTGAAGCACTGTGTGCACTACAAATTGAATATATACAAAGTTTAAGATCACTTTTTCCCAATTTTTTCAAGCAAAATCAAAAGTTAATAAAAAAATACTCATACCACAAAAGGTTTCAAACAAATGACATCTTTGTTGAAAAATATTCCATGCAGTAATCAAAACACATTAAATGATTACAATAATCATACATGGTACATGTTATAGTAATGAATCCATATTCCATATTCTTGAATGTAAATGATATGTTGTAGAAATGCAGATCAAAGGTGTGCAGCCCAATGCATTTCGGGACCAGTTGTCCCTTCTTCGGGGGCCATCAAATTCACAGCTATCAATCTTCTTATACGAAACACTGCAGAAACAGGAAAATTCCTCAATCGATGAACGTAATCTGAAGCAGTAAGAGAAGAACAGGTGTCCTATACCGTTAGACAAAATGTTAAGTAGAAATGCTAAGCTGGAAGCAGCCGAAAGGACGAGAACTGGAACAAAGCGTTAAAGCGAAGGGTAATCTGCATAGCATACCTCCGTTGTTTAGTTTTCTTTGACATTTTAAATTAGCACATTAAAATTGTTGCCAAAATTCTGGTGTGGACCATACACCCCTACTTTCTCATAAATTAACTTACATGCCAGGCCCAATTCTTTCTTTGTAGGGCTTGTTCTTTAGGCTTTTACATGTCCAGGTGGTGAACAACTCTTTAATTCATTATTCACTACTGCAAGGCCTATCTCTCCCATAGGTTAACACTGGGATTACCTTATTACATCTTAAAAGTGCATCTTTAAACGTACATGAAAAATGGGAGGCTTCTTTTGATCTGGAATGCATAAAATAAACTGAGCCCTCTCTTAATCAATAACAGAAGAAAAAGCCATCTGCTTTTTGCTAGAAGGTATCAGTGAGTAACTTAAAGGTCTATCCTTAAACAAGCATCATAAATTCATAATGCCATGGCTCCAATATTAAATAAGTAAATTGTATTTCAGTATTGTAATGGGTGGTTGTGCTGATGGGTTTATTTTATCCCAAAACCTTTCACCAAAACCGAGTTAGATAATCTCGCCGCATGTGACCTGAACATTCACAAAATGTAGTACGCAGTTCAGCTTCTTTGAATAAGGATAACCAGGTGCCCTCATACAACAGCAAATTAAATACACAACAGGGAGTTCCAAGAAGCCTGCAAAAGCATCCTACTGTACTCATTATGTCCACAATTCCACAATTGACTGTGTGCAATACACTTCCAGCATGCCCCGCTGTCCAAAAAAATTAGAATTGTGTTCAGCTGACGAGTGCTTGAGTTAAAAAATATATTAACTTACTGGTAAGCTGAATAGACTTTGGGTATGTGCTGTGTTTCGTGGGACTGACCAAGAGCAAAGTCTGTTGAGGGATTGAGTTTATGGCAATTTAGACATGGTGGCTCAATCTGATGAATATGTATATGGGAGGTAAGGTTTTAGTATTACAATATACGAGGAAAAATGAGCCACAATCATAGTGTCTACTCTGACTTCAGACTATGTAATTCATTCATTTTGTTTAATCCTTCCACTACAGAGTTGAAATAAAAAGTTAAATATGCTTCTTTTTGTATATGTCTTCTCTTCAGATTCCCACAGACTGTACGACCACCAGTACAATTTGACTGCCTATAGATCATTCTATCTTGAATGCAAAGAATCATCTATTTTTTAAATCAGATGCCAATTTGGCAGATAATTCTTTTGAATTGAGTTGTCATGGGACAAAATGTAGAGACACAAACCAAGTATCCCCAATGTCTTTTTTTCTTTTTGTAGAAGTGACTTCATTGGTTTCCATCAAACTCTTTGCATTGAGATTTTAGCAGTTTTTTAGGGTAACCTCTCTCCGTTTGTTGACTAACAATTCGGCATGATGAAAATAGTCATTTTTTTCAGCGCAATTCCTTCAAATCCACACACAAATTGCCCAATGGGATATTTATGTTGGAGGCTCCATGGGTAATAACTAGCATAGTGGAGTGCTTTATTGCAGTCAGTTGCCTTACTGTGTAGAGTCGTTTGTAGCTGTTCATTTTTTGCCACCATCTCTACGTCGATGAACGTGATGGCAGATTTATGACTGTTCAAGCAAAATTTATTATCGCTTGATTGTTGATTGAGCCAATGAAAAAACTGATCCAAAGATTGTTCTTGACCTGTCCATACACAAAAAATATCATCCATGAGTCAAACCTATTTCGAACTGTTTCATTCCCTTTTGTTACATGTTGGTTTGTGATGATTTGTCTTGTTAATTGTCATGTTTAATATGTTATATTTGGGGTTGGTGTCAATAAAATGTAAAGAACTATACTGATAATTTTATATCGTTTGTTTTGTTTATTGTAATGTGAATTGGGTAATGATGATGTTATAAATGGTTGTGAAAATAAAAAAAGAAATTAAAGGTGAAGACTTTTAGAAATTTAGCATTTTTTTACTTTAGCTCTTTGGTGCCTTCTGTCTTTCTCTGGGAAGAGTGACAGCTGGTCATCGTGCATTCCCTCAAGACAGCCACACACAAAGGGAGCCTAGGTGTGACGGCTGGGCCATCCACATCCTGATGCGCCATCCTGTGCAGGATGGGAAAGAGGAGCTTACACTAACTCCTGACAGGGCTGTGTCCTGTCCCACACCCCTATAGTGAGTCTGGAGCGAGTGCAGGAGGTGCAGGGACTTTTTGCACATCAAAGTACTCTCTCTGAAGTTTCCCCCACTTCAAAGGCACAACTGGGTACTGGACCCCTGACACCAACAACTCAGTACACTTCTGAACCTGTGGATATTCTGCCAGAGCTGCTGTGCTGTTACAAGGACTGCCACTCTTTTGCACTCTGCTGTATCTCAGCTTTGCTGTGCTGACCAGTTCCTGCAGGTCTCTTGTCTGCAAGTGGAAGGACTGGACCTGCATCTCTACAACTCAGAGTGACTCTAAGGGCCAGCTGACTAGTCTCCTGTTTTCTGAAGTCTGATGGTGACACAAAAGACTTCCAATCAACCTGCTCCTTCACATGAAATCTGCCATCAGTATGTATGCCCTGCCAAATGATCAACCCCAGTCCTGGAACCTTGGAAGTGGGCCTACTGCGGTCCTCACCAATGCAAAACCATGCAACGCCTTGCCGCAAAGCTGCCAGCCTCACAGGAATTCACACCAGGTTGCACAAAGCCCCACTAAGCTTTTCAGCGCAGCTGCCAGTTCATCATAACTGACGCACAGTGACACCAAGACCTGCAAAGTCTCACTGCACAGCCCTCTAGGATTTATGCTAAGCAACACCAAGCCCGCAAAGCCTTACCGTACAGCTTCTCGCAACCAAAGACAGGTGATGCGAAGCCTTGCAAAGCAACGTCTCACAGAAGGTGCACCACGATTTAAGGTACTGAGTTCAGTGGGCTCAAGTGGGTATTTGTAGCTGGACTGCACTCTATTGTAGTTCACCAAAGCTTGTGGCTTTATCCCGGTTCAACACAACCATTTATTGACAGTTGGCGATTTACACTTTTATGAGCAATTTTCACCTAAATCTTTAAAATTGCATATCTCAGGGTCTGTTCATTGGATTTTTGTTTTAGTTTTGATTTATTTATTTAACTAAGTTCTATGTTTCTAAAGAGGTGTGGATTATTTGTTTTTTCCTCACTGATTTACTTTTTAAGTGTTGCACAAATACTTTACACATTGTCTTTTAAGTTAAGCCTGTCTGCTCTGGCCAAGCAACCGAAGGATGAGCACAGGTTAATTTAGGTTGTGTTTGTGACTTACCATGACTAGGATAGGGGGTCATACTTTTTTTATATAAAAAAACTTTATTGTGCATTCAAATAAAGTTACACACAAGGGCCTACAACCACAGGGGCCGGCTGCTAGTCAAAGTAGAAGCAATCATTATATACCACAGCTCTTTCTCCGACATCCCTGAGGCCCGGCAGCGATTCAGAATAAGATCTATAGCAACACAGGATAGAATCATAATGAAATATTATTTTGTTTTTTACAAAAGAAAGAAAAATAAAGAAATGAAAAAAGGTCTCAAGGCACAGAACATTGTACACGGAATTGTGCTCGTACGGGAGGGACCTCCAAGTGCAAAGTTGTGTGAACTGATAGTTAGTGGAGGGGGTCAGGGGAGCCAGCGGGGAAGCCAAGAATAGGAACAAAATTTGAGCAAGACATGGAATGTCGGATCAGGGGGAGAGGGAGATGTCCAGATTGTCATCAAACGGGGGTGTACATATGTTCCCGCAGTAGGCATTTCACTGGCTTCAGACCTTAGTCCACGCCCTAGGTCTGCCCCTAGCCAAATACACAGTCTTTTCTCGAAACATACACCAATCCATGTTTTCCTTCCATACTGACACAGTGGGCGGCCGCCGGGAACCCCACAACTGTGCAATGTCTCTCTTGGCAATCATGTTCCCAAGGGTCGCCCACCGGGTCTGAGCTACATTATAATCATTCGGTTCCCACACATTCAATAGACATCGCCGGGCTTCAGGCAACAGCACGACTACGGTGACACTCTCCATCACTGCATGCACACTATTCCAAAATTCGGCCACCTCCGGGAACTCCCAAATAATATGGAGGAAGGTACCAATCACTCCTCAACCACGCTTACATAGCCCATCAGCAGAATAACCCATAGAAACCAGACGAGGACCAGTGAAATAAACACAATGGAGAATTTTACGTTGGACGAGGTGGAGACGGGCGGGAATAGCCACCTCCTTAGGGGAAGATAGTGCAGACTGCCAGTCTTCATCGTCCAGTTCCAGCCCATCCCCAGTCCAGACTTCTCTGAGGCGTACAAGGAGATCCGCCCGATTATTGATCAACTTCTTGTATATTAATGAAATCGTACTATCAGGCACATGACCATCAAGCACACGATCTTCCAGCGGGGAGGACTCAGGGATATTGACACCAGCAGGAAAGACCGAGGTCAAGCCCAATAATACCGCCTGATGTCTGGGAGCGCCATGCCCCTGTCATACCAGGGGAGGGTTAGCTTAGCAAGCGCGATTCTCGCACGCCCGTCCCAGACAAGCCGCCTCTGCAAGCTCTCCACCTCCCGGAAATAGCCTGCGGGGATAATATCGAATGAGTTCTGGAGCGCGTACAGAAAGCATGGCAGGGACATCATTCTAAAGAGTGCAGCGCGGCCGAGAGGCGACAATGGTAATCTATGCCAGCGAACGACGTCGAGTTTCAGCCTCTGGAGAGGGGGAAGCAAATTGCGTTCATAGTGAACGACGGGGTCTAATGATATAAAAATCCCCAAATATTTGAATCCCGTCTGCGAGGCCTGGATGGGAAATCTACGAGGCAAAGGGGGGAGACCACCCGAATTACATAGACACAGGATTTAGTCCAATTAATGACTAGACCTGAGTTCTTGCCAAACAAAGTGAGAACATCGAACAAAACATTAAGCGATTTTCGGGGGAAGGTAAGGTATGACAGGATATCGTCAGCGTAAAGCGAGATCCGATCTTCAAAATCTGGAGTCCACTGTATGCCCTTTATCGAAGGCTCCCAACGGAGCCAAGCAGCCAGAGGCTCTAAGCCAAGCGCAAAAAGTAGAGGGGACAACGGGCAGCCCTGCTCGTACCCCACCCAAGAGTAAAAGAATCAGATACTCGGCCATTAACGACCACCTGAGCCAGCGGTTCGGCGTATAGAAGTTTCACCCACCCGATAAACTCGGATCCGAAACCAAATTTCGCGAGGGCGGTCCAGAGATACGGCCATTCTATAGTGTCAAAGGCCATCGTGGCGTCCAAAGAATCCAAGATGGCCGAGTGCGGTGTTATGATGCGGGATGAAACCAGATTGGTCTGGGTGGATCAGGTCACCGATCACCGTAATCAGCCGATTAGCCAACACTTTTGCTAGGATTTTAGGTTCGGCGTTCAACAGTGAGATGGGCCTGTATGAAGCGCAGCAATCCCGAGGTTTCCTCTCCTTAGGAATTACCACAATCGTAGCTAAACGCTGATCACAAGGGAGAGAGCCAAGGTCTCGCGACTCCAGGAACATATCTCAGAGATACAGTGCCACTTTATCAGGGCGCAATTTGTATAGTTGGATGGGCAGACCGTTGGGGCCCATGGCCTTGCCAGAGCGAACGGAGCCAATGGCGACTGCAATCTCATCCGCCGACAGTGGAGCATCCATTAGGTCTCGGTCAACCTCTGATAGGCGCGGCAGTGCACTATCGCGTAGCAACAAATGAGAGTCTTCCTTAGCTCTATCAGAGACCGGAGAATACACTGTACGAAAATAGTCCACAAACACCCCACTATCTCACTCGGATCAGTCACACACACTCCATTCCGTTTCTGAATCACGGGGACCACCCGATTTGCCCTTTCTTTCTTATCAAGCCACGCAATCAATTTACCTGCCTTGTCCCCAACATCATATAATCTGCCCTGCTGCTCCCTGTGCATTATTTGGCAGCATCCGTAACCAGGGATTTGTAGTCAAGTTGCTTCAGACCAAGGGCGTGGAGTTTGGCATGAGTAACGCCTGATTCCAAGTCACTCTCCAGCTCGACTATTTCTGTCTCGAGACGGACAATTTCTTGGTTTTTAGTTTTCTTAGCATCAGCAATCAAGGATAGAGCCTGCCCACGAATGACCGTCTTAAAGGCTTCCCATAGTGACACAGATGAGGACACAGACCCCTCGTTTTCAAGAAAATATTGATCCAGGGACTGTACCAGACCAGCACGGGTCTTGGGATTACGTAAATACCAGGGGTTTATGGGAGCGACTCGTCCTGCACCACACACTCTAGTGTCCATACAGAGCCACAATGGGGAATGGTCTGAAATGCCCCGGGCAAGGTGTCTGATCTCTCTAACAGAAGAGGACTGCGCCGCCGGCATCAGAACGTAATCAAGTCGGGAAAGACTCCCATGGGCCCCAGAATGAAAAGTGTATTGTATCTGCTCTGGATGCATCAACCTTCAGCAGTCCACCAGACCAAAAGTCTCCAAAAACCCACTCAGCCATGATTGAGACTTGGTAAGATCTCTGAGGGGGTGGCGATCTATATTGCCAGAAACAACAGAATTAAAGTCCCCACCCATAACCAGGGTACCATCAGGGAGTCCCAGCACTACTCGCCCAATATATGAGAAAGTGGAGGTCTGTAGACCCGGTAGAACATATACAGTAATCAGCTAAACAGTCCTACCCTCCCATCTACCAGTGAGGGTGGAGTAGCGCCCCCTGTCGTCGAGGATTACGTCGTCTATCTCCAAGGGGAGAGAGGACCGAACAAGAATGCCAATGCCCCTAGAACCAGTGGTGAACCCTGAATGTGCAACGAGACGGTACCCCCACCTGTTAAAGGCGTGACAGGTGTTCCCCACCAGATGTGTCTCCTGTTAAAGAACGACATCGGGGGACAGGCGATGCAAAAATTGTAGCACCACTACCCGTTTTATTCTATCGTCCAACCCGTTGACATTCCAAGATATTAGCCTCAACCCACTACCCCCCATCCCAGCAAGAAATGTGGAACCCACCCCACAAGGAACACAATAACCAGATCGTAGAAAAGAACAATACGTTGCCTTGGGAAAAGATAACAAACCCCAAAACACTCCCCCCCACCCTCCAACTTGAACCCGATACAACTCCCCCCACCCTGCACCCCTGCATTAGACTAAAAATCCACCCCAACTTGCAGTGTGCCTGTCACCCTACCATTACACTAATCTACAAAAAGAACCCTGGAGGAGGAAAGAGTCTCGCCACCCCCGCCACCCTGGGGTGTACGACAATGAGATATAACAATATTAGGACAAATGAACCCAGCTGTGAAAAGTCAAGTATTCGGAAATCGGGAACCGCATCGTCACTTCTGTTCTGGCTCGCCACCCTCGGCACCACCAGGGTGCTCAGTTCGATCATTCCGGGCAGGCAGAGAATCCAGCCAGTGACTCACACTCTCTGGACGATCGGAGAAAAACGTCCGGTCCTCGTACTCAACACGGAGTCTGGTAGGAAACAACATAGCATATTTCAGGCCCAAGTCTCTGAGTCTTTGTTTCACACCCTGAAAGCCCATCCTTTGCCTCTGAACAAGCTGGGTGAAGTCCGGGTAAAATCTTACTGTAGTGTTTTCGAATTTTACCCTCGAGGCCTGCAGGATACCATCCCGGTCTCTGAAATGAAAGAGCTTGGCAATGATAGGCCTCGGAGGGGCGCCCGGCCTCAGCTTTCCACCGGGCACACGGTGGGCACGTTCCACGGCAAAGAATTAGCTCAGTCCTGTAGGGGCAAGGTGGTTCAGAACGAGGTCCTCCACCAGGAGGTCCATTGAAGGATTTTCGGGGTTTTCAGGGACACCAATGACGCGGATGTTGTTGCGTCTTGCCCTATTTTCAAAATACTCCAGTCGATGAGACATGAGGTCATTGGAAGATTTAAGGTTACCGATTTCCGTTTGTAGTTCCGACACATCGACCGTAAGGCTAGAAGTCTTTAAATCCAGCGATTTCACTTTCTCGTTGGTTTTAGACAAGTCAGCTCTGATCAAGGTGACATCGATGGCAACCGTGTCGATTTTATGAGCCAGAGCTTCATATTGCTGGCCGATGGTAGCCTTCATATTGGCAATGGCGCTCATGACGTCTTGGAGAGACAGTTCGGTCGGCACAGCCGGGTCTTCCTTGGCGTCCTCCGGAGTGCGGCTGGCGCCACCGGGGAATCCGTTAGATTGGGTATAACGATTCATGAGATTAGTTTGAATCGGTCCCACGCGAATAGGCGCCTTGGTTTTCCGCTTCTCGTTGTCGGCCCGGGTAGCCATACTGGAAGATGCGCCCCAAAGGGGCCCGTGAGACCTGGTGAAAATGGCTGCTCGCAGGCAAGTCCCCAAAAGTCTACAAGAGTAGGCTCGCGTGGCCAAGGTGACAACGCAGTTTGATACAGAAGCGTTGAGAGTCAAAGGCAATCAATGATGAGGCAGATCCAGGTTGGACCTCCGACAGAACGGAACAGTTCTGCGATCTGACAGTGCCAGGACCCAAAAGCGAAACTGAAAGTTGATGCAGGGCTACTGGGGGAAGACCCCTCAGCCGTTGTTGTTCAACTTCGTCCTGGCGTGCCAGCTTGCCAAGCCCCCAGCTTCATCGCAAAAGTTCGGACCAACGTAACTGCGGTTCCCAGAGTCCAAATCAAATTCTTCAAAGAGCAAAGGTATAAGCTGAGGTTCATCTTCAGTAAACCATCTGAAAAATGAGGATAGCGTCAGGATATTTTGCAAAGAGCGGCGAGGGTCCCGGGAGCCCTGTGATCACACGGCCATCTCGGATACTCGTGTAGCTCCTCAGGGGGTCATACTTGAACAGAGCTCATACCTTTGCTAAACAGAAACCAATTTCATTGTTTACATTATTCACTACCAGTATGGAGGTGGCTGGTGACTTTTGAAAGAGGTGGAGTGTAAAAGTTCGGGATGAGTGCCCTGTGGCGAGTGTCATCACAGATCAGTGGATGCTTCTCTGGCTAGGAAGTTTAGGACACGTAATACTGGCAGGTGGCGCCACCCGCAATAACATTTGACGTGTACACAAGATCAGTCTTTGAAGATGGCACATGTGGCAGCACTCACAGCAACATTTAACCATGGACGGGGTAAAATAGCATGTAGGCAGAGGGCATCTTCCGACACAGATGACAGGCAATCTATCACTTTCTCTCTCTACATCTGAGGAGCCAGTGACATTGGTATGATCACAGGCATAGGAAGAGATCTTATGGACAGGAAGCAGTCATAGCCATAGAGGAGCTCTAAGGAACAGGAAGCAGTCACAGGTATGGGAAGAGCTCTCAGGGACAGGAAGTGGTCCATACATAGGAAACATTCTCATGCATACGAAGAACTCTCTTAGACTGTTAGCAGTCACAGGAAGAGCTCTAAGGGACAGGCAGTAGTCACAGGCATAGGAAACATTAACAGACATAGGAAGTAGTCACATTCATAGCAAATACTCACAGGTATAGTGAGAACTTGCAGGTATAGGGAGCATTCACATGCATAGTAAGCAGTCACAAAGAAAGCAAGCATATAGGGGCATAGAAAACTCTTGCCTAGAATGGCCAAGGAGCCTTCACACAAGAAGCCCTTAAGGTGTATACCTCTTAATTTATCAAGGTAGCTTGAATTCCTTGCCTGTCAAGTGACTGTCTCTGTTTCATTTGAGTAAGCGCCATCAAGAAAATTCACACCCGCCAGTAACCAAGATATTGACCATATAAACAGCCCAGCATTCAAGCATATAAACTATCTTTCGCACAATCCATAAACTGCATGACTCATGTTGATCTGCGGACTAATAACCCCCTCCATGCATACAAAACAAGTAGCAGTCCCAACTGGAGGAGTCCTCGGCCAGCCCTGATACAAGAAACTATCCACTCTATGCACAAACAAATCACCAACTTGTTGCAAGACTGTCGAAAGCGATAAAAGTAACTGCACAATGCAACCCCAGCACCCAACACATCAGCCTTAGAATTACCTGCCTGATTCTCGCAAGAGCCAAGAAATGGGTACCCGCAGGCAGAACCCCAGCTAAGGCAGACCACCAACAACAAACATAGGCCGCAGCTGAGGCCAGCACTCACCGACATGATCCTGCGTCCTAACTGCATTGATACAGGCTACGGGCCGTTGGGTCCGGTTCCGAGCTTGGAAGTGATTGGCGGATGTTGGGCTAACTCACCAGATCCCCCTGGGACTTGGGTCCTGTGATGTGTACTGGCTAGGATCACAGGGTGTTTGTAAGCATGCACTTTGGGGTGGGAAACAGGGTTAACTGTGGCCCACAGGTTACACTAGTACCCTTTTGGGCATTTCTTTACCAGTGCGCACATTTTCAGTGACCCCTGTTTCGGGTCGGTTGCGGGTGTAGAATGTCCTTTTTACCCCTCGCCCTTTTTTTTGTTCAGGTAATGGTGCTCGTGCCCTGTGCTTGACGCTGTAGCTCCGTGGTGCAGATGCGTGCCTGTGGCCAGGCAGACTCAGTTGGGGCAAAGGTTCTTGTAACCAATAGTGCCAAATGCACATTGAGATTGTATTTTACCCGTTCCAGTTCACAATGGTAGAAACTGTTGACTATTGGTTTCACTCAGTGTGTAATGGGTAACATCTTTAGTGTTTGCCTACCAATACAGTTTAATATGAATCCTTATGACCGTTAATCCTAACGCAAGACCAGTAGGACTGCTACCCGCAGGTATTTGAAAATACTGTGCATGATGGCAGAAAATGGCAATTATTTGTTTTAGGGTATAGGGGTCAACTGTTATTACTAGTAAAGATGGGTTTAGGACTAGGGTGATGATAACAGATAATTGTTGGAAATTCCTTTATGAGATGGCTACAGCCTACCTTGAACCATGCGCTGCTTATTACCATATAATTGGCATTCAACATGATGTGCCTTTCAAACCACTTTTAGCTTGTTTATAAATTTCATGGATTTCAATATGAAAATCTCCACTTCAGATCAACATCAGGTGATTCTGGCAAATCATCTAATCTCCACATGCCTGTAAACAATGTGTATGACCATGTGTAATGCACCTTAGTGCCCTGGTTAGGCACTCCGAGACGTTTTCTTCATTATTGCAATGGTTCCTCATTTGTTAAACAAAGAGCCTCACATGTTCCAGAAATTTCTGTGGCGCAACACTAAAGAGTTTGAGAAGTATATAAACCTTCTAGAGCCAGAGAGAACCCACTGTTGGTTAACTCTACTCCAGTCGCAGCTCACATCGGGAGGTGTGGGGTGGGGGAGGGGCTGCCGGGGAATTGAAAGAAAGAAAAAAAAAGATAGAAAACTTACCTGGCTGACCACCGGTTCGCACCGCCTCTGTTGGGCCGTTGGCACCTTCACTGGAGTGGCAACTCCTAAGCCAATACTGGCGCTGCTTCAGCAGCAGCAGGATTAGCTTAGAGCAGGGTTACTAGCCGCCCGCCTGCACATTAGGAGACAGAGGGTTGAGCCTTTGATCAACCCTCAATCTCCTAACGGGCATGCGCCAGCCAGAGCAGACACTAGTGCCCATGATTGGGCACAGCAGAAAAATTCACCAACCTTCACCAGTCATAAGCACTTGTGGTGCTGCCTGCCCCTGGTCTGACAATGCATCATGCATCTCAGTCAACATGACGCCGCACCGCCCACCCCCTTCAGACTCTGAAGGCATGGGCGGTCTGACGTCATGCTGACTGACATGATTGTCTGTTCGCTCTCTGCATCTCTGAACTTAAGTAAACTGAGTGAGCTGCGGGCGCGGGCGGCCTCTTTGGCAACGCCCCAGCGCCCTAATGGACACACCGCCACTGATGATTTCCCTTTTACGTTTTTTGTAAAATGCTAGTCCAGTGCCAGAAATGCACAAGGGCTCAAGTAATAAAAATGTCCTAATATGGTATGGTTTCTTTTGTAGATGTGTCTTGGGGAAATACATAACACGTTTATTTTATGTGAAGAAAATCACATTGCCTTTGATTTGAGTGTAGCCACAGCTGGTAAGATGCACTCTACATTGGACCAGAGCAGAAACATATACTCCAAGGTTTACTCTTGTCTGTGTTAGAGAATGCAACTCAAAAAATTTCTGTGTTTCCTTGCAGAAATACCATAACTCATGGCATTCTTCTTGCACAGAGAAACCACAACCTAGGACATTTGAATGCCCACCCAAGCTGCATCTGTTTTAATGCCCAACCCTGGCACATTAGGAGAGTCAGGAACTGTGTGAGAACTGGGAGGCTGCTAGGGGCCATGAGCCAGAATTCAAGTAATAGTAGGACGTTAAAACTGTCCTTCACAGATCAGGAGGTGGGTCCAAGGAGGTGAATGTACTCACTGATATTGTGCTGGAACCTGTGTGCTGTGCTCCAGAGATTTGCCTACTTGGGAGTGTTAAGAGTTTAAAGCCCTGCAACCGACGCATAGTTGCGGTCTCAACCTTAGGCTAAAAGGGCTGTAGCGCAATGCTGGGGGGGTGAAAACCACTCCTACTGTAAAAAAATGGATCTACAATTTACTTTACTGTAGAGACCAGTTTGTGGCTTATGCCGAGGAGCTACCTGAGGCTTCGCGCCCAAAAGATTTCGGGGCCCCACTAAGTGTATATTTGTTGAACAATCCTGACCTGTAATAATTTGGTTGACCATGTGCTGCTCTATGCTCTGACCTTGTTTACTTGATTGTGGAACTCCATCCTTTGATGGTATTTATGATATACCACTCATATTGTCTGCAGTGCTCAGGATTCATTAAATTACCAATGTACTATATTTGCTACGCCGGGGCGATGGGTGGAGGGGTGTGTTTCTTGCTGATTGATGTTCTTTGCCTTGTATCTTCATGTACATTACCATGCTTATTGGAAACGTAATAAACATAAATAAAAATAAAAACAGATTAGGAGGTGGAAAGCCTCCATACCAAGATCAACAAAGAAAACATTTTTGGAGAATGCCATAATTGAACTTTGGGAAAGTTGGCATTGTGGAATCACAGAAATAGCAGAATAAGAAATATTGTAAAAAAAATACTGAAAGTCTGAATGACTAACAGGTAACGAACTCTACATCCATGAGGAACAGGTGGCATCCACAATTGTGTGAAAAAGGGTAGCCAAGATCAAAAACAGTAGTACTGTTGGTGTGGAGAAGAACCCCACAACAGATATGAAAAAATATTAACACCTACAGTGCTTACGCGCTTAAAGGTTTCATGCCAGGCTTACTGCCGCAGTCCATGTCTAAATTTGAAGCTGACATTCTTAACGCTTTCATTTTCTAGCTGCCTTCCACTGATTATGTCCAAACTTGACTCCAGACATTGGGAGGACTTAACATTTAAAAGTATTACATTTCTCATTTCACTAGGTGTCAGACGTAAAGGATGAAAGGAACTTCATGAAGGAGATTCTACTAGTTGATGTGTCACCGGACAGAATGATTTATCCAGTGCTTTGCTCACAGTTCTATTGATATAGCAACCTTGCATTTTCAGTACTAATGTCAATATAAAGATTATGCTGTAACTTTCAGAAGATGTAGCTCCCATGTTACAACATTGCTCAGTGGAATTAGTAATGAAATGAATGAGTAACATAACATTTCTAATATGAACCATTTCCACTTATGTGTAGGTTGAACTACTAAAGTAGACAATGAAACAGAAATAACTTAAGATTTTTCTATTTCAGGACCAGACATCAAATCGGGTACTCATGTGGTTTTATGATGTTGCTATTGGAGGACTAGAAAACATAATTTCAGGAACAAACAACTGTGGCTTTCAGCAGTAAGACCCTCTGATTAAGAACTATTCATGTCAAATGCTGAGTTAGATGAACATCCAAAATTATTAACAGTAAGGATGTGTACAGAAACACTAGAACATCTTATTGATTTTAAATGATAGCTCTCTCCTGACATTGCTGTAGATGGGCTGGCATGCATCCAAGCTTATTTGGGTTATTTAAAAAAAATCCTGGAACATCTGACTGTATGTGTGCAGCAATCGTGATATTACAACATCTTCATAAAAGGTTTAGGGGCACCTTTATTTATCTTATGGAACAATTAGTTGACATCACAGCATTGTATGCTCAACTGTAAAAAGCTGTTGTGCTTCTCAGATGACATCAAGACTGCAATACGGATGGGGGCGTGGCTTGGGCGCCAATGTAGACGGAAGCGGGACTCCGGGGCTCCTCGCTGCGTCGGTGTACAGATTACCAACGTGGCAACCCCATCCAAACCCTGTAAAACAAGCGTTAATCTACAAGAGTAGGCTAGGCTATACGGAACGTCAATATCAGGTAGATCCGGAGCATCCCCCCCCCCCCCTAGCATTCAAAAGATCGACCATTCTTCCCCCCCTCAACAGCACAATTATGAGTCACAGAAGACTGCTGAGCCCCGCTGCCCTCATAACAGCAGGTAGGACCCACCCCGTGTCCCAATACCGTATAAAAGAGTGTCACATGTCCTCACAGCCGCTTCAGCCAAAGATGCCGTCCGCCGTCTGAGGGGTAACCACCGGGAGGTCCGTCTCGGAGAGACCATGAGCGCTGTTGGAGCCTGGACTGAGTTCAGCATTCTTCAAGTGTTCCGAGCCGCTACTGGAGGGGCTGACCTCCCCCTGGCGGATGGCTGCCACAACCAACACCGCCTTGTTTCTCTCCTGTTGTCATCCAGTGGCGATTGGGGCAGGCATATCAGGGGTTGGACGTATATGGACAGGTGCATCATATCGCATTGTATGCTGATGACCTCCTGCTGTTTTTGGCGGACACTGCGGTCTCCCTGCGGTGAGCTAAAGCTCTACTTCAGGCGCTGAGCAGGGTGTCGGGACTCAGAGTGAACTGGGCGAAGTCGTACCTGTTTCCGACTCCGGCGCGCGGACCATGCCCACACTCTTCTGAAGGGGTGACCTGGGAGGAGAGGAGCCTTCGATACTTGGGCACTTCGATCTACCATACTAACGTAGATATTCTGGAGGGCAACATTGGACCGGCGAGCCAACTCACTAAAACGAACTTTGACTTCTGGGGTACGCTTCCCCTATCCCTGGCGGGAAGGGTGGCACTCCTTAAGATGGTGACTCTGCCGCGGCTGCTCTACTTTTTTTCGGACTCTTCTGGTCTGGATCCCGGCGAGCTACTTTCGTCGTCTACGTTCCATGGTGGCGCTGACCACGCTTCTACGGCCGAGGGCTAAGGGGGGTCTGGCGGTGCCGGACTATGAGCTGTACTACCTGGCGGCCTAGCTGCAGTGGCTGACACAGTGGGCAGCGAGAGCCACGAGGGAAGAAAACGGATAAGGTGAACCAGTGGGTCCGGTGCAGGTGATCTCCCGGATTATACTGGGCTTGCCGATGGGGGACCTCCATCTTACTCAGGAATTTGCGACGGTTAGGAAGTGTTGGAATAGGTATCTGCGAAGAGGTCACATTACGGTGCCATACGCGTCGGAGATCCCGCTCAAGTTATGCAGGGCGCTCCCGCACGGGGGCTCATGGCACCGACTGGAGGACTGGGAGCACCAGGGACTGGCGACCATTGGAGATCTATATGACGACGGAGCTCTAATGCCCTTCGACCTCTTGCGGGATCGCTTCGGACTGCAGGGGGGAGACTTCCTCCTTCATGCGGCACTGACTGCGGCGATCCGTAAACACTGGAAGGTGGGTTTGGTGGAGCCTCCGCTGTCCACGGGCTGTCAGTACGTGGTAGTTGCCGCGGGGACGGTTAAGGCTATAACGTGCCTCTAAAAACGCATGACTGCGGAGGCTCAGACCCTGCTAGCAGCTTTGAAGGCGAAATGGGAGGTGGACTTAACGACGGAGATCCCTGAGACGACGTGGTCTGGTATAGTAGAACGGGCCTGGAAAGGGACGAGCAATGCGAGGTTTCAGCTGGTGCATTTTTACATCCTACACAGAGCGTACCTGACCCCTGACAAGCTCCATAGGTATTTCCCGACACACTCAGCGGCCTGCCCACGCTGTCCGGCAGAAGTGGCCGATTTCCAACACATGTTCTGGTCCTGCCCGGCTCTGGGCTCCTTTTGGAAAGGGGTGGTGGAGAATCTGCGGGAGGTCACTGAGAGGGATTTGCAACCCACAATGGCACACTGCGTCCTACACTGGTTCCCACACACATCAAAAAACAAAACCACTAGTAAATTCCTGGATCTGGGTCTGCTGCTAGCGAAGCGAGCCATAACGTCCCAATGGAAAGCAAGCAGGGGGCCCACAGTGGAGAGATGGCGGATGGAGCTCACTAAATAGGCCAGCTGCGAGGGGGAGGTACGTCTGCAACTGGCACTTAGGGCAGGCACTGATACTGCTCTGGAACGAGCCCGGGCCTGGGAGCAGCTGGTACTAGAACTCAAGCTGCCGACCTCTGACGGCGAGGGCTCCCCCGCAGGTAGTCCTGGTCCTTAGGCAACCTGGCTTGGGTTGGTGCTAGGCCCATTTCTTTCCTGGGATCGCCCCGCGTCCTACGTGTTGACTACATTTTCCTACTGGGTACTCCTGATTGTCGGTCTCGGACCTGCTGGGCCCGCGAGGGGATCCGGCTTACTCATGTGGGCCTCTGACCCGCCAGGGAGGAGGGGGTGGAGGGGGGTGGGATAGGGGGGAAGGTGGTAAGGGTTGAAGGGGTTTAGGGGAAGGGGTATTGGGAGGAGGGAGGAAAGATGTTTGTTATTGTTCAGGGTCCAATGGACCAGATGCGGGGGGAAACCGGATGGTTAGAAACGCAGCCACATGCACTACCTGAGAAACAGGTATTTGTGGGTACCCTTGCAGATCTTAGCGAATAATACTCTCCTGTCTACTGACGCTCAACCTCCGGAATGTGAGCTGAATGGCGTGTTAGACTAAGATTTCCATTCCAGAACATTTGTACCATGAATGCAGGATGCTGTCCTCGTTGGTGACTTGATTGTGCACATATTACTGCTGCAATAAAAATTATTTTACACAAAAAAAAAGACTGCAATACGGATAACTATTTGCACAAAGGAATAGTGGGGCTGCTGGACTGTTTTATTTAGAAGGAAATGAAGGTACTACTTGCCCAGGCTCAGATCAACTGTAGTATTTTGTCAAACTCTTCTGCCATAGAGAGGAGACAAAGAGATGGCAGCCTTTTATCCCCACTACAATTCCTACTGATGCTGAAGCCAATACAACTGCCATGTGCCTAAGTGTGTGTATTAAATGGACATACATCAATACAAGACAATCTAATGCCTTATTATATGCAGATTAATACTGCTTGTGCTTTCTAGACCCCGAAGATTGATTCTGAATCTAATGACCTCCCTATTTTTTTACGTTTACAAGATATGGAGTTAATTGGGGGAAGAGCAAGTTTATGCCATTTTCAAGATAACTGGCTGTGGATATTGTTGGCATATATGAATTCAGATGGATGACAGAGAATCCCAGATACCCAGGGGTTCTTGTTTTCTTAAGTGTGTGGCTACATTTTGTTACTGACAATGTCAAATGGTTCTCACCAACACTAGACATGACATTGCTGGATGATCCATCCTCGATCTCTTGTTCTGAGACGGAAATTAGGTAGTGAAACTATTGATAGCACTGCAATTAAATTTTCATAACTGTGGGATTTTTTAACTGGGTAGCCAGGAAACTGTGCCTGAAACCTCTCAAATTGTATATCCACAAAACCTTGTGATCTCAAATGTCTTCATATAGAGTCCTATAGTTTGGTAACATCCTTTCTCCCAATTATTATGCATGACCTCAAATCTTTTAAGTTTAAAAAACGCTGCTAGCCTTATAGGACAAGACCATCATTAAAACATGCACATGGTGTGGTTGCAATACACAGGGGACTGACGTTTGATAGCTTTCTCCATTGTTTCCACATTATAGGACAATTCAGGAATTCATACTGAAGAAGGGCTGTCATATTGTGGAGTGGCTGATTTCAGCACATAAACAGAATAAATATCCTGCCAAAAGTAAACCATATAGAGTTACTGAAGGCAGAGTTCTGACTGAATCGGAATCAGTCCTAGAAAGGAGATAATGGGTGATCCTAATTACTCCTGTAATCTCACTAATTCATGTATGCACAACAAGATGGGTACAAAGTAGAGACATGATACCTGACTTTTACAAGACCATTGAGTCAAAGCTGTTTTTGCCCGACACTTCAGATTCTTCTGGCAAAACAAAAGTTCACATTGTGGTCCCAATTGGTGTCCTCTCATCATAAATGTGTTCAAGAAGAAAGATTGCAGTTCCATTGCTACAGCCTGCAGCAAAATTGGTGTGAGATCCCCTACAGACTACAAAAAGCATGCAATAGTCAAAATTCTTGGTGCTTTTGGTTTGGACAAGTAAAATGAAATCTTATACCTTAAGAACCCAGATAGTGTCCCAATAGAACGTCTTAATGGTTTGAGATATGTGAGTTCATAAGGGATATATATGGCTTTACGTTAATTCTGTCTTCAAGACTGTCACTATTGCATGGCCCCTAGGACATTACCAGTGCTACATCTCATTGGCTACAATGGTTGGTTACCTCTGTCATTTGCTAGAATCCGCATAACACAGCTTTGGGGATCATCAGCAATACTGATGGTAAGGGATACTACATAGCATCCTCTGAGAGGGTACCTTATTGGTTATCTAGCTTAGGCTTCATTGAGCAAGACCCACACTTTTTCCACCCACATACCCACATACAGCCTTATTTTGACCCCACTGTGCTAGATTACCAATTACAGATGCCACTCACTGCAGGAATCCAGGTCTCCTCAGCTTCACAACCCCAGACCATCTCTCTCTCTAATGATGACAGAAGGATATTTTCGCTGTATACGCCTAGACAAATTGGATTTACCCTTTCTTTCACCTTCAAGTTGAGGTTGCTCCTGTAGGGGAATGCTTGTTGCTTGATTCTCGATTCCTAAATCAATTTTTTCTTCTGTAGGAATCTTTTGACAAGTTAAAGCAATGGTCCTTACCCCCGCTCATACACAATTGCTATTATTTTTCTTGATGTTGTCAGTAACTTTGTAAATCATTTATAGTGGAAATGGAAATGATTGAAGCTTGGGATGTACCAATGTTTTCTTGATACAATTGTAGATTTTCCAGAACATAGTAATACATTTTTTTTAGGAATTCATAGTAACTATTAAAGTTGTTTTGTTATTACCTTTCAGTCCCCTCCCTTTCATTTTGTCTTTTAATCCTTATGCTCTCTCTTGCTTTTTTTCTATGCTACCCTTCCCCTTTTTCACACTTTCATATTCCTCTACATTCCTTAGGCCCAGATGTGCGACCATTTTATTTTGCGACTCACAAATTGTGACAAATTGTGAGTCGCAATTTGCAAGTTACAAAATTCAATGTACAACAGTGTTTCAGAAGCTGTTTAAGATTCCCAATGGGGTTGCAAATTGAAGGCCTCATGAATATTAATGAGGCTGCCACAATTTGCGAACCCATTGGGAATGGCTAGCACTCCCAGGTATGGTGGCCTGCTGGGGTCAGCAGACCACCATGTGTGGGACTGCTTTGTCAATAAAGCAGTTTGAAAAAAAAGAAAAATGAAACTTTTCAGTTAAATTGTTCACTGGCAGACAGTCATCCCTAGGACCACTGCTTGCTCTTGAAATATATTTGCACACCCATTATCAAAAGGGTAGGTGTCCCTTGGGGACCCTTTCCCGTTTGTGAATGGTTTACCACCTACTTAAAGTAGGTGATAAACTGTGAGTTTTTTGCGACTGCAAATGCGGTTGCAAAACACTCATACATGGCATTTGCACTCGCTATCAGGAAGGGACACCTGTGGCATGTCCCTTCCTAATAGTGAGTCACCAATGACCCTTTGTGACCGTAAAAAACAATTGTGCATCTGGCCCTAAATTCCTTTTCCTGGCTTTTACTTTAGATCTTATGTTAGGAAGGTGGACGGAGGGTACTGTTAGAGTTGGTTATCATTCTGATCATGAGAACTGTGTGATTGATCCCCTTTATTAGGTACCATAACTCTAGATATTTTACAGATGTAGACTGACAACATGGCCACCAATTAGGGAGGAGAACTGAATAAAGCATAGAAGCTAGTCTGTATTTTTGAATGGTGGGTCCATGATTTTGGAACCTTGATGCTTTTATATGAAGGATAATTTTGCCTCTAACAACCACGGCAGAAACTCAGACAATGCAGTTTGTGACTTCTTAGCTACTGCTAAGCATGCGCTCTGGAAGGAATTTGATGTCAGCAAATGAAGAACAGCCAGGGGCATTGTGAACCCCTGCCTTAGCAGCTACAGTGGAGGTGGAGTTCTTTATCAGCCTCTTTTATCTGCAACTTGGCAGGTAAAGGCTCAGGACTACGCTAAAAGGAAGAGCGAAAGATGGGTTGATAAAAAGGGAAAAATGGATTGATGTATGAGTGAGTGAAAGTGAGTATAGATGAGTGGAAGAGAACATGGGGGATGAAAGGATGCAGATGAGAGGGTAAAACAATGGATGGGGTGAAAGGATCGGTGGATGAATGAATGATAGGATGGATGGATGGGTGAGAGGATGGATTGATATGTCGATGAGTGAATAAAAGGAGGGGTGGATAAGTGGGTTAGAGCATGGGTAGAAAGATGGTTGAACGAAAGGATGACAGAGTAAATGGATATCTGAAAGGATGACCAGATGGCTGGAAAAAAGGAATGAGGCTGGGTGCAATGAAAGAAGAGTAAATGGATAGTTGAGTGGAAGCATGGATGGATGGATTGATGGAGATATGGATGGATGGATGGATGGATGGATGGATGGATGGATGGATGGATGGATGGATGGATGGATGGATGGACCGACAGATTGAGGGATGGATATATGGGTGGGTCAAAGGATGGCAGAGTAAATGGAAATCTGAGAGGATGGATGTATAAATGGGTGGCTGGATGAAAGGATAGTAGAGTAAATGGAAATCTGAGAGGATAGACACGTCTGTGGATAAAAAGATAGCAGGATAAATTAAAACACATGAGGATGAATGGGAGAGTAAATGGAAGTTTGAGAGGATGGATGGATGACAAAGTAAATGATACTCTGAAAGGGTAACTGGATGATGGATGGATGAATAGGTGAACAAAATGATTGATTGATAGAAGAAAGGCTTCTTTGAAATATTGGAAAGTCAAAGGTGAAAATTTTCAGGCTAATTCATTGAGTACAGCAAGTATTTTCACTATTGCTAGAACTGTATGGACTTACTTGTCATTGGCTCAAAGGAGGATGCATTCTGTTAAAACTTAAATATAACTACACTAGTTGGTCTGCATGTTTCCTTTTATTTGAATATATTGATTATTGACAGAACACTTAAAAGTAGTACTATACTGAGAATTAAATGATGAACACTATCTTAATCGGAACACATAACTTCCAAAAACAATCGTTTGATGACTCCTTGCCACAACACAAGCACATTGGCAGTTACTCTACTTATTTTTCCCTATGCAGCATTCTTCTGCGATAATTCATTGCCAATTCCAAAAAACTGTATCTGTGTAAGTTATTAAAAAATCCATTGCCGTTTGTTGGTAGGGCAGGGTATTTCTATGTGCCTTTTATAGTTTTCTGATTGTTGGCCGGGATCATCATGTACTATTGTTTAGTTCTCAGATATCTAGCAATTTGAGAATGCCAAACACAGTGGCTGCTCGTTTGGGCTGGAAACCTACTTTAGATCTTCTCTTCATCGCCTCTGGCTCCTTTGGCCCAGACAGATGGAGACTTAAGAGAGGCTCAGACAGAGTCCTGGGCGGGGTACCCAGTTGGGGCGAGGGGCTAAGGGCCTTGAAGAAAACATAGATGAGGTGGCCTCCCAGTCGAGCTAGCCGGTGATGGCTGCCATAAGTGTGGCAGGGTATGCTCAGACGTGAGTCCCTTGCTCACTTTGCCACTGGATTCAAGCAAGCCGGGCTGAAGACGGCTGGAATGCCAGAAACCGGTCCTCAGAAGCTTGTTTCCGGTCCAGGGAAGGCATGGCTTGGCAGTTCGGACTGGACTGTTCCCATGAGGCACAGGGTCAGACTGATTTGCATATAGCCATGTCTGAACTGGGGTGGCAGAGTGGGCTAAAGAACAGTGATGGATTAAACCCAGATCTTTTGACTGGGTGTGAGTGTTTGATTGGTTCAGATGCTCCGTCCATTACCACCCCCTTTTGTACCGCTTTTGTCCTCCATAAGTGTGGCAGGGTATGCTCAGACGTGAGTCCCTTGCTCACTTTGCCACTGGATTCAAGCAAGCCGGGCTGAAGACGGCTGGAAGTCCAGAAACCGGTCCTTGGAAGCTTGTTTCCGGTTCAGGGAAGACATGGCTTGGCAGTTCGGACTGGACTGTTCCCATGAGGCACAGGGTCAGACTGATTTGCATATAGCCATGTCTGAACTGGGGTGGCAGAGTGGGCTAAAGAACGGTGATGGATTAAACCCAGATCTTTTGACTGGGTGTGAGTGTTTGATTGGTTCAGACGCTCCGTCCATTACCACCCCCTTTTGTACCGCTTTTGGCCGCCATAAGTGTGGCAGGGTATGCTCAGACGTGAGTCCCTTGTTCACTTTGCCACTAGATTCAATCAAGCCGGTCTGAAGACGGCTGGAATGCCAGAAACCGGTCCTCAGAAGCTTGTTTCCGGTCGAGGGAAGGCATGGCTTGGCAGTTCGGGCTGGACTGTTCCCATGAGGCACAGGGTCAGACTGATTTGCATATAGGCATGTCTGAACTGGGGTGGCAGAGTGGGCTACAGAACGGTGATGGATTAAACCCAGATCTTTTGACTGGGTGTGAGTGTTTGATTGGTTCAGATGCTCCGTCCATTACCACACCCTTTTGTACCGCTTTTGGCCGCCATAAGTGTGGCAGGGTATGTTCAGACGTGAGTCCCTTGCTCGCTTCGCCACTGGATTCAAGCAAGCCGGGCTGAAGACGGCTGGAATGCCAGAAACCGGTCCTCAGAAGCTTGTTTCCGGTCGAGGGAAGGCATTGCTTGGCAGTTCGGGCTGGACTGTTCCCATGAGGCACAGGGTCAGACTGATTTGCATATAGGCATGTCTGAACTGGGGTGGCAGAGTGGGCTAAAGAACGGTGATGGATTAAACCCAGATCTTTTGACTGGGTGTGAGTGTTTGATTGGTTCAGATGCTCCTTCCATTACCACCTCCTTTTGTACCTGCAGCCCTAGGCATGATGCAACACCTGGAAGGCGTTGGTTTCTTTCTGGTGAGGTGCCACAGGATCCCCCACATAGGAGGCGATGGAGGAGAGAACGGAAACTTTGGTGGAGTGGCCTGCCCTGGAGAAGATGTGCAGGCCGATTGCCTTGATCTTGACCAAGCCCTGGGTCTCAGAGTTGCAAGTGGGGCCAGGAGACGAGCGGGGGGCTCACTCCAAGGCATGCAGTGAAAGCAAGCTTCAGCCCTTGGCACCAGTTGGGCAGCTGTTCCAGGGAGACCACTAATTGGTGCCCCAGGGATCCGAGGCTCTGTGGGGAGACCTTGCTGGATCGCTGGAGGAGCTTAGAGGCCCACCGGAAGATGTGGTGTGTGTCAGTGTTTGGTGGCTGACATTTGGCCTTGGCCACCCAAGAGTGGTTGCACACTGGACTACCTTCTCTCCCCTTGGACTCTACAAGAGTGGGACACCTGTTGGGCATTGGGTTGGGGGCTTATGGCAGTGCTGCAGACCTCTCTGACTTCAAGAGAACAGGCTGGTCCCATTATGGGAAAGGACAAGCAAACCTAATCCCAAACTTCCCAGGGCCACATAGACAAGTACACTATCCCACAGGGGCAGCGTCAGGAACCCCGTGGCTGCAACACCAGCTGTAGCTGATAACTCTACTACCATCCTCCAAGCACTCCAAGACGCAAGCTCATCCCTGGAAGGGAAAATGGGCGAACTGAAAGAAGATGTCTCTCTGCTGCGTCAGGACTTACTCAATATGACTGCGAGAGATACAGAGGCTGAGAGTCGCATCTTAGGTAAGGAGAATACACTCCATGCATTAAAAACCACTATCTCTGGCCTTTAGAAAACCTTGCATCAACCAGATCACAAAGTAATATTATACAGATAGTTGGGTTTCTGCTCTAACATGGTACAGCGCACACATATTGCATACATATCAGATAAGTGGGTAGCCAGACATGCTGAAGAGAAATCAATAGCCCAGTGTTTTCCCCCTGATTAGACATCGCATTATGCAGGGACACCTGTTGGGGACCTTGAGGCCCTGTGGGACTTTATGAAAGATTTGCCTATGCGTTCCCTGTCAGCCCAGGTGCATGGCTCACTGGATGAGGATATTATGTGCGAGGAACTATGGTTTGCATTCCTTCTGCTCCAGCCCAGTAAAACCCCGGGTCCTAACGGTCTCCCAATGACGTCTTTTAAAACCTACTGAGGGATGATCATGGATGAATATGTTTTAGCAGGTTCAGGAAATGGGCACTCTTCCCCCGGCCTCCAGCTACTTGTAATAATTGTTACACCTAAACCCAGACACCCACATAACACCTGTTCATCTAATGTCTTATTTACCTCT
The DNA here is from genome assembly GCF_964263255.1 of Lissotriton vulgaris. NCBI lineage: Eukaryota > Metazoa > Chordata > Amphibia > Caudata > Salamandridae > Lissotriton > Lissotriton vulgaris. The sequence goes on from NC_141696.1 coordinate 266,218,385, forward strand.
TGAACACGGAGGTAAAAATGTGGACAATGACCCTGGTAAATAAAATATGTTCCATGATTACCATCACCAGGCAGACCAATCCGGCTTCATGCCAAAGAGAGACACACAATACAGTATTGGACAGGAACATAATGCACTGGCTTTAGTTGATAGACTACCTGGGGCTCATGCGCTCCTTCTGGTTGATGTTCACAATTCCTTTGACTCTGTGAGATGAGAGTATTTGTTTTGCCTATTTCAGAAACTCAACTTTGACTCCAACTGTATCTCCTGGATAGGATTGCTATACAGCGACCTCCTGGCAAGGGTATGAATAGGCAGCTCAATGTCTAACCCATTCCCGCTCTACATGGGGAATGAGGTAGGGCCATTTTCAGTCTCCCCTGCTTTTTATGCTTGTAATTGAGCCCCTGGCAGGTTGGCAGATGGTAGACGGCCAGGTCAGGGGTCTGGAGTGGGCTCTGTGGATATTCTATTGGATCGCACAATATGCTGATGATGCTTTGAGTATCATGGATGATCACCCAAGCTCAGGACCTCAAGTCATTCAAAAAATCTAAATCCTCATTCCATCCCCTGGCATGTCCTTTGTTGGCGCTTCATTGGCCAAAGACATATGGATTCTCTGGGAGGGCAGTCATCATCTGGGAGGGCAGTCATCATATGTTTCCGCCAACCCCACCTGGGCCTAGGAACGCAACCTCATCTTCAAATGGGTGTCTCTGGACCTGGGTTTCTGGATGAGCCTGGATGAGCCTACCACTATCTATTTGGTGTTCAGCCAAGATTTTTGTCTTTCCCGGTCCCCCTCTCATTTTTTTAAGAGTCTCGATTCCTTGTTGAGGAGCTTCCTGTGGCAGGGTATCACCCCACTGATTGCCCTCTTTGAGTATTTTAAATATCTTCACGACTGTGGCATTGCGACCCGTGACATACTCTCATACTACAGGGCGTTCCACCTCATTATAAATGAGTGGTGGTTCACTGACTCAACGGACCCTGCCTTTGCCACCAAATGCTGAGCAATGCAATAAATCTCCTTTGCCCATCTGATTTACATGGGAGCCCTCCAGAGTAGCTCCCAGCTGCCACAAAAGTGATTCTTCAGATTTAGTGGGACACCCACAGGTCCCTTGGATGGAAGGGATGTTTGACAAAGAAAACCCCACTATGACATGCGACCCAGATGTCATAGGTTTCTGCCTAAGAGGGCTGTAAATCATGGTATGTCATTGGCATATCCAAGTTATGGGATGTCCTGTTGTGTTCCACAATCAAATCCTTTCTAAAGTTGCAGGAAGAGTATGACCTACACCGCGCACAATGTTTTAGAAACCTATAAATGAGACACACTCTCACCCAATATATTAAGGAGAAGATGGAAATAATACTTGTGATTCATTTGATAAGTTGAGCGAGGCCTGGGTGGGGGAATTGGGATACCTCACAGATGACGACTGGCGGGAGGATTGCGCCTTCCCTGTGAAGCAGTGTTAGCCTCACAGTTCCACCTTATACAGTGGAAATATCTACACAGGTTTTTTTGCACTCAGGAGCGATTATGAAGAATGGAGACACTGGACTCACCAACCTGCCTGTGGTGTTTGTCAGGAACAGGAAAATTTCGGCATATGACATGGACCTGCTCCCTAATGACCCTGTTTTGGGAGAGGGTGTTGGGGTGCCTTAAGCGAGTGCTGAGATGGGTCTTGCCTTGCAATCCTAAGTTGGTCCTCTTCCACACTACTGAGGAGATAGCCGCAGATAGATATCATAATGGCCTGCTGTGGTTTGGTTTTGTGATAGCAAAAAGAGATACTGCTAGGGCCTGGAAAAACAGTGATTCCCCAGTCATTGGAAGGATGGAAGGAGGGGCTAGAACATTGCATGAGTTTGGAAATTCCTATATACAAGGCTCTGGCTGTCCCCTCAAACATTAAGAATATAGGCGACTTTGGGCCGATACCGGGGTATTGTTCTGCAATGACCCGGGAACTCTGACTACTCTCTAGAGGAAGGACTTAGAACATATTCAGGAAATGGCTGAAGTGGAGCCATAGGAGTCTGAAAGGCAGCTAAAGGGTGCAGCTAAAGGGTTTGTGGTTTTTTTTTTCTGCCCAGACCTGGGAAGAGGTAAAGTCTGCTTTTGTGTTGTTCCTATGTTTACCTCCATTACAGTATACTGTATTACGTTGAACTAGATTAATCATATTGCAGGTGCTCCAAGAGATCCTCTATAATGTATGTGGAGTATCAACTGTTCAAACCTTAATAAAAGATGGTCATTAAAAAAAACTCTCAAGCTTTTTGCACATAACACTTCTATCTCTACATTGAATTGCATTGATAAAATCACGTTTGTGATAGCGGGGATGGTACTTTGCTGTTAGACCTGCCAACCTTAGGGTGGCCTTCCCCCAAACGGTTTTGTCTTCTCTCCTCGTTTTTTCTGAATTTGTTTCTGTTGGCCTTTGGACTCTGTGCACTTTACCACTGCTAACCAGTGCTAATGTAATTGTGTTCACTCCCTAAACATGGTAAAATTCGCTTACATCTGATTGGGATAACTAATTACTTGTAAATCCCTAGTAAAGTGGTATAAAATATTGACTGAGCTGGTAAATTAAATGCTGTTGGTAGGACTGTCACTTACCGTGCAAACCACTTAAATTGTCTCTTAAAAGATTTTCCAGGTCTGCCATTGCTACCTTTACACCATTTTAAACCACAAATGTGACTTGTCAAAATAACCCTTTTGTCAGGCTAGTCATCTTAAAGTAGAGTCATATGGCAGGGCACAATTTAATTAAAATGTTGGACATGAACTTTCAAGTTTTACATGTCCTAGTAGTGAAAATCTCACAAAGCCATTTTCCACTGCTGTAAAGCCTACCTCTCCTATTAGATAGCATTGAGCTACCTCATTCCACTTAACAAACGCTATCTTTCAATTGGTAACCGTTGGAAAAATCATGGGGCATACTATCAAGGGGGTTTATCTCTGCTTTTTTGGCTTTAAAAGCCAAGAAAGCGGAGATAAAATTATCTCCCTATTACCTAGCTGTCGCTAACACCAGTTAGCGACAGCTAGTAGGAGATAGCGACCATCTTGGGCCCCGCTTTGCATATCAGTGATATTTATCACTAATGAGATGCAAAGTGGGCGTGCCAAGATGTTAGCGACTGGAAACAGTCGCTAACATCGCTATCTTCTATTACCAACTTTTGGAGATATTCGCGCTAAGCGCGAATATCTCCAAAAGCTAACACCTGCCCTGAGCAGTTCTTAGCCATGTTATCCATTGGGAGGTGGATAACATGGCTAAGAGCATTTGCTCGGTAATGCATGAATATCGCTGACTTTACAGCAATATTCATGCATTTAGGCCGATTTTTATCGCTTAGGAGATAAACCTTGGTAATAGCAAGGCTCCTAAGCGATAAAAATCGCCGCAACTCGGCGATAAAAATATCGACACTAAACCAACATAGCGATAATTATCGCTAGTTGTTGGTAATAAGCCCCCATGTTTGGTGTCTGAGGAGTTGTAGTTTAAAATATTCTTTAATGTTAAACTTGGAGTTTAAACCATGATTCTGAAAATGTCACTTTTAGAAAGTAAACAACACACAATTAATGGCTGGAATGCGGAATAAATCAAAACATTCAACCCCAGTCAAAAGATGGGTTAAATCCATCATGCTTTTGCTCACCATGCCCCCCCCCCCCCAGTTTAGACCTGACCATTTGCAAATCAGCCTTGGCCCTGTGCCTCATGGGAACAGTCCAGCCTGAACTGCCAAGCCAGGTCCTCCCGGGACTCGAAACAAGCATCCTAGGACCGTCTTTGGTGTTTCGCCCCTCATCAGCCAAGATAGCTTGAATCCAGTGGCCTGTGCCTCATGGGAACAGTCTTTTGACCCTGTGCCTCATGGGAGCAGTCCAGCCCAAACTGCCAAGCCAGGTCTTCCCTGGACTGGCAACAAGCATAAACTTTTAGAAAGTTGGCATTTACTTGGCCTAACCATTTGGTCCCTGCAGCCTGGTGCTGGGTCCCCTGCATAGGTCTAGTTGGTAGTTAACCTTCATGTATTCGTCCCAGACAGCTACACAATAAAGGAACTAGACATGCCTGGATAGGCCATCTCAGGCAGGCTGCGGGGCTGAGCTGTGCACAACCGCAGTTGCACTCCAATAGACTATGCCCTACTCTGACACAAAGAACTTCACACCACACTAGCCTATTATGCCTGCAATCAGACTGGGGCCAGGGCAGGGAGGCAGGAAATTCCAAACACATCTGTGACATTCCAGACACATCTGTGAGGAGAAGCCTCTAGAGGTTCCTCCCTTTTTAAAGGAGGCACCAGGTATACAAATAGGGCCATCAGACCAACTCTTCAGATAACTTATGTACCTGAGAAAGACTCAGGAGATGGACTGTTGGAGGGGCGTGGCTTGGTGCCCGGGGAACATGGCGGCTTCCGATTAAGCACTCCTTCGCAGCCGCTGGAACCCGCGCATTCCGGTATGCCTCACCTTGTCCAGTTCCGGATCTATGCATCGGAAGGTGGTGAGCATGCTTCCAGCTCTTCTCCGATATCAGTGAGGCGTTTTTCCCCCTGTTTTCTGTGGAGTAAGTCCGGTCGCGGCTCTCCAACGGCTGCAACCGCCATTTTGTTTCCTCAGTGAGGTGCCGAGATGCTCATGTGCCTCTCTCCTTCTAATGCCTATTTTTTATAATTCGCAGTTTTTTATGCCCTCAATGTGACTATTTCCTACTATGGGCAATTATTCCTTGGCATTCTGCTCTTCATGAAGGATTTGGCTGTTTATTAACCCAAAAATTGAAAGGCCTCACTCGCAATCTTGAGAGATACACACATGAATGGGCTTTCCCCTATGTGAAGGACGAGTACTACACAGCTCCTCAGGAATCTCAGTCCTTTGGAGGAAGACAGAGGGGCCGAGGGGGCAGACAACAACCAAGACGGACCCCCAACCAGTGGACCTTCGACAACACGTCCAGTGAGGACGAGGAAGAAACACCTCAAGGCAATAGGGTGAGATTCCAACAACAGAATCAAACTAGTGAGGACTTGGGGGCACTCCTCAGGTCTTTTTTAGCCCAAGGCCAAAGAACAACCAACCGGGGAGGTGGTCAAGGAGGCGGAAGAGGCAGAGGGAATCACACCAATCAGCCGAACCAGCAACGCCAACAATGGCAGACGTTCTCGCCGAGGTTGACCCGCAGCAGAGGCAGGACCCAGAAGTAAGCGGCAACATCGTAGTGAATCTCTCCGATCATGTCCTGTCTGACAATGAAAAAAGAGTACTGAACAAAGTTTGGGATTCATTCCTACTCCTACTCATGACGCATTCAAATGCAGAATTGAGTTTCAGGAAACAATGAGAAAAATTAAACTCAAAAAGTTTTTCAAAGATAAGCAAACATTAGAGAATACCACCTATACCTCTAATTTGAGAAATCCTTCCACTTTCTGCCCACCCACTTCTGCGGTAGGTCCAGAAATAGTGGTTTTTGAGTCTCTGGTCTTACAGGACATAGAAAAAATAGAAAACACGAAGAGACAGTTCCATCACAAAAACATGACTAAAGAAGACTGGGAAGCAGTTAAAAGCCTCCAAAATAATCACACGCTGACGATAAAATCGGCGGACAAGGGCGGTGCCATTGTCCTTCTTAATACCACTGATTACGAGGCCGAAGTACTACGCCTCCTGAGTGTCAGGACCAATTATGTACCGCTTAAAAAAGATCCGGTGGAAGAATTGTCAAAAACCATTCGTGACATGGTTGGGGTCGCTAAAGAAAGAAAATGGATTTCGGTTAAAGAGGCGGAGTTCCTTGTTAATACCAGCCCTAGGACTCCGTCATTTTACATCCTCCCAAAGATCCATAAGCCCACTCGTCCACCTCCGGGTCGCCCTATTGTGGCGGGTATTCAATCTATTCTGGAACCGCTATCTCAATACGCAGATTACTTTCTCAGAGAATCTGTAGTCACCCAAAAGTCCTTTGTCAAAGACACGACTGACATCTTAAAGGTACTTGAAGACATCCATTATGACCCTGCAAATGAATTCTTTGTCACCATTGACATCGAATCCCTGTACACTTGCATTCCCCAGGACGCGGCGCTGGTGGCAGCGGCCCGCGCCCTGGGTGACCAGGAATGGTTCTATGACACTACACAGACATTCGTGCTGCAGTGTATAGAGTTAGCCCTTACCAAGAACTATTTTTGCTACAAAGATCAGCTCTATCTTCAGGTGTCTGGCACCTCAATGGGGGCTACTATGGCACCCAGCATAGCTTGTATCTATGTGGGACAATTCGAGGAGCACGTCATCTATCATAACAACAACCCCTTCCAGAGCCAGATCCGGCTCTGGAAGAGATATATAGATGACGTGTTCTGCATCTGGTCAGGAACGGAGGAACACCTTTTGGAATTCCTTACCTGGCTGAATGCACAAGATGAGAACCTTAAGTTCACCTGGATATATGACAGACATAAAGCAGTGTACCTTGACCTCGATATTGAATACAGTATGGACACCATTAACACCTGTGTACATCAAAAACCCACAGACAGGAATTCCTTGCTCTCGTACGATTCCTTTCATCCAAGAGCTTTGAGGGACAACTTGCCTGTAGGGCAGTTCCTGAGGTATAGACGTAACTGTTCTAACACCAGCACCTTCTTGGAACAATCGGAAGTATTGACCTCTAAGTTGACCAATAGGAACTACCCTATGAAGGTAGTAAAACAAGCCAAAAAGAGAGCTCTCAACACCCCCAGGAGTGCTCTTCTAGAAAAGGCTACCAAGAAAAGGGACGACTGTATACCTGTGGTCATGACGTTTGACCCTATGGCCACCAAAATTCGCCAGTCCATCCGGAAGCATTGGTCTATCCTGTCTAACAGCGAGTTCCGTATGCCACCCCCGAGATTTGCATTTAAGAGGGCGACCAATTTGAAGGATAAACTGGTACACTCAAGGGCCCCCCCAGGCACCAACCGATCAAAATTCTACTGTACCCAAAGGCCATTTTCCGTGTGGGACATGCTCTGTATGTCCACTCACCAAGAAAAGCAAAAGTGTGAGTCTCACATCAGGGAAGGAGTGGTTTCAAAATCAGTTTAGTAACTGTAATTCCACACAAGTGGTATACAGGTTAACGTGCCAGTGTGGATTGCAGTATATAGGTCTGACTTCACGCAAGATCAAAGTGCGCATACAGGAACATCTTAGCACAATAAGAGCAGGTAAATTAACAACAAAGCTTGTTCAGCACTGTTCTACTGAAAAACACACCTTTCAGTGGACAGTGCTTGAGAAGATCACAGGCTCTCCCCAGAACATTGATGAGATCTTGTTGGCTAAAGAATCGCGCTGGATCTATAATGAGAAAACTGATAGGGTTGGGCTCAACGAAATCATTGAATGGAGCAGGATTAAACTGTGAACCTGGGTCTTATGTTGCTCCACACTGGGACCCCCTCCATGCTTTCGGGTCATGCCTCCTGGCCAAACTTGGGTTCACTATCTCCCAGTCTAATCAAGGAGGGGTTCCATGTACATTTGCCCTCCCTGTGCCCATAACCTAGACTCTCCATATTGGATGCCCCTTGAGGGTTAGTTCCTATCCAGCACAACTCTCCCTGACTTTGGGTTACTCTGGAGTGACTTTGGATCTGATTACATTACTTTCAATATGCTCAAAGGGGGTGAATTGCATAGAATATGATCTACTGTGACAGGTCTATATCCAGCATATAATTCACTGGTTGAATGACTATTTGAAGTAACCAGTGTGTCCTTTTTCACTGTTTACAGATGGGGTGAAGTTCTGACATTTAGGAGCATTATGTCCCTGCCCTCCTAGTTTTAATACCTAATACATCTGCCAGGGCAGCATTGCAGTGTTGATGTAATCAGTTTGTCCTTTTTCACTTTTTACACATAGGGGTGAAGCTCTGATATTCAGGAGTATTATGTCCCTTTAATACCCAGTACATTTACCAGGGCAGTGTTGCAGTGGTATAGCATCTTTTCCCCTAGATAGGGCTGTATCAGTGTGGCGCTATAGTGATTCAAGCCCATTGACTAGGCTAAGATGGCCGCCGCGCATGGAGTCACGATCACGTGATGTGACGCGAGGGGCGTGGTCGCACCGGCGCTGCGTTCTTCAGTGTTCCTGGTGTGGGCGTCCGACACGGCTGAGGAAAGGCGTCTTCCCAGATCGTCACGGTGAGACGGATTCTAAATCAAGCGCCAGGGAAGTATGCTTTCGATTTTCGCTCCTTGGGCTAAATGTTATATGCTCGAGCCCGCCGGCCCCGCGTAGCCTCATATGCTCAGATGGAAGTTGGTCACGATCGTGACTGTTAAGTCCTAGTTCGCTCTGGCTGCATTATTGTTGACGTGGGGGCCGCTGAGGTGGGTGCGCTGCATTGTGGTATTTACAACTGGCACCCTAGTGATGGAACTCCATTAGGTAGAACAACCCTTGTCAGCAGTGTGTAATAGCAGCGTTAAGAGTGTATGTCACTTGTTGCTCATTCCCGAGTATAGGTGTAATATCCATCAGGTGCTACATGTCATAACAGCACAAGGAAAACTACAACTTTGTATTTGTTTCTCACAATTTGCAGATATAATATTTTTATTACAAATCAAGGGGCACACTCACGCTTGGAGTATCTAGGGTCCCAGTTTGATACCGGAGTGGCTGGTATGCAAAGCTTTGCTGCTCCTGGGTAAATATTCCTCATACTACCTCTTGGTATATACCTTCATAGTACACCTCTGGCCAGCCTGAGTCTACATGTTTTTAACTACGTACCTGTTCTCCATTGACAGCACGTTACAGAACTGAGTGTCCAAAAAGAGTGAAGTGGCAGCACTTGAGTGCAGCCCTGATGAAACTGCTCTACGCTATACAGCAGTGAAACATGTCGGCACTGTAGGTAATGGTATGCATGACTAGCTACCAGCCTTTTTAATACTCAAGAGCACGCAATCACCACCCTACGAATAAAAGTGGATAAGGGATTGGTGTGTTGTGTGTGGTTTTAGGCACTCTATTATTATGTTTGTGTGTGTTTGTCACTAGCAGAATTTTCTGCACTTCACTGTAGCACTTTATACGTTGTTTGTTTTGGACACGTCTTCTTTTCTATCACCTTTATTTTCCCGAGGAGCGAGTGACCACCGATGATGAGACAGGGGCCTGTCTGGAAATTGCATACCAGTTACCCCGCTTGGTGGTGTTTCCGTGAGGGGTCACTTGCTTCTCGCACATTTTTCCTCTATTTAGAGTAAGGTCCAATGTGTGGTGTGGACTGTTGTGAACAACCAAGATTGGGGTCACTCTGAGAGCTTTGCTCTGTTGGGTTGTCTTGGAGAACAGATATTTTAAACAAGGCAGAGCACAGTGCATTATCTCATTATAATGTGGATAAGAGAGTAGTGGGGAGTGGGATGTATTGGACCCCCCTTATGTCACTGATAGATTTACTCGCCATTTGGATTGGGTCTCATTGTATATTATTGTTTATTAATCGTCTCAGCATTTCTGACACAGACGTTTGGCGGCCATCTTAGGTCTCCTCTTGAACTTATTATTCTTACCTCGTCTACTGCTTGTAGTTTTAGTTTTACGATTCCTGAGGATGGCATCTCTGTATTTTTTTTACTATTGGCTAGTATTTTTCAACAGTATTTTGGATTTCTTGCCTTTATCCACGCTTCGTTAACTGCCTTTCTTCACATTGCCTCATTTTGCCTCCAGTCATCTGTTTTTCCCTGCTCTATTGTTCTGTTTTTTCCCTCGCATGGGCAGAAATAGCAGCATTTGGTTTCTACCACCTCTAAGCGCATTTTGCTCAAAAACTCTAAGCTGTTTTCAGAGTTTGCTAAACTTGAGGCTTCCCAACTCTCTCCTGCTCAGGACGCACTTCTTACGACGGAATCCTCTATACCAGTCTCGGGAAAAGTCACTTCCGAATGATTAAAAAAAGACCCTCCCTTTCCGCCTAAGCCATTATCCTCTGTTTCTATGGAACTTCTGTTAGAGGAGATTAGGGCTTTTCGTCCATTTATGGAAGAAACCAATGCTAAATTACAAGTGCTTACAGACAATTGGTCGCAAATGGAGGCAAGAGTAACCTTAGTGCAGCAGAGTGTTTCTTCACTTCAAGACTCTTCCGCCAAGACTTTGCATCTATCCTCGCAGATTTCATCTCTTCAGCGACAGGTGGAGGAACTTTACAACCGAAATCGGAGCAATAATTTGCGTATCTACGGTCTAGTGGAAGGTTTGCGAGGGAAATGACCCAATCACCTTTTTCAGGTCTTTCTTACCAAAACTACTGCACTTGCAAGAAGGTACTTTGCTTAATATCCAGCGTGCGCACAGACTTGGTAGACCTCCATCATCTTCTTCGCCTGCTTCAAGACCGAGGGGAGTCATCATATATTTCTTAGAGTACACAGACCTCCTGAAGGTTCTCTCAGCAGCTAGAGCCTCCCCACGCTTACTTGGTCCGGCTCTTCCCTATTCCTTGTGTTCTCCGCAGACTTACCACCTTGTTCGTGGGTTCCCCCGGTTGTGCGTTTCGCTGACCTCGGAGATCATGCCTGTTCGATGTGGCTCCACCCCTCCCTCCCTTCATTCCCAATTTTGTTCCTGATCCTCTTCACTTGCCTATCCCAGTTTTCCGCTGTCCCAGACCTTTGCTGGTCTTGCTCTTCCCCACAAGCTACTCTATTTCATATGTTATTTTCCTGTAAGATTGTTCATGCTTTTTGGATACAAATTTTGTCCCAAATCAATACCATTTTTCATACTCACATTCCCTTTTCTTTTACCCACATCTTTTTGGGGAGTCTCTCTTCATGCTGGGACGATGTGGAGCTTAATACTAAAATTGTTGGTTTGCTAATAGCTGTTGCCTTCCAACAGATCACGGCTTTCTTTTAGGGTTTGGTGGTATAATATGTGCCATAATCATAGACTGGATACTGCTTTTGTGTTTCCTATTCTTTTGGCGACAAAACGTTTGGACCTTTGGCTCCCTATCACCTTATATCTTGGTGTATGTGCTAAACGCTCATTCCAATTGTGCCCTACCCAGCAAGAAGTCGCTAAACCTCCTTGATTGACCTAAACGTTCCTTTTTCTTCATTTACTGCTGAACTCTACTGTTGTTGTTATTTGCTACTTTCGAATTATTACGATTCACCTGTTCTTTTGGAGTTTCTTGTATTCATTAATTTGCTGCACTGCTTTATTTGATTGTTATTATTTCTCATTTGTAATGTTTCTCCCATTGTAATGACACCTTTTATCTGATCAATAAATTTTCTTTATGAACTGAAAAAAGAAGATGGACTGTTTTGCTGCCCTGCTGTAATGAGGACTGCACAGCTGCTCCGCTACCCTGGCTGCAAGAGGGACAGCTTTGCTACCCTGCTATATGAGGAACAAGGAGTGGACCTGCACCCTGAACCATGTTCTGAGCTACAGAGACACAACAAGCTCCAGCACCCTTGAACTCTGCACCTGGACTCTGCCTGCTGTGTGTCCTAACCCCTCCGAGTAGTCCCTCCCCAGTCCTGGGGCTTTGGAAGTAGGGAAAAAAGCTTCTCTGCCAGCCCTGCTGTGGTCCCCATCAGAACCGATGCAGTGTGATAAAACTTGTCACAGCCATCACAATTCATCATTGGAACTGACACAGCACAACCCACCTCGACAGATGACCCCACTTTGATCATCAGAACCAACGCTATGTGATGCATTGTGAGGCAGATCCCCAAATCGCTCCCGGTAATGACGACTACACAGAACAATGCACTGCACCAAGAATATAAAGTACCTGTCAGGATTCACCCTCTTCACCTTAAGGGGGCTCCTAAAAGAAAACCTCGGCGAAGGAGCCCATGCTGGAAAACCTCCTTGCGACAATTACTCATGGAGCTGCAGCGTTCTGTCATATTGGTGAGGCAGCAGATTGTTCCAAAACTATGCGGTGTGCAGCGGTCTAGTTGTTTTCCCTAGACACGGTGCGTGTCAGCAATGCGCATGCGCGAGCTACGTTCTGCGCACTCCAACCGGCGGATTTTCTGTGACAGGAGATTCTGCCTACGCTCGCTGTCCGTTTTCAAAGAAAAAATCGATGATAATTCCTTTTGAAGTCTTCATTCTTCTGCTATTGGGAAGTATGAAATAGACGCTTTTATTGTAGAGTGAAAAGCATATTTTAACGTGACTTTTCTCCTCAGCTACTTTGAGAGAGAAGTTCCAGTGGCAGTTCTAGTGCTTCACTCGTTTGAAAATCCAGGAGCAGGTATTCAGGAGTGTCTTCAGTCAAGAGAAGACCTCACCCTTTTCAAGTAAGCGTATCTTGTATTTTCACAGAGTCTCTGGCTATGACTGAGGGGTGATAAGTTTTCAGACAGCACAAGTTTGGAAACGGCAGGATCCTCGAGCCGAATAGAGACTTTGTTCTTCTTCATGGAATGCAAAGATTGTAAAAACTATTCATAGTTCACAGACATTTCGGAGACTTTCTAGAGACAATTTTCAGAGTCAAGCAACTGAGCTTAGTACCTACTATCTCCAGGAGGTTGCCCATGTAAATCCTTAACAAGAAAAAGTGTTGTTTTTTTGAGAACAGAGATTGTAAAGGATAGAGACTGTCAAAAACTATGAGGAAAACATTCACTGGTGTGCAGACATTCTGAGAGTTCGAGCCTGGGCACCAGTCTGTTCTTCCAGTTAATCAGATGTACTACATCAACACAGACAAAACTAGTCAGAGAGTAGCTAGCTTCCCATCAAACACTGGTAAGACTAAAGAAGTTAGCTAGAGTAAATAACAAGTGTTAAATAAGACTATGAAGTAGAGAGGTTAATGATTGTTTTGCCTTACAGTGAATCTCCAGTTCCAATTCAGAGGTGGAGCCAGTGTCTGAAGCCAGTCTCTCTTGTTTTGCCTTCCACTACCCCTTTCCCCCAGAGTTAATTCAAAGGGCAATATATGATTTGTTGACCTTGGTTTTGACCTGAGGGATCTGGGGTAAGCGCTTCTTTTCCTGAGGGGACCGCTCCAGTGTATCCTTTTCTGACAGTACCATTCTATGCAGGCCTAACATTGTCCCTGTGTCGGGCTCCTGCTCCATCATGGTTGGCTGAAACTTGTGACTTAGTTCCAGTCTGTCATGACTATGTAATCACAGTTGGTGCTTTTAACCGCTTCGCCACGGTCGACATTCCGCCGCGGTGCAGAAACAAATAACGTGTGCATAGTTTGGACGCACATGCCCACTGTGATCACGGACGGCCGGCAGCCGTACGACGCGTGGAAAAGATTAAGCCCTGTTTTTACCTGAAACTTTAAAGTTGCATATGCTCTTCTAATTGGATTTTTTGTTTTTTTGGTATCAAATATTTTTTCAAATGTACTCTATTTTTCTAAATTTTTATGAGATTTTGCCTGTTTGATGTTTTCACTTTACTACTATTTGTGTGGTGCATTAATACTAAACACACATCCTCTCAGTTAAGCCTGACAGTTTTTACGTTAAGGTACCAAAGTGTTAAGCATAAGTTAATTTTTTAACTTTTAGTGGTTCACTCTGACAAGGATTGTGGATGTGGTTGTGTAGGGTTCTTCCCCCTCAACTTACGATCTAATTTCTCATATTTGCATTGTGCACACCCAATTATTCCCACTTTGTGTGCATTTCAGGAGTCTGAAGCCAGGCAATTCAATGTCATTGCAAGAAACACTAACTTGATGTTTTGTAGCTGATGTGCTATTGCATTCGATAGATGCTTTACTTTTACGGCCTTATTAAGAGTTGCAGTAATATTGGGTGCAAGCAGCTATTCCCAGTTCCAGACAAAAACACTTGTAATTGCCAGAATTTGTCAATTTCGACCCCTAGTTTCGACGCACCGAGTTCTATGATACTCGCAATGCGGGCCTACGGGAAGGACAACTCTCTTCAGCAAAATATGCAAATGCCATCAGAGCATGGATTTGCTGATGTGTGACCAAGGAGCTTACCTGTCTCCTCTAATACATATGGACTCCAAAACAACAATTGTTCAGTGTTCCGTACATTGTCAGTAATGCATTCTTAATTTAATGTGACAGTTGACATTTAGCAAATACGGATTTCGCCGGTGGTCATTATATTGGTGCTGTCCATTTTTATTGAAAATATATCTTTATAGATAATGTTTAAAAGTACAGATCTTGCCTGTCTTTCCCTGCGATGCTGTTTTCACTGCAGACAGATTATTTTGGTGGCTGAATGCCTTTGCTAGGTGGCAATATGTTGTATTTAACCACACCATCCAATGATGAATTCTTTTCTATGTTTTTCCTAATATATCAGTAAGTATGCGCTAAATTATATTTTTTTGTGGAGCGCATATATTGTGGCAGGTCACATAGGTAGCAATGTTGCTGACTCAGGCAAATGAAGCCACGAATTTAAGTAAAGATGTTGTGCCTCATTTATGTATTTTTGCCGTAGGGCAGCACCATAGGCCTATCTGCTGCGCTGCCCTGCAGCAAAAGAAAAGGGCAGGAATGAGCCGTATCTTTGACATACGGCAAATTTCTGTCCTTTTCCCCCGCCCCGGCACGCAATGGGCTGCTGTGCACCAACACAGGCACCTTTGCACCATGGTGCAAGGGCGCATGCATTGAGGGGCTGATTGTTTTTGTGCAGGAAGGGCAACCTTCCTGCACAAAAACAATCACAATGCTGCACACATAGAAAAAGAAAAAATGAGGAGAAATAGCGATATTTCTCCTCATTGCGCTCCCCAGGGGAGGCGTACATTTTTGGCGCTGCCTCAGATTTATCGACTCAGTATACTTAACCAGGTAAGTACAAAAATATTGAAGTAAAAAATACAGATGTAAAAATTATTGATTTAAAAATATCAAGAGAATAATTAAATAGAGATGGAAATATAAAAATTAATATTTTGTTTTACAACATGATTTAATTTTATATACATTTAAACTAAATATACAAATTAAACTCAATAAAAATAAATATAAGCACATACACATAATAATGTATACATATACATATATGTACTTTAAAATAATGTATTAACTATTATTTAATTTTTACACTTTTAAATTATATACAAATAAAATATATACCTATATCAATAATTTAAAATTAAAACAACATTCTATAATTCATTAAACCATTAAACTATTAAAACTAAATTAAAACGTACATTTCGCAACACAATAAATACAACAGTAGGAAAAATGTTGGATAGTGAAATAATTAAATTTACTATTCCAACTGCAATAAGTGCTACAGTAGGGAAAGTGTTTGATAGCGGAGGGGTAAAATAACTATTCCCACTCCAAAGAGGGCAAAAGTAGGGAAAGTTTTGGATAGCCGAGGGGTGAAACTTACTATTGCCACTCCATTGAGTGCAAAAGAAGGGTAAATGTTGGATAGTAGAATAATTACATTTACTATTCCAATTCCAGTGTTTACAACAGTAGGGAAAATGTTGGCTAGAGGAGGGGTAAAAACTTCTATTCCCACTCCACTGAGTTCAGTAGTAAATGTAAATGTACCGGAATTTATATAGCGCAAATCACCGAGTGGTTTCTAAGCGCTTGCTTAGGGAACCCGTCCTGGTATTCCCCTGTGAGATAACCCCGGCAGGGTATCCGCAAGGTGAAAGCCAGGCATCCCGCCACGAGGGGCCATTGTGGAGATTAAGCAAGCTATTGCCCAGAGTCGCAGAGTTTGAACCCGTGAATCGAGTAGGCACCGGAGCGAGAATTGTCAAGTCCATGGACATTTTAGGACTCAAGACCCCGTCGAGCATTGAACCCTGGTCCCGGGCTGACCTCTGCTTCCAGTTCCGCCTCCTCTAACCAGTGAGCCACTCTTCTCCACAGTAGGGAAAGTGCTGGATAGCGAAGAGGTAAAAATGACTATTTCCACTTCAAAGAGTGCAACAGTAGGGAAAGTGATGGATAGCGGAGGGGTAAACATTACTAATCCCGATTCAGTGAGTGAAACAGTAGGGAAATTATTGGATAGCTGAGGGGTAAGAATTACTGTTCCCACTCCAGTGAGTGCAACAGTAGAGAAAGTGATGAATAGCGGAGGGGTAAAAATTACTATTCCCACTCCAGTGAGTGCAACAGTAGGGGGATTGCTGGATAGCGAAAGGGTAAACATTACTATTACCACCCCGGTGAGTGCAACAGTAGGGATTATTTAGGATAGCGGAGGGGTAAAAATTACTATTCCCATTCCAGTGAATGCAACAGTAGGGAAAGAATTGATAGTAGAAAAACTAAAAATACTAATAGAATATTAACAATTACAAACAAAATATTCTTTAAAATAAATACACAATATTTTAAAAATCTACAATTATATACAATAAACATATAAAAATAACACATTATAATGTTAATAACATATGACAAAAACCTACAAATATGATATAAAAAATAATAAATACATTTATAAACAATATTTATTTAAAAGAAACAAATATTCGCAAACTAACAATGTATATAAAACATAAATGCATTTATTTTATTTCCTACCTAATGACACCACACCAATAAAAAAGACATCAACAATTTATTGAAATGTATTTGCATAATTAATATAAATAATAATACATTTAACCCCTTCGATGCGGCCGCGATTTTTCCCGTGTGCGGCCGCCGGCCGAACACGGGCGGGCCATGACGAACCCCAGCCGTCATCAGCACACGAGCACTGTAGTGCATGACGGCTGGGGTTCGTCATCAGCATGGAAGGGGTTAAAATACGTCATTAATAAAAAAAGATAATAAACATTCATTGAGTACACATACTTTTACACTATAATATCCACAACACACCTAAAACTTATCACACAATTATGATTATTAATTACTAATGAATTAATTTAAATCAATTACCATATAATTAAAAATGAATCAATAAAAAAAATTAATTCTCACCCTTCACACCATTTATACCTATAAACACAACACACACCTAAAACTAATTACAAAATTACCATAATTAATTGCTAATTAACTAGTTTTAATGAATGAACAACTGATTAATAATTCATCAATAAGACATAAAATACTTCCCACCCTTACCACCATTTCCACCTATAATCACCACAACACACACCTAAAATAATTACTAATGAATTCATTTAGATTAATTAACAACTAAATAAAATTCATCAATAAAAAATTAATTACTTCACAACCTTCAAACCATTTACACCAATAAACACCACAAAAACACCTAAAATAAATTACACAATTACCATTATCAATTACTAAATAATTAATTTAAATTAATTAACAACTGAATATTAAACATGTATTAATAAATTAATGTACACTTTTAACACTATAACATCACAATAAAACAAATATTAATAAATTATTCAAAACATTTTATATAATTAAATTACTTCCTACCCTATTTCCCTATGTACCCCCAACCAGCTACGGAACTAAAAACGGAAATGTCAAATAAAAAACAAATAATTACTATAAAAAATCAATCAAATTTATATAATTAAATGACTTCCCGCCCTCTTCTGCTATAAACCAACAATCCACTACAGAACTAAAAATGCAAAATTCTACCAATTTTTTTTAACTACTAACATTTTAACACATAATAAAAATACAAACAATTGTCACACAAAAAACAAACATCACATACACATATAAAATATATACTAAAATATATAAAATCAATACAGATTCAATATTTTTAACAACTATATTTTTCCAATCGATATTTTTGACCACGAGGATTTTATTGTTGATATTCCTGACCCACGATATTTTTACCACAATATTTGTGCAATTCAATATTTTTATCTCAATATTCTTTCTCTGCACCCCTGATTTAGATCTTTGCGGACACGTTCGTCCATCCCAACGGTGGCGGATATCTCACCCGCCGAAATATAAATCCTATAGGATATAAGGACAGACAGGATATCCACCATCGTTGTGAAGGAGGAACCCATCCACCAAGATGTAACACCTTGGCTGCTAGCAGTTTTCCCCTCCTGTGCTGGAAATTGCCATTTTGCTGGTGTCATGACGAGCTCAGCTCGTCATCAGCACAGCTCTACCGTGCATCATGACGAGCTGAGCTCATCATGAGCATGGAAAGGGTTAAATCAGGCCCATTGTCTCATTTTGGATGTTGAAAGTCTCTAGCGGGTTGAAACTGCAGGCTGTAGCTGCCAAGGGGTCCAAAAGTCCGGAAACCCCATCTACAAGAAGCTGCTGAACAGTATTTGCTGCTGTAAAGAGGTTACATCTATGGGTGTTGACAAACAGGCAGGTCACGGCCTTCTCTCAGTTCTAAAAGCACTTTTCAGCTGAAATTGTCAAGTTTGGGACTTTGGGCTATCTAGAGACATTTAGCACCAATTACAAGGGTCCAGCACAGGGTTGGGCCAACTTGGAGTTTACAGATCCATTCAGGCAGGGTCCAGGTGCAGGGTTCAAATTGTTGGAGATTTTGTGTCCCTGTACCTTAGGACAGGAGGCCAGCCAACTAGCCCTTTGAGTCTCTCTGGTAACATTGAGTTTATGCAGCAAGGAAGGTCTCAAACAGCAGGGCTGTCCTCTGAGGCTACAATGCAGGCTTCAAGCAGCAGGGCAGTCCTCTGGTAGCAGCAGTGCAGTCCTCTGAGGTACGAAGTAGGCCTCAAGCTGCAAGGCATCCGCCTGGAATACTAGACAGTCCTGATTGTCCTCCGCAGGTCAAGGAGATAGCTGAAGACTAGGTCTGAGGGCTCTATTTTTATACCTGGTGCCAGCTTTGAAATGGAAGAACTTCTGGAGGTTTCCCTAACAGATGATACTGGAGTGTCCTTGCTCCCTCCCCAAGATTGAAGAGATCTCTGGTGATAACAGGCTTCTGTGAAGTTCTTTGTGAGTGTGCTGAGGCAGCGCCTTTGAAATTTAAGTGGGGCAGGTAACAGCTCCACACGACACATACTGGCAGGATGGCTGATCCTCATAACACCTAATCCCCCTTTGTCTCACTGTCTGGGAGGAATACGCAAATGCCTTCTGCCATGCTAACCACAGTCATGTGACCCAGGAAAAGGGCAGCAGGCACCAAATGGGCAGGATAAGAAAATACCAACATTCTAAAAGTGATATTTTCAAAATTATAACTTAAAATCTGAGTTAACTATTAAAGAGGATTTTATATTAGAATTTTTTAGAGACCAAACAAAACATTTCTACCTTTTCAAAAACTAAAGTTACCGCTTATTAAATGTAATAAGGTTACCTAAATGTTATCCTATGGGAGGAGTAGTCCTCACAGCTACGAAAAATTAGTTTGTGAGTTTTTTGCTGACAGCCTTGTAAAACCTCAAAGTACATGTTCAACATTTTAAATACACTACACCCGGCTGTTACGGGTCTACCTAAGGAGTGGCTTATCTATATTATAAAGGACAGTTTCGGCTCGGTAAAGGGGTTACTCAGCAATATCGGATTGGCAGTTTAAAACTGCATAAAGGCTTCAATAGCAGACCTGAGATATGTTTTAAGTGCTATTTATGTGGGTAGCACAATAGGTGATGCACACCCACTAGTAGCATTTAATACACAGGTTCTGGGTACAGATTGTACCACTTTACTCTGGACTTATAAGTAAATTAAACATGCCAATTGGTGTAAGCCAATTTTCTCATGTTTAACTAAGCACTTTAGCAATGGCTAGCAATGGAAAAGTGCACAGAGATGAAAAACCTAAGCCTGGCAGTTTTCATGTTAAGATACCAAAGTGTTAAGCATAAGTTAATTTTTTGACTTTTAGTGGTTCACTCTGACAAGGATTATGGATGTTGCTTGTGTAGGGTTCCTCTCTCTCAACTTACGATCCAATTTCTCATATTTGCATTGTGCATGCCCAATTATTCCCACTTTGTGTGCATTTCAGGAGTCTGAAGCCACACTTCAATGTCATTGCAAGGAACACTACCTTGATTTTTTGTAGCTGATGTGCTATTGCATTCGATAGATGATAGTTATAAATAATAAGTTTAATATTGTGCTGTTTTTAATAGTACAAACCATGTTAAAATTGAAGGTTGTTATACTGTCGAATGAAATCTGGTTCCAGTAATGAAACAGAGTTACTTTTCATGATGTTTCTATGATATGAGTGTAGACAGCAACATGTATGTTTCTTCAAAGTTTCCCAATAGATTTCTTTACAAGTTTTAAAGTACATTATGGAGAAGTGTGTGAATTTAGTTGAAAAAAATACCAATAAAAAAATGCTCCGCATTCAGGGCCTCATTTACTACAAAATGGCACAACAACGCAAGCCAATATGCTGCTCTGAGCCGCATCATTTTAAAAAGACAGGGATGCGTCAAATTAACAATAAAATCTGTGTGCTTTCCCCTGCGCTGGCGCACAATTGGCTGCCATGTGCCAGCGCAGGCACCCTTGCGTCATGTTGCAAGGGTGCCTGCATTGCGTTGATGGCATTTGCGTCTTTCCATGCATGCTGCAGAATGCAGCACGCATAGAAAGAGTAACAATAAAGGATAAATAAAAGTATTTCTCCTTGTTGACTTACACCTGTGCCTCCCCTAGGGAGGCATAGGCTACTGACACATTCTAAGCTTTACAAAATGCTGTAAATCTGGGAATGTGTCAGGTTACATGGATGCTGCGTGGGAACACCCTCAGCAACACCCATGGAACGCCCCTTAAACGCAGAGTAATGCATGAATGATACCCATATTTACAAGGCCATGAAATGTTATACAGGGTGACTTATGTGGCCTAGTAAATATATGCAAACCCATTTCGCCGCCAGTGCGTAAAAAAAAAGTCATGCACCGGCGGTGCAATGGGTTGCAAGTGAGGCCCTTTTGAATTTTTAAGGAAAGGTTGTTAGTGGAGAACATGAACTTCTGGGATATGTGGTCCTTGAAGAAAACACTTTGATAGTGCATTTAACTTAATACAATGTACTGAGGGGCAGACTTACTGTGTTGCCATTGTCATTTTAGTGGTGGTCTCCAAGAGAGGGGGTTGATACAAGAGCAGGAAAACCTGACTTCACACAACCATAATCCCTTAAACCCATTGTAGTTTTGGCTCCTTAGTTGGCAACAGGTTTTGTAAGTATTTGTTTCCAGTCCTGACCTGCTGTTATAGAGCATCAACTAAGAATTGACAGAATCCTACATAAACTATTTACATTGCAGGTGCACATGAAGTAACCCTAGCCAAACTGAACAACATATATATAGGAATTCGAACCTCTAGAATACTATTGTTTTCACATTTTTCACTTCAACTTTGGACAAACAATGCTCTCCATAGCTTACTCACTGTTAAAACCTATTAGCACTATTCACTATTTAGGCTTTGGAAAAGTCTGAAATCTACACTTGTAGATTTACCAATATATTCAGTGACAGTTGGTTAATGTTGATATTAAATAAGATTTCTAATAATGTTTCTGAAAATTTACCACTGTTTTAGAGTTCTCAGAGTCCTCATACGGAAATATGTATGCGCTTGTGAACACTTTCGAAGCAATAGGTTTTCGGGTCTTGACCGTACCCAGCTGGACTCTAACCTCCCATTGCTGACTATATTATCTAACATAATTTAATGTTTCTATTTAAACACTGTGGGGTTTATTTACAAGAGGCCTGCCCCACCAGAGCATCACTTTTTTTGACGCTCCGGTGGCGCATGCCTCTCAATCATATCTTTGAGCAGACAAAAAGCCACCTTGTGTGGCTTTGCATGACCTCATACATGTGGAGAAAGGGAAGGCAGTGCAAAGTGCTGCATTGCCTTACTCTGCATCAGGGAGACATTCCAAGGGTTTTGCGATGGGTGTTTGGGTGCAACACCCAGGGCTTTTGATGCCGCCACAGATTTACAAAACCACGTAAACCTGGGGCAATGCTAAAACTTCACGTCTTCCCAGAGCAGGTGTAGCAAGTAGAAATGTTTTCTTCCTCTTTCCACATGTGCTGCATTCTGCTGGAGAAGTTATCCGCATTGTATGTGTGCTACATACAAAGCAGAAAACTCTCCAGGGATGTTTTTTGCAGGAATATGCCCTTTCCTAGGCACCAAACTGCGTGCAAGCGCAGGCTGAAAGGACAGGAATGTACCACATCTCTTCAATACGGTGAATTCCTGGCCTTTTAAATTGACATAGGGCAGCACATCAAGAGGTCTTGCGGTGTTGCTCCATGCCATTTTTGGGAAAAGAGGTCCCTTGAACACAGTGCTTCACAGACCATCTAACCAAATAAATAAATACTGGCTATAATATTCCTATGCACATTTTCCTCTTGGTGAAAAATTCATAGGGGTGAATTTTGCAGTAATGAAATGTACATGTGCCCATTTTACATTCAATTACATTTTCCTCCACTGGGAAAATATTTTTCCAAATAAGAAACCGATTAACCTAAATCTGTGTGATGTATGGGAGTAGTTCCTTCTCAATTTCAGGTTGACTTGCTAAAAATGCAACTATGCAGTTGGCAAAATCTGGACATTCTGGAGATTAGTAAAAGCGGAATCTCCCAATTTATGCTGACCACTTACCTCACTCCACTTGTTATCATTTCCTGTTTCGGAATATCCCAACCAGGAAACGTTGTTTAAGATAGTTCGAACACTATCAGAAAGAATGATAGGTTGCATTTAGGGCATCCATGGTAGCCAAGGGTTGATGGGATAGGCAAGCTAAGAAGAAGTTGTATGACCTGGACCACTGTCTCCGAATGTGCTAGGCTACAAATACTCATGTAGAGAGGGTGATGCAGGCTGGAATAGGATTGTGCTGATTTGGCCTTCTTCTGCATGCTGTGTGGACAGGAGCGAACATTATGACACAGGGACAAGGGAGCTCGAAATGGGGAAGGTGGGGATGGGTCTCAGCATGACTCGATTTTCTGCACTTAAGATACCCATCCCAGAAAGAATATTATATCTAATGCGTATGACTTTACAACAGGAGCATCTTGATGTATTTAAGGATAACTGAAGGGAGTTGAGAGCGGATAAATACACCATGGTGAGTTTTAGAAGTATTGCGCATTCTGTTTGACTGACTGAGACAGATACTCGCTAAAGTGGAAAGCATCCATTTGTAGGTACATTGTTGGCCTGATCATTTCTGTATGTGAGGCAATGTGTGTTTGGATGTTTTCTGCAAGGTAGACTAGTTTTGTAAGTGAATTTGCTTGAGGGAAAGTCTGCCCATCATAACAATAGTACAAACACTTTGGGGGAACCATAGCAGTGATATGGTGAGGTGAGCTAGCTGATTGATTGATCTGCCATCTTCTGTCTACTGTATTGCATGCTTCACTTGCCTGGCAAGTGGCCCAATAGTCTCAGTCTAGCAAACCACTCCTGGAGGGTAATAGAAACCAGTTCCTTGACCAGGGCACAGCAATACAGCTATAGCATTGTTCTCCCTTCCAAAGTGCTCGCCTGCGCAGCCCAATGGTGGTAACTCTGCCCATCTCTTTCTGCAGCTGACAAGCGCAGGTGGGCTTAATTTATGTCAGCGCCACCAGACGTGATGATGGCGGCTTCCTGCGCTAATGGTTTCTGAGGCTTGTGGTCTGCCCCCTTGTTGCGTTGCTCTATCCAGTCATAAAGTGAGGGATATAAGACCCTGAATGCAAGAGAAAACAAACTGGGCTGGAATAGCTGTATAACCTGGGAAATTTGAGAACTCTGCTCTAATAGTTGTCCTGAAACAGTGCCAGTGGAATGGATTCACAAATCTGCAAGAAGACCTCGCCTTGCTGTCTTTACCATAAAAGCCTCCAAATCCAAATGTGGGGGCTGTATGTCCTAAAAATCCTCTGTATATGGCTGCAGCCAGACCGTGCTGCTGCTGGTCCCATCCTCCAATCGCCACCCCCCCGGGTAATGCACTTCCTCTTGGGCCCTACTTCTGGCCGCACCCGCACTTGTTCCTAGTCCGTAACCACGGGGGCAATGGGGTCAAGGAGAAAATCTACTGGGCTGCAGTAAACAAGGTGGAGAGCGGGGGCTGTAGCGACACCGCACAAGGTCCAGGAGGCCCAAAGCCAGGCCAGGCCGCACTGGGCAGCCTACAGCGACAAAATGATAGGGCAGTATTCTTCGTACTCCCCTGGGGCCATAACGCCAAGCTGGTGAGCAGCTCTTTCTTATTATAATAATTATGATATTCTTGGTTCAGATATAAACTATAATATATGGATAAAGAGGGATTACCAGACGTGCAGAAATAACACAAGTCCTTTTTCTGGCCACATTGTCCTGGGGGAAAGATTTGGAAATTAATAGTGTTTATATGCTATGAGAATTAATGACATTACAAGAAGGGGGAAACTAAGCATGCTCAAGCTCACAGCTTGAATTTACTGGACAAGCAATGGTAGTGCATGCCAATAATAAATACCTCCATCCTACTGAGAGAGTAGGGATCCAAATGCTCCTCCTTTAACCTCTTCCCTTTATTCTTCCTCCTCATTTGGCTTTTCATTTTTGTCAACATTCTGTTGTATTCCTTTTCTTTTCATACTCCTCTCTTTAGTTATGACCCACGCACGTTTGACCCCTTTTGTATTACTTCTTCAAAGTTTCCACTCTCTGTTTTATTTCCATTTCTTGTGTCATTAGCTCTGAGTCTCTTTTTGACAGCTCCTTCACTAGTGTGTTTTTCACTTTCTGCACTCCTCTCCCTTGCTGCTCTTTACCTGGGGTGTTGTGAACCTCCCAGTTTAGCAGCTACAGAAGGTGGAAGGTTATTTGTGTGCCTCTGCAAATCAGTAGACAAAAGCTTAAGGGCAGGCAGGGGAAAGGGCGAAGGAAACATGGGTAAAGAGAAACGGGAAAGAAGCCAGGAATATTGAATGAAAGGAAGGGTGAAAGGAAAGATGTATGGATGAGTGGGTAGATGGATGAATGAAAAGATGAGTTGGAGAAAGAATGAATGAATGAATGGATATGTGGAAGGACAGTTGAAAGCATGGCTGAGTAAATGGGTAGATGAGTGAGTGTATGGATAGGAAGATTGAAAGGTGAAAGGATGCCATACTGCAAGGAAGGATGGATGAGTGAGTGAGTGAGTGAATTGTCAGGTACATGGACAGGTGACATGATGACAGATTAAAGGGATGGATGGACAAATGTATGGATGCATGGACGAATGGACAGATGAAGGGATGGTTGGAGGGTGCATGGATGGGTACATGAATTGATGAGTGAGGGAGTGAATGGATTGGTCACTGGATATGTGAGAGGATGGATATCAGAGTGGATGAAGGATGGAAGAGTAGATGTATGGATGAAATTAAAAGAGGATCAATGCTAGAGCTGATTGGATGGATGGATACATGTATGGATGGCAGGGTTGATGAGTGAATGGATGGGGATGAGGAAAAATGTAATAATGGATGGAAGATGAATGGATGATAGAATATGAAGGTGAAGTAATGGACATCAGCGGGTGGATAGAAGGGTATGAGGATAAATGTTTAGGTGTTTGGATGGAAAAGGCAAGGGAGATGTGGACTCACTTGCTTGGTGATATGGAAGCTTTAGTTCAAACTGATTTTTTTTATTTTCTAGCTACTCCGTTACCACTGAATTCATGAATATTTCGTATCACTCTCATGGGAAACCACAACAGATTCCTCTAATAAATACTCCCAACATTTTACACAACGTAACAGATTTTGACTGTAGAAAAGTACCCAGTTGCCATGGAAAATGATTTGACTTGACTGTGGAATTTCAAAACTGTTGCACATACAACGTGCTACATTTTGCTACCGATATTTGGCAGTTTGCTAAATTGCAACACGCGGAACAGAGCATACAAATGATTCATAATAAAATTGATGTTATAGATTCTCGTACTGAAATTATGAATAGTGTTAGTGTAGAGTTCTTCACAAATAACAGTCTTTAGGGAAAAAATCAATGATCTAAGTACATTCCCATTAGACATAAATGGAATATTGAAAGTAAAATAAAAGTATATAAGCTGTCAGTATACTCTTTGCTTGTGAGCGCAGATCTTAACTTGCTTTGCAAAATGACAAGAGAAAATAACAAGTATCTGGAGCACGAAAAATGTCATTACCTCCCTGTCCTAGAATAGTTTCAGTTTGCTCATTCTCTTTGATTTATGTCACTTGTTCTTTGAAACGCTGTACTTTTATGAAGTCATTTTCATCTTGTGCATGAGTAGATACTATAACTCACAGGTAACTCCAGAAATAAAGAACCTAATGGCTATAAAATCTGGTCAAGCTGGGACCATTTCTGAGTAGACTTAATGGTATTAACCTTTCCAGCAGACCTCTAAGGAATACACTAAACAGGTCAGAGGAAAAGCAATGATTATTGTATTAAAAAGACCAAGTAACATTTTCAGCCTAATCTGCTATAAAGAAAATTAATATCTGGCTAAGCTGGGCGATCTGCACCAATTAAGGGTGAGAGTAAATGTATGCTTAGTGAACGCATACAGATTAATTCTCTGGTTAAAATTTAATTGGACTATCTATATCTAACTAAAGTGCAATGACCAATGTTTTTGGAGTTGATTTGTGAAATGGCTTATTTCAGAATTGTTTAAGTGAATACAAACATGAAGAGCAAAGTACTCCACAGTGGTCAATCAATGACCACTTGTTTTGCTCCAAATAATTCAAATAAATATTTTGACTGAAATCCATACTAAACATATCTTGCATCTTTCGAAAATATTTTACAACCAAATGGGCAAACAACTTGTTTTACAGGTTATTCTACAAGATTGTGCAAAAGTTCTTGAAATAAATGTTATCACTTTTCATTGCCAGGTCAAAGCACTGTTGTCATTGAAGTATGCTACATCATAGCACAATGTTTAAAGCTGCAAATGAGTGGGGGAAATACACATCCATTTGCCAGATACTTATCTGCGACTGTCTCTTCCTCCATAGTCCTCTTGAGTAGGACCTTTGTGCATTGACTTGTGTGTCTATGTCTATGAAGCTCTAAGTTGGGGGGAGCCACATACCATGTCTGCTATACGATGATGATTTAGTGATAATTGACATGACAGAATTGGTGTTGAAAAAAAACAGGACATTTTTTATGATTACTGTTTAAAGAAATGCCTCATTATCAATTTAGAAATGACTAAAATAACAGAGCTTGAGAAAGGAAAGGGATCATATAACTGGGAATTGGGAGAGGCCGAATTTGAGGTGGTGCACAAATATAAATACTTGGTCATGTGGTTCGATACCAAACTAAATTGGAGGGACCTTGTAGACTCACTTAAAGCAAAAGCTCTCGGAGAGGCAAGATGGCGTCCATGCCAGAGGACGTGTAGACTGCTCACTCCCTGCTCAACCTGTAGGCTGACTCACACTTGGGAGGCAATTTCGGACAAGAAAGGAAAGGCTGCCGGGGTCTAAATACAATTCTTGTAAGCATTTATCAACGTAGTAGTCACGGTCGGATGTAGAAGATGCCGTGAGCTCTGTTTCAGATTCTGCCTCGGTGGAGTGCTGCGCCAAACGCAGAGGATTTCGATCACAGGTGGTGAAGCCGGGCGGAGCAGCCGAGCGGTGATTGTAATCACAGGAGCAGGCTACAGCTGCAGAAGGGTAGAACACTGATGGCTTGCTTCGCTAAACTACCTCCCTCCGTATTGCAGTCTTGCTTTGTGTGGAGATTCACCTCGGGGAGCGTTTAGGTGCCATGCCTCCCAAAGGAGCAAGGGGGAAGGCACGAATACCGGAGGAGCAAGTGGAGAATGGCGCCCCCCAGAGGTGATCAGAAAGGTGGCTACCCCCCGCAAACTAACACTAAAAATTAAAAAAAAATCAACAGTATAATGCAAAAGTAAAAGGAGGTGGTGTGGAAAAAATAAGATAATACCGGCAATTTTCGCAGCTGTAAAGGATAAATCTAAAGGGGGCTAAAATCTGTCTAATGTGGAAACAGAACAAGTTAACCCAAATATTTCAATTGCTACAAATGCAGGTATGGGTGTATTAGCGGTGAAAGACAACTCTTTACAGACCAACAATGTAAATGCTCCAAAAGAAATGGAGTGTATTAAACCAGGTGGGACAGCTGCTGCAAACTCGGTCTCTTTCACACCCGCAACCACTTACTTAGACGCTCATTTTAAGCAACAAAGCAACAAAGCAGTGATGAGGTAGACTCAAAATAAAATTGGAGTGTTGTATAAAACATTGACCGCATGTAAAAAGGATGATCTGGAGAAGCACAACCTACAATGGTCTTTGACATTGAGTGAAACTGAACTTGATATTTCAATTCATGAGGCACTCTCAACATCCAAGGAAGCTCTTTTGTCAGCAAATTTAAAACTAAAATTTTTTAAAACTTTATTTAGATTGTATTATACCCCATCACGTATGCAAAAGTGGGGTGATCGCTATGATGGTAAATTTTTTCGCTGTGGGGAAGATAATGCTGACATGGAACATGTTTTCTTCAGTTGTGTTAAATTGAATGTGTTCTTACAGGGCATGGAAAACTTTTTATCCAGTATTCAAGGGATTACGTTTAACATCACTCCAGCCTTAATGCTCCTGGGGATGGGGTGGCTAGTTACAAGAGGAGGGGTTTTGTATAAATACGGATTGTTTTTGTTTGTTGCTATGACGGTAGCATGTTTGTGTATAGCTGGGGACTGGTTATGCCCTGAGCTACCTAGGTTTGAAGTCTGGAGGGCGAAAATGTATCGTTTAGCCAACTTAGAATTTAGCTTATATTCAGTAAAGGGGGCGACAAAACGTAAATTAGGATTAAATATTTGGGAGCTTTTTGCCGCTCATATGAATACATGATTTTACGAAGGCACGATATTCATATTTGATTTATGATTATGATTTCTGATTGGCGATTAGTTATTTGGGTTTAACCTTTTTTCTTTTATTCTCTGTATTAATGGCATCAGTTTTTGTTTGAAATTTGCATATTTTTGACTCACTGTCTGGATCTGTCTTTCATAATTGATGTTGCTGAACTGTGGAAATAAATAAAATAAATAAATAAATAAATAAAAAAAGCAAAAGCACTCTTTTCAGTACGGGGCCTAAAACAGTTCAATCATAAATATGGAGGCCCATCTCTGCGACCCAATCTATCAGCTTTCAATGCAATGGTACACCCATAATTCCAATACGGTGCAGAGGTTTTAGCTCAAGGCAGTAAATTGGATTGACATCTTGAGGAGGGTAAATGTGTGAAACAGCTCCTTGCTCTCCCAGCATCACCTTTGATCCAGGCTGTGGGAGTAGAATTTCAACTTACAGCCTAGAATTAACAGGGACTGCGAGCTATATTGAATTTTTGACAGAGGCCGTGTAGAGAAGGGACCCCTGAAATATCACATCTGTGTAAAAGAGAAATAGAGGAAGGTGAACTGGCATCCCAAGTTAGACATAAACAGGAGCTATGGGCTGCTATTATAGCCAAAAAGGCATGAGAAGAAGATCTATTGCATCTGGGGTGAAAATCCTCCACTCAGTTCCTGGTAAAAGGACGGAGCAATGATCTAATGATGCCTTGCCAAGACCTAAGCTTAGAAATTTGATATTGACATTTTGAGTTGGCCTGAACCCATGAAATGTAGACAGAAAGATAACAACTGCAATGAGAAATGAACTGGGCTTGTGTACATGTGGGCTAAATGTAAAATGCAGTGGGCCACGCATCATGCTGGATTTTTTGTGGTTCCTAGAAGAACAGAAGATGTTTTCAAAAACTCTTTTTATTATGTATAAAATTATTAATAGGAATCAAGCTCTTAGGGGCAGATTTACAAGCCCCTTGCGCCTCTTTTGCGCCGCCGTAGCTTCACTTTTGTGATGCAGCGGCGGCGCAAATGATGCGCCATGGTACGGGGTATTAACAACGTGACGCATCTGGACGATGCGTCACGTTGTATAGCCCTGTGCCATAAGGAGGCGTTCCTGCGCAGGGGGGGGGCGTTCCTGCAGAGGAACGCCTCCTAAAAGTGGCTGAGTGAAATCTACAAGATTTCACTCAGTCACTTTTAGGCCAATTCTGCATCAAAACCCTGCGCCTGCTTGAAGCAGGCGTAAGGCTTGGGGCAGCATTGAAAGAATAGGCCCCACCAGAGCACTGCTGGAGCTGCGTCGCGCTTGCGACGCAACTCCAGCAATGCGCCGCTTTTACGGCACAGATGTGTGACGCATCTGTGCCGTTTTGGCCCCATGGTGCGCCGCATTGTAAATGTGGCGCATCATGGGTGGCGGAGCTGCAGCGCAAAATTACTGGTGCATCCCTGCTAATTGCAGGGATGCGCCAGTAATTGTAAATCTGCCCCTTAGTCTGTTGAAAATTATGTGATTTTTAAATGTTATATGTGCAATAGGAAGATTTTTAATTGTAATACAGGAGTCTATAAAGAATTGTAAATATAAGTTAAAATGGGCGAGAGGATAGGAACGAGACTCTTCGCACTCATTGAGGATATTCCGGAGTACCTGTATGTATATAGAAATATACATGTTATCTATATGTAATTCTTCTCATAATTGGTTATGAATTAGGAGCTGTTTTCTGTAGAGTTGCACTGCTCCCACTGTAAGCTTTATTAAGCTGTTAACCTGTTTTGCATTGTTTTATGGTTGAACTGTTTGTATTATTTGTATTTATATTTGCATGTTTTTTCTGTGGCAACTTTTATGGCTATATCTGCCGAATAAAGTATGATAATGATGATTGAATTGTGTGTGTATGTCACTGTTCTGCAGTTGATTGTTCCTATTGATCACTATCTCTTGCACATACATATTAGTTAGTGTAGACAGGAGAAGAGAAGATGATAAATGGAAGCAAGTCTCTGAAACTTGCACAGTCTGGCCCCATTGCTTGCACATACTATCTGAAACAAAGCTACACCATCTACAAACCCATCATGACAGAAACAACGTCCATCAAATGTCAAAGTCCTGCAATCTAATGTTAACACTCTTCTCTCAACAAAAACAGTACCAAACATTTATGGGTGGGTCTACTACAGGGTCAGGAATAAGATTCAATTGTGACTATTTGAAAACACTATATTGATTTCACATATTTGGCCTGCTCCTGTTATTACATAAGTTCCATTCACACACACATGAGGTAGTATTTATGGAACACTGGGTGGAGGGAATTGTGCTGTACCCAACACATCCCAGAAGGTCAGGTTCTGTCACAGAAATGTAAGGAACCCCATTTTTAACCATTGTTTGATTTGTGTAGGGGATTCTGGTTAAGAATAGGTATCATTGCATGCCACACCAACCAAAAGTCCTTCAAACATAAAAAGTCCCCCAGGCATCTAGCTAACCTCGCTATCTCCTATTACCAACTTTTGGAGATATTCGCGCTAGCGCGAATATCTCCAAAAGCTAACACCTGCCCCTGAGCAGTTCTTAGCCATGTTATCCAATGGTAGGTGGATAACATGTCTAAGAGCATTAGCTCGGTAATGCATGAATATCGCTGACTTCTCAGCGATATTCATGCATTTCGGCCGATTTTTATCGCTTAGGAGATATACCTTGATAATAGCAAGGTTCCTAAGCGATAAAAATCGCCGCAGCTCGGCGATAAAAATATCGCCGCTAAACCAACATAGCGATAATTATCGCCTGTTGTTGGTAATATGCCCCTAAATTTTAAGAAGATAAAGCAATTCGAAGCACACTAAAAGTATGAAACTTCATTTCATCACACATTAGAACACTGTCACCGTATGAAATATTTAAAAGAGTCTAAATTACATGTCTTTTCAAGGTCACTACCTTGTACAACTGAGACTTGTTTTGCAGCCTTGTAATCTACATACCATTATGTTATATTTTCGGATAAGATAATCGTACACTGGTCGACATAAAGAGCTCTGTGCCCTTTGTTTTTGTTCTGCACTTTTTAGACGTTCTAAGAAATAAATAATAGGTAGGTTCTCTTCTTTCTTACGAATTGAATCCTTGTTTTTTGAAGTAACTTTAATTGATGGAATGAATGCCAATACACACGTTCTCATACGTTATTTTCTAAAACGAGTCTCTAAATATTCAAGGGAAATAATAATATTATTTTACCACCATAACTATTCCCATGACATGCACAGTGAGTTTGTTATTTTAGGAATGTGATTTTGTTTATCATGTAAGGTCACCAAGCTACATTGATGGTTAGTATGGTCTTGTTAACATCGTTTTAGCAAAGTTTGAATTGTAGTTTTTTTACATCGATGCTAAAGTACAACCACTTTGCTTCTCATATACGTAGGTCTGCAGTATATACATATCATTAATAAACATATATTTGCAAACCAGTAATAATTCCCTGTTAAATTATTATGTTGATTTCAATATCTAGTTGTTATATTATATATGTGTCTTTTATAGGGAGTTTACGTTTTATAATGAATATGAATTCAATCATCCTATAGTCTATGTTAATAACCTATTTACTAACACCGTGCATATTCTATTATTTTCTAACCTATTATGCTGACGTCGTATAATTATCATCTACACGATTTAGGCAAAAATAAAAAATAAATGTCTGAAATTATGTTAAATGTAAATCTGGCCTCAGTGCTATATTTCAGCCTGAAATATACTAGTGACGTGAGTAAAAGTTGCTCGAGCTCTGTTCGTTCATGCTGTTACTGTTGATTTTACGCCTGAATAGAAATTTTACCCGAATGAACTTTAAATCACGTAACAATTGTGAAGCAGAAATTATGGGGCATATTACCAAGCAATAGCGATAATTATCGCTATTACTTGGTTAGAGACCAAAATTTACCTCTGAGCTGCGGCAAATTTTTACTGCAAATAAACCTTGGTATTACCAAGGTTTATCGCAAATGCGATAAAAATCGCCGCAATGCATGAATATCGCTGAAAAGTCAGCGATATTCATGCATTACCGAGCTAATGCTCTTAGCCATGTTATCCACCTCCCATTGGATAACATGGCTAAGAACTGCTCAGGGCAGGTGTTAGCTTTTGGAGATATTTGCGCTTAGCGCGAATATCTCCAAAAGTTGGTAATAGGAGATAGCGATGTTAGCGACTGTTTCCAGTCGCTAACATCTTGGCACGCCCACTTTGCATGTCATTAGTGATAAATATCACTGACATGCAAAGCGGGGCCCAGGATGGTCGCTATCTCCTACTAGCTGTCACTAACTGGTGTTAGCGACAGCTTGGTAATAGGGAGATAATTTTATCTCCGCTTTCTTGGCTTTTAAAGCCGAAAAAGCGGAGATAAACCCCCTTGATAATATGCACCAACGTTTTATAATGAATGTGAATTCAATCATCCAATAGTCTATGTTAATAACCTATTTACTAACACCGTGCATATTCTAATATTTTCTAACCTATTATGCTGACGTCGTATAATTATCATCTACACGATTAGGCAAAAATAAAAATAAAAATCTGAAATTATGTTAAATGTAAATCTGGCCTTAGTGCTATATTTCAGCCTGAAATATACTAGTGACGTGAGTAAAAGTTGCTCGAGCTCTGTTCGTTCATGCTGTTACTGTTGATGTTACGCCTGAACAGAAGTTTTACCCGAATGAGCTTTAAATCACGTAACAATTGCGATGCAGAAAGCTGGACCTTATGAAAGATTAGGCCGGCGTAACAAAAATTGTTGGCCGGACCTATTGCTTTAATTTGTCAGTAGACCCACAGGGCTTGTTCAAAAATATATTTGGAAAATGAAACCAAAAGTGCTGCCAGGTCAATAGTTTAATCCATTAAACAGAAGGCAGCCAGAAACCATCATAATGAAACAATACTTTTTAACCACCGTAAACCGAGTACAACCATGTTCATACAGACTAAAGTACAGTACTTCCGGCATCGCATGCATCTTCGATATAATGCGCTAACCATCTGGTTCACTCTTACCTCTCATCTAGGAAGCATCTTTTTTTGCAGAACAGCTGATTTTAATGGGAAGTCTGAGTGAAACCTACAGCCAGTTCCTCTTACCCATAACCCATCTGTGACAGTGAATATTCTAGACTGCAAAACACGCTAAACCGCATGAAATAATTCTAGCGCTGGCATTTTATGGTAGCTTGCAATTTATTTCCAATCGAGACGCTCATAAAGGCACACGGCTGCTTCTCTGTGCCAGTCCACGGTGTGATCTGAATCTCCGTGCCAGTCCACAAGTGATCTTCCCCCCTACTGTACGCATTTCCATTTTAAAATAGTCTTTAAATTATAAAGTAAAATTACCCGCTATATTGAAGTTAGATTACCTGTGCCAGCCAATTTGCGGTTCCGGGGAGCCGGTTGCTCGACAGAATAAAGTTATCACCTCTTGCCGATCAGCTGTGGCATTAAAAGACTTCTGTGGCAATGTAATAGCAGGAGGAACTGAAAAAGACATTAAAAAAACCTCATGAGAACATTTTACTTAGTGAAAAAAAAACTTGCAAAAATTCTACACACTTTAAAACTAGTTTGAGGTCAAAGTCATTTTGCTATATGTGAGTATTTTTCATTCAAAATGACATTGGAACATGCATTTATTTTCCTTGAAATAAAACGTCTTGTATTTGAAAGAAGGAATTTTGAATCTCGAAAAACATGCTTCCCGGGATAATATTTTCTGTTAAACGCATAGATTAAAAAGACAGTGAACAGATTTAAAGTTTAATAAATTGCTGGTCGCATGAACGTCTACAGAGACTTTTCTCACGCATTAAATGTGGTGGTTTCACAGATAAACTTCACGTTCTGCATTTTGTGGAATGGTACCCACTGTAGCACTGCTGAGATAATAGAAAATTGGGTCTAGATGTACTTCAGTGAATAACTTCATGTATGAAATGTACATATATTCCAAACTGTCCCATTCATTGGATGAAGTCGTCAATGACGTCATTTGCAGCGCCATCTGTGACGTCATCGTTGATGCCATTTAACATATTGTGAGTAATGAAAATATATGAGTTCATTAGCTGTTTATGATGGCAATGCAAATTATAGTCAATTCCCTTACCTATAACTGACCTATTTCAATGGCTTTGGGTTTGCTTCCTACACATAACTGTATTGCCACTTTTACCATGTTTTTATATATATATACTAGCAGCCGGTCCGACGTTGTCCGGGTATGAATTGCTGCCGTTAGTCTGAAAGAAATTCCCTTTGGGTAAAATAACAACAGTACACAAGTACTCACAAGCATACGGACAATAATCAACAAGGAAGCAATGTAGATAAATAGGGTTAACCCACTACATGTGAAAACACTCTCAAAACATGTCAAATTATAAAAACAATTTATTAAAGATACATTACATTAGATAAAAACTGAAATTTGGGAAACATATAAGGACGGTGTAATAATCAATAAAAACAACATTCAATTAAAAAGGAGTGTACAGGAAAAAGGGATTAAAACCCATTCATAAGAAAACAAATTTGGTTTCCTCCCTATTAGCTATTCCTAGATTTACTCCTTAAGCGTCGACGCGTTTCGGCGGTGTAAACATATTAATCCGCCTTCATCAGGACAGTAGGACAATATAGTTTCCCAAATAGATTCTGAAATTAAAAATAAAAACAGTCTTAGGCTTAACCAATTCATAACATATGGTGATCAAAAAAACACAATCTTTAAAACAACGTAATGTATTTAAATCATAGTACCAACCTATTTACAATGCTTCCAGGACACAGTACATTAAGCAACTCATCAAAATACAAAACATACACAGTTGAACAACAGCGGTTCAAGATTTGTTATTTTTCTACAACAACCTTGACAGTACTGAAATTTATACATTCAGGCCTGACGTAGAGTTCAGGAACATTAAGATTCCCTTTTGGGTACCGGTATTGTAAATCCCAAGTTAAATAGAGGGAGGTGGCACTAGATAGAGAGCATTGGTACAACACCTACCTCAAATATATGATAAGTAATATTGCAAGGGGTTTTCCGCCTCCTATGCGTCAGAACATGGAATTAGTCCAGCGAATTCTTTTAGATATCAGTTCAGATACTTATTCAGGTACCTATTCACAAAAAGATATGAGTTTCAGAGTATTGCAGGGTAGCTAATTGCAGTGCTGATTCACAGAATTTATACCCGACTATGACATATATGTTTTTTTTCCCTTGCATTGCAATTTGGGCTATGTTTCAAGCCTTTCTGACTTTTACAATGCTCTGCCTATTTATTTCTATGCATGCGCAACTACTCGTAAATTCACCTATATATCATTCGACATTCAGTGCAAAAAAGTTTTTATTATACTTATTAGCGCGCCATTCTCAGTTCTTTTATATAGCCAGTATTATTATATGGCAATTTCATACATTTGGATAAGCAGCTCAGTCCGTGTACTTACTATTTGGTTATTAGTAAGAGGCTCAAGCACGTCTTTGCAGATAGTATGCTTCTCCAGTTAAATGACTGGACACTGCAAGAGATATATGTATATATATTTTTTATAAGCAACGCATGTCTAACCGAGTTTTTACAGATATCAGAGATGCGTGGTAATTCAGGTGGTATACTTACGATTGATTAAAAGTGCTAGTGCCTGAGCACGCAGTAGTGAAGATTTCACTATAAACTTTGGTTCTACTTCGACGGAATTAAAATGCAGCAAGGGTTCCGGTAGATATTCAAAGATACCCGCTGTGCAAGGACGGTCCTCTCTCTCAACCCTGTATAATTAAACAGGGAAGAAGGATCAAATACCGCTAATAGGAACATACTTCTTTCCGAGAAGCGCTATTGCCATATAGCGTAACCCCTACCAGTCAGTTTCTCCGCCTTCGGAGAAACTGTTCTGATTTAAACGATTATTACAAACACGCTGAAATTCTCAAGCTCAAACTGAAGGATAGGGGTTACCCTAAGAAACTGCTGTCAAATTCTATGAAAAGGGCACGGTTCTTCGACCGTGATGCCCTGATCCACAATACCCCTAAGCAAAAAGAGCCACTCAACAAAGTTGTGTTTGTGAGTAAATTCTCAAGTATGAGTAACCAAATCAAAAACATCGTGAATAGGCACTGGCATATTCTAAACCACGAAGAAGATATAATACTTGAAAGGCCGCTATTCGCATTCAAAAAGAACAGTAACCTTCGAAACTTATTGGTCCATACCTACAAAGATGAATCTGTCGAAAAACAAAGAACCATTGACGGTACACATGTTATTGGTACAACAAAATGTGGAAGCTGCAATATGTGTGATCAATGTATTGTAGGATCAGAGTTTGTTTGTAACTCGAAAAGAATATCATGTAAGACTCACAATAACTGTAGAAGCAGAAATGTGATTTATTTATTGCAGTGCCCCTGCGGCCTATCCTATGTAGGAGAAACGGGGAGAGAGGTGCGAACCAGACTCCAGGAACATAGGTCAGCAGTAAGAACGAAAAAAACAACTGCCCCAATTGTAGCACACTTTATTGACAAGGGCCATAAAGACTCAGAATTTGGCTGGCTCGTACTGGAAAAAATAAAAATTGGCAAACGAGGTGGCAATATGGTTGCCAAGAGAAAAGAGAGAGAGCAATGGTACATCTCCTTCTTAGACACCGTTAGGAGAGGGCTAAATTCAAGAGAGGAATGGGACAAGATCATTGGAGCAATATAAGATATCTTAGGCTCCATGGTGTTCCTGTTAATAAGTTTGGAGCAAAAAATTTAGGAACATGCCAGCTGTATGCTCCCTACTGTGAATAAACGTTCTGTCCATAAATAACATTTCTTTGCCTATAATAATCAGGGTCTTAGATTCTAAACGCATCTTTATTCCACAACCTATGAATCAAAATACCTAAGAAAGAATGACGTCAAACCCAATCCCAAAAATATCCTTCTTTTCTCATTGACAATCCTACGAGTTAGTTTGGAGCAGAAATGTATGAACATGCCAGCTATATGCTCCGTACTGTGAATAATCGATCTGTCTACAAATAACATTTCTTTGCCCATAATAATCAGGCGTCTAGAAATCTAAACGTATCCTTATTCCACAATCTTTGAGTCGAAAAACCTTAGAAAGAATAACGTTAAATCTCAAAAATAACCCCCCTTTGTTTCATTAATAATCCTGAAGACACCAAGTTAATATAAAATTAGAAAATTTAATTGCCAACTTAATGAAATAAGCAAGTGGTCAGAAAGGGAGTTAAAATACGTCTTTATATTTGGATGGGTTTATTGACGAATCGAAGTACATCGTTTTTTCATGGTCTTTTTTTCATTTCAATTTTTCCGTATCATAGAATGCACTGTGATCAAAAGTCAAAAATACTATTTATTTCACTATTAGATAAAGGACGCTATTGTGTATTTCAAAAACTGGAAATAAATTATTTTTCAACTAAAATAAAGGATGACAGATTGACGCGACTACGAGCGATGAGAGTCTTTTCTCTCGCTCTATTTTTCCCGCCCGCGTAATCACCAAACACCCGCGTAATGCTGGGTATTTAAATCCGTGTGTTACCTCCTAATGTTGCTAGCCGGGGACACGGAGAGGAGCACGCAGGACGTCCGACGACAAAAAGATTAAGGTACGCAGACCGCTGGTAGGGGTTACGCTATATGGCAATAGCGCTTCTCGGAAAGAAGTATGTTCCTATTAGCGGTATTTGATCCTTCTTCCCTGTTTAATTATACAGGGTTGAGAGAGAGGACCGTCCTTGCACAGCGGGTATCTTTGAATATCTACCGGAACCCTTGCTGCATTTTAATTCCGTCGAAGTAGAACCAAAGTTTATAGTGAAATCTTCACTACTGCGTGCTCAGGCACTAGCACTTTTAATCAATCGTAAGTATACCACCTGAATTACCACGCATCTCTGATATCTGTAAAAACTCGGTTAGACATGCGTTGCTTATAAAAAATATATATACATATATCTCTTGCAGTGTCCAGTCATTTAACTGGAGAAGCATACTATCTGCAAAGACGTGCTTGAGCCTCTTACTAATAACCAAATAGTAAGTACACGGACTGAGCTGCTTATCCAAATGTATGAAATTGCCATATAATAATACTGGCTATATAAAAGAACTGAGAATGGTGCGCTAATAAGTATAATAAAAACTTTTTTGCACTGAATGTCGAATGATATATAGGTGAATTTACGAGTAGTTGCGCATGCATAGAAATAAATAGGCAGAGCATTGTAAAAGTCAGAAAGGCTTGAAACATAGCCCAAATTGCAATGCAAGGGAAAAAAAACATATATGTCATAGTCGGGTATAAATTCTGTGAATCAGCACTGCAATTAGCTACCCTGCAATACTCTGAAACTCATATCTTTTTGTGAATAGGTACCTGAATAAGTATCTGAACTGATATCTAAAATAATTCGCTGGACTAATTCCATGTTCTGACGCATAGGAGGCGGAAAACCCCTTGCAATATTACTTATCATATATTTGAGGTAGGTGTTGTACCAATGCTCTCTATCTAGTGCCACCTCCCTCTATTTAACTTGGGATTTACAATACCGGTACCCAAAAGGGAATCTTAATGTTCCTGAACTCTACGTCAGGCCTGAATGTATAAATTTCAGTACTGTCAAGGTTGTTGTAGAAAAATAACAAATCTTGAACCGCTGTTGTTCAACTGTGTATGTTTTGTATTTTGATGAGTTGCTTAATGTACTGTGTCCTGGAAGCATTGTAAATAGGTTGGTACTATGATTTAAATACATTACGTTGTTTTAAAGATTGTGTTTTTTTGATCACCATATGTTATGAATTGGTTAAGCCTAAGACTGTTTTTATTTTTAATTTCAGAATCTATTTGGGAAACTATATTGTCCTACTGTCCTGATGAAGGCGGATTAATATGTTTACACCGCCGAAACGCGTCGACGCTTAAGGAGTAAATCTAGGAATAGCTAATAGGGAGGAAACCAAATTTGTTTTCTTATGAATGGGTTTTAATCCCTTTTTCCTGTACACTCCTTTTTAATTGAATGTTGTTTTTATTGATTATTACACCGTCCTTATATGTTTCCCAAATTTCAGTTTTTATCTAATGTAATGTATCTTTAATAAATTGTTTTTATAATTTGACATGTTTTGAGAGTGTTTTCACATGTAGTGGGTTAACCCTATTTATCTACATTGCTTCCTTGTTGATTATTGTCCGTATGCTTGTGAGTACTTGTGTACTGTTGTTATTTTACCCAAAGGGAATTTCTTTCAGACTAACGTCAATTGTGGAACCCCATCCCTTTGGTTTTGGGGTCCCTCTCTCTTTTATTAGAGATGAATTGCTGCCGGCCAGTAGTATATTGTTTTGTAGGATTTCGTTTTGATAGCATTTCTTATCTGTGACAGGCCTATGAAACACTCCGATTCACAGTGCACTGCTGATGCACTTAAGAGTGCACGTTCAGTAGTGCGTGAACTCGAGTTTCCCTACTTTATTTTTCCTTGCAATATTATATAGCACGAACTCAACAAAATGGCATGAGCACAATTTACAGTACAGAAGAACACATTCATTTGTGGTAGACACGGGGAGACAAAGCGATTTGCCTGGAATCACAGGATGTTGAGCTGATGCCGAGATTCGAACGTAGCTCCCCAGCTCTAAAGTTCGCAATTCTAGAACTTGTGGCGGGAGGTGTGTCTTAAAAGTG
Organism: Lissotriton vulgaris; assembly: GCF_964263255.1. Classification (NCBI taxonomy): domain Eukaryota; kingdom Metazoa; phylum Chordata; class Amphibia; order Caudata; family Salamandridae; genus Lissotriton; species Lissotriton vulgaris. The sequence goes on from NC_141696.1 coordinate 266,259,214, forward strand.
TATGTCGGTGCTGGCCGTCAATGAGAGAGACCTGTGCATTTTTGAAATGGGTGGTGAAAAAATATGAGTATTTTGCTGGAGATGTGGGCCGCCGTGCCACCAATGTACTTACCGGGGGAGGGTAAACACCCATTATTCCGCAACTTTCTTTCCGCATACCATCAATACGAAAGTACCATGACTCCGCAATGCCATTATAAAGCATGGCATTACATTTTATATGCTTTTACCACGCATACATTTACAACGAAATTCGTTGTAAATGCATGAATGGCAAATGCATGTTTTTTTATGTTTGGATAAGGTAAGTATGGGTATAGGGGTATATGTTTTGGGGTACTGAGGTATATGTTTTGGGGTGTTTGGGAATTTTAAGGGTTCAGATATAGTTTTGGGTTATGGCTAGGTTTGGGTCTTGGGGTACAGGGGTATTTTAAGGGTTCAGGGCAAGGTTTGGGTTTTGGGGTACAGGAGTAGTTTAGGGTTCAGGGGTAGGTTTGGGTTTTGGGGTACAGTGGTATTTTTAGGGTTCATGGCTAGGTTTGGGTTTTGGGGTACAGGGGTATTTTTAGGGTTCAGGGGTCGGTTTGGGTTTTGAGGTACAAGAGTATTTATAGGGTTCAGGGCTAGGTTTGGGTTTTGGGGTACAAGGGTATTTTTAGGGATAGGTTTGGGTTTTGGGGTACAGGGTATATTAACAGGGTAAAGATGGGTTAGTGTTTAAGGGAGTTGGGGTATTTTAAGTTGGGGTATTTTAAGGAGTAAGGGTGGGTTATGCTTATGGGGTGCAGGGGTATTTAAAGGGAGCAGGGTGGGATTAGCACACAATATGAGACATGGCATGAAGGGCGAAACGTACCAAACCCCCCCAGCGGTTGTCACGCCCCCAGCAGACACCCACAGCACAACGCAGACACGCCCACAAGGGACTACTTTGCTGGCACTGTTCTTTTACCTTTTAAATGTATATGGTGGGCATCTGCATAGCCTATGTCCTTCTGCTGCAACTGCCCTTTCCAACGCTATATTGGGTGTTGTGATTGGTGCTGTGGTTCCCGAGATTACCCGCCTCAAAGGTTTGGGTTCTCTCTTTATTATATTAGTATGGATATATATATGCAAAACACGAAGTATCCTCTCGAAGTAGTCAGGGATACACGGCAGGGTTTTCAGGGTCTGTTTTCAGATTTTGTGGCATGACGCATTTCGGCGATTAGCCTTTATCAAACGCCTCTGTTATTGCCGTCTCAGTTCAAGTGTTTATATATGCCCCTCCTCCTGTAGTAGCGTGGGGAACACCCGTACCTCCGTTCCTTTAGACACACCCACCCTTCCGTTGTAAGGACTGCATCTCCCAGCATGCAGTTGGTTCTCTTCTAGATGTGTGTCCCTTTCAGACTGATTTCTGACTCAAAGTTTTGAGAGGCTGATAGCATCTGTGGTCAGGTCGAGGCTGCTCCACTGAGCTGGAGGACAAACACGACCCCACGCCCGAACTTCCAACCGTGCCTTCACGCTGGCGGCAGGCTCTGGAAACGCCGGTAAAGTAACAACGCTCCTCCATGTGGTCATGGATTGTCTGTGACAACAGCTCCTTTTCCGCCTAGGGACGCACGGCGATACAGGTAATGGCCACGATACCTGGATCCTTGTGGAAGGGGCTCCATTGCATGTCATCGGCCACACGCCAATATGCAAAAAACGTCTCCTCCTCTCGAAGTAGTCAGGGATACACAGGGGGGGTTTATTTAGATTTTGCGGCATGACGCGTTTCGGCGATTAGCCTTTATCAAATGCCTCTGTTATTGAACTCTCAGTTCAAGTGTTTATAAATGCCCCACCTCCTGTAGTAGAGTGGGGAACACCCGTGCCTCCGGTCCTTTAGACACACCCACCCAGTTCAGTTGTAAGGACTGCATCTCCCAGCATGAAGTTGGTTCTCTTCTGGATGCGTGCCCCTTTCAGCCGGATTTCTGACTCAAAGTTTTGAGAGGCTGATAGGAGCTGTGGTCAGGTCGAGGCTGATCTACTGTGCTGGACGACAAACACAACCCCAATCCCCAACTTCCAACCGTGCTTTCACGCTGGCGGCAGGCTCTGGAAATGCTGGTAAAGTAACAACGCTCCTCCATGTGATCATAGATCGTCTGTGACAACAGCTCCTTTGCCGCCTTGGGACGCACGGCGATACAGGTAATGGCCACGACACCTGGATCCTTGTGGAAGGGCCTCCCTTGCGTGTCATCGGCCACATGCCAATATGCAAAAAAAAGTCTCCTCCTCTCAAAGTAGTCAGGGATACACAGCGGGGTTTTCAGGGTCTGTTTTATTTAGATTTCGCGGCATGACGCATTTCAGCGATTAGCCTTTATCATATATATATATATATATTCACTGAAAAAAACAAAGGTTTCAGGGACGTTATAGTTAGTTGGACATTTTACTCGTACAAACCCATAGAAAGTATAACTATTGCCCCTGCAATGCACTGCTGATGACATCACATATTACATCATTCATGCCATGGTCAGTGACATCACTGATGACATCACTGATAACATCTCAAATTACATCATGTGTTCCGCCATCAAAATGAGATTTACCCACAGCCGTTTTAGGATGGAGGTGGGTATTGTGGCAGACGCAAAGCCCGTTCACCGCTTTTCCGCCAGTGGCCACCGTAATGATTGCCTGGCGGGCGGAGCAGGGGCACTAATATAGTAGTGGTGCCTAGCAGGCACCCTCTGCCATAGTAGGATGTGGCCTTTCCATGCCCGCCATCATAATGAGCCCCTATATGTTGGATTTTAAAGGTTGAAATATGTGTTTTGTGCTGCCTGTGACTCTTATTAGTTTATGGAAAACAGCCTGCCCTGTCATTTATTTTAACTTCTGCAAGGTACTAACATCAGTTGAGTTTAAGGTTTATTGTTTTGAGAAGGTTAGTTCAGCAGGTTAATGTCTCTACCGCAGTAATCATTATTTGACCTCCAGGTCTCAGTATCGAATTTCAGTCCGAGTCCCATTTTCCATAGTTGCCAAGTGTCCTCTGTTCAAGTGTGACACAAGCCCATGCTTACAAAGATATTATTGAAATTTCATTTCCCTTATATACCTGAACTTGAAAACTTTGCAATATTTTATTAAGCAAATGTAAATGCACTGTTAAAAAACAAAGTATATATTTTGTGTTGTGTGTTATATGTAGCTGCTGAAGTAGGATCTCAGTGTCACATTCAAGTCAAGAGAAACTAGAGATGCTTCATCTCTGATATCACGTTATTCAGGCAGGCTGGGGTTTCAATTGTTATGCAGACAGTAAGGATTCAGGCAGACTACTACAACCCTGGACAACAAGAAGCATATTTTCAGCAAATGGCACATTTAATTCATACCAGACAAGTTTTCATCATACTTGAGTAAGAAATTGGGTTACTGGTTGAGGAGAATTAACGCCCGCTCAGGCAACAACCACAGTCTTTTTCTAAGGTGAACCACCAAAGTCCCCAAACTAACCTATGTTTAACCCTCTAGTAGATAGGATTAAAAGCAGTCAGGCTTGACATAGAGGCAATGTGTAAGGTATTTCTGTAGCACATAAACAGAAACAAATACAAGATGAATTCCAAAGCAATTGAGAAAAATATGGTACATTTTAATAAATAAAACAATTCCAGAACAGCAACAATTACACCAGTAGAACATGGATATACAGTTTCAAAGTTTCATATGAATATAGTGCCTAAAATAAAAAAAATACCACTCGTGGTCAGCTGGCCGTGCAAGACCAAAGGAAAGGCACAAGTTTAGGCCAGTTGAGATGGAGAGTGAGCATGGTACAGGACCAGCTTAGTTCCGCTGAAAAAGGTACCTTCTCAAAGTCCGGCGTGAAGAGTTCCATTTGCTGTGGTGGAGGCCGAGAGGAGCAAGAAGAGTGTTGCAGAAGTTTGCCGTTGTTATGCAAAGAGCAGGCCGGGTGGCGCAGGCTGTTGTTGCTGCAGCGCAAAACATTGGTCGGGCATCATGAATGGTCGTTGCTGGAGCTTTGAATTGGTGGTCACCTCAGTCTGTAATTGCTGTAGCACAATGTGCAGATTTCCCACTGTCAGTCATCGCTGGCGGTCATTGTAGTGTGAAGAGTCAGGTTCACTAGAGCTTCTCATTGTCGGTTGTCACATGTGGCAGAGTCTTGGAATGAACAGGCCTTTTCACTGTCACAAGGAGCCCAAATCCTCAGGTTTCACCTTTCGCCTCAAGAAGAGCTCAATTGATGCCAGCCCAGGGTGCAAGACCTCAGGAGGCAGCTCTTGGGGATAAAGAACTAAATCCAGCATAGGCCAGCAGGATACAGGCAGGTCCAGTTGCAGGTCCAGGCAGGTTTAGTGCACCAGGTCAGCTGGGAAGTTGAAAGGAGGCCTCTAGAGCTTGCTGTGTCTCTTTAGCTCTGTCAGGAGGTCAGCTAACTGAGGGGAGCTCGTTTTTGCCCATTCTCGCCGACACTGCCAAGAGTCAGGAAATTGAAAGCCTACTTTGAGGGGATTGCTGAGGAAGCTGCTGCCGCCGCCAGGAGTCTTTGGGGGGCATTTCCAGCACGAGTGGGCACCGGAGGAGGAGGCAAACTACACCTCCCAGCGTCCCTCGCACTCCTGTGACATCACTCCAGTGCGCCAGGAGGCGCACAAAAGGCTCCTCGGGCTCCCGCAGCGCGGGATGCGCGCGGGCCATCTGTGGCCGTCCGGGGCCAGGAAAGGCTGGGTCTGGCCATACCCCTTGATTAAAATGATTCTAATTGACTCATCTTCTATCTGGCGGTAATCACTGAAACTCCGCTGTTGACAGTCACATATATTTTTTAATTGACAATTGGAATTCATGTTTCAAGTCCTTATATCTTTTAATGATTGACAATTTTCATCTTTAATTGTATATTTTATTTCTCGCTGGGATCGTTATTTTGATCTGTTGTTAACCTAGCCCCTTGGGTCTCTTATGTTTAGGAACATGGGGAAAAATATCCCTCCGCTGCCTCGCCCTGTTACTAAGCAAAAATCAGCCTTAATTACTCCTCTCCCAAGTCTAACAGCAATAGATAAAATACTGCAAAAAACTAAAGGGGTGGTTGCATCTGCCATTGAAAACACAGAAAGGCGCCTTTCTCTTCCAACTGGTATGCTCCCTCCCTTGCCCTCTGTATCCATGTTTACGATAAAATCCCAGGATTCAATGTTACCGCCTTCTTTTGTTGGACTTCCAAGCGCTCAATTCACCCCCTTGAACCATGAAACTGTACCTACACAGCACAATCTGTCACTTGAACCCATCCCCTTGTCAACTAGACTATCATTGACACCAACAATATTGCCAAAGATTGTAACTGCTGAGCCTCCGCTTTTAATCGATGACTCTTCAGGGCAGGTGGGGTGTGATTTCCCTCTAAGCCCTATTTCTGTATCACTGTCAAGGTCAAATAATGCCAGCCTGCATGTAACAACTAGAGGGCAAAAAGCGAGGCTTAAGCAAAACGACATAAATAAGGAAGAACTACCTGTAAAATATTGTAAAGGGAAGGGTACTTATAAACAGTGTAAAGCTGCTGTAAACCCACTTGGATTGAAAGGAAATTAGGGCAATGGCCTGACAGAAAATGTTTCTGCCCTAACTAGTATAGGCAACCCAGAAGCTGATGAGAATTTTTGGGGAAGAATGGAGATTTTGTTAACAACACTACTCGAGCCCATTTGTTTAAAAATGTCCATTATTGAAACTCGGGTAACTAGTATAGAGGAAAAGTTGACTAACAACCATCAGACCATACAGGTTGAATCGCCTAAGACATTATCACACTCAACCTCAGCCAACGTAGGTGAAAACTCTAAAGGTATACCTCTGGATTCGACCACTCAAGTCCAGCACAAAAGGAGGGAGGTTAATAAAAGACAGGAACTTAAAACCTTAAAGGGTAACACTTGAATTAGAGTAGCAGATCTGACAGCCCCAACTCGGGGAGGTAGTGACAACAGCAATACTACATGTAATATAAGAAGAGATCAGCCTTGCCAAGAGGATAATGCAACCTTATCCCTACCAATTCTAAATTTACCTCCTGAAGCTACACCATATATGGTTGTGTTAGCTAATGTTCCTGCTCTGCCCCCAATGCTTTTGAACACTGGTCGACATTGAGAAATAAATCCCTTCATTTTTTATCTACGAGGCTTGGTCCTAATAACTCATTATTTTCTGTATTTAAAATGGCCAGAAGGGTTAGTTGAGCAGGTACATCTAGTAAATCTTTGAGCGGAGATTGTGTAATTTTAACATTTCGGTCACCGCTATTGGTACAAAACATAATCAAGAGGGGCTCTACCTTGGTAGTTAATACTAAGTTCATTAACATCCTTCCCCTCAGTTTCTTTTATTGCCCCACTCATCCTGGTAGGTTTCCAGGACCCTATTGTCCACCAACAAATTACATGGGTCCCATCCGAGGAAGATACTGTGTCCCAACATCAAATCCTTTTGAGATTTTGAGCGGTCTACAGAACAATGATTGACTGCAAACGGACTATCTTGCCAACTTTCCCGGCAGAGCAGTCTACTTTATGCCTGTGTACAATCATGGGGAGACTGTGAAGGAGCGGGTGGAGAATGCTAGTATCCCAGGGATTGAGGAAATTAATGGGGGGATGGAGGCCTTGGAAGTTGGTACAGAGCCAGTGCTTCCAAATGGGAATGGGACATCAATAGTAGGTGTTAGGCCCCTATATTTTGTTCCACCCCCGCCCGTACCCCCCTATGCATTATTACCTCTTGGAATATTGCTGGAATTAAGTCTAAAATGTATAACCCACTTTGGCAGGACTTTATTCAGTCACAAGATATGATTTGTCTCCAGGAAACCTGGAGCAAGGATCCGGGGCACCTTAATGGGTATAAGACGTTCCATACTTCGGCTGTTGAGGTTGTGCATGGGAGAGCCAAGTGGGGGTTAAGTGTTTATTTGTCAAATAAGTTGAATGTAACAAGGATTATAGAGCCTATCAAAGATATTTATTTTCAGTTCCTGATACTTGCATTGGACTCTGACACTTCAATTGCCCTGCTTAATTTATATAATAATATTCCCCTGGGTGAAGTGTCAAATGTTCTTAACAACTTGTCCAAAGCATTGTCCTTACAGGGTAAAAGCATCAGGCATGATATGATTATTCTTTTGGTGGGAGAACAGAGGTCTTAAAACCATCTGTCCTGCAACATCAATTGTTATTAACCACTTTTAATATTCAACCCTATTTGGTTTATGTTCCTGGCAATTATGATAGATTTTTATTATCTCGTTTTAGATTTGGAATTTTTCATAGACTGGTTAGTTTTCCAACTGTAAATGACTGTACGCATGATTTACAGCCTTGTCCTTGTGACGATGTGTCGCTCCAAAGTACCATGCACATCCTTCTATTTTGTGAATATTATAGATTCCTTAGGCGCAGTATCTTACTGCCTCTATTGAGACAGATGGGCCTGCGCCAATGTCGTTTGGCCATGTTAAGTATTCAATACTTGGACAATAAACGATGTGTTGCAATAATCACAGTGTTTTTTAAAAGAGTGATATATTGCAGAAAAACTATGATTATGTAGTGTATTTTAATTACAGTAAGGATGCCTTTAATTGAATTTTCCCACCAATGAATTGTTCTGTATATACTCTTTCTTATGTTCTTCTTTGTTACGACATGGTGATTTTTTAAATGAATTGAACTGAAATGTGATAATTTTTATAATAATGTATGCTTTTATGATTGCTTTTAACAATCGAATAAAGCTATATTTGACTTGACTTGACTTTACCTTGCAGTCACTCAGGTTAGCATGGAATGAAAGGGAGCAGATAGTGTTGTCCTTCTCTGAGAGCATGGCAGTCTTCAAACAGCAGGGCATGCCTCTGGGAACAAGGCAGTCTTTTTTTCTGTAATGTACACAGGTCCAAGAGTATACTGCAGTGGTGTTCTGAGGATCCAATATTAACAACTGGTGACAGCCTTTGAAGTCGGGGCACTCCTGATATTACACCTGACATCTGATTCTGGAAATGTATTTCCTTCTTTTGTCAAAGTTTCCCTTTCCATTCCACCAAACATCATTCCCCTGTACCTCACTCTCTCTCAAGCCTTTTCAACCTCGTTATCGTTTTCTCAGTTTCCCAAAATCCCTTATCATTTCAAGAAGCACTTATTTTCCCCATCCATAAAAATGCATAATTTCCTTTCAAGAGCAGCCAGGACACCCTACTGGTCAAGAGAGGCTCCTCCTCTTAAGGCAGATTGTGTCACTCATTCATTATTTTCCATCTTTCAACACCACTCTATGCTATAAGCTTTATTCATCCTGCCTCTGAAGGAAGGTCTAAGTTTTCAGGACTTCACAGTCAATAAGTTGGATATTCACCTCCTTACTTTTTTCGGGCCAACAGTTAAAGGAGCAATATCTTTCTCTTTGAGGTGTAGTGATAATTAGTGTGGGCCAGGAATGGTGTCATAGTCAATTAATTGTATCAATTAATACTTTACCTGAGGTATGTGCAATGTGAGCGGGAAAGTCAAAGCCATACTAGCTACATCATATAAATATACATTTTTTTTATTTATTTGACTTACATACAATCGATCTAAATTAAAAAAAAATTGGTTCCTCTACAAATCTAAATGGACTTTGCCCCCTCTTGGGCCTACACTGGACACCCCTGATTTAAGTGATTATATGAAATGAAATATTAAGATGCAAATTATACTGTGGTAAGGTTTGGGCTTGAACCATGCAAACACATTAGCCTTTTTCATCGATAAATATGTTTCATGAAATCTTACAGAGAGGACTTGCTGTTAGCGGTGGCGGCTGGTAGACTTTGGAAGAAATGGGCTGTAAATCCTTTCCTTGAATAAGAGCAAATGAGTGAAGGAGCCAAACTCTTTGTTGAAGCTTTGTCGATGGTTGGTTGTTATAACACAATGTACACATATATTAAATACAAATCAAAAGACCTTGAAAAAGTGTAATAAAGCATGAATTTGCCAATTCTATCCCAGTGATAGCCTGAATTTGTCAGGAATATTCATGCTATGGCTAGTATTGAGCGCTGTTGGCCTAGGGCTATTCCAAATATTGCCAGGAATTCACACTTAACATTTTGTCACTCATGTGGCATTAACTCAGAGACCTAAAAGTGGAAAAAATAAAAAATGCTACTGCATAAATGTGGTAATGTTGTGCTTGTAAAGAAAAAAGTGTGCAAAAAATTAAAAAAAACACTGAGCAGCGACAGCAAGAGGCAGCAGGTAGTTGAGAGCACTGTAAATAAACAGTGCTTTGGCATTCAAGGACTGGCTGGGGTTGGCAGGGTTGTGCCTGCAATGCAAATTAAGCACAACATGAAATAAAGCACTGAACAGCCATTTTGCTTCAGGATAACAGTTGGCCTCTCCAGCAACCAGCCTCGAGTCTTTCCCATCTCCAGGCTGGGGGCATCAGGTGCTTTTCCATTTGGATTTTATATGGGTAAATTTAGTATACTTTACCACCTGTTCAGACCAGGGGAGGTCATTCACATGTGATTTCCTACCTCGGACAGCCGCAGCTGTTAATTCTAGGTGCATTCCATTTTTTAGCTCTCAGTATCTCCGGGCTGTGGAAACACTGCTCTGGGTATCTGTGTGTGTGATGATTCCACATGAAGAGGTAGCGGGAGTGATGTTTCCGCACACTAAATGTGTGTAATTGTACAGAGCAGATTCATTACTTAAACCATGAGGTAAATCTTCTCCTCACAGCTTTTAATGAGATCATTGAAAGATTGTTCAATATGCATACAAGTTTGTAAAGGCACCTTCTTAAATATCCCTACCATTACTGGAGCCCTTTCTCTACGCCTTCTTGTAAATTCAGCATGTTGGCTGCTTTGACTTCCCATGGAAAACACTCACTGGCATTTTTTGGAGAACTCTTACATTTGTTTAACGTATCGGTAAACGTAGTCCTACGGACAATCCACAATACCGAAGTAAGCAGCACTGACCACTGTTTATAACTACTCACAAATGTGAATCAGGGTCTGGAAATGTTTACCCACAGTATCTTCTTGCATCTAAATTCACCTTCGATTTGCAAATCTTTGTGTAAATGAGACCACTTGACATTTCAATCCCAAAGCAACTTGTGGAACTCTGTGCCTTGACTGCATGCCAAAGTATCAAAACATTGTGTAGATAACGTCATGTACTCTTCAAAGCATTGCAAATGTGTGATGATTCACATGAAGAATCATCATCATCAATATACTTTATTTGGCATAAAAAACACCATAAAAGCCAAAGCTAAAAAACAATTCATACATATACAGTTTCGACACCAAGGGAACATATATAAATGAGTGTTGCTAACCCTGCTAACATCAAATTACTAGCCTTTTTAAAAAAAATCCTCCTCGATACATTTCATTACACGTACTTCTTATGTCACGGTGGGGGGGGGAGGACAAGCAACGGGCAAATCACACATTCCCTCTGGTGTTTTTAAGACGCATTGCCACTCTTAAAAAATGTACAGTACAATACAAAGTTAAAATTTCAGAGGAGAGTTTCAAATATAATAAAGCCCCTTTAGCCTGCCTAAACCCTGCTTTTTAAAAAAAATTCTTTAAAAAAATACTTCCTAGGGTGCATATAAAACGGGCATAGGAGTACAAAGTGAAGGGTATCCTGCGGAGATCGATGATCGCAGCCGCAGGGGCCCTTCTGCTCCACCATCTTAGTAAAACCTGCTGGCGCCGCAAGGCTATGATGTAAGGAATCCAGCCTGAAACGCGTCATTAAAAATCTATCTTGAGCACTGTGAATGAGATATAGCTAGGGTTTGATGCCCAAGCAGGATTTAGTTAGGATGTTCATTGACACAGCAGGTTTTCTTATCTCATGATCTTCCCTGCTGGAACCAAGACGTTTCAAAAACTCCCCCTGACCATAACCTTGTCCTTGGCCAGCAATTTCGTTGGGGGAGTAAACAATTCGGGACAACCCAGGGCCTCAAAGGATTCCCTAACATAGTTAAGCCATGGATATGCATCCCTTTATCCCTTGCCATGCAATCCTTTAGGAGTTCTCTTGTCAATGTGGCCTCTGGGTTAGTCCAGATTTTAACCCAACAACTAATGGGTTTTAATTTTATCCTGTCATTAAAATAAGCAGCACCCAATTCCTCTTGAACATTGAAGCCTGAGTTGCTTTGTGGCACTTTCAATAATCTTCTAAAAAAAGTGTTCTCTTCAATATGGAGAAACTTAGCATCCACAAAGCCCCATACCTCGCTGCCATAGAGTACTTTGGCACAGCATATTGAATTGTAAAGATTCAAAATCTGATCAGGAGACCAGAGCCCCAACCTATTTGCATAATTCATAACTGCATCCGTACTTCTGGTAAGGCTACAACATTTTTCCTCCAACAAAGCTTTAAAATTTAATCTAGAGTCAACTAATATCCCCAAGTATGAAAAAGACTGGACTTTTTCTATACAATGTGCCCCAATCATGCATTTATAATTTTTTTTGGGCACCTTTCCTACCTCCATTATATATGATTTGGCCAGGTTTGCTGACAGGTCCAGCCCCTCCATAAAATGGACAAACCCATCTAACAATCTTTGGAGGCCTGAGGGGTTCGGGCCAGCAATACTGCATCATCTGCGTAAAGCAAAAACCGAACCCCCCCTGGCCCCTATCCCTGGCGAGTCCACTCCCAGACCGGCCAATGCTTTCTCTAGATCGTTAATCTTCAAGGTGAATAGAAAGGGCGCCAATATGCAACCCTGTCTAACTCCCCGTGTACATGAGAACTGGTCAGCCATGCTACCCTCTTCAGTATACCTAACCTGTTCCAGTGAAGGGATCTCAGGATGTTTACTAGCACAATGTCCTCTCCCAACGCCTCCATGAGTTCCCATAATTGTATTCGATTCACCCGTTCGAATGCCGCCGTCAGGTCCATAAAGGCCAAGTACAGGTCTCTTGACTAGCGATCGTGTACTTGGCCGTCAGGAGGTACAGATTAAGAAATTGATCAGTTGTAGAGCGTCCGACCCTAAATCCATACTGTGGGTTAGTAATAATCTTATTTTCCTCTGCCCACTCTAATAGATGATTGAGTATGGCCCAACCGAGAACTTTCATGGACACATCAATAAGGGAGATAGGTCAAGAGCAAGACAGGCTCTCCCTGTCTCCCTTTTTAAAAATTGGTACAATTATTGCTGTTGACCAAGATGCAGGCATACCCGTACTTACTGCAGCATTTATAACCCTGGTCAATATGGGGACACACAAATCAGCTTGAGCTAAAAACAAATAAGGGGGGACCCCGTCTGGCCCCTGCACTTTATTCCTAGTCAATCCCTCCACGCCCGCCTTGATTTCATTCAGTCTGAAAATTATTTGTACTTCCCTTCCTTGCCCCTCCTTAGTTACTAGACAATCCTCCTGGGTGCTGTAATTGTATAGGCCATTAAAATACTCGAACCATGACCCCGGCAAGATATGGTTTACGATCTTAGGCTTATCCCTATCTTGGAAGCATTGCTTACTAATGACCTTACCGAATGCCGTCATATTTTTGGTTTCAGCTGCTTCCCTCAAGTTCTCTCAGGCCTGCTGTTGGAGAGAAGTTTTGGAGCGCTTAACTGCCTCTTTATATAGTCCTCGACATGCCGTAACCCTATTTCTGTCCCTGGGGCAGGTTTTCAGTGCCAGTTTCAGCTCTCTCAGGGCCTTGGAGCAGGCCTGATCAAACCACCCTTGTTCCGCCGAGCCTTTTTTCCCGGGCTTCACCCTGAAAAGTCTATTGATATGCATTGTTACCCCTCCATAGGCCTTAACTAAATCAGTCCCTTTTACTGCAAGATTCAGGCACTTCCATACATGGCCATGTTTGTCTGCCATTAATGCTCCATAAAAGGCATTGACGCCCATCTGGCACCATCTCAGCCTTCTCCCCTGATCAACCGCTGTAAAAAAAACCCCTCTTTTCTTGGGGTATTGTCCTATTGGGGTCCCTCAACACAATGACTAGAGTAATATGATCACTGAAGGCACTCAATTCTAAATCAAACCCCATGACCTTGTGTTTCAGTGTGTTTGATACAAAGATAAAATCTATAACTGAGTCGCAACTTCTACCTTTATAAGTTGGGCGCACCCGACCCGAATCCCCTCCTTTCAGTACACCCAGAGTGTGTTGGAGGGCATAGGTTCCCAGCACCTTATCGAGCTCTTTTCCCTCTATAGTATGCTCTAAGTGGGGGCCTTTTTCCAATGGGCAAGAAGACCGATTGCCCCATCTATTTTTCACATTAGGACAAAGGTGACAATTGAAATCTCCTGCGAGCACCAGCTGGGACATGCGCCCCCCTGGTCAGCCTCCCGAGCTAGCCTCTTTTCCAGTTCTTTAAATCTACTCAGTGGGGACCCTACCTCTATTGCATTGTAAAAATTCACAAAGAGTATCTTCTGAACCCTCGTGCATAGTTTTAACCCCTGATAACCTCCGAGTCCCAGCTCATGTCTTCCCATGTCCCTTTCAGTTTTAAGTCCACATACGTGACCAACCCTCCCTTGGCTCTTCCCACCAGCCCTTTCTTTGCAGGGACAAAAAACATTTTAAATCCTTCCAAGGCTAGCTGGTCTCTATTTCATTCCTACATCTCCTGTAAACATATGACCTGGAGATTTTTTATGTAGGCTAGGCACCCGTTATTTATTAATTTAGCTGATAGACCCGCTATATTCCAAGATATCATCTTGATAGTACCTTGGCCTGGAATAACTGAAGTGGGCAGTATCTGACCGCCTGTAAATGGGTGCTGGGCTTGTAATGTCTGCACATTCCCATTTTTACGGCGGCTGTCATAGGCTCTCTCCGGGGGGCAGTAGTTGGTGTGCTCCCTGATCTTACTGCGGAGTCTCCAACTAGGTAACTACATGGTGCAATGGCCTTGCTAGAGCTATCCCCAAGGCCAGAGCTCTCTTTGCAACAATCGATGTCTTCTAGACCCTGACTATTTGCTAGTGGGTCATAACGATTTTTTGTGAGTTACAAGGGCCTTACTCCAACAAACTTTCAAACTCACGTGGAGGTTTTGTCCTTGGATCCCGATAGAAAAAGCCCAGCGGTAGCAATTGGATAGATGTACCACTCTCCCCTCGAAAGCCGCCCCGAGAGTAAGCAAGAAGATCCTGTACCAGCCCCGGGAATCTAAAATTTAAAATCACTGTGTCTCCTGCAAAACACTTCCTTCTAGGACCTATTCAGGACAACCTTCTTGCCATTAAGATGTGCCTGTAATGCTCAAGCTTGAACTGGGCATTATTACTTAGCCAGTGGGTTGCCTTATTAATTAGCTTTTGGGGGGTTTCTTCTCGGGTTTCAGTTGAGGCAGGGACCCCTGTCAACACTATTTTATATGGGCTGGCTGCTGACAGGAGGTCCAAGACGGGCAGGTCCACCAAACTCCTGGTATGCTCACCCCCATCAAGCACAACGGGTTTCAGTGCACCCGCACCGTCCCCTATGCCCCCCTATACCCTCAAACTTTTTGGCCGATTTAGAGGTTACTGCCCTTCCTTCTTTTTGGTCGAGTCTATCTCCTCCCCTCTATATCTCCCATCTTTGTCTGAGGCTCCACTCGTTCATTACCCATGTTGACGGCTTCCCTTTCCACTTGTTGTAAATCCATATGTAAACCTTCCCCCAGCCTGTTGATGCACCGGGCTACCCTATCTTGCGCTTCCATTGATTTGGAGGTAACTATACTAGGGGAATCCCTCTTCAGTTCTAACAGTAGGGTCACTTTTTCTTCAAACGCGTTAATTTTCATATAGAGCGGGCTAATTGGCTAGTGAGGAAAGTTTCTAGCCTTAGCCATAGTGCCGAATCTGCCCCATCACCCTTATCCGCCCCTCTACACTCAATGCAATAAGAAGAACCCTCCCCTCCTGGGTGCCTTTAGTCCCACCCTCCTTTGATGTCTCTTTCTTATTCCCTTTTCTATTACCCATCTTGCACCCCCCCCCCGCCTTCATCCCCCCCTCTTGGGCACTTGGTTATAACTGGGGATTAGAGGATGGACGGAATCCAAGCCTTTCTAATTGCATGCACACACATACACTTAAACACGTCCTCAGGCATACAAACAATCATACATACACATTCAGTTAAAGGAACACACATAAAGCGAGTCACACCTACATACATATGCACTGCCCGTCACACAAAATCACAGTCAGGCTGCTAAGCACAAAAACTTACCTCGGACAGTCTTTGACATGAATGCACTTTATCTCCAGAGAAGGCCCAGGATTTGGACTCTCAGAACACCTGAGTCAGGTCCACAAGCTTCCACCCAATCAGAAGCAGGAATACCACTGAAGGTACCGAGGTAGACATTTATTCTCTAATCCGTCTTTTTATAGGACAAGAGGGCATATTATTGTCAGGCCCTCAAACTCCATTATTTGATATGATCTACTGCCTAGTGCTACTGCGGCATTTCAGATATGTATTGTGGGACGCCAGGCTGTAACAGTCAATACCTTGCACATGCATAATACAGACATTGGGCCCTCCAATACAGGTCGGTAATATTACACCTTTTACATGCAAATTAACAATCCGTAAGAATGTTTGTTTTTGTGTAAACCAGTAATATGCCAAAGGAAATAGGAGCAGATTGAGGTGGTGGGTCGACACCCTGGTGCCCTCTAAAGGCAGCCTCCACTAGCTGCTAGGATCCCAAGTGCCTACTGACACCTCTTAAGCTGAGAGAATGTTTTCTAGTTTTGTATCACCGACCCCATCTCAAAGAACTCATGGCAAACAAATAGCCATCATATGTCTGGGATGTGCTGGGGAGTAAGGTAAAACAAAGATTCTTTTTACAAATCGTGCTAAAAATATAATGATAGGCATTCTAGTAAGGCCCACATTGAGAATTTGGGCTTCACAATTGCTATACAAATCTTTGCTTCTATTGTTTTTGTTAAATCAATCAGACCAATAGCCTTTGCACTTTGCTTTTAAAAAGAGGAGCAAATACAATATAAAATAAAATAGGATATTTTCACTCTCGTTTGATTTATCACCTTCCAGGATATGAACCATCTTGTCATGCAGTACATAATGATTATAAATAGTGTAGTCCTAAAGTAAGGTAATGTATTTACTTAGAATGGAGCAGATCTAGCCACTATGCTTTTTCATTTCTAGTACATCGTTCTATTTTTAAGAAATGTTATTATGAGTGTCCAATTTTTATCTCTCTGTCTCCTACGAGAAAAATGTAAAGAGCTTCAACAGTAAGGAAAGCAGACAGTTGACCTGAACAAACCTTTGGGATGTTAATAAAACTGTTGGATGTACTAAATTTGGGTGACGGCATTGTTCAATATGCAGAACGTTTTTTTGACAGCACAGGAGGTGGCAATTGAATTAACCATACCCTGGATGCAATATTCAATTAAATGAATTCATTATGCGAGGCCCAGGCACTCTTCACTTTTCATCTGCACAATCTATCATTGCAGCACAATGCACATAAGCTCAGTGGTGTATTTAAAATTCAAAACTGCCTCACTGCAGTATGCATGTCAGACATATTCTGAAGTAGAATTTGGACAAGAGATAGAGGCCAAACACTCTCCTTTGAAGCTTCTTCAAAACTTACTACAATACTCACATATTAAGATTAATCAACGCTTTGAAAGCTTGACACAGTTCACAGCTTATCCATGTCACAGGTCCAGTGGTCTGGATGCATAAAACGAAATGTACAATGCAACACATGAATATTAAACTTGCCAAGGGCCTCATTTATGAAAAGTGACGCATCGCTGCGTGAAAACAGCGATGCGTCAATTTTCACTGCGCCCTACTTGCGACACCAATGATGCGTCATATTTACAGTATGACGCATCATGTCGCAAGGAGTTACAGATACATCAGTATTTCTGACGTATCTGTAAGCGCAAAAGTTACGCATTGCTGGGGTGCGTCACAAAAGTGACGCAACTCCAGCAATGCGTCCTTTCACATGCCCCATGTGAAAGGGCTTGCGTCAGTCTTACGCCTGCTGTGAGGCAGGCGCAAGATTTTGACGCAACAGCGTCCTAAAAGTGACGCAGTGAAATCTCATAGATTTCACTGCGTCACTATTACGAGGCTTTTTGCGGAGGAACGCCCCCTCTGCATACATTATACCTGACGCAGGTATAATGTGGCGCAGGGGTTTACAAAGTGACGCATCTGCTTAGATGCGTCACTTTGTAAATAGTACGCAACAGGAGGCATGTTTTACGCCGCAGATGCGTCACAAAAAGTGACGCATCGGAAGCGCAAAACTGACGCAAGGGCTCATAAATAAGCCCCCTGATGTTTAGGAGGGCAGTAGCATTGAAGCAACTAAAAATAGTGAATTGCTCATGTACATCTTATGACTACATGTAGACCTACCCTATATAGAGTAAACAGAGTAGCCTATTCAGAAAGGCAAATGTACTCATGGGTAAGTCTACATATGTAAATCTCTCTTGCACTTAGTAGTATATTTACTGCACTTAGCTGTTAAACATTTACAAGTGTAAATTTACTACAAAGTGTAGACTTATGTCTTCAATGCCTTAAACAGCGGGTGGAGTGAAATGTACAAGAATAGAGTAACTACAGCCAAAAAAAGAAACAAATATTAGTCGATGTCTTCCAGTTCAGACCTGGGGTAAGTCCAACACCATACATGGCCAACCAATGGTACTGCAGCACAGCCATAGAAAAGAGCATAGAGAAAATAGAGTTTTTTCTGTCTACATATCGCTGGAGGGATATAAAAATAAAGTGTAATCCTTCTTAGAACAGTGTGCTTAACATAAAGTAACCACCGGGAATCCAGCCCTTTATAACACTTCAAACAATCCTTAATAGAATCCAAGTTACAAGAGGCACATTCAATGGTCCAGAAAGATAATAGGATAAGCAGATATGCTCCTGAAGTCCTTAATATAGCCTTATAGGCCGCCGTAGTGGGCTATACCGGCTATTAAAGGCCCGCTTCCGCGTTAAAGGTCCAAGCAGAAGGCGAGGGAGTATAACAAGGGACCAGGACTTTCATAGCTGGTATAGCCCTGCTATGAAGGGCTATAAGGCTATTAGAACACTGCCACTAGAGGACAGAATGTTCCAAAAAAATAAAACAAAGGCCTCTCGTAGTTCGAGGGGATTTAAATCCACTCGAGCTCCGAGAGGCCTTTGTAAAACATTGGAATGTTGCTCTGTGGGTCTTTTCCAGCCCGTAGAAGCATGGAGCAAACCATTGTCTACAATGGAGCTCCCAACATTCCAATGTTATAATATATAAAAGATCACACTGTTCGTGGCATAAATAATGAGAAATACTTTGGGAAACAGTATACACTGGCAAACTCAGCTTTCCTCACAATACAAAGAGAACAATGTGATACCCCCAATTTACAGGACAATCGGTGGTAGTTGGGAGTCTTTGAGCCTTGTATATGTTAAGTAAAGGTTTGCCACCCAGGGAGGGAATGAAGATAAAAAGGGCCACCACAGTTTGGGTAAGTTTTTGGCATCTTGCTTTGGTGTTGATATGCCATTGTTGGGTTGCATCAAAGATAACATCTAAAATTGGAAAACTAGACACCCTTAGAAGTTAGTTATTATTTATGGTGATAGCACACATGTTCTGAGTTTTTGTACTACAGACTTTTGTCTGGGACTTAGAATGATGATGTCCAGATCCAGGTCGGCTATAGAAGTGTCAAAGACTTCCACCAAACTTTTTAAACTCCTGAGAGAGAGTGCCAATAGCACGGCACCATCCGCGTATAATAATGCAGGGGCAGTGGTAGAATAAATCATAGGCCCTTCCTGGTGCTGCTTACCCGGGACAAACTACAATTTGTTTATATGCAAGATAAACAGAAATGGGCCAGGATGTAGTCCTGGTGGGTTCCACATTCCAATTCAAACAAGTTAGCATACTCTCCATTGGGTCAAAGCCTGACCCTTGCAAATAGGTTACTATGGAGATCTGAAAAGAATGAACCAACAATGAATACAATCCCTCACCCAAGAGCAGCAGCTATAATTTAGATCTAATAAATACATCAAATGCACTTGAGAGGTCCATGAAGGCAAGTTGCAATGGGCAGTTCTTTACTGTGGTATATTTACCAATGATAAGATGGAGATTTAGACACTGTTCCCTTGTACTGGATTCCTCTCTCAACCCATGTTGACAAGTTCTCAGTATGCCATATGCATTGACCTAATGCCTAATTTTGTTAAATATAACTTTTCCCAATGGGTCTACTAGAAGGCCATTCATGCAATGCAGTAAACAAATTATGTAGTTCAACTTAATGGAGGAGTGCCTCCTGTCTAGTGGCTTCGCACCACAATCACTGTGGGTATATGTACAAGAACTGCAAGACCCGCTGCCCTGCTGGAATCGAAGAACAAATACCTGTCATATGACTTTGACTGTAGCTCATTAAATTAACTGACAAAAAGCCTTAGAGCTTTTTAATTGCCTAGCCAGGAATAATGATTGGAAGTCTTTGTTCTTAATCTCTTTATAGCTGCACCTTAAAGCAGACCTATATTCCATGCAACAAGCAACTACTAATAGATTATTCCTAGGTTTTGTGGATAAGTCACTCCTCAGACCTCTATTGGCAATGGAACAAGCTACATTAAGCCACCCCTGCGAAGGATGCTTCTGGGAAATTATTGGTTTAAGAGAAGGCTCTTTACAGCAGTACACATTTGACATAGGCAAAGACGATTTGTCTGCTACCTGTCTGGTCTGAAAGACGAATAATAAGTATCTATGTTTACATTGATCAAAGAATCCAGATAACACTAGGATTCAAGAAGTTTCAGAAAAGTCACATATAATTCCTCCTTGGGATTAAGATGTGATGTATTCTAGAAATACTATATTCATTGGCCGATGGACTTTACGGTTCAGCAGTCAAAGGGTTATGACAAAGTATTGCATGATATTAAATAATTCAATAGACTACTGGATTAAAATATATCATTTATTTTTGCCAAACACCCTGTTTAAAGAAAGAAAATTGATGTGCAATGTAGGGTCACCCCTCTCATGCATTATTACTTAGGGCCTGATTACAAGTTTGGCGCTCCTAGTGCGGGCCGCCATGCCACCGTCCCACTCCAGGACAGCCAAGCAGGGCATCCGTCCACTCACAAGATTACAAGTTTGTCTTGGGAGCCCGTTCTATGACCACCAGCAGTTTCATGATTCATGACCGCTGGCGGTCATGAAACTTGAAATATGCATGGTTGTGCTGCAGCAGAACACCCAGCTTATTGTGAGCCCCTGCCAGCCATGGGACCACCAGAGAATGCGGTTCTCTGGTGGTTGCGGGGTGTTGCAATGGTGGTCCAACCACCAAAGTTGTGATAAAGCGGTTGGACCGCCAGTGTGGCAGTGACTGGGCCATTTTTTATTAGAAATTTGGGGGTCATAAATACATAGAGAAAAGGAAATCAAAGCTGTTCTGAAACCGTAATAGGATGTATAACCACCTCACCAATCATATGACAAAGATTACGTGAAGTTAATAAGTAATCAATCCTAGAAAAAGAGGAGTGGGCATTGGAAAAAAAGGTAAATTATTTATCTGTAGGATGTTCCAATCTTCAAAAATCAACCAATTTGGTAACAGAAAAGAAGGATTTTAAAGCAAAAAATGCTTTGTTAGGTCAGAATTTAAAAGCAGGGGACCAGTCCAGCAAAAAATCCCTGATAAGATTAAAATCACCACCTACTATAAGAGACATATTACCAATTTTGAGTATTTCAGCAGAGACATAAGACCAGAAGGCAGTATCATCAGAACTAGAGGCATATATATTGACCACAATTAAAATGAGTTTGTTGATTTGAACTTGAGCATAAACAAATCTACCATCTGCGTCAGGATGATGCGACAATAGTTGTACCTGAGTTTTCTGTGTGAAAATAATATAGCTACACCATTTGCACATTTTGCAGTAGGAGATTAAACAATAAGCCCTACCCTACCTTAAGACATGGTATGTAATATCTTATCATCCACATGAGTTTCTTGTACAAAACATATATCAACATTAGATTTTTTGAGCTATTCTAAAATGTTACGTCTTTTAACTGGGTGTCTCAAACCCTTCACATTTAATAAAGCAGCAACTAACTTTCATGGTCTAGGCATATTGTTCTATAAGTAATAAAAGAAGAAGAAGAAGAGAATAAAATAAGAACAGTAGCACATATAAAAAGGACAAAAAAAGACAAACAACACGACGAGAGGTCAGTCTCAAGACCTCATACCAATAGAATATTGGAGACGGAGTTGCAAAGCAAGAAAACCACCATCATATGCACCTCCATAAAGATAGAATAACAACCTACATTAAGGACTATAGAATGTTAGCCCGCAGAACCAGATGGCAGAGAGTCCATGTGAATGAGATCATGCTGATCCAGTAATCTGATTAGATCTGCAGGATCCCTGGACCAGAAACAAGCATCCCGGAAAGTAAAAAAGAGGAGGAAAGGTAAGCCACCCTTAAAGAGAGTTCCAGCGAGCCAAGGGTCTTCTGTCGCAGTACAGGACACCTCCCAAAGGTGGCAATGGTGAGGCTTCACCTGACCACAAGAAAGTCCAGAGCAGTCAGGAAGCTGTGAAACAGCAGGCTGCCAACCCTGCAATGACAGAAGAGAAAGTGGAGGAAAGGTGTCTGCCACACCGCACTCTAAGCAGTAAGAGAGGTTCCAAGAACATACAGTTGCCCCTAGAGCAGCTCAGCCACCTGGCTGCACTGTACCTGGCATGGGAGGCAGACCGCATAGACAAAATTAAGTTAGGCCCCCTGACCCTGTTGGTCATGGTGGGGTAGCTCAAGTGTTGTGTAATTTCTATGGGTAAGCTAGGTGTTGCCCAAGCAAAGCAAGGGATAGAGGAGGTGGGCACCTCACTACCCAAACTAAAAAGGGAGGAAGAAAATGAAACAGCTGTGATGAAGTTTCAGTTTAAAATAGATCCTTTTACTGTAGAGATGGGTCAGCTTCCAGCCTGGTTTCCTTTCTTTTTTCCTCGTCAGACAGACCAGGGAAACTCTCCCAGGGTCGGACGGAGTTCCCTGGGCTGCTGGCTGGGGAAGGGGGTTGTATGAAAAATCAGGACTTTTTCCAGTGCCCCTTCCCTACTGTTTGTCCCATTTTTACTAATAGGTGCTAGTTTTCTGACTCTGATGGTGCCCTGGGATCTGCTAACCAGACCCAGGGCCTGTATTCTGATTAGAAGTACATGTTACTTAGACGTAATTACAATTGGTACTGACAACCTACGTGTACGTCCCTAGCATATAGTAGGGCATGTAGGTTACGAGGCCCAGTAGATTTAATGCACTTAAGTGCGCATTGCTGTTTTGCCTGCTGTCATTTTAAAGGCAACACTGCTTTGCAGGCTGCATTTAAAATTAAATTATATGCAAATCCGACTTTGGAATTAAAGGTACATCCAAATTCTTAAACTACCCTACTTTTACATATGTATCTATAAGCTGGTACATTATAAAATATGTTTTATATGATCTGGTGAGGGAAAAGCTGCCAACTTCGGTTTCCTCATTGTAGCACATTGGCTCCATAGGCTAACATGGGAATACTTTCAAAAAGTAGAAATATTGACAGGAGCCTGCTAAAATAGAATTCTAAGTATTAAAATGATTGTTGTAATAAATCCAACTTGCCACGGTTAGATTTATTATAACTATCATAGAAAATAAGCTACAGAACTTTCTTTTCTGATAACCTAAAAATCAGCCTTCCAACAGCCTCTCCTGATTGGACAGCCTTTGGCAGTCTGAGCCAAACTGCTCTGATGAGGTGTGAAGTTGCCTGCATTGAGGCAAAGGGCATCCGGTGGGAGGAGATTCCCAAGCTGTGAAGCGAAAGACAGGAAGTAAGATGAGAAACCGAACTGGTCTTTAAAGAGGGAATGACAGTTAGGAAAGGGAACAGGCTCACCCCCAGTTCTTGCGTCCCCAGCCAGACCAGAGCCCCAGTAAATGAACTACCAGAGGGGCTGGAAGGGAAGTGTTAGGAAATGTAGCCACACCAGTGGACTGGCTTAGTCACATCTTAACCTCCAGGAGAGCGTTTCTCCATTTTAGATTTCAAAGGAATAGTGTTTTCTGGGATAAGAAAATGCTAGACTTTGGAGGAAGCTGTCATACCTGAGGGTGGCACCCTGCACCCCATTGGTCAGGGTGCCTCTATACTTGTCACCCTGGAACACTGGAAAATATTGGAGTGCTACTCAGCAACTCAGATCCCTGTCTGAAACTACAAGAAGAAGTACTGCCCTTCTGGAATCCTGGCCTGCACCTAGAGGATTGCACTGTGAAGGACTGAACCTGCTGCAAACTTTGGAACTACAGCCCCATGGACTTTGCCTTTCTCTGAAAGTTGAAGGAGTGGACTCCCTGAAAGCAACAGGTTAAATAAGCTCCACCTTCACCACGTCCAAAAAGAAGAACAAAGCTGGATAGCGTTCAGTGGACCTTTAAGTGTTTGACCGGTGCTTTGTGGGTCTTGTAGTCTCCTCTTCGCAAGGAGCAACTCAGGATTGATGTTGTGGGCCCTCAAAGACCCAAAAGAAAAGACAGGAGAAGGAAGACTACCTTTCTGGACTGTTGGACTGCACAAAAAGGACTGAGCCTGCTACACTCACAAGTCTTTGCCACAAAAGGACTTTGCTTGTCTTGAAGGATAAGGAGTGGACTCCCTGAAAAGCAACATGTAAAAAAAGTGCCAGAATGGCTACCTGCAACATCAACAAGGTAGTTGTGCTGTAAGTAGTTACACATATCAGGATGTCTGGATTATTTTCTTTGATGGTGGTTTCTAAGAGGTTATTTCTGTATTGGTGTCTTGCTCTTTTCTGGCATTTTTGTTTGATCTTGTCAGGATAATCTCTTTGTTTTAGTTTTTGTATCAGACATTTTGCTTGGTTTTATAGTCCTGTATATTGCTGCAATTATGTCTGATGTGCAGGAATTGGCAATGAAGAAGATTTTCTCTCAGAGGGCGAGGAGGAAAGCTATTGAATGAAAGAAGACTATTTTTTGATGTTGGCTTGTAGAATGTTTTCGTGTTGATGTTTGGCTCATTAATTTAGATGTTAAAGTCCAGGAAGTCTAGTCTTTGTTCATTTGCTGTGTATGTGAGCCTGAGGAATTCACCCTGTGTATTTATCCATTCGTGGAATTCTGGTAATGTGTCTAATGTTCCATTCCAGATCATAAGCACGTCATCAATGTAAATTTTCCAGAATAGGATATTTGGTACTGAAGGGGTTGGTGTCATTTAGTATATGTTCTTCTTCAAAAGTGCTTACATAGAGGCCCGCTAAACTTGGGGCGAATGTACTGCCCATAGATGTTCCATGGGTTTGGAGATATAAGGTGCCCCTGTATTCAAAGTAGTTCTCTGTTAGGGCTAGACGCCAGCATTCCATGATATAATGTCTAGGCGTGTTGAGGCTCCATTGTTGCTTAAAAAAGTAAGTCTTCTATAGTTTGTAGGGTGGCTTCTTGTAATAGGCTCGTTTAGAAGCTCTCCATGTCAAGTTCTACCATGCATGTTGTTACTTCATTGTATGTCAGGTTCTTAATTTGGCTTAAAAGGTCATTTGTGTCTTTCAGGTATGTGGGAGTATTATGAACCAGTGGTTTCGGATAATGATTCACAAACTGGGATAAAGTTAATACAATGATATTCCATATCGCACCAAGCACTAAAGTTCTCTGGTGACTTAGCCCCTTTTTGCAAGAGAAGTAGAGCTCTGATATTTAAAAAAGCAGTAATATATAGCTCTGATATTTAAAAAAGCAGTAATATGAGCCAAATTTGATTATTATAAGATATTGATGATAGGTACAACTGAGAGATGACTGAAAAAGTGTTGCTCTTGCATCTGTTGGGTAATAACTGCTATTCAAGGGCATGTTTATGTAGCTCAAATCAGATTCAAACTACTGTGCATTATCGATTGTCACTCATAAGGGTACCATAGACTTTAATCTTGTTGTCATTCAATGAGCTGTTTGACGAAATATCTTTATTGAATTTGTGGAATACTATTTTAGTAAAGCCAAGACTTTGTTCTATTATAACGTATAAGTAAATATTAGACACAATCTTTCTCTTTTTTAGTCCAAGCCTTGTAAATAATATGAGACCAATTGTAGCTTGGTGCCTAACAAGAAATAGGGAACTAAAAATGTATTATAACAGTTCTCTCCCCCCTTTTTTGTACAGTCGTCTCTAGAACGAGTAATACCAAAAAGTCTAGCACCCCTGTTGGAATCCATTCAAACTGAGGGTATATAAAAAATACTAGAAGTTAGAAAATCGAATTATCAACCCACGTATCCTGATAGTAAGTACTGGTGATACTCTTTCATTATTTTAAAGTTCGAGGTGTCCACTTTAGAAAATGCCACTATGAATATACTTAAACGGATCTGTTTTATCAAACAAAAGAATAAGTGTTTCTTTGTTCTTTCTTATTCCTCTTTTTTTTCTCATCTGACATCCAATATGGTCAAGTTATTTTTGCCCATTTAGAGAATTATATATTTCTTAGAAGAGACACGCACAACAAAAAGGGATAAAATATATACAATAAAATGAATTGAAAATATTTTAACACCTTGGCTGCTAGGTGTTTTCCCCTCCTGTGCTGACTTTTGATTATTTTGGTTGTTTCATGACGAGCTCAGCTCGTCATCAGCACAGCTCAACCGTGCATCATGACGAGCTGAGCTCGTCATCAGCATCGAAAGGGTTAAAGAAAAAAATTTATAATCTGAATGTCGTCAAACAATAGTTAACTTTTGATCATATGTGGTGCTGCTTGTTGTTATATAATAAGGAAATGTAATGAAATGCAAATGCTGACCCAAAAAGCTTTTTAGAGGTATAATGTATTAGATATCATCAAACTTTAAAGCGACTAATGTATATTATATTATATTTTTTTCCTTTGTAGATCTATGTTGCACAATGTCATGTTTTGTTGGTTGTGAATGACGGTCACCTGACGAAGGACACTGGCCGAAACGCGCGTAGTTCTATTCCACCGCTTTGCCTACCTCAATGTTACATCGACCGAAAATTCCCTTTTTGTTCCATATGTGTAATTTCACATTCTTTTGTTTTGTATAGGTATTTATGTATGTAAGATGTTAGTGTCTACACAATGTATGCCAAATGAAATGCAAAAAAGAACCAAAATATTAATATGAATAAGAATATATAAAATAAAAACAAAAACAAAGATTTTGAAATTTTATATATGGTTTTGAATTGGTTATTATTTGAAGGAAGTCGCTTTTGATATTAAATAATCAAATGGGCAGTCATTAACCTGGTGTTTGCTAGTGAGAGTGCTCTCTCTTTTTCCTTAAACACTCATAAGGCACATCATATAAAGCCCTAAATGCGATGAAAAAAGAATAGAGCTTGACCATTCAACTCCTCTGGTGCATCCTATTGGCATAGCACCACTCTCTGTGCTTAATGTTACCAAAGCTAAACAGGGAGGACAAATGTTTGGTACTGGGTCTAAGAAATCCTGGAACAGTCATTTAGATATAATAGATGTAGATAGAATTTACAGCATAATTTATTGCCATTCAGTGTTTAAAGTCTATTGTGAGAAAGTGGGTTATTCATTTTGGAGGTGGTGACAAACTTAATAAATATAATCCTATTAGGTAAAAACAAAGTTCTGAAAAAATCTCCATTGAACCTCTGGTAGCTATGGCATAAGCAGCATGCAATCCCAGAGAAGTGTACGTTTAGGTCAAGCAGCGCCAAGAGTTTCAAAGAAAACAGCACCACACAATGAAATTCCAAAATCAATTAAAAATACAGAAATATTTAGTGAGCAAAATGATGACAATATAATTAAAATAGATTATAAGGAGCAGGAGATATGAATTGTTACAAATTCAGCAAAAAAGTGCCAGAAAAAGTCAAATCATCCGATTCAAAGATGTAGTCTCTCTGTCATCATCATTATCAAAACAGACTTTACTCGTCTGAAGGCCATATATAACTCTGAAACAAATACAATTCATACAATGTGACAATAAACAAGTTAACATTAATAGAAAATAGTAATTGAAATAAAATTGTTTAGGAAAGATGGATATACCCTTCCTGATCTTTTAAAAAGCTAGACCACACCTCATTGGTTAGTTTAGCATTCAACATTTCTAAGTAAATAAGTACAGGTCTCTCAGTCAAAATTATTCAGCAGGCATGGTCTTAGGCTGTCACCAGTAAAGATTCCTTGAACTTGGAAATTTCTTAGTTGGGCTGTCACCGAAGCTGTTCGTTTTGGTGCTAAAGGATTCAAGTGGGATAAAGTTGTATTTTATGATCACTGAGGGTGCTTCGCAGGACAGGTAGATTGGTTGCCTTGACATTTTCAAAAATTAATCTTCAGAAATATTCAATTTCTTGAAAGTTAAAATCTTCCAGTAGGTCAAGTTCTAGAATCTGCAGGCAGGCAGGGCTCCATTAGGACAGATAACAATCTAGCAAGGAGTGGCTGAACCTTATTTCAGTGGGCCGATAAGCACTGAGTGTGACAAACCTGGTTTTCCTGACTGGCTATGGTGAGCTCCTCATGGGCAAGCCTCAGCACCTTGTCCCAACTCACTTCTTCTTTTCTCCAACTTCTTATAAAGTTTCTTAGTTTTATGCCAACAGCTCCCAGCTCTTCAGGATAGGTTCTAGACACTAGACCTCTTGCAAGTCAAGTCAAGTCAAGTCAAAGAATTTATATAGCGCACTACATACCCAGGGGGTCTCAAGGCGCTTAGGGATGGGAAGTGGATTACTTGTCAAATATCCACGTTTTAAGTTGCTTTCTGAATGCTAGGTGGTTCTGGGTGAGGCGAAGGTAAGTGGGGAGTGAGTTCCATGTTTTAGCAGCCAGGTATCAGAAGGATCTGCCTCCCATGGTTGTCTTGTTGATGCGAGGTACAGTGGCGAGGGCTTGGCTGGAAGAACGTAGTTGGCGGGAGGGGGTGTAGAAGGACAGTCTTGAGTTGAGGCATTCTGGTCCTATGTCGTAGAGTGATTTGTGTGCGTGAGTTAGCAGTCGGAAAGTGATCCTCTTATTGACGGGTAGCCAATGGAGGTCTTTCAGGTGACCAGAGATGTGTTCGTTACGCGGGATGTCTAATATGATCCTGGCTGAGGCGTTTTGGATTCGTTGGAGTTTCTTCTGGAGTTTAGCGGTAGTTCCTGCGTAGAGGGTGTTTCCGTAGTCCAGTCGGCTCGTGACTAGAGCATGGGTGACTGTTTTTCTGGTTTCGGTGGGGATCCAGCAAAATGTTTTTTTGAGCATGCGAAGAATGTTGAAGCAGGATGAGGATACGGCGTTGACTTGTCTGTTCATTGAAAGAGAAGAATCCAGGATAACGCCTAGGTTCCGTGCGTGGTCTGTCGGGATGGGTGCTTTTCCAAGGGCTTCCGGCCACCAAGAGTCGTCCCATGCAGAAGGTGATGTGCCTAAGATGAGGACTTCAGTTTTATCTGAATTCAGTTTCAGACGGCTGTGTTTCATCCATTCGGCAACTTCTTTCATTCCTTCGTGTAGGTTAGTTTTGGCGGTGTTGGGGTCATTGGTGAGAGAGAGGACCAGTTGAGTGTCATCCGCGTAAGAGATGATGTTGAGGTTGTGTTGGCGTGCGATGGCCGCGAGGGGGCTCATGTATACGTTGAATAGGGTGGGACTGAGTGAGGATCCTTGTGGTACGCCACAGATGACTTCAGAGGCCTCGGACTTGAATGGTGGAAGGTGGACTCTCTGGGTTCTTCCGGTGAGGAACGAGGTGATCCATTCAAGTGCTTTTCCTTGTATTCCGATGTTTCTGAGGCGTTGTAAAAGGGTGCTGTGGCAGACTGTGTCGAAGGCTGCGGAGAGGTCGAGGAGGATGAGGGCGACTGTGTCTCCATTGTCCAGTAGAGTTCGAATGTCGTCTGTTGCTGCGATGAGGGCGGTCTCAGTGCTGTGTTTTGCTCGGAAGCCAGATTGTGAGGAGTCGAGGGATTAGACCTCTGTGGTAATCGGGGCCATAATGGTATTTGCGTGTCCCTTAAGCAGACAAAGAGGAGGTCAACTACTTGACCATTTCAGAGCATTTCCTGTCCTTGGGTCTCGGGTGGAATCAGAAGACCCTTAGGCCTTGAATGAGTCTTCTTCTTCCAGCAGGAGTCAGCAGACAGGAGCCTTCATTCAGCAGGGCCTTACTTAGGTAGATTCTATTCATGCTAAAGAATATCATAGGCAGGTTGCGGTTGAGGTGCCAGATTTTCCCTGTGAACTAGCCAGTGACTGAATATACTCTGCCAACCAATCTAAACTATTTTGTCACAGTCCCTCACCTTGTTTTGCAGAAGTTCCTCTCTGCCTGTAAAATTATCCAGAAGCCACTATTCTAATTTAATAGAACATGTGTGCCATCATAAGGGCCTGTCTTCAGCTCCTTACCACTCCACTATTTAGATGAGTTCTACTTCCACCTGACAGTTTTGAAGGTGGCCTGGGTTTATGTGAAGGCCTTTGTAATGAATAAGACAGGCCCCCCTGGCATCTACAAGTCAAAAGAGGTAAAGCTAAGGCTGCCATTCTTCTGCAAGCTATCTCTCATTGCTACCAATTGGCTAATCTCTACTAAGTGGTCAGCAGAAAACAACACCTTGTATTCCATAGTCTAATCAAATCCATGAAGCAGAGTCAAAAAATCCAAGAAGCCAGCCAGTTGCTGCTGGGACAATGTTTTAAGCATACAAGAAAGAATATGTATTCCAGCAGTAAAGGCGTGATTAGGGGCCAAAGTAGGTTAAACCTAGATAGTCTAAAGTACACTGTTATAAAGTTCCCTTTTATACTCTGGTTATAACAACAATAGTTTCACCCTTATATCAGCTTTTGAAAATTATGGAACAGTACAGAAAATGATCCCCATAAAGAGAGGAAATATGCCTACTTTTAATCATTGTGTCAATGTTCACTGCACTGTTTTATTGAGCACCTATATTATGAATTGTTTTCCTTTTTTATACATGAATGATTCGGTCATTAAATTGGTTTTGTATGCTGTAGCAATTCCTGAGTGTACGGTTCTCATTGGCCAAGGGAGGATAGGCATATTACTTCTTTACAGGGGATCATTGTGTTGTACTGCTGATCCATTCTGCCGATGCCCATTACGCCGGTCCCCAGGATTACCAGGTTGCTCCATAATTTGTTGTATTTTAAAAATAAGTGGGCAATAGCATTCATGACTTTGCTAGTAGGAAATCTCTGCTTTGCTATTTGCTGTGCTGCCAGGGGAAAAGGTGGCCACAGCCCCTTTTGCACTACAAAGGCTGGTGTGTGCTCCTGCTGTGCGTGACATGCACAGGCCATGCCCGGGTGAAGCCCAGGCCAAGGGCAAGCTCATCTTTGCCCATCTTCAACTAGAAGGAGCTGGTCTGGGACCCTCATTCAATATTCATTTGAGGACCAAGCGTCCGCCTCAGCACATAGATTCCCATCTACGTCAAATGCAGGTGTGCTCCTGCTGCTTTCATTATGGAGAAACCTAAAGCTACTTGCTCTTCTGTTTCAATTAATAGTATGCTTCAATGGGTTATTGGGATTGTGAGCATTGAAAATGAACTAACAGAACATAGTCTCTCCCTTGAACAGAGTGCTTTGTTTACCTCCTGTCCCAAACTTGGTGCGGGAAATTGTGGTATCTTACCTGAGGAACAGTGTATTTACTCAGCAAATCCTGTTCATTCTGATAATAACCTTGAGACAGTAAATCATGAGGTGTCTGTAATTACATCTGGTAACGACCAAATGCCACAACAGTTAGCTATGGTAGCGGTTAAGAGGAAAAGGGAACCAGGAAAGGATGTGGGTGGTAAGACAAAACAGCTCTACCCTAGAAAAATTCTAAAAGGCAATTGCGTTTCTGGATTTAGCCCCCGACTCCATCTTTGACACAGGCTGCTGAATGCCAGGTTAAACATTTTCCACCCACAGATCCTTTGGCTCTTGAAG
The DNA here is from genome assembly GCF_964263255.1 of Lissotriton vulgaris. NCBI lineage: Eukaryota > Metazoa > Chordata > Amphibia > Caudata > Salamandridae > Lissotriton > Lissotriton vulgaris. The sequence continues at coordinate 266,290,475 of NC_141696.1, forward strand.
CAATGTGTGAGACGTTTGATAACATTTTGGAGGATAAACTGAAACTGGTGATGGATCGCCTGGCTAAACCTGAAAGCCTAATGATTACTGCCTTAAAAAGTGATCAGTCAACTTTGGCTAACACTGCCTGTGTGGACCAACATGCTGGCCCTAGTAATCCACCGTTGCCATTTGAGGGGATTCTAAGGACATCTTACAATATTGTACCCCTGGGCATAGCTACATATTAGCCTGGTGCTTGCCCTCAGCCTGTAATGTGCCCTCAGTCTGTGTGCACTACTGCATTGACTTCAGAAGCTGAGGGCAGTTGTTCATTTTCCCCACACTCTGATAGCTTTAGTATTCCCTCTGCTGCTGTTTGCCCATATATTTTATTCTTAGCCGGTGTATCCCCAGTAAGGACTCGTCAGCGAGAGTTGTGGGATCAGCTAGGGAACAAGGCCGCTTGTAAGCATAAGCATTTTAAACATTGAGGCCCAAACAAAATAATAATCGCTAGGAGGGTGGGTTGGCTAGGCCAGTCTAAGAAAAATATTCCAGGGGATTGTGTTGGTCTACATTTTCATAAACCTGCATGTGTACATAATATTCTGAACCCCAAGGATCTCTGTTATAAAGAAAGAACAAAGGTTGACGCCCTCCCACTTCATTTTTTTACTGAACACCTGTCTCTTCCCCGGCCTAAAACTGCACTCTATGAATACTACAAGCCATCTTAGATCTTTTAATATGTTTTTCGCATTAGGTGATTTAGGGGCAGATGATTGGCTCTTGGAGACAGAGCCTGCAATCAGTTAACCTTCATACTATTAAAATCCCCCTAGAATAAATCATATTCCTAACATTCTTGATGACTTTGACCCTGGAAGGCGGTTGGAAGCCTCTCTAATACACCTAACCTCTGCTGATTTGGGGTCTTAGGGGAAAGTCCAGCTTATTTTGTGGAGTGTAACAGGGTTAGCCACAAAACTAATGCACTCAGACTGGTGTAAGTACATAGATCAGTTTGATTTTTGTTTATTTCAGGAGATATTGTCACTTCAAACGCAGTTTCATGTGGCCTATATACATTTCTCAATGGATTCTGTCATGGTAGGAAGGGGAAGGCCTTCTGGGGGTCTTACAATTTGGGCAAGAACAACAGTGACATTTATATTGAGAGAGGTTGAGGTGGACTCCCAAGACCTTTTTGTATGTTAGCCTTCAGGGCCCCTAGATGGAAACACATCTTATATAAAATGTGTACTGCAGATCATGCTCATCAGAGGGGAGCAATAGGGAACCAATTGTTATTGAACAGCTGAATACTCAGCTACCATTTTAGCCACCTAATTTTACGAAAATCATAGGGGGTGACTTTAATTGTCAATTTGAGCCATTGATCTTTGCAATGTCACCCCTAATGGCTGAAAACATGTTTTATGGTGAGTTCCAGACCCTTGAGATCCCATCAATTAAGAAATATACCCAACAACTAAAAAGCAATGCTCTTAGCTTAAATCAGAGGCTGATAGCATGCAAAGGCAGAACTAGTTCTGACTGGTCAGGGACCCACGCGTTTAATCACCCTATTTCAACCAGTATAATTGATTATATTCTAATGGTCATCATGCTATGGCCATATATTGTGGATATGCACATAATGGCTTGCCATGATAGTGATCACAACGCACTGGTCCTTAAGCTTAAGTTATATTGAAAGACTCAGACTGTTTATGCCAGGTAGTCAATGGATAGGAGGTTGAGGATCACTGGTAATAGGTGTAGGGTCAAATGGTGCAACTTTGAGACCAACCATAAGTCAAATGATTTGCCTCCTGGTAGAAGGGATGGGGGGTTTTTGGCCTTCGTTTGGCAGGGGGCCTGGAAAGATCCCTAGGTGCAATATCGGTGATCTAAATAGAGTTGTTTGGAAAATTGAGGAATTTTTTGTTTGTTGACAGTAGGTGCTCAATTGAGATGAAGCACCGATCGACCTGGTATAATAAACAATGCAGGGATTCCAAGACTAATCTGGTCAAAGCAATTAAAAAGCAAGATGGGGCTTTGATTCATGCAGCCAGGCTAGGTCACAAAAAGGTCCTTATGACCGCCAAAAATGCTTGGGCAATGGATAGATGGAAGTGCCTTCTAGATGCTGCTAATTGCAAAGATCATCAGACATTTTGGAATGTATTATCTTCTGGCTGTAGGGAAGGAGATGTGCCGGGAAAAGTTAATACTTCAGCAAGTAACTGGGTAGCTCAATACTTATGTTTGTATGTGCAGAAGAGAGTCCCGACCTCTACAGTCATTGATTCCACATGCCCAGGGACCCCCAGATCCAGAGTGAAAAGGTGACCTGTTCTGAAGTGTACACCCTGGGAGGTATTCTTAATGTGCAGGGAATCTCAGCCCAGGAAATGTGCTTAGATATACAGGGTATTGTACCCAGCAAAGAGTCCGGCTTAGACAAAATTTCTGGGATGTATTCCAGAGGGAGGCAGATTTTTGGGGTTCTTGTCCCTCACCATTATTTAGAGCCTTTTTGAAAGGGGCCTCCCTGCCCCCTACTTGGATTGAGGATTAAAATTTTTCCTACACACAAGAAAGACCCTTGTGATGTACCCGCCAATTGTAGACCCATAGGTTTGATTGACAGCTCACAAAAGCTGTTCTGCAGGGTCATACTTACCTGACTAAAAGAATGAATAGATAGGAATGATATTCTGTCACCCCTTAAGGTGGATTTTAGGGAGACAACAAGCATGATTGAGCAGGTGTTCTGTCTCCTGATGGTGTACTGGAAGGAGGTCACATTTGGGAGTGGTCACTTGTATTTCATGTTTGTTGACCTTCGTTCCACATTTGATTTAGTCCCTAGGCCAGATTTGTGGCAGATACTACAAGACCTAGGGGTACTGAGTTATCTATTCAAAATTATCGTGAGGCTCCATATGAATAATTACACACTAGTGAGATACGGCCAGGCCGGTAAGCTTACTGAGCCATTCTTTGTAAATAGGGGGGGAGGCAGGGCTGTGCACTTGCCCAGATGCTTTTCTCTCACTATTCAAAAGGTCTTATGGACTTTTGGGGCAGAATGATAAAAATGCTCCTAGGTTAGCAAACATTATGAACCCTGCCCTCATATTTGCAGATGATACCCTTTTTACTGTCCAAATCTCCAATGGGTCTACAAAAGCTCTTGGACCATTTTGAATATTTTTGCAAGGTTCGGGGCCTTGAAATCAATGTAGGTAAAACAAAGTACATGATCCTAAACCCGGGGCACTGAACCAGGGCTAATTAAGTCTTATCAGGAACTTCCCTAGAAAGGGTACACAACTACACATATTTGGGAATTACATTTACGCTTGGTGTGGCAGGCACATGTTATCCAGCATAGGCTTAAGTTAGACCAAGCTGCGGTGGTATAATTAAGATGGCACGCAATGCACAATTTCAACCTGTCCAAACAGCCTTTCAAGTATATTTATTGCAAGACTTGGGGGCATCATCTTATGGTGCAGAGCTCTGGGGTCACCTGGAGACATTTTTGCTTGTGTTAGTGAACAAACCGCTGGCCCTACGGATGGAAAACTGTCATATACGATTTCGCAGAGCGGTGAAGACCTGGCTCTTTAATCTCTAATTCTCCTGCCTTATGTAGTCGATCTGTCTCTTAGCGCCGGGAAACCCTCAGGGGTAGCTGTTGTGCTTAATAAATTCAATTAATAAATAAATAAAAATAAACCGTTCATTTGACAATTGGTAGGCATTCTGATAAATACTTCTTTACTTACTCTCAGACTTGACCTCAGGTTGAGAGCACATTCAGATAAAATTGGTGTACACCCTATCCTGTATTGAAGGAGGATCTGTGTTACCCCAGAGCGCCGACAATATTGGGCGGGGTTAGCAGAGATACTCAGTTGCATGGGCTACCTTAAAATACCCTTGTTTAAGTATGTAAAAAACACTATGAGAGAATTTGGGCTTACATTTATGTTAACTGATCCCAATGAGGTTCAGGGACTATCTAAGAGCACTGTTAAAACAGCCTATTTGCAGAATAAAGATCTTTCAATTTGCTCTCAGGATAGTTGAGGCCCTATGACCGATGCATTTCTTATAGACAAAGATTTGTATCGTGAGAAGAATTTCTGGATGAGATCGAACCTCTCTTGGGTGGGCACTTTTTTGCAACTACGCTATGGAACGCTTCCGCTTCAGTCTTACACCATCAGATAGGCTAAAGTTCACAGGGCTGATGACAGGCAGTGCCTAGCATGTGGGGCTCCTAAGGAGACCATAGAACATGTCCTGTTTTTCCTCTCTGCCTACCAGAGTGCAAGGCGATAGTGGCTACTACCACTGTGTAGAAATCTGGGCACAAGAAAATATAAGCAATCCACTATAGATGCACTGATGTGATATGCTGTGCAATGTATATCTTTTTATGAATAGTACTATTTGGCTGCTCTCCCTAATTATAATTTTCCCTGCTTTTCAAAACTTACCAATTTGACTAAAGTTAACAAAATGAGCTGGATTGTAGTTTTTATGTATTTTTGATGTTTTAAACTATTTATGTTTTAAATTATTTTATGCACTTTAATAGACTTTGTGCCGAAATAATGAATTTTGAACTGAAATCAACTTTGCTAGTATTTACCAAGGAGGAGACACAAAATGTAATATTTTGATGCCACCTAGCCCTGTCTTATGGAAAATACAGATGGACCTACACAGTTAAACAATTTTCATACCTTCAGTAACTTTAAGGGCACATGTTTTAAATATAAAGTGTGCCTCCTTGTTAAGAGATTAGCCGCCCTGCCTTGTGGGCTTCCAATGTACACTTTAGGAGTGCCTTTAATAATATACAAAACTAGGTTTGCCTACATGGTCAAGGCTCTTTTGCTTGCTCTATGTTCCCACGGTCTTTTTAGACTGCAGTCAACCAGGGCACAGTGGTGCTCCTGGCAGTCATACATTTTTGTTGTGTATGTGAGTGAAGTAAATACACATTGCAGTCAACATGCAACATTTAACCTTCCATGCCATAGGTGCATTTTAGTCATGATCTACTATGGAGTCATAGCAAAGCTAAATAGGCCAAACAATGAGTTCTGATACACAGCACAAGTTTTAGAGGAAAGCACAAATGCTTTATGATTATTTAGTCATGATATATGGCACAGAATTCTGAAGTCAGCAAAATCAGACTGGAAACATATGGGGAGACCAGAAAAAAAATACCATTCCTCACTTCTAGTTTATCTAAATTCCAATCTTTTTGGAGCACCTGGATTACCCCTCTTGAATGAAAAGAACTACAAAAAAGCCTGTGATGACCATGATGTACACAGCTGGCATTGGACATTGTTATATCAGCACTGCATGTCAAAAACAAGTAATCAATACCAGGCAGCTGGTTTTGATAAGAGAAAAATAGACATACAGGTACAAAAGCACTCAAATGCTAACTAAAAGATACAACCTGTTATGCTGTGGATGAAAAATAGGCCTCCTTTACTTGATCATTGAAGTCAGTTGGCCAAATTCCAAATAAAGCCTGAATGTACTCATACATCTGCTAGCACCTAACTTGTCAATGAGCTAATATGCTCTATGGACTGTCTGGGCATGTGTCTTGTGAATACAATGGTTGTGATCCAAAATGCATATATTTGTTTTCACAGTAAGAATCTATATTGCAAGTACCATTGGAACCTAAGGAATATATTGTCCTATTAAGGAAAAGAGTGAGGCTTAAAATGTGTTTATGTAAATACTCAGGTCTTAGCTCTCTTACTATATTTAATGTCTGACCTCCAGTTGTTTGACTTTGATCTTCCCAAATAAGGTATTCTAGGTTGTATTCCCTTTGTTTTCATTACTCTGTTGTCATTAGGGCAAAGAAGACAAACCTCTTTATTAGTCAAACAATAATATGAGAATTTTGAGACCCCAGCCAAGCTCCTGGAAGAAAAATATATATGAGTAACGTATTTGCCAAAGCAAAAAAAAGATCAGTGTACAGTTCACCCTCAAAATGGTCCTATCTCTAATAAGTAGTCATCGTTTAACACTATTGCCCAATCCCATCTGGCTAATACCATTTCCAATTTGAGACCATCTGCCAATTTTCTGATACCAGTCCAGCAAATATGGAAAAAGAGTGCTATTTTTTGTTTGGTTGGACCATCAGATCAATCAACTAAGTATAAAATTAAGTACCGGAACATTCAATAAATTACATTCAAAATAGCACAAATTTAAGTCGATCATTCATCTACAATTTTCCCTCTGAATCACCAAGCAGACTGCAGTAATTTGGAGACTGAAAGGGAGACTAGTATTTGTTTTATAGATTCTCAAGGAACAATGGTGATTACTCATCCCTAGGAATTTGCAGACCAGGACAGTCCACTCAGACCCAGTAATATGATGTGCGTTGTAGAAAAAGTAACAAATGGCCCTCAGGCTCAATGCTAGAGTTACAAACCAGGCAGCTGGCCAATGTTTCTGAATGGTTGGACCACCTTTCAGTGTGAGTGATCAAAAGTAAGATGCCCAGCCTGCATTTAATATAAAGTGCTCTAGTTCTTGCTCGTTTGATCTGGTAGAAACATCTTTATATCTAAAATCGGATTTTAATGTGAACAATACATAGATTATGCTGTGGCTCCTCTCAGAAATCGGAGTGGTCAGAATAAGTTGCCTCTTTATATTTTGTGGGTTGTCTGAGGAGATTCTGATACGTTTCTCCCAGAAATCAGTTAGGCCAAACCTTATGCATCACATTTTAACATAAGAAACCCAGGATAATTTGCAAACTTCTGGTTTGTAAATTATATCTTGGAGAGCTAATCTATAAGGCACAAACTTGTGGGTGACCCCTACACATATCCAGAATGAGTGACCAAGTATTTGGGCAGACATTTATCAGATCAAATTAAATCTGACTCTGCTGGGTTGAAATTTTGTAGGTCTGCTACATTAAGTACAATTCCAAATTTTCCGCCAATAATAGTGATTAATAGATTTCAGTGTTTAACACACTAGGGACTAGATGTCCGACCATAGCACTTTGTACCTCGCAAATTCGCGATAAATTGTGAGTCGCAATTTGCAATTCTCAAGATGCTATGTACAGAAGTGTTTAAAACACTGCTAGCGATTCCCAATGGGGTTGTAAATTGCATGCCTCATGAATATTATTGAGGCTGTTCCAATTTGCGACCCCATTGGGAATAGCCAGCACTCTCAGGGATGGTGGCCTGCTGGGGTCAGCAGACCCCCATGTCTGTAACTTTTCATTTTCATTTTTTAAGGGCAGGCAGTGGTCCCTGGGTCCCATGTTTGTAAATGCATTCTCAAAGGGTAAAGGGTCCACTGGGGACCCCTTACCATTTGCGAGTGCTTTACCACCCTTCTGAGAAGGGTGTCAAACTGTGATAGTTTTGCGACTGCAATTGCGGTCGCAAAACATTCTTACATGGCTTTTGGAGTTGCTAATATGAAGGGAATGCCCCTTCCTAATGTGAGTCACTAACCCCTAATTTGAGAGTCACAATTTGTTTGCGACTCACAAAATAGGGTTGGTACATGGGCCACACATTTTTTTGCAGTCACAAACGGGCCTAAAACCCTTTGCGACCACAAAAAACAGTTGTACCTCTGGCTCTAAAAGCTACATGTCCCAGTAATTATTGGGCATTTCCACCAATGCATGTTGGCGGGTTTAATTTGTGGAAAGGTATTAAAGGAAGCTAGGAAGCTTCAAGAGTGCAGTGCAAGGTACAAGCTCCTAACTGCGATATGTGCTGTAACATATTGCAATTGACCAGGCCACTTATAATGAAGGCCTGCATGTTTCTTCTCTATATTGACTGGTCATGATCCCACCTTGACAGATAGCATCAACATTATACTGATGACATATATGACCTTACCATTATTATATTGATTAAACAGTTAAAGAAACACTAATATTATCAAAGCCATTGGCTATGTGTTGTTAATAACTGATATTCCAAACTCATGTGTGGAGTGAGTTGTGGTTTTCCTAGCAGAGGTATGAGTTTTTGGTTTTCTCAGTTACTAATGTTGACAAAGTTCTTTGTTTTTGTTAGTATCTATAAATGCACTTTAACTGTATTTTTAAAGACATTGCAGAATTTCTTTTTAGTATGACGATGTCATATCACCTGAGGCAACCATAATTTAAAATGACCAACTTTTTTCCAGTTTGTTTGAGTATTAATGATAGATGTTATACTTTTTCTTGTGTCCAAACTCACTGTGCATAACCTATAATCATTTGAAGCTACAGAGCTTCCAGTTTACCCAATCTCCATTTCACTTAGTCAGTGATGAGGCCCTCCACCAAGCCTCCCAGAAACAAAATTCTTTGGTTGGACACATCAGAGTTGGTCAAGTGCCTTGCTTTTCAAGCAGTCCATTCAGCCATCATTAATTACCCTTTGGGCATGCACTGCAGGCCCTTGGTATAGCATCTGGCCTTGAGACATAACTAGAATGCAAAGTGCTTACTGTTCATGGGTTTTGCAAAGAATAACTTCAGCGTGATTTTTTGGGGGTGTATTGTTTTTATTTTTTGGTATTTGCAAAAAAGAATATCTTCTTGTATTCCTTTATTTCGGTAAAATTTGCCATAAAAGATATCATATAAGTATACATGCAAGTTAAAACAAACATATCAATTGGTTATATATACAGTCAAACATTAGGAGCAAAGAAGTAAGATGGCAGTGTCCCATATACAACACAACATAGATACTAAACAGTTTATACTATGCATATCAATTAATTAAAATGTTAGATCTCTCATAACTAGGAAAATCAGGTAGCAAAATCCCTACAGGAGATAATAAAAGCAAATGATTTTTCATTCAAATTGTATTAAAATCCTTCGCTTACGCCACATGGCTTCCAAGAATTTGGCAACAGCAAAGACAGTCACGCTTGCTTAATCTGTTTTAAAAATTCTGTACGCCTGCATACAATTTTTAAAACCCAAATTTTTACAGTATGGTATGATCCAATGTCTTCTGGATTTGGAGTAAGCTGGACATAAAAACAATATGTGCAAATCGTTTTCCATGACACTGTCGCAGCCAGGGAAATTTTCCGGAGTAGAAGAACTCAATTTGCTTGTAAAACTCCTGGTTGGAAGTGTTCCATACCTCCACTGCAAAACCAGTTTCCTAGTAGCACTGGGATACATGTCATCTAAAACGTACTCAAATTGAAAACATCTTTGATCCTTAAAAATATTTCTGTAAGGGTGCCGGTCTGCGCATTCTGTATGGAGACCATAAGTTTATGTTCATAAATAAGTTTTGCTAGACTCTTCCGTGTAACCCTGGAACAGGCAGACTCCGGCTCGGACCATAGTGAATGGAGCCCCAGTTTCCTAAGTTCACTTCTTACATAGATGAGCCACTGCATTTTCCCCACATTTGGAAGGCTTAGGATTTCCTGTAGCTCCGTCCTATAATTACGAAGCTCTGGAGTTGTCCAGAGCCTCTGCCAATAAGCTAAAGGTTTGAGGCCCAGGTCCTCATCAAGTGGTCTGAGACCAAGATCAAGCCTCAGAGGCATGAGAGGTGTACTTTGGGGTAGGGCTAAGAGTTGTCTAAGTAACATCCAACTCATGTCTGCTCACGTGACCCCAGAGTTCTCCAACGTACGTTACCGCACCCCTGGCCTAGAGTCTATAGATTTCAAGTGGCGGGCCGATCGGTTTAACTGTAGATTTATTGTTGTTTGCCAGCCTGATTATACCCCGCTAATTGGGCCAATTTAAGTTGGGATCTAATTACGTGATGGGTCCAGGTCATATTTTCATTAATAGTCACCCCCAGGTATTCCAAGGTATGAACCCTTTCTAATCTGGGTAAGCCTATACTAGGGTTTGGGCGTGTTGTTGGTGGAGGGTTAAACATCATGAACTTGGTCTTAAGAGCATTAATCTCCAGGCCCTGCTCAT